>NC_031976.2:30255349-31455349 GCF_001858045.2 Oreochromis niloticus | reverse complement strand
AGGAGAACTGGCAGGCAACATATGGTAAATGCATCTTAGACTTCGTCCTACTAACCAGTTTTCCTACATTGCAAGAGTTCAATGCAACAGACAGAAGCCAAAGCTTTTGCTGCCTCATTGAAAATCTTCATGCACCTGGGAGTGATTTTAAACCTCAACCACCGAGCACACATGAACATTTAATGACTGTGAGGCACGAAAGACTAGGACTTTAAGAATTAGGGACACAAGCCCTAAAACAAGCCTTTAAATGTTAAGTTTTAATGTTAAATCTTAACTTTGCACTTGCTGCAAACTTGATACTTTCAATTGTTACTTCAGGCATAAGTCTTCATACGTCAATCACATTTGTAATCAGCAAATCAAATAGGGCTGTTCAATATAACGACATATATCGGATGAAGATATGAAAACGTCTATCGTTTCATATTACACCATCGTTTGTTTCATGGTGTCGCAAAATAAACTGTTTACGGCAATATTTTTTCATCGTTTTGATGGTCACTGTAGTGGCTATATGAATTTCTTAAAGTTCTCTCTTTCTCTGATATTTAAAATAGCTTCACTACGGACGGACAAGCGACTGTTTTTACGCGTTGTCGGTAAACCCAGCGTGTGGCTTCGCCGTCCGCTTGTTTATTTTCCACATAAACCTTTCACAATAGAGCTGAAGATACTGTTGAGATTTTTCAAAATAAACTGAAATGATGAGAAACAGAAAGACCAGTCAAAACAAAATAGACCTTCGACTCAAACGTTAGAACAGGCTTTTCCCAGCAGCACGCCCTGTAATAAATACTTTAGACATGAGCCGTTACAACTTATGTCTAAAAACGTATAGCTTCATGCATCGGTCAAAGCACTTGACTCCAGGTACACGACGCCCAGCTGAAAAGACTTCACACAAGTTGCTCGAGAGTCACAGAATTTACAGAAGATGTAAAATTTTTGTGATATATATCGTTGTCGGGACGATAGATGTCTTCTATCGGGATATGAGATTCTGGTCATATCGCACAGCCCTAAAATCAAACCATTATATTTAAGAGTTAGATGTAAGCCAATAAACAAAGCAGTATTTCCCCGCATCATGACTTTACTATAGGGGACTGCTTTAGTAATATTAATAACTGTTTTGTTTTTTAATTAAACGTTTTTTTCTACATTTATGAGAATAATTGCATTTGCTTTTGACTTCCTGTTGACAATCATGTACTTATTTTGAAAGCTCAGTGTCCGCTAAACCGTTACTGTGTTTTCCCTACTGGTGACTTGTTGACCAGACAGCCTGATATATAATTCAGCCTATTCTCCAGAAAGGATGTTCTCCCACAGTGATACAGTTGGAGCTACAGTGGTTCCACTCCACTGTTGCGGATGGCAGTTGGTGACATCAGTCTGCCTTTTGCTATGGAGATCTGCTGTGAGCTTAAGAGTCACTATAAGTAGAACCAGCAGCAGCAGGTGGAAATCTAATACACGTGCCACTACAGTGAGCAAACTGAGGCTGCAAGCCAGAAGGAGTGGAGCAGTCCAAGAAGGTGGAGTTGCAGTTTTCCCAAAGGATGACAGACTCACTGCAGAAGCAGCTGATTGCACCGCTCTGTTATTTGTAACAATGCCCTGTTATTTATTTGCTGTAATGGGCAATATTTTACACCTTTGCCAATGGCACAGTCGTAATGCATACCTCTAATGCACCACAGCTGCGCACCTTTAATATTTTATGTTCAGAGCAGTTATGAATATTTGTCACATTGCATTTTTGCAACACCTTTTTGAGGAACTATAGAAAGAAAATGTTCCACGACAATTAAGACTGTGATGCAAATACTGTTGCTTTGTACATTTTTTAAAAATATTTTGAAACTGCTGCATCTGTTAAAACTCTGGGGGAAAAAAGCTTTCTGTTTATTATCTGGCAGGTGTACTGACAGCTGATGGCTGTGGGATGAATAGACAAGGAACCATGAAACAATAGAAGACAGATGCAAATTTATGTTTCTTCTTTCTCTCTAGTTTATGTGTGATCATGTCCACGCTTTCCACAAGCCAAACACACCAAGAGCAGCCTTGCTGGAGCTCAGCTTTTGATCGTCATTGTCTGTCCTTTGGCTAAACGGGCTTTGATGGGGGTGGGGGGGAGGATGTGCGTTGTTTATGTTGCTCAAGAGGCAAATTTAATTTAGTATGGGCAGTTGTCAACACGCTAGCATGCAGAAGCCAGGCAACATCCCCTACATTAGTGGTTGTGGAGCAGAGAGTGAGGGGAGGGGGGGAAGGGGTGTGCAGAGAGGGCACTGAAACTGGATTTTGTTCCATTATGCATAATAACAATAGCCAGAGACCCGTGGTGTATTGCGGTAAGCTGCTGAGACTGTGGCCAAAATGATTCGGCCACAAGGAAAAATTCTTGGTGCCTGCTGGGCCAAACCTTAAAAACTCTGCATGACCATCCATAATTTCTCTTCTGAGAAGAGAGAGTTCACTCCTAGCTGAAGAGCTCCAGCATGGTTCAGTGTTATTACCATTTGAAAAGGGAGAAGATGAGTGCAATAGCAGGGGGCACAGAGACCAGTATGCTGAAAGAAAGGCTGAAGGGGTGCATGGCAAGGGAAGAGCGGCTGACTTGTTGAACTTGGCACATGGATGAGCTTCATCCATCAACGGGGCAGCGAGCTACTCCCTATTCAGGTTTTGCCCTTGAGACAACACCGGCATGGTTGGAGTTGGTATTATGCAGTTGGAAAGCATATCCAAAGCTTGTGCAGAGAACTGAGAAGACTGTAACAACCTCGGGGAGAAAAAAAATCCTCCCACTGTGCTCTACTTGTAAAAATAAACTCCCATGCTGCACTTTTACATATTCTACCCAAGCTTAGTAGGAGACAAAACACCAATAACACTGGAATTTCAATCTACTCCTTTATGATACTATGTATGTTTTCTGAATTATGCATGTGACCTCTGAGTAGAAATCAAGTGATGAGTAATTTATGAGATTATGGGGTGGTAGAGTACCAGCAGTGTTAAAACTGGTAACAGAGCTTAAAAGAATTGAATATACACTATACAAGCCATCATCTAGTTTCTGTACAGTAAAAACAGTATAGTCATTTTTTTTTTACTCTGTAAATCAGAAAACGTGAACTTGAGATGAAGGGCAAAAGATGTGAAATACTGGCTTTCAAAGTTATTCTGAAGTTGTTTAAGGAAGTATGACTGCATTTTACGTTTTTGCTTGAAAAGATGTCCACAACTGAAGAGCAATTTTTGACTGCAGTAGATAAACTATCAATTCTGCAACAGTAATTTACGACCAACTCTCTATTCAATGACAAATCGGCTTCAAACTACTAAATATTTTCTTCATATAAATCTGCAGTCTGGCTCCAAGCTGTGGAAATAAAATTATGGTAAATTTCCAAATCATTCTGCTGAGACTCAAAATTACAGCAAGGCTGTGCATTTTTAAGTTGTTTTTCAAGTTTGTGTGAAGCAAAATGACCACAAGAATACACTTAAGAAGTAATGCAGCCCGCCCAAGCTTACAGAATGGAAAAATAAAAAGATTCACTCCCTTGTGTCCCTCTACCTGGGTTGTTTTCTCAAGAACAGGTTTTTTCCACCTGGGGCAGGTGCTAACAGCCAGGCAGGTAAGTAATGACACCTGTTTCCACCTGCTGGGTCGCAGTTGCTTTTTGCCAGCAGTTGCCTCACTTCTCCCTTTTTAGCACAGTCCCACGTCCATTTGGAAGCGGATGGAGCTCTACACACACACGCACAAACACGCACTTGCATGCAATCACACACCCACGAGCCTGCAAATTTAGCCAAGTTATTTCATGGAACACTGAAGCACAAGCAGTGAGCACAGAAGGCAGACTATATGCCGCACAATGGCTGGTGAAAACAGTTGGTTGGTCTACAGCGGCAAACATTTCCGGAGCCTTTGGGTTACTACTACGGCTTGATTACCACTATGCTCACATTTAGTGACTCATCTCAAAGCCAGAAATACATTTGTTTCCTAAAAATGGAAGAAAAGGCTTCTGAAATAACAATTCAACCACAAAGAATGCCAGACTTAACAATTTCTCGAAGCAATGAGTCATGCTTTGTCAAATGTAAATAACCCAAGAAATATTGAGCAAAAAGCTTTCTGCAGATAAAAAAAGTTTCTAAATTATCATTTACTCTTACAAGTACTTCTGATAGGTTTTTCAAAATCTTTTAAGTACACATTTTAGGCCATTTAGACAATTCAAGTATACCACTGATTTTAGACTCCACACATTATTCTGCAAAGTGGGAGGTGTACTCCAAAAAAAAGAAAGAGGGAACCTTTATAGTGGGCCTATTTTCTCGCATATATAAATAAAAGTTGTTCATATTAAACGTGACGAGTGCCAAAGACCCAGAGATCCTGCTGAAGACTTGGAAGTCGATGCACATCAGTCTGTTTTGCTTGCTGAAATGCTCCAAGAATACATTTGTTTAGAATAAAATGGTGTTACAGAGCGCCTCAGCGACCCCCTTTTTGAACTAATGCAGTCAGAGCATGTGCAAGTTATTCTTACCATTCAAAAGCTCAAGATTTAAGACTGTTCCAATTATTTAGTGTTTTTTTGGCTCAGTAAAATATGTGAACTGGGTCAGCACAATGTCAGTGAGAACAGGCAGGATTAATGTGGTCATCTCAGGCCATTGGCTACACCTACTGCTCAAGTATTCTGTCTGTGACATCCAATCAGAGGGAAGTTGTCTTTAAGGGAGGAGGATGGAAGCAAGAATGATGTGTTTAGAGCAGTGAAAGAGCTGCACCAGCGCAAAGTATGAGATGTATACGAATTATGTTGTGCACTTTTTTTTTTTAGGAGTCACAAAATCAATACATGAGCATAACAGTTCCCCTTACAGAAACCTTAAAACAGTTAAAAGCTCCAAATTGCATCATGGTCTCAATCCACTCACACACGATTCTCTAAGAACTGGTTTGTAACTGACGAGTAATAGGTGTGGCCAAAAAAAAAAGAAAAAAAAGAAGCATGTTTTGGCATGGGAAAGTTGCTAGCTGACGCAAACACTCCTCGAGGAAAAGTAAATGACTCCTGACATCCTGAGCTCCAAGTGCTGATGCCTTCATGTGAAGGGCACAAACAATCTGGTGTTCTTTAGCGCCTTGTGTTGACAGGAGGCTGGGAGCCAAGAGCTGGACACCTCAGCAAAAACATGCTTGACAGGACAGGGTGAGTGTAATAGATTTGAAGTTCTCCTCTTGGAGCTGGAGAGTGTTAAATCACCATGGACATTGAGATGGTGGTTTGGAAGGTTTGGGCAGCTTTTGGTTTAAAAAACTTTTTTTTTTTTTTTTTTAAAGTTTAAGGGTTTTAGCTTCACCGCTATGACTCTCACCGTTATGAAAAACCTCCAACTGCACAGTCTCTGATCATCCTCTTTTCCCCCCCGTATTCTTACCCAAGCTCAGTAAAGCAATCATCACAGCCCCGCAGTGCAAGAGCGTCTTAGCTATGGCAGATAAAGGCTGGGAGATTGTCAGTAATGACGGGTCCACCAGTGCTGAAACTTCCCAGAGCTGCTTGTTTCAGCAGTAATTACGATGGGGGAAATGGTGCACCGTGACTGGCTCTAAAAAGCTTACCAAGCCTTTTGCTTGTGATGCCGTGTCAACTTTTCTACGGTAGGCAAGTCAGTCGGATGAGTAAAAAGGGGACTTAAAAGCTAAACAAAACATGTGAAACAAAAGAGGTAAAAAGCAGAGGCGGCAAGCTGTGTACTGAGTGATGTGGGGGGCTGACGAAAGGGAGGGGGAAAAGGGAAAAGGCCCTGGAGTGATGAATAGGGATGAGATTAGATCATTGATGCTCAGTATTCTCCAATCACAGAAGTTGAAGAGAGAAACGACAAGACAGGTGAAAAGAAATACAAGAAAGAGGGCAGACCGATGGGCTCTAAGAGGCAGGCGGAGTGATTGAAAATAACCGCAAACAGGAAGAAAGGACTGACAAGTAACTGTGTGTGTCTGAAAAGGTTCAGCTGTACCACAATGAAAAGAGAATTCTATCATCTTTTCTTCCCAGTGCCACTTTCTCTGAAGCCGGCCCTCAGTAATCACCTTCTTCACCCTCTCAACTGCTTCATCCTCGCCTTCTGTTCTTATCCCATCCGCCCACTCTCATCCCCTGATCTTTGAGGTACACAGGTGCTTATGAGGAGAGCGCTTAACCCCCCTCTCCATGGATCAGCCCTGCAGACGGTGTGTGCTGATGTGTGGAGAAATTCAGGAAGCGAGCGGCAGCTGTAGAAAGAGTGTTCTGCTGCTTACGCCCACAAATGGGCAGAAATTGGATACTAAGTGCAGGAGTCAAGCCCGCTGAGAAGGGATGAATGAAAATGAACTTATTTCAAACACCCACACATATGTAAAGGTATGGGACGGCCAATATTATTGAAAACGGTAGGTGCTGGGGTATTGTGGAACAGCAGGGGGATGCCAATGTCTTAAGCTGACTACCACAGACATTCATCAGTCATGGTCAGTCTTCATGGTAACGTTGATGGCTGAAGGTGGCTTAACTCAAATCATAGTGGTGCAGAGACAAATGGCATTCAGGTAAATGTCTTTTTTATAAGATTAGAAATGAAAAAAAACTAGGTCATTCATATTCATTGGTTCTTATAGATATAAACACTTTTATTGAGGAAGAATACCCAAGAGGCTCAGAATGTATTTTTATGCAAGTAAATCACATTTGCATACTTTATAGTTGCACTGCTGAACCCCGGGATATGGAAAAAACAATTTACAAGCTGGGGTGCATGTGTTATCGTGATGAAACATTGAGTTGATTAGTTGCTCACAGAGTGTGGTGATGTAGCCAAAAAATATTACCTCAATTTTATATACATGAGCAAGACAAAAATAAAAAACAAATAAATTAATCACAACCATCTGCAGGGCTGTTATTGTTAGACACATGAGTAATTATGGGTTAACTCATGTAGCTATGGACTTCGATACTTTGATATTTCAGCCTCAAAACAGTAACAGTACAAATGGAAGAGAAATGTACTCCATACAAACTAATTCATCTGCTCCTTTGTTTTGTTACATTCTGTTGTTGTTATATGTTAAACACCAGTGTAAAAGTCATAGTTCTCAGATAAGTTTAAGGTTCTCATTTCCAAAAGTCTCAAACAACTAATCTAAACATTTGAACAAATAATCTAAAATGATTGGAAGATTAGCAAAAAATGAAAATAATTGTTAGTGTAGCACACAGAAATCCCAACCGTGTCCTTTTTGCCATTGAGCTGTTGTTAATGTGTTGATATGCCCAAAAAAACAGAGAAAGAAAAATGGCAAATTGCTATTACTCTAATACAACAATCAGCAAACAAACTGATTACTTAAAAGCAGAGGGCATCAATTTAACCATCTTAATTTGTCAGCGACCAGCACTTCAATAAACAAGCTCCATCAAACTGAAGCTGAGCACATTTGCATTCCAGCAAACAGCTTGCAATTACCCGTTTAGATGGCATGCGTTGGCAATTAATATACCAATCTTCCTTAATGCCCCACCTAGGGAATTTGTAAACATCAATTTAAGAAATATGAGAGGCTCTTGGATAAAGTGCCTCCTGCTCTGCAGCAGTCACAGCATGCTATTCGCAGTAAAAATGGAAGTTGAAAAGTTACATCTCCAAATCAACCAACTCTGCCCATCATTAACCCAGAAGACAACATAGCTGGTAACGTTTTGACCCTTTGAGTTCGTCTGTCCTTAGGGCATCAGTTTTAAACACTTTGGCAGCTGTGTGACAAAATGTCAATGCAAGCGTGCTGAAACATGTTAGTCACAAAGCTTTCACAGCATGTAGTTGCAATGAAAATGCAGGTCAAGTTTGGAAGGTTGGTGTGGTCTGACCTACACAATAAAGGAGCCAGAAAGCAGGCAATCTACAGACCTCCTGGACAATACTCACTCTGTTGCATGAATGTTTGTACTTTTGATGTTAATTAGGCGTGTAATAGTTTGTTACGCCCCCATATGACACATCTTTGACATTGTTTTAACCTTTATAATGTGGAAATTTTCTATTGAATAAGAAGTTCACCTGGCCCAAGTGCATCTCCTGGAAGCAAAATATAAAATCACTTCATTTACTGTACCTGCAGGGTGGTTGTCAGTAAAACCTAAAGCTGTGTACTTGACATCCGTGTGATCCCTCTCCATTTCCCCTGTGATATTTTGTAAACAGTGCTGGTATTGCCACTTTGGAAAAATGGTTGCATGAGGGAATAACATATACACTGACTATTTTCCTGCCGCCTTCATTACTCACCATGTTTAGTGGACAAACATCTTTGGTCAATTTGGTTGTTAGTGATTTAATTCCGTTGTTATGAAGTGGTTGGATACGCTGACCTGGTGTACGGGCTCACTTTAACACCTTTACTGTCTGAGTTGATGCTAAACGATTCAAATTAGCAATCATTGCATTGTTTTTCTTGGCCTTTGTGCACTGATCATACAGCTGTTTGTGGTTGAACAGGTTATTTGGGTTGCTTTGTCACTTATATGTAACTCTATAGCACTTGTTTCATTTGCTGTTGGTTATAATTCCTTGCTCTGAATCCAAAGTTTTTCTAAACAACAATGACTAATGATCCGGTTCTAAGGACAAGCTCTTTGCCTTCCGATGTGCCAACTCTTTGATTTTTGTTTTGACAGTCCATTATCGATTCAGGTGCAGGGAACAGCTGTGATTGGCATATGCTGGCATGTTATCAGGCAGTGATTTAGGAAGGACGTAATTTTATTTTGCTTTCTTTTGGCAGAGCGCTTTTAATATCAGTTGATCATGTTCATTAAGCCATGTAAGGCCTATATAGCCCTATTTATGATCATATCACAATAAAAAAATAAATAAACCATTTGCTGCGTGTTTGAAAAGTGACCAAAATAGCTCTACTCCAGTTTACTGCAACCATGCATAGTACCTGATAACATTTTTATGTTACCATATTATCATTTGTCACAGAAAAGGTGTCCTGATGTGCTCCATTAGCTGAAAGACTTTCCAGTGTTTGTCAGACTTCATAAAGGTGTCAGCTTAAGCCCTGCAAAACTGGTGGTTAAAGAAATTCAAAAATTATTACCTGCATACTTAATGGAATCTTTTTTTCTTTAAAAGAGAAGTACACGCAAACGATTCGCAGACTGTTAAACTTTCCTGTAAGCACAACCTTTGTTTCAAAGGCATCGGCCAGTGCTATCTGAGCTCAACATGCCAAAATTAAACCATTTAAACCTTAAAGCATATAAGAAAAAAAACAACATGTTAAACTTTTCTGCTACGGTTCAGAACAAAGTAAACAGATTGCAGGTCTTCTGCACCATGAGCATATTGATAGCATCTAAAATCCATTTAAAGTAAGCGGTACTAATGACATAAAATGAACACAATGAAACTCCATAACAGCAGTTACTAAGGAAACCATGGTTAATTACATAATCCTCCTAGTTGAGCTAAAACTAACCAACCTTCAGGAAGGGTTACCCCAGGGTGAAGCTTAGAAAAGCTTATTGACATCTCACACCCGATTGGTTAAAGGGGTGTGAATTAGATCTGACTGACGCACTATATATTGACTGCACACTTCCCTGAACACCAAAACAGGGAATCATGTAAAATCCTAACCCCGTGCCTCCCCCTCCCCAAGAGTCCACTTAAAGTAATTACCATGTTGCTGGTGAATAAATGAGATGGTGAATAGGGAGTACCAAGAAACTTGCAATCATGGTTCCTTGTAGTCAAGACTTTAAATAAAATAAGTTGTTAAAGCCATTAAGATTTTTTTTTAAAAGCTATATTTAAAAAGCCAGACAAAATCTAAATAAGAAAGGATACACAATGACCTAAAGGGCTTGAGTAGCTTAAAGAAAGACGAATTACAGTGTGGCCATTGACTCAGTTTTTTCTTGGGTTGTTTTTAGCCAATATTTAGTTACATTAGAGGCTAGCTGGCATCAACAATGTACTGAAATACCAAGTAAGACTGTAAGATTTACAAAAAAAAAAAAAAAAAAGGAATTTACAAGCCATATCGAGTTATTTCTATCAAGATTTATGTAAAACTACTTAAAACAGATTTCTGAAATTGGCAAATAAGAATCGGAATGATTTAAAAAAAAAAATATATCCTTGAAGTGTATTTTTCATTTTTCTCAATTTCATTAGATTAATCTATTCCAAGTAGTAAAAAAGCATTTTTAAACACAAACTGAGACATTATGGCTTCAAGGATGCAAAGAGCTTTAATCGTCTCCACGAGCTGTGTGTCGCAGCACACATGCAAACACACATGCAAATGAAGTTCCCGTCTGACTCTTCGGAGTGAACATGCGTAGTGCTTGTCAACACATCACAAAGCCAACTACACACTACTACACAAAATTTCAATAGCAGACATTTTTCTTCATCTGGAATGATCTCACTCTAATCTCTCTCTGTCATCTGAGAGTTTAACAAAGGATTGGTATTCAAAGGCATTTCCAGCAAATTAGACAAATTTGCCAGTAGAATAAAGAGTAATGGACAAAAAAAAAACTGGCACGAAACATCAGTGCTGAAGCTCTAACAAAGAGTAGTCTAATGACAGAACCAAAATCTTGAGCACCTGTGAGTCCAACTGGGCAATGCTAAATTGATGACAACCTGATAAGACTAGGCCAACATAAAAGACACGCGTAGAGAAAAGACTTCAAAATCTATTGATCTTTCAAAGTAAACAAACTTTCTAAAATAATAGGGAAAAAAATACCACTTCCCTTTTCGTTGTGCATTTTGGCAGTAGTTCTTACAAAAGTTAAAAAAAACCTAGCATGATTGATTTTCTAAAGAGGTAAAAGCATACATAAGCTTTTAGTGTTTTTATCACGAACCTTGCATCAATTGTGTGTCTATTATGTTGGCGCCCCACATTGTTGCATAAGGGTATTGTTTTTTCTTTTTATCTAGAAATCATAATCCAAAAAAAGCCACCACCTCTAAGGTCTTGTTTTTACGATCAACAAAGTCTCTCCTTTGAGACCACAAATTCTTCAGTGTCACCTCATAAACAGCAAAAGAAATAGCTGAGGTGAACCCCTTGCAGTCTTTGCTTGCGGTGGACCCAATTTTCTCCCACCTCCTCTAGTCCCTGTATCCTTGTAACTTTGAAGTCCAGCCAGCTTTGAAAAAGGCTGCAATCTCCCTGCCATGACCAGGCAGAGGATTAGCCAGGCCCTGCAGGACCGAGTGGAAAGAGGACGAAAGAGGGCTGGAGGAGGAGTAACGCCATTTTCCACAACGGTTGTATATGTGCAAGCAGCTCTCCCTCCAGCCAGAGCCGTGGGGGATTAGCAAGCTACTAAGGAAGCAGAAAACAGACCTCCAAGCCCCCTTTTTCATGACTTCCACAGAAACCAATTTACAGCAGAGAACTGGGGGAGGCCGCTAATTCTCCCCATAACCGCCTCCTGCTTCAACTCAAAATCCTTGTTGTGTCACTCACAAAAATCTGCTTTTATGAAACTGCAAACATTTTCAGAATACCAAACTCAAGGAAGCACGCATCTACAAAGGATTCAATTATTGATATGGGAACTTCATTGACTCAAAAGTAACATTTCAATGTTCACAGAGCGGGGGAAAATAAGCAGTTAAGCTCCTAATCTCACCATCACACTTGATACGATCAGTCACGGGGGAAGTCACCCTGGAAAGTTTGTTTTCCATTGTGAGGCAAAACAAGAGAGATTACTCATCTTTTATCCATATGAAGTGGTAATATTTGTCTACACTTTGAGCTTGTACATCTGCAAGTTGTGCATTCATTGCATCACAAACAAAATGCATTAAAAACAGACCGTATTGTGCAGTGTCTAAATGTGTCAAAGTGAGCTAATGACAAAAGCGTACATTTCAGAGGAACTTAGCAAAGAGGTCAGAACATTTCCTCTACGAGTGGAGGAATTCAAAAAGACTATCAAGCATTCACCAGTTACGGTACAACAATGAACACATTGCCAGCACCTCATTGAACTTAGCAAATCTACAGGATCTCAGGATATAATACAGCAGCAAGTAACAGCAGCATAGCTTAAAAGAAGCAACAATGAGCCTTGGTTTAAAAGAAAAGGCAGATCCATATACTGCTGCCTTCCCATCAGTGCCTTTCAAGTAATGGGGTCTTTTGTCTTATCTGTGACTGAAAGGAGCTTGAGGACTTTGGCCTTCATCCCTTTGTTGTTACAGAGTCTCTTGTGGAAACGGCGGATTGGCCCATAGGTGTGGGTGTGTGAGGAAGAGCTAGGCGGCCATGCAAGCACATCAGACTTGAGCGGTCTTAATAAAGCTTCCCTCTATCCACCCCTGAGATCTCCTCACCCCAATTATTCGCCTGACACCTCTACCCTCCTCCATCTCCTCTTATTTCTCACAGCAACCCCCCCACCCTCAGCTCACCATCCAGTTCCCAGCTCTGATCAAGGCTGTCCCTTTGCTGTGCTCAAAGCCCCAGAGGCCTGTACAATATCAGGCTGCTGGTGGCGTTTGCTTCACAGTCTGCTGCCTGAATTGCATCAGGAGTGCGTCTCTTCTAGTATTGACATAAAATCACTACTGTTCAGCCAGCAACAGTGGAAAGTTCACTCCAAATTTAAAATAAAGTCTCATTTCTTTCCACGATCCAGAGAGAATCAGGAAGACATCACCAAATAAGATATTCTCACAGAGACCCTTAAACACTGGGTTTAAGAATGTGCATGCTGACACCTGATACTTCCCAGTGTTTAGAGAGGCCAACATTGTACAGTGAAGCAAAGATGAACAAGACTCTTAACTTATGTTTACATTCAGTTTCTGTGTCTATTATTAACTGGCATGAATAACCGTAAAGGTAAACTATGGAAAATAGCTTAAATAAGTCCATCATGCATCTGTATTCACACATACACTGCAGTTCAGTACTTTTCTAGACATTTTGTGATGCTGGTGCAAACATCCAAAACAGTTTGTTGGAACATTAAATAAATTAAATGGTCTTTATGCAGAGAGTTACATAGTACAAAGTCTGTGTGTTGTACTTTTGCGATTTTCACTAATGCAGGAACAGCATGGGTAATAGTTCAGCAAATTCACAGCCAGCTAGTGGTTACCTCCTGCAGACTCTGCCGAGGCAGCACCCTTGCCTGACAAAACTCCTGCTGTGGGTCCTGAAGTGCAAAAGGGCAATTGTGCACAGTGTGCTGACCTTTTTCTTCCAAAAATGTATGCAGTACATGTGTGAAAATGACTATGAACTGAAACCTGAGTAATTTTACCTCCCTGCAACATCAGATCTTACTCTTAGGGTTGCTTGAAAAGTTTTCCAACTTAAAGCTGTGCAACTGAGTGAGTGCCTCGTGTGTCTAATAATCCCCGGACCCCCAAAACTCCAACAGTGTGAGCTGAAAAATAAATCTGATGTGCACAAAAACTTCAGCTCACTGCAAAGAAAATTAGAAATATTCATGATGACATGCTAATAGAACAAAGACCATAACAACAAGTCTAAAAACCAAAACCGCTCATGAGAAGGCCACAAGAAAACACTCCCATTTCTTTGCTGTTCTGTCTGCCATTTTTGAGACATTTTATGCTTTTACCTTCAGATGCCTTCAAGGTCACAGCAGGGCTACATCTGGCCAGCCATCTGTCTCCAGCCTTCCCATGAGGCATCCTGTCATCGGCGCTCCTTGGCCCTGTCCTCTACTGTCCACATTCAAGCTCACAAGGGAAATGCTTGGCCAGACACAATAGCTTTTCTGTGATGCTACAAGTTTCTGATGCATTTGTTCAATTGTTCTCCCCATTGACTACCTGTCTACCTGACAACAGAGCTCACAGCACCAGAAAACATTGACATGGTCTACACTAGACATGTGCCAATTTGCAATTATCGAGTACCAATGAATGAAGAGACTTTGGACATTTTTTCCCCCTGAGGGCATTAAGTAACAGTGATGATGAGCACTCTAAATCAACATAACTTCTTGATTTAAAGTAACCATTTCCCATCTGTCCATTCTAACAAGTGCACTGTGCAATCTGACAAACTCTACATTTTCATTTTCTGGCAATGTAGGCAAACAGTCCCATATGTCATCAAATTCAACAACTGCCATTAACAGAGCTTCGTCAAATTCAAACCAGTGAGAGCAAAAACAGAAATAGAGAAATCTTGACCACTCAAGCACTTTTGACAGAACAATCATTTTTCATCCATTTCAAGTGTGGTTTTAAATGTTACTCAAGAACACAACTTGCAAACTCAATTCATGAGCTCAGTCCTTCACACTTTCTACGTATCACTGTACTATGTGGTTGTTATGCACGCTGTGACTAAATCAGTGGTTCTCTAACTTTATGAATGCCCCTTGCTATTTAGAAACCAAAAAAAGTACATGCTTAACACCTCACAATTTATGTGATTTGCAAGAAAAAGTTGTATTTTAATTGAATAAAGGAATACTATCAGTAAAGTATTTACCAAAAAATATCATATTCATTCAGTTGCTTAGCCCACTAGTTAAAAACCAGTGGACTAAATTAAGTTTGTCCTTGGATAATGCAGTATGACAAATGTGTTAAAGCTGGTTCCTTACCTTTGATTAAATTAATTAGATAGATACAGTACTGTATGCTCAATCACCTATTTTAAAAAAGCAGCAGTAGCAGTGTTTCCATAGACCATCCATTAATTAAGTGTCCTCTGTAGATGCCTCATAAAAGTAGACCTTTCACTGTCACATATATTCAGTTCAATCTAAATACTGCATTTGAAAGATCAGTGAATAGTGACTCTGTGCCTCATCAAATCAAATCTTATTTAACTTTTAATTACATTGGATCCATTTAGAAAGTCACACTTTTAGAAAGAAGCAGCAAAGCTTACCTTAACTTTTCAAACAGTCTGCTGAATCCAGTGATCCACCAAACAGGTAACTAGACCAGCTTGGTACACACTCCAGCTGTCAGTGAATCTGTGAATGAAAAATAAGAGAGGACTCTTACATCTGTGTACATCTCAGACATAATGCAGGACAGCTTACGGTGATGCAGCCTAAGCCTTGAAAAACAGTCATAGCAGTCATGTGGCATTCTCCATCACAAATCTCTAAAACTCCAAAGTATGGATAACAATGACAAAGTATCCATTGCTGGGTGTACTATTCACTTTCATCAGAAAAATGCCAGAATGTGAAATGAAAATGTGAATCAACTTGCTTTGAACTCTGAGGAAAAGACGTTGCTGGAAATGCTGTTTGCATGACAACAGGTTGCTTTTGCAATAAGTGAACAAAATCTTTTGACAAATCCAAGAGCCCAAACTTGCCAAATCTGATGATGGCATCTCAGCTCACAATCTGCTCTGGCAGTCTGCTCCCAGAAAAACGTCTTCACCTTGCCAGTGCACAAACCTAAACAGAGCTTTACACAGCCTGATATTACCAAAAAAACCATCCCATCTGAGCTGAAAGCTGAAATGTGAAATGTGAAATTCTGAGTCACTGATGCATTAAAGTTGACAAGTGATTATCTTTCCTTTAGAAGGATGTAGTTCCTGATCCTATAGCAAAAGTATTTAATTTCCTTTATCATATAGCCATAGGGAGTGTGTAGAGTCTCAATTATTAAACCAGCCATAACTATTAAGCATTTTGGGGAAATACTGTGTAATATGATGACCTAGTTGGATCTCCACCTGTCCCAATATTAATTCAGACAAATGGTGATGACTGAGGTTTTGACCTTACACCCTGCAAATTTCAAGTAGCAGAGCCCAGAAAGACTTGCAGAGGCAGCATCCTCTGGATTAGCAAACACTCCAGCTGGCAGCCACATGCTGATGATGGTTCAGTTAAGGTTAAGGCATAGCCAGCTCGCCAGCATATTTTTTCTCTCTCAAGTTCTCACTGTTTTGACAAAAGGACCACAAGTCCCAAATGGAAAGTAGAACTGCTGTGCATCAGTAACAGTCCTATACCAGCTATTGTGATACCATTAGGCGTGTGGTCATTATTTTCTTGTATCAGTGGTATGTTGACAATAAGGGTCTGTGTTTGCTATTTGTTGGAACTTACAATACTGTCTGAGAAAAAACACAAAACTTCAAAAGGAAGATAAGGGCTTGTGGAAAACAAATTCCTGCCTGAGCTACAAAGGTTCCAGGCTATCTCTGCTGCACTTTCAAGACTTTAAATTGCCCCTAAATGCGTCTAGAAGATTTTAGTACTGTGTTCTTGTGTTTTTACCAGAACTAAGGAAGATTTAAATACCATACATCAGGCCATCTGGTAGATTCGTGCAACATGTCTAGAAATGGGGGGCAATTGACACAAAATATACAACTCAGTATTGTGTGGCAATTGCTACATAAATATATAAAATATCAAACATATTACGTTGAAAACGGTTTAAATTGCATTTTCAGTACTGACAAAAATCAAAAAATAAGCCCTGACATAAAAGAGAAGTACTGGAGATTTTTCTTTTTAGTGTTATATTAATCTGTCCTGAGCGTGTGACGAGCATGAAAGAGAATCCCTGATCACTAGAACTTTGGACTAGTCTGGGCTCATACTCAGCTGTTAATAAAACCCATAAACTATATCCTTCTAATAGAATAATTTCAAAACCACAACTGGGAGCTACAGCTGAAGGAGTAATCAAATGGATGCCTCATCTCTGGACTGGATGTTTACTTGTTTTCTTATTTGCTTTCTTGGGCAAATTCAAGCTTTTAGTCAAACTATGATATTCAGTACACAGAATCAATTGCGGTTATATCAACTCCTCCAAGCTCACGCCTGAGGAACGACTTTTCGAGTGACCAAAGTAAAGAAATGCACCACAATGAGACTAGAGAAGACACCATATTTCACTTTTTTTTTTTTAAATCAATGGTGGGGAGGAGTGATTAGCAGTTCTTAATGACTATTTAATTACACTAAAAAGCACAAACTTTCAGGTTGCATGGAAAACAAAAAATCTCAGTGTGAAAACTCACATCTTCTCTAACTCTCAGCCTTTGGTTAATCATCCGAGTTCGCTGTAGGAATATTTATTCTCTTTTTTATTCACTTTTCATATCACTCCAGAGTGTATGATCTGGGCTGTGACAATCCGTGTGATGACTCAAAGCTGAAAGCCACTAAAATATTTAGGCCAATCACATGTTGAACTTATTTTCACCTACCTTATTTTGAAGCTAATATTTTAGTCTTTTTTTTTTTTTTTTTTTTTATACAAGCTCTTGTCAGTAAGGCTGTTTTACAACCAATTTACACAGACATTAACAACATGATCAACCACAACCATAACAATGGGTAAGATTAATTTGTTAAATGTCTTTCCTTACTAGTGGTTCAGTAAAAGGACACAAGGAGATGTTGTGCTGCTTCCTCAAGCAGAAACGAGCCAACTTCAAATATCAAATCCACCCTGATGGGGGAAATTCAAGTTTAAAGGGGTTTCCCATCAGTACAGCGGATCATGAGGTTTCATAGTGATGATGAGTGCCATGTTTCAGTCTTATTTGTGACCTTTCCTTTTCACTTGAGGAGATGAGAGACATTTAAATGGCATTGTCCCACTGCAGATACTCTATAAGGATGAACTTTTTAGTCATAATCAAGGTTTTGTGCATTATTCTGCTCTTCCTGTGCTAGTCGTTCTATCAGATCAAATTCAGTTTATGGTAAACAAAGTCAGCGAAAACTTTCTGAAGTTTACAGTAATTGAAGGGCTCATTTTATCATCCCTTTGATTTTGTTTAATTGTTTATTCCAACTTTAGCATTGTTGCCATATTCTGGTTAGTGTTTACCAGAACATGGTTACTGAAAGGAATGATTAATTACTCTTCTGGCTGTGAAAATAAAGAAAATTGTTCAGCCTTTTAGGCGACTGTCAAGTACTTTGAACACCGCTAATTGAATGACTGATATAACTGTCAATGGCCACTGCAGTTGTGCAATTTTGAACAACTAATAAATCTATCAGAGGAAGTAGGGAGTGTTGCCTCATCCATCTTCTACCAAATGGCAAACAGACCACACTCCTGCCCTTTCCTCACTCAGCTGCCTATTAAAAGGGAAACATGTGGTCTAGTGTCTTGTTTCAGGGAAAGTGAAAACATACGCCCGCTGAGGTACACTGTTGAGCAGAGGAGTTGTGCATGTTGTGACAAAGAGTGGCTTTTCCCTTCCCTTGTACCACTTTCTCTCACTGCGAATCGCCACATGGGGTAAGGGTAAGTGGTTTGACCAGTCCCTGCAATCACTAGGCAAGGCCCCCTACCCTGATAGCCATTCGAGGAAATCAATCAGTATTCAGGTCATGAAACAGGGATGCCCCCCTTAACACACAACCTCTGACCCATGCAGGGTTCTACTCCGAGAGCGTGACAGGGATTTGTGCTGCCAGTGTCTGCTGCGTGTCCGACACTAACAAAGTCCTCGTGTTGAAGGGAGGACCGTGGCCTGACCCTGTCCACCTCTGACACAATAATTCCAGCTGAGGAGTTCAAGGTGGCCTGACCTGCAGCTGACCTAGTCTATGGAAACATGGATACAAGCTCTAGCTGAGCCTTTTCCTCCATCCCCTAGAGTTCCATGGAGAAACAAGGGGTGTGCTCAGGTTTTGCGAGCAATACCGTAGCGTAAATCGCCACATTTATTCCTTCATATTTTACTTAATATCTGAACAGTTGGAAGGCCTTCTTTCTGTCATGGGAAGTACATGGGGGGCAGAATTAGCATAACGTAATTACACTGGGGAAAGATCCAGGCTCCAAGGAGCAAGACATAACCTGTAATTTACCATAGTGCTCCCTATGCAATTGACAGTCAGGCTATGATATTGGAGATAAATGTCGAAATTTAGGCTGTTAGCTTAACTGATGGTGCATTCAGTATGATAATAACCACGGTCTTGCACACAGTGAGCCTGATGAGCAGTCCTGCAATAGCTCTTCACCACTTTTCCTCCCCTCCATGGGGGTATTATCATGCTAATCTAAAAGACAAGAAAAAATACATTTCAGTGAACAATGATATATAATAATAGGAAGCAGGGATCTCTGAAACAGTGAGGAGACAAAAGAAGGTATTTTCACCCTGCTCCGCTAAGCAAAGTAAAGGGCTGACAAATGGACACAGACATTATGCTGGCTGGTTAATTAAAAGAACATAGTCTAATTAAAAAGATCTTCCTTGTGAATAGACTGCCGTCTATGGAGTTACTGACCTCTGTCTCCTGCACATGTTAGGCATAGACCAGTCAGCAGCTCTCTTCTTTCACAGATTGAATTTTCAAATCAGAGGGGTTTTGACTAACGAGCGGCAAACACAGTAGTTCGCTGCAGGAAGTGCACTAGATCTCGGTTGGGGTGCTGGTACTTGATAAACGGCTTTGAATTGCTATTATATAGTCAATAAAACTTGCACATGACATTTGATTTAATTCCTTATCTTTCGTGCAGAACTTTTTCACAAAAAGGTCAATATATCGAGTTTTTCTGTTAGTACAAATCTGAAATGTGTTCAAAGACAGTTTGACATGCACGCAAGACTTTGCCTTAAAGTTATTCTGCTAAATAATTTTTTTAATGACTTGAATTGTTAGAGACCAATGTTTCTGAAACATACAGTACTGTCTTTATGTTTTGCTTGAAAATTGGAAATAGATTGATTCACTGAAATGTGCAATGTGAGTTTGTACAATTCTAACAAGCTTGAAAGTGAAAATGTGGTAAGACCACCTTTATTCTTCAACACAGCCTGAACCCTTGTAGGGAAGCTTTTTTATCATTTCTTTAAGTAGTCTTCAGGAACAGTTCAGCCTTTTCTCCCCGTTTTCCTTAAGAATGGCTTTTTGACAGCCACACTTTCACTGATGTCATTTCTGATGCCAGTTCGGATGACGTGCATGTGTGTCATTATCTCTGGCATTTTTCATAGATTCAACTAAAGAAATAGGAACAAATTATGCATTTATGTCCCAGGCAGTAAAGTGCTACTAAAGTGCCTAAAGATACAATTTAAAAAGTTTTTTGCTAGGGGTGGACAACACCGGTTCATCCCTTGCGTTAGGTGCCTTTTCTATGCTTGATGATTCATAGGTCAGAGTCAAGTGCCTCTGAAAGATCTTTAGAAATTGAAGTGAACTACTTTTCAAGATCCTTCGGAAAAAAATTACAAAAAAGACATTTAAGGCAAAAATATTTTTTTTAAAAACCCAATAAAAACCATTATGGACGGCATAGCACTTTCCTTTCACATGAAGAAGTTGGTTGTTTTATCACAAAACAGACACCAAGCCTAATGTTTGCACTCTTTGATTGTGTCAATATATGTTAGACACCCCCAACCCCATTTTCTTTTACCTGCTTGTATGAGACAGATAAGTAGGTAGGAAAAAAAAAAAAACTATTATTTGCAGCATCTCACCTTTGCCTCCTAGCTGACACAGCACTTCACACTTCAACACCACTAAAGCTCCCGTTAGCAGTTATTGTATATCTTAACCTAGACACTGCAAACATTAACGGTAACCGTATAACTATTAGCAATTACCACTTTGGCACATCAGCCATCTGTTAAGTTATCATTAAGTGGGGGATAGTACATATGCCCAAAAAAAAAAAAAAAATGATGACAGTAATGTTGGAACTAGAAAAGTAAATTTTGAGTCCTGCGTGTCTGTAAAGTCAGCAGGCAGTGTTAATTTAAAAGGATATCACAGTTATTTGCAAGCTTTCTGAAGCTGAGATAAGCCCACTAGCAACTAGACAAGAGTGGCACCCTACTTTACCAACTCTGATCAGCAACAAAATTCTGACAACAGAAACATAGCACAGTCAGACAATCTGGTATCAAAGTCCTACTGAGTATTTTCCTGGGTATTGGTATCAATTCTGAAATTCTACTATTGTCACAATCCCAGTAGAAAAGGTTTGTTACTTAGTAATCCAGGACAAATATTGCCAACTCAGTGCCACTTTTAAACGTATTTAAATTCCATAGACAAAAACTATCCTGTGAGATCAAACCTTATTTTTCCAGAAGGATCTGACAGCTGCTGGTGGAGAGTTGCACTGTAAAAGGTTGACCCACATCAAACCTACTTGGGTCTAAATGACTAAAATCTTAAAACCAAACAAAAGAAAACTACGAGAACTTGAACAGCCCTTCCTCTTGATCTTGTCATATTGTGGAAACTTGGTATTTGAGCACTTCATGCCCCACAAACCAGTAAGAATCCGGGGTGCCTCAGACAGAGGGGAAGCCACACTGAATTAGGCACCGATATCACACTGTGAATTAGAGTGTTTTAGCACTGCAAACATAGCGACATAATTTTTATTTTATTTTTTTAAAAGACGCCACGTATTTTATAGTTGAATGACGACAAATAGTGTTTGTTTAGTGAATGTGCAAAAAAATACAGCACAAGTGAAATACATTTAAGTGTCCATAATAAGTTAATGATTTGTAGCTCATAGAACTGTTCTCTCTTTTCCGTAAGGCTGCAAAATTGACACCTAGTAATGATAATTTTAACCAAGCTGTATAAACCTGCTTCATGGAGGCATAAACACTCGCACCATGTCTTTCTGTCCAAGTTATAAAACTGGACTTGATTCTCCCGGCACCTGTAGCTACAGGCCAACACTAATGCAGACTGTCTGTGTTTAGCTGGAGGGCTACTGTCAGCCTCAGACATGGCCCTGAGAGTGAAAGTGTAGGTGTTGCCCCCCCCTCATTCCTTTCACCCAGCTGCATGTCATTGACTTGTGACATTAAAGCAAAAGTGTGGTCTGCTGGTTTGTTTACCCTCAGCTGGCTTTCATGCCATCAGTCACTAAAAACTACCCCTCAGGGAGAGACGATGGAAGCCAGGAGGAGAGAGAGGGAGGCAATGAAGACAGCTCAAACAAGGTTTCATTCGCTGGAAATTGGAAGTTGCTCATGTGGCTGAGTGGGTGTGTTTTGTTGTGTTTGTGTGTCTTGGTGGAAATAAGTTTACAGCCTCAGAGTAAATTAATGAACATGTTTTTAAAGCCCGGCGCAGTCATCCACATCACTGCGGGGCACACACACATACACAGTTATGCCAAAATTATCATGTGCAATTACTCTAAGATTGTTTTCATGTTTGGGGAATCATAGTTTGACTAACAGAATTTTTTGACAAGCAACATGACCTTTTCCTTCACCAGTGGATATCCAAAATTCAATAACACAGCTGAAAATTGACATAATTGATGGTTATTTTATATTTTATTTATATATGCTCAAGTAACAAGATTCAACCTTTGTTTCCATTTGCTGTCTTACTTAGTCACTCACTATAACCCAATTATAAATGTGTCATGTATGTAAGATGCTTTTTTTCCCTCAGTAATGCAAAAAGAAGAAAGATGAACAGCTCACAATCTGAGATAACACATGAAGCATGATGCAAGAAATGTTAACTTGGTGCTCAAATGATTTTCTGCTTATTTGATTAGGGAATAGGCAGAAATTAAGTTGAATTTAATTTAATCTATTGCCAAATCAAAATAAAAGTAATTTCAGTGCATTTAGTAAGGTCAAGACCTTATAGAGATATAGAGCAAACTTAAATGTATTAATCCAATTATGTTATTCCTGTTTTGGGACATTTTAATTTGTTTTTCTCTGATTTGTGTCAGTAAATTCGATCTCTTGGCGTTTTTAGTCTATGCATCAATGCTTAACCATCAAGGGATTCATGGTGAATCTATGAAGAATTCTTCTTTTTTCCCCTGACCACAAGAATGCAAACTCATACTTGATCTCACAGCTGCAGTAGTGAGTCAACACATGGTTAATAAACTGGTACACACACACTCTCCAAATGGAAAGAGTTCAGGGCACTTGAGAGGGGGAGGAGGTCTGTTTTACTCACCCTGGACCCCTGCCCGGTTTGGATTCATATGACACTAACTGAAACCCCCTGATAAACCCTCCCCCTCAAACACTGATATAAAAATAGCCTCAGTTTAATGGAAACAAGCCCGGAGTTCTGAGAAATGGATGAAAATGACCAAGCTAAGTGTAGGCGAGCAGACTTATCGCACATTGTCCAAGCCAAACATTCACTGCACATATGGTGACCACTAAAATATACACAAATAATAGCATGAGAGCGTCAGAGCAGATTAAAACAGCCAACATCCGGCCCCAAATGCTCACACAGGTAAAACATTTCATACTCACCCAGGAATTCACAGTTAAATCTTAAAAGAAAAAGCACTATAGATTCTAATTTTAACACATTACAGATTTAAGCACAAGGGTATGCACAGTGTTGTTTGCACCAAATCAGCCACAATTCCTATCTGCAAAGCGCAGGGTGCATGCATAAGAAATCGGATAAAGACCCCGAGGGAGGCCGAGAGTTGGGTAGCCAATCTCAGTTCCGGAAAATATCAATCTACCTTCCACCTAAATTTAGGGTTTGCAGAGTTTAACTTCTACTATCCATTTAAAGTAAGACCAGTACAGTAAGTGCATGTAGACTTGCCCAACCTTTCAAGGCATGGGGTCAAATGGTTTGGGCTATTTTTGGAAAGTTTGGAAATTAGATGCATTTATGATCCTCTTTCAAAGTATGACTGTCATATTACCATCCAGCTGTGAGAAGAGCCCATTTCATTTTCAAAAGATGTGAGATAACGCCCTGCAGAAAAAAATCAATTCTGTGACCACTTAAATGAATTAAATATGTGAATACCTGTCACCTGAGTGTGTGGAGAATAGAAACGAGAAACTACTACTGTTTGAAGGCATCAGCTGTGGATGAATAGGACAGGAGGGAAGGGGGGAAAAAAACGTAGGTTTTTAATTTCCTGCTTCATTTCACGTTTCAGGGCCATAAAAATTCTCATTTCAAAAAAACTGCAATAAGCAACAATGAGGCATGATCATAACTCAAAGTTACTTCAATAGCACCAACACACCAGACCCCTCCTCCCTCATGCAGTCAACCTAATTGCTTTAGTCGAGATCTGACAAGCCAGACAATTTCTGTGATACAGATTATCAAAAGAGAAACCTGAGAAAAATCAGATATTCAATCTCTCAGTCTCACTCTGCCAGAAACTCTTAACCCACATTGCTTTGCATCACCCAATTCGTTCCGCATATCTGCTCTACAGCCTTAGCGATGGCCATTTCAACATCAACACTTTGCACACTTCCTTCCAAGTCTTTCAGTGCAGCCCACTTCTGGTGGATTTCAATTATGTTTGGCAAACCTCTCAAATGTGAGAATTTGGTGGGGTTTTCTCCTTTTTCCCACTCTACACTTGATACATTTATGTGCATGCACAGTTGGAAGTACCAACTCATTTTATTATTATTTCCAAAAACTAATCAGTTGATTTATAGTATGAGAAATAAAATAAATACAGTGGCTTAAAGTGCAATATGACACTTACAGTTGCTTGTTTTATATGACCAGCTATTTTGCATTTGTGTTTGAAAAAACAAAAAAGAAGTAATAATGCCAGCAGCTCCAATATTGCTCTAAAACATTAGCAGACTGGTTTACTGACACAACATAAATTCCTTACACACGGTACTCACAATCTTTACAAAAATAAAGTCTCTCATCTTTGAAATGCACAAAGCAGGCATGCATCTGACTAAAACGTAACACTCTGTTTAAACAGCAGACTAATGAAGAGTCTAAAAACAACTGTATCAAAACAGACACGGGTGACAGCTGATTCTCAGGCATTGTTAGCCAGCTTAAATGAGGCCAGTCTTTTTTTCTCCCACCCTATCTGGATCAGCCTTGTTTTCTCTGTTTCACCATTTCAGGAGTTGTGAGATTTTAATCTGTGCCACCAAAAGCTCTGTGTGTAATGATATCCAGCCAAACATGTAGGGACAAACTAGCCCTTTTTTATTAATAACATTTTTTATAATTTTTTTTTTTTTTTTTTTTTAAAGACCCAAATGTTCGTCTTGGATAGAGACATGCTCCAATTCAAAGCAATACATGTCTGTAACAATGTAACAACTTATTCTGCGGAAAATAAGCTGTGCCTAACAAAACAAAAAGCGCTCTGGTTATCTTGTAGGTCTTTGCCAGGGACAAAGATGGATGGTTACATTTCCTCCAGAAACAACAGCTGTTTGTTTGCAGGAAATAGGAGAGTAACTTGGCTGTTAGTAGAAGCTGTGATAGCCACTGTGGCTGAACAGGCAAAGAAAAAAAGCTCCACTAAAAGAAGCAAAAACTTCACAAATTGAAAACAGCATTACAGTCTTGCCCATACCACTTGATTGAGAGCCAATCTCTGAAAAGTGAGGCACACACAGAAAAAAAAAAAAAAAAGAGAAAGAAACAACAACCAGCAATGAAGATGAAAATGCTGAAGAAAACATGATACTGCACAACGGAGAAAATAGATCAACATTGTTGAGGACATGCACTATAAAAAGGTTCCAGGTTTAGTGGAAAGGAAATCAAAAATGATCAGAAATAAAAGAGAAAAATGCAAAGGAAAAAAATAAAGAACTTCATCATACTTAAACGCTGCCAACTAAAGGACTGATATAATCTTTTGTGCTTAATTGTCAAAACACAAGAACTCCAAACTGCACTGATGCAGTGCAGAACTGAAATAGATTAATTTTGCCTTAATTATTAACTTATCTCTTATCTTTTGCTTTACAAGCGAATAAAAAACAAAACTCAAAACAAAACCCAAATCAAGGATCTACCAGCCACTCCTGCTCTAGAAAAACAAAAATCCAACACGAGGAAATGTTGCTGGGCTGCACACCAAACTAGCCAAACCACATTACTACAACTTCCACATTTATCTTGTGATGAACACAGCAATAAACCAAATTGCTGGAAAAGGAGCTGCTAAAACACATTTTTTACGAGTATTAAGAAACCCAAAACTCCTTTGCTTTATTCCATATCAAATCATTGCATTTTTAGAACAATTTCTGCTCAAAATTTCTGCCTGTAAAAAGTATGGTTTAAAATTTAGATATATATAATTATAGTTTTACATAGCAAATACTACCCATATATAGCAAATACGTTTGTGTCTACCCATAACATGTTTCTTGACTAGCCACTATTCAAGTGTTTTGTTTTTTAATGCATCTGTCCTGAATTATAGATCCTGCTTCAATGTTATGGCCAGAAAGGTCACTGAAAATTTCAGGTTTTTATCTTTAACAGTTTTGAAGATATTCCTGTTCAAACATTGATTCAGATTTCAAAGTGTGAAAAACATGCTGGAAGTGGGCTGACTTTCCCATTTCAGTGAATGTATATGGAGATGGTCGAGCTGACAATGATTAGAGAATGACCCCAGAATTTGATCCACCCGATACAACATCATTTGGAAAGTGTGGAGGAGTCATATCAATGTGATTATTTTCATGTGTGTGGGGAGCCAACAGGAAGTCAGCTGGCTGGTTTGGCCAGAGGCAGCCTCACTTACACACGCTCCCTGCAAGCTCAGCTCAGAAGGATGGCAATGTGCATTAGGGCTGCCACAAACGATTATTTTGATAGTCGACTAGTCACCGATTATTTTTGCGATTAGTCGACTAATCAGATCATGCATCCATTGGACGTAAAATGTACACCTGAAAATATGTTAAACGTTTATTTTGTGACCCAGAAAGAATAATAATTGTAATATTAAAACTAACTAGCTGCCGCCATTGTTGACAACTGCGCTGGGCCGCGCTATGAATTCTGGAACACAGTTTCTTCTTCTTCGGGGTTTAACGGCAGCTGGCATCCTTGTACATGCAGTGCTGCCATCTTCTGTTTCAGTCCGTTATTACACTCTTAAATACTACTACTTATTCCTGAGTCTTTTGGGATCTTACAAAGCTTCAAACGACGCGTCGACTATTAAATTAGTCGTCGACGATTTTAATAGTCGACGTAATCGTGACTAGTCGACTAATCGTGGCAGCCCTAATGTGCATGCTCTGTGAGCCCAGGTCTGCAGAAACACACAACTGGCTAATTCACAGAGGACACTTTGCACATGTGCCACTTTTATTGGAATAATAGAAAAGGCAGATGCTGCTGTTATACTTGTCTATTTTGAGATCCGTGTTTTCTAGTTCTTTGGTTATGGCCAAATTAAAGTTACACAAAGTTTATCTCCAAGAATTGCATATCATCCTCCAACTGTGCCACCAAAATATTAAGAATATATGCAGAGCAGCTATCTAGAATTATTCAAACACTTAAAAAAAATGTCATACACAACCAAATATGGCTTAATTAATTCACATTAGCAAAGCTTTTGTAACTGAATGCAGCAAGTGTGCAATATTTCTCTTTGCTACACAGTATTTGTAACATATCATGGCTGCGTTTCAGGTGATAAAATACATAGTTTGTTCCCTCCTTCAACACACTAATTTTAAAGTGTAGTTTTGTGTTGTTCTGTATTCTCTTTATTGAAGCCAGTTGTTTCTGCATAACTAATACAGGTTTTTGTTCTTTATTCGATCTTCTCCATATGCTACACCAGCTGCAATTTTTCCAGTGTTTCGGCCATTATGTGTGTGACATAGACTGGGCAGGCTCAATAAATTGCACTGCTAAAAACAGTTAGATGGGACAAAGGATCGGAATCGAGAAACAGTTCTCCACATTTTTCAATCCATTGGAATTGTATGCCTTTAAGCCTCTAAGCCTCTAAGCTCATCAATTCCTTTTATCAGAGCTGGCATGTTTTTTCTGAGAGTCACACATCGCAAAACAGCAACATTACAGTCACAGCGCAGAGTTTTTTGTACACTTGGGCCTTTTTATAGGTTTCTCCAATGTTTTTGTGCGGAGACAAAGATAAAAACAGAAAATGAAATGCTGAAAGACAAGCTCAATAACAATACTGATATTAATAATCAGATATCCATCTGTCTACTTCAGTACTTTCAAATGCACTGAAGGACTAGGCAAGTAAAAGCCAACTGTAGTGCCTAATGTCTGATCATTTTTATTAACATACCAGCATGTTTAAGTACAGCACTGTGAAAAAAGTCTTGACCTGCCCCCTTTTTTACATTATATTTTGCTTAAAAATTAGAAATAGGTGTTGTGCACTGAATAATATGCACACATAGGTGTATGACCATTTATTCTTCAACACACCCTGAACTCTCTTAAAGAAAGCTTGAGATGACTGTTGTTGTGATTTGGTGTTATATAAATAAAATTGAGTTGAATTAATTTGATTTGAATTTAATTGAATTAAAGGTTTCTTGTAATTTCTTTAAGTAGTCTTTAGGAAATTCGGATGCTTGCCGTCTTTAGCTACGTTCTCTGTCAAGATGATCCCATACTGCCTTAATGTTCTGCATTTATGATGTTACTCTTGGTAACTATTGGTAAATAGCTAAACAACTAATAAGGTCTCTGGTGTACAGTATATACCACTGAATGAAATTAATATTTAGTTTATAAAAACATAAAACATTCACTGTAGTTTCCAGTTTTACCAATACAAGCAATAAGGGCGCGAGACTGGGAAGTCATGGGGCAATTTGTTAAGCCTGACTGGCTAATCAATGATGCAGGAGGACTGCCCACATTATTAAGTAATTAAGAGATCATTTTGAGCAACAAACTGGGCCCTTCTGCCATTCCCCATCTGACCCAACTAAGAGTTCAAGAATCAATAGCTAGTATGTATGACCAGAGGCTACTTAAAGAGACACGTGTTTCCTCATATCAGTTGCTTCCTACAATTAAACACAGAGGCAAGAAATGGAATCAGAAACGTGGGGATTTTTGCTCTCTGTGGTGGTAAGAGAGCCTGTTGTGATGTCTGCATTATCTTAATCTTTGGGGAGCTCTGCTACTGACTGTTGTGGTTTTCAAAATAAACTGGATTCTGTGGATTGTGGGTCACACAGCTGAATGGGCGTTTTGGAGGATCTTTGTGCTTATTCATCAGCTAATAATTCTATATATATGTGTACAAAAAAAAAAAAAAAAAAAAACTTCAAGCGCACACAGTGCACCGCGTTAGCTACTTCTTCACATAGAATATGCATGAAAAATGACAAGAATTCATTTTTGGATGATTCATTTTCTTTCCATTCAGGAGAAATCCTTTTCGTGGTGCATGCTGCTTCCAAGCTTCCCCGTAGGTAGCATGCACAGCCTCCTTGTTACACAAATCAAAGAGTGAGTGTGTCTGATATCTGAAGATAGGTATTCTGTCCTTCATCTAAAGGGCAACTGATATGGAGTGAGAGAGACAAAAAGCATGAAACTACAAGTATCATTACTCGACTTCAGCGTTTTTAAAAAGACAAACCACACTGAAAACAGTGAAACCTCAGTGCATGACTTAATACAGAAAAGAAACAAAGGAGAATAAAGCTGAGGTCTGATTTTTGACAAAGACTCCTTTGTGATACACGAGACCCCCATTTACACTAAAAATATGAATTTGAGCTAATTTGCTGACATTGAGAGCCACAGGTTATATTTTCCACTCCAATTGCTGGACTGCATCCACCACGCTTCATGAAGTGTTACCAGACAGTCATCCTGTGTTCCTGCCGCACTGCATGTGGCTGTGGCGGGTTAGAAAACGGAGACCCAGTCCATGTTTGACAAGGGGTTAATGTTTCTGAGGAACAGCTTGACAAAACCTCAGGAAGACAGCCAGTCTGGATAGAAGCACCAAGGCCTGTCTCTTGTCCAGTTTGTGGTTTGCCGCCTCCCGCCATCTTTTTCTTCTTCCTTCACTTCTTCCCTCTAGCCTTTCACTGAACTCAAAGGTTTTCCTCCCAAAACTTACACACTCATCAGCTTAGCTATAATTTTCAGTTCTGCACTAACCACAGGACCACTTGCGGGATGAAGCTGCACGCCTGTTTTTGAAATCAAAAGTAATAATAAGCTGCTAAGGATTCACATCTAACAGTTAATGATTGGACCTGTCAGAGAAAAATTGTCAGTGCCGTATTCACCTTTACTTTCAACAAGCTGCGACAATCACAGGAAAACAGATGCAGCTGGCAGTATATATTATGTCTGTGCCACTGGCAATCTGTAAATGAACTTTAAAAACCACGCAGGCTGATAAACCTGGGAGATACAGTACACTGAATCAGCAAAATGATGAGCAACAACTTTACTTCAAGGCACAGTAAAGAAGCTCCTTCTGCTCAGTAAGAAAAGCAGCTAAAAACAACTTTAAAAAAAAAAAACCAAAAACCAAAAGCTACACTAGTCAGAATAATAACAAAGACCCACTGGCTATAATGCAAAAGGCACAAGGTAGGTTTGTATGATAGTCTTAAACTGTGCATTTGTAACGCTTGATTCAACATGTTAATGCGATTTCTTACCAGCTATGGCCAAACCAGGCCAGACCTGGAGGCCAAGGCCTGGTGGTCCCAGCAGATAGCCTGGGCCAGCATGTGCTGTGTCAGCCCTGGATTATGGATGACAGGGAGCCTGTGGGGCTGACAGGTAATAATTCACTCCCCAGGGGTCCCACATCCTTCGCTGGACACAACGCAACCAAGCAGGAAAGAGCGGGGGGGAAGCAGCCTTGGACTTCACATCCTCATAACCCACCCTCTTCCCTTTTTCAACCATGCCCTTCAAGAAGCCAAGTTCTCATTGCCTCCACAGTTGCCACGGGTTACCAGCCATTATCAAAATGAAATATGAGGTGCCACAGACCGGTGACTCTCTCAGGTACAGGGCCAAACAAAGTCCCATATGTTGCGGATGAGAAGTGGCGATTAACTGTTGCTTCCTGAAGCACGGCACTGCACCCACCCTTCTTTAGACGTCAGCAGTTGCACAAGTGCTTAAAGTCTAAAGCACTTCAGACAATTTTGAACATGACGTCAAACAAAAATTATCCCAAAATATATTATCTATGCCCTCAAGTTCCACTGAGCTCGAAATAGGGCACAGCAATTTACCAACTTCAAACTTGCCTGAGGGTTTAATGTAAAGTGTCTTCATCAGTCCTGCTGAAGTTCATCTTTTTTTTTTTTTTTTCTTCTGACCAATCCAAAGTGCAGACTAACAGTGTGTGTGTGTGTACACATACGCCTATGTTCTGAGTACTTTATCTTGATGATGAAAATGGAAATAGGCTTGCTGAATGTCCCCCAAGGGCCACAGTCCTCAGCCCCTGGTTAGGAGCCTATTTCAACCATCATTACCCTGAGGACCATTAGGAAGATGCCATCTGCACACACAGGGCCCCTCCATCGGGGCTTCTTGTCACTTCAAACTAAAAGCAAGCAGCGGAATGGAAATTGGAAATAAAATTACACACTGCGCTAAATGCACCATTAACCATGCTAACTGAGCGACCGACCTATCGGGGCCTGAAAATGAGAGCTGGACGAAGAGCAAGCAATTTTCAGCAGTGACAGGGAAATGAACGCACTGCTGGTACTTTGCTCTCGCTCACATTCACAACTATAACTCACCCATCAGCAGAATGTGACTTTCCTAATGGTAAGAGAATGAAAAAAATAAAAAACAAAGAGTTGCTTCATTGCGACTGTGGGCGACAACCACAAATGAGGACTGAATGTAGATTTGTATGAACTGTGCACAGTACAGATGGGACCACAGACCACCACTGCTGCTGCTTAAGCATTGGATACGTTGCACAGAAGCATCCCACTAGTCCTGCACACCAGTAGCGGCACCTTTCCCCTGGTTAGCGCACCAGTTACATGTCAAATAAAATAACCTGAAACCACACTGCAATGTCCTCGCAGGAGCAAAGAGTGCCAAGTCATTGTACAACTAGGGTAGGAAACCGCAAGCCATTAGTGGCTTCATCATCCTATGATATCACTGCAGCAGCTGTGAGGAGTGGGGACAAGGCAAAAAAAAAAAAAAACAACCCAAAGAAGATCACAAGATCTAATCACACTTTCTGCTTAAACATCTGACTGCTCGAGGAAAACATCATGCAACAGCCAGAACAAAAAGGCACATGCTAGATGAGTAAGTACTGGCTCTGCTGTTCAATCCAGGCAATGCAAGCCTTAAGCTGAACATGAATTTTTAAAATGCCTGGGAAACTTTTGCAAGGCTACAGATACAGCAAAGAGAAACGGCAGAAGCGGGCAGCCTTTGAGTTAAGCAAGAAGGCATGCAGTCTACAATATCACCTTGCAAGAGTCCAGGATCGAAAAGGCAGTGGTGTAGTCTATCAGTGTTTATGCACAATAGAGATTTATTTATTGTTGAAATGTTCTTAGCCTCAACTGAAACTGAACACCCACTTAGGGAAATTAGAGGACTAATGCACAACAGGCTGAGACAAATCGTGGTCTCCCTTTGTGCAGAGGACGGTTTAAAAGCAGCCACGAGCATCTATTTCAACATAAACATTCACCAGCGACTACTAGGAAAGCAGGAGAAGAGAAGAAAAACACAGGTTTCTAATTTCTTTCTGCATCGTAGGCAACACTGAGGTCTAATACAGGCTCTCCCGTTGAAACCTGTTAGAACAATGAGCTCATCGTTTTCCCTCCGAGTTTGGCATTAAGACAAGCGTGATTTAAGAGGTAAAATCTGTGCAAAGTGAGAGGGAGATGTGCCGTTTCATAATAATCCAACTGCCACGTAATTGCTGCTTTTCTTTTCCAGAAACTCACACTGATTTTCCCCCCTCTATCTGATGGTGAAAAGGAAGCAAATTCTCCATTACGCACTAATCCCCCGCTTTTTTTCCTTTTCCTTTTTCTTTTTTTTTTTTCCCACAATCAGGTCCTTGATAAACAAGTTTGGGCTGCTTCCGCCAGAAAATAAATCAAAAATTCAATTAGTGTCTCAGGCGAGATGCCAGTCAGAGCTACGTGTTATCGGTTGCTTATTTGTGATAAGTTGCTGGGGACTCTTGCAGCAACAAGAGAGAAAACGTGTGTGTCAGGGTTTCATATGACCATGCATATAGTTTTCGCTGCCGACACAAACACATCTTCCAAACCCGTCCGTGATACACACATGAAAATAATGAAAAGAAAAAGAAAGAGAGCTACTGCAAAAAAAATAAAATAAAACTGGTGTAATGGTTGATGCCAGATTGTAATTTCTGTTATTCAGTTACCAGTGCAGAAAAAAGGGTGACTTCGAAACACAGCCGAGAAAAACAGAAAAGCAGCGGCTTCTCCGGACCATAAATGAAACTCCGAGAGAGTACAGGGACAGTTCAGGCTTATTAAAAGCGTCTGATATGTTGTTTTCAAGTGATTATCGTCGCTCTTCACATGCCTAAATAAGCTCTCTTCTGTGGCAAACTTAAAGCATCTGTCTCGTAATGAGCAAAGTAAACACAGCTGCAACAGCATCGCCAAAGTCCTCAACTAGTAAACGAACCACTTACCTTCGTGCTTCCACCTTGAAAATACACACGTCGCAGTGTTTCTGAGATACTGTCGCAGAGAACAAGCTGTAAAGTCTCGTGGATAACGAAGGAAAAAATGCGGGGTTGTTAGTTTTAGCTAGTAGTTTTTGAAATGGTTAGTATTCCCAGAGCGCCAGCGTAGCGAAAAGACGCCCCTCACTGTTGTGACAGGACTGAAGCTGGTTAGACTGAAATCACAACACCTCGGCTGCAGCTCAGGCCACGCCCCCCGTATTGCTGTTTGACAGGGGTTCAAACCAATCAACGAGTGAAGTTAGGATGAGGTTGCCTTCGATTGGCCAATGGAGCAGTTTTTTGTGCTACGCCCCGTCCCTGTAATGCTCACTTTTCTCCCAGATGTTGAATGCCTCAGCAGCAGGGTCCCCATACAGCTTAGCCAGCCAATCAGAGCGCGGGACACGGGGTTTAAACACAGATAATTTAACTTTATGGGAGGAGTTGAATCCATTTAAACCAATGTGAAAGTACTTTAGCCGCACTATTATCTTGCACATTAGCATGCACTACAGGGTATTATAAAATGTTTATTAGAGAGTTATTTTTCTTAATTCAGGTGTTATTATTTTACAGTTTATAATAAAGCATCTTATAACAGAAACAAAATTTAGTATAGTCATGCTATCGGATTCGACTAATCTCTGCTGTTTGTACAGAATATACATGTATGAGTGAATATTGTTAGTGTAAGAGCCGTTCATTACAGTAATTATCAGTAATGGATATTATACATGAAATGTTAGAAATATTAAATGTTAGAAAACAATGAAAATACTCTTCTGAGTGCCTTATAGAAGCTCTTTATAATGTTTCTTATTTTGCCCTGCTAACACTCTTAAACCTTAAGATATTCAGCTTAAATGGCTATAAAGTAGAGGATAAAGTCAATTGTAGATGCTGAAACTAACTAAAGGCTTTCAGATCATTTTGGTTTGTGTTCCACTATGTAGTATTTAGTTTACTGCAAATACTATAATTTCATACATAACACATTCATATTTCCATAGGTGATGCTACGCTATGAAACTTGTGCATGTACTGTCAGTGTCCTACTGAGAAAATAGCTGAGTATAATCTGAAGAAGGGAACAAAATGTATCCACAAAAGTTAATCAGCTGTGATGCTGATGTGCCATGCATTGCCAGAAACACTAATAAGACACCTGTGTAGAGACGGCAGCGCTGAGGAATTTGGTTTGACTGCGTGTTTGTTTGATGATAATCTAATAGATGGCCATGGACTCTGTGTCTCATTCATCTCTAGCCTTCATCTACTGCATTACCATTTCAGTCAGTCTTTCTTGTCAAAATGCTCATGAGTTATACACAGGACAATAGTTCAAGTGGCTTCTGTGCTATGATACTAACTGCTCTGGTAGTCAGATAAATGAGGGGCCCTTCTCTCAGGTCCTACTTGTTTATTAGATCTCTCTTTGGCCTCGAGCCGCAGAAAAAAAAATGGATGTACCTTGGGTTAGCTGTGACTCAACACCAGTAGATTTACTCCAGACATTTCTTTTGGCAGTGCGATGCTGCCTGTTGTGTTGAAGGGCTTTTGAGGAGAGGGAGAGGACACAAGCTCAGAGGGCCATGATTTACATGGATTTGGTAAATCTTTGGCAACTTTCACTTCACCACAACATTTGCAGTGGTTTTGGCAGTAGAGAGGCTTGACAGATTGGCAAACTGTTTTTCTTATTTTATTGTTTTCCTTAAATAAGCAGGTCAGTGGTTAGAGCCTTAATGTAAATAACTTTGTAGCCTAGGGATGTGGCGGTTTCTCAATAAAGACCATTTCATGTGTAGAGGACATGCAAGGCCACTCTGACAAAATAATTGCTGGGCTGACAATAACCATAGTTCAGCATTTCAGGGTACGCATCTGTTTAATTTGATAATAATTATTTGATAATAATACATCTCTCACTCTGTCAATCCAACCGTTATTTTGCAATGACATTTTAAAATACGGGGCAGATCACTTTCTTTCTGTGACTCTCTGCATACAATGAGGATTGAACTCCTTGACTTTTTGCCTTCTTATCTCACGAAAACACACAGCAAATACAACAAAGGTGTTGAGAGATGTAAACACAGTAACTGGTAGGAAAAGGGGAGCAGTGGTGTCAGTTGTCATCATCGTCATCATTCAAACTGATGCTCATTTGTTTACATAGAAACAAGGATGTTGATAGACTAAACCGACACGTATGGCACAGCAGGCCTATGTCTTAATTATTTTTCTTGCTAAAATTTGTTCAATCCTACTCAAACAAATTTGGAAATGTGTTTGCGTGTTTACATCAGACAAGTGGAATATATACAGTAATATACAACTGTTTTAGCTATTTAAAATGTTCAAAGTTAAATCTCACTATTTGGTTAGTTTTTAAGTTCATTCTGCACCATTTAGTGAGAATCATGAAGAATTATTTGTAAGAAGCACTGCAACAGATTGCATGGAGCCCCCACAGCCCCTATCACGGCCTCATCAAGTGATTTTGGGATTACAAAAAAAAAGACAGATGCGACTCAGAATAGATACCCAGATCAACTGAGGAAGGATCGCCAAGATTTTTGTAACAACCAACTTGAAAACTGTGCACAAGAATACCAACAAATTCATTCAGGAATTTTCTCCTTTTTGCGGGAGCTTTAGCCCTTTGTCCATCCTTGGTTTTCTAACATACAACAATAAGACACCTCAGTCGTTCTCATGACATGATGGTACCATCACACCATGATATGATCCTGTGATATTTGATATATCACAAGACAAAAAAATCTAGAACACATTGCAACAACTGTAAATGAAGAAGAAAAATAACAGAACAAAGACAGACATAATGAACTGTGTATAAATTTACTGCTTTTGTCAGCGTATACCGATCAGCCAAACATTATGGCTCCCTGCCTACTATTGTGTTAGTGCCTTTTATTGCCAAAACAGCCCTGACCTGTCGAGGCATGAACTCAAAGTTGCGAGGTGGAGCCTCTATGGATCAGAGTTGTTTGTCCAGTGTATCCCGCAGATGCTTGATTGGACTGAGAAATTGGAGAATTCTGAGGACAAAGTCATTGTTGTGATCCTCAAACCATTCCCGAACCACTTTTGTTTTGTGGCGGGGCACATTATCCTGCTGAAAGAGGCCACAGCCAGGGAATACTGTTTCCATGAAAGGGCGTACATGGTCTGCAACAATGCTTATGTAGGTGGTGCATGTCAAAGTACAATCTACATGGATGCCAGGATCCAAGGTTTTTCAGCAGATTGTGGGTCACAGCATCGCGCAGCCTCTGCTGGTTTGCCTTCTTCCAATAGTGTATCCTGGTGCTTAATGTTCCCAAGGTAAGCAACGCACACGAACATCCATGTGATGCAAAAGGAAACATGAATCATCAGATCTAGCTATGCAGCACCATATGCAATAAACTGTGATGCTTTGTGTATTCTGACACTTTTCTAACACAACCAGCATGAACTTTTTTGCACCTTTTGGATCAGATCACACGGGCCAGCCTTCGTTCCTCATGTGCATCATTGAGCCTTGGCTGTCAGCGATCCTGTGGTTGATAGATACTTTTGATAGATATTGACCACTGGAAAAACCCCACTAGAGCTGCAGTTTTGGAGATGCTCTGACCCAGAAATCTAGCCATCACAATTTGACCCCTGTCAAACTCACTCAGATCCATATGCTTGCCATTTTTTTCTGCTTCTAACACATCAACTTTGAGCACAAATGTTCTCTTTTCTCTCTCATGTATCCAACCCACTAACAGGTGCCATGATGAAAAGATAAACAGTGTATTTTACTTTACTTGTCACTGGTCATAGTGCTATGCCCGATCAATATAATGTCAGTACTGTCTCGATTCATTTATTTTACACCACTGTCCACTAATGCACACCTGTCAGTGTCTTCTTTTTACTTGAAGTTAGTTAACTTCTGTTTACTATACTGTCTGCATTTTCCTTGCCAACATTAGGAATCATGAAGAGGTGATTCTGGTGAGTTAGACTAAGACAGGAATCCAACATTTAATAAATATGTTTTTATTTGCCACTAATATATCCACTGCATATTACAAGAAAGCAATCCTGCATGCTGCGTTAAACATTTTGGCCTGTTGCAGTATATTACAGCGCTGTATAACATTTGTTTAACTAAATGCTTCTCTTTTATATTAAAATGGTAAAGATTTTGAGGTGATCAGAATTTCTAAATGAGAAATACAATTTGTAGTTGTTTTTTTTATAAGTAAAATGTATATTTATTGATATAAAGTGGTAATATGTTGTTGATGAAATCACAGGATTAATCACTTGGTCCATTTCAGTGAAAGGCTTGCATCAATACTGCAATAACCCAACTCACAGAGCCAGCAATCTAAATACCAAACAAGTTAATGCATACAAAATACTCTTGTGACCACAAAACTGTCTCCAAAATTGCCCCTGCAACTTATACTGGCAATCATGCAGTATATCAACAAATGCCTGCATTGAAAAAGAATCATGTAAACACAATGGGCAAATTCAAACAACCTGTTTCGGTGTCTGCTGGAACAACTCGAGGACTCGTGTCACCTTAGAGCCAATTATAAAAAACACACACAAGCAATATATTCCATGTTTGGTCCCATGGGTCTCTTTGAGCAAGCTAAAGCAATGAAAGTGGAAGAACAGAAGAGAAGAAGTGTGGGCTATGAATCCAGCATAATGATGACAGTGCTCCACAAGGCTTTAGTGTCTCGTCCTCTCACAGGACTGCAAAGACTGCCTGTACACCACAGATCCCCTGTGTTTACGCAGAAGCTGGACCTGTCCCTGCCTGTCAATAATCATTAATGTAATGTAAATATATTCATACTATACTGCTGCTATAAACTTGGATTGATAGTATGTGGCAAAGGACTAATGTAATGCACAATTTATCTTTTTAAGCTCTAGGGGAATATGAGTGGAATTTGTTCATGTATTCTATGGTAATGCTACTGTCTGACTTTAAACTGCCAAGAAAATAATACCATAAAATTTTATGTGGCAACTTTAGAAGGTGGTGTTGAGATTATTGTCTAAGATAATGTTAATGTTTGAAAAATTATGCATTGCATACTACAAGTAGTTTGTTTTTTTTGGCTCACTCTTCTTTACAATGTTATTTAAGCTCATTGAGATTTGTGGCTATTTGATTATGCCCAGCTATTTTAAGGTTATTTCAGGAGAGTTGAGGTTTGAGCTTTAACTGCAGCATTGCTACACCTTCTTTTCTTTTTTAACTATTCTGGTGTAAATTTGCTTGTGTGGGATCATTTTGGGATAATTATCCTGTAGCATGACACAATTATGACCAAGATTAGCTGTCAGATGGATGACCTCACATTTAACTCTAGAATTCTTTGACATAGTGAGGAGTTGAATGTTTGCAAGGCACCCTGTGGCAGCAAAACCAGCCTAAATCATGACCCCTCCACCAACATGCTTGATACTTGTTATGCTCGACATATGCTATGCTTGGATTTCAACAAACATGGTATTGTGCATCCTGGCCAGACATCTCCACTTTGGTCTTGTCTGTCCAAATGACATTTTTCCAGAAGTCTGTATTTTGTTCAGACTCAGCTTTGCAAACAGAAGCAGTCCTGCTATGGTCTTTTTAGAGAGATGAGCCTTTCTCCTGGCAATTGTTTGAAACAAGTCTTCTATTTCTTCTTGGAGTCTGTTCTTCTAGTACTATGCACTTTAACAGTTAACAGCCTACCTGAGGCTGAGATGTAGACTTTTAGACTGCCTTGGTTTCACTCCTGCAAAGACTGTCAACTGTGCTGAATGTTTTCCACTTGGGAATAATCTTTTCTCACTGTAGAATAATGTGTTTCAAATTGTTTGGAAATGACCTTATAACCCATCCCACTGAAGAGCAGCAAAAATTGCTTCCCTAAGATCATTGCTGAGGGCTTTCCTCCTTAGCATTGTGTTATCACAAACCTGGATTCTCAATACAAACTAAAACTTCATAGATGTAGTGGCACTTGCTGATGGTCAGTTAATCAAGTATTTAGTTTTTCACAAACTGCTCCTGCATATTGGCTTAGATTTGATAAATAAATAATGACACAGTATAATAAGTCATGTGTAGTTCATCTGTTGTATTTACCTTATTTTAAGACGTGGTATAGACCAGATTATGAATTATTATGTTTCAATATGTAACCCTTAGAGACTATATGTGGGTCAGTGATTATCAACTCACAGTGTGAAAATAAACATTTTTCAAACTCACAAAACTTGGGCACAGCACAGATTCTAAATGTGGAAACTAGATAGTGGAACACAGGGCTGGACTGGGACAAAAAATCAGCCCGGGCATTTTGACTAGAGACTGGCCCACCAGGTATTATGGGAAAAACCATAAAGCCTTTGAATGAAAACAAACGTCGTTGTGACAGTGATGTACACTGCCTTGTTGGTATATATGTATCAATCTAGAACTTAACTTAAACCTACACCATCCTCCCTATTCTGGTATTCTAAACAGTACTTAGCCGAAACCCAAAGACTGCTTGGTTTACCTCCTGAAATATCTACAACATATCGTGGAAACTTGAAATTAAGACAGAGAAGACTAGAGGTGAGACATGACCATTACTGAATATTAAAAATAATACATGACAGATTTAGTGATATTTTCATAAACTATTTATTTACCACATCAATAAACAGCGTGGCAGGGCAAAATATTTTTTCTAACATGGCAACCTTTAAAAAGTGAAAGGAGACAGAAAGAGGTGAGAAAGAATAAAACTTCCTCACTCAAAACTTACCATCAAAACTTAATTTTGATGGTATTTTACACACAGTACTGGTACAGTATCTAGAAAATGTGGGAAAATACTGGCATCATATACAGTACTTACTTCTGAAGAAATTATGTTGGGACCCTGAAAAAAATTACTATGTACAATAATGGATTTCTATACATTTGACATCAGATGAAAACTTTGGTTGTATGATTCAGATAATTATTTGTTAAAAGCTAGAAATTTTAAATGAGAATAAGAAAGAAACGTGTTTTTTGTGCCCCCCTTTCCCTGTTAATGCCCTACCTGGCCCCCTGGCAAAACTTTGCAAGACCCGCCCCTGCACAGTTACCAGCTGTCAGCTACTTAGAAAAGGATCCTGGTGTTATTTGTCTCCCAGAAACAGTTCATAACTTCCCTTCAACCCTTCATCCCTCCAGCAAACATCAGCTGATACTAGAAATTAATATTAAATAAATTCTAACAACAGCTCATCAAATTTAAAGGTGCTTCTGTTGTTTAACGCGACCTCCGCTGGTTTGCTCTTTCTGACGCAGAGAGAAAAGCCGATCAGCTGATCATTGATCATTGATCAGCTGATCGGGACAAATCGTGTTGCTTTTCACCTCAACTTTAAAGTTCGACCTCCTCGGCTGTAATTGGTCCAGCCCAATCCATGATGACCAACTGGCCAATACACCACTATTCATTTATACCGTTGAAAAAAAAAAGAAAGAAAGAAAACCCCATCGGCCCATAAAAACGAAAAATCACGAGCGGCCCACCGGGCAAATGCCCGGTATGCCCGATGGCCAGTCCAGCTATGGTGGAACACATACAAACACAACAGTTTAAACAAATGTAAAAAAAAATAAATGAAAGTGGTGTAGAAGTGCACAAGGAGACAACACTGAAAGTCAGATCAGACACAGACTGACAACTTTTTCATTGTTTATGTCAGGCTGAATTTTGTGAAAATGTGTATGCAGTGATAACATAGGTGGATTTCTATATCTGATAAATCTCTGATGCAAACACACTAAAATAAAAGCTGACACTCAGCACCTAATTCATAAAAAAATTATTGCTGTGTCTTATTAAATGAAATTTGCAGGACCACAAAACCAAAACATGTTCCACTACAGAGTGAAAATAAAACATGTGTCTTCTTTGTGTATCTGATCTAAATAACTCTTACAATATACTTATCCCTCACAGCTGAGTGTGAACAAGTGGTGATTTCATAATGTTAGCAGCCATAAGGAGAGTCTGGAAACATGTCTAGCCATTTGGCTGTATTAGTGATAGGCTGTGTTTATCTGCTGTCTGTGTGATCTTAATCCAATACTGGGGTTCGTTATCCCCAGCAGGTTTTTCAACTAAACAAAGATTAGGAGGAATCTGGCCGCTTGTTTATCATCTGAATGAATGTCAGAGGTCAGCTTCAGGACAAATGGAAGCAGAACAAATGGAGCTCTAATTTTCTCTCACTGCTTCCATCAATGCCAAGACACAGAAATCTACTGTTGTTGCAAAATGCCCACTTGATGCACCACCACACAACGAATGAATCGAGTTTCTGTGTTCAGAAAAGTATCTGGATCAGGACGTTTTGGTTTTATTTTCTTGAGAATGTGAAGTTGATCTCTCCAGTTTTTCTCATTTCAATTTGATATTAATTTGTGGGGTTTAGTGCAGTGAAAGGCCCAATTTTGCACCATCTCACTATGGAAAAAATCCAATCTAGATCCAGATTGACTCTAAAAGTTAATCACCTCTGAATTTGGAAATACATCAGTGAATGGGGTGCATATTTTTAATGTCTATCATGCTATTCAGTTCCATCTTTAATGCAGATTAAAATCACACCTGCTTAGTCTTCATGAAGACTTTTATTTTGAAAACAGACTGGAGTCTTCCTGCCAGGATTTCTGTCATCCTCAATGCTTCATACAGCTTGACACGTTTTGATTAAAAAATAGCACTTTGGCTATTTACAGCTGCTTCTGAAATTTGCAGCTACAATAGAAGAGTGGCTGCAGTCATCTATGGCCATGTGTGAAAACAGCTGCACCCCAGCAAACTGGACCAAGATACTCCTCTGGGAAAAGTTTTCAGTGTAAATCTGTTCACAACCTTTTGAGTAATTGTGCTAATAAAGAGATAAACCAAAACAATTACATTACCTCAGGCATAACAATATTTTATGTGAACTTCCTGGAGGTCATGACTTAGTTACCAAAAGCTGCTGTGTTATCATTATTATTTTATCATCTCTGATAATGAAAGGCTCTCATGTTTCTTGTCAGTCCAGCATCCAAAATAAACCTGTGTGATAATATTTTAAGGGCTCAAATATAATTTTTCCTGTGATCATTTCTTTTTTTTTAATTACAGGACAAGCTTGCATCCTTTATTTATGGTTTTGTTAAAGCATTGTGAAAAGATTCCTCTCAGAATTTAAATTTTTTATAGGCATCTCAATTGTTTTAAAGCTACAGTAATGACTTGTTTATGTCAACCATGGAGCCAAGGAAAAAAGAATGGAGAAGAATAAAGAGAAAGTAGTGAAAAACCAATAGAAAATGATCACAAACTCAAAACATTTCCTCTCAATTCTGTTTTTGTATTTTAGGATTTCTTTTAGGGTTTTTCTATAGAGCGTTTAAGTTTTATCACCGTACTGTTTGGTTCAGTTTAGCCATCCTCATCAACCTCAGCGGCAGACACAAAACATCAAAGAACAGACAAAAAAGCTGCAAGCACAACGGAGCATTGTGATCACAAGAAAAGAGAAGAAAAGAAAAAAAGTCTTAAATTTAAGACCACACGAGCCCCCAGCTTATATAAGCGCATGAATTCTATTACACATTTTAAGTAGCTTATGATGTTGTGTTGCCATGTATATGTGTTTTGGGTATTCATGCCCTCATGTTTCAATAACGAAACAGACACTGAATGCTTATATTCAAATTATGGTCCATTGTTCTGTGTTAAAAATTGCCCACAATGCACTAATACAGAATCAATGGTGGCGAACGGTGAAAACAGTGTTTCACAGTAGCTTCACCATCTGACACAAGGGCACTCTGGCAGAGTGGACATTTGCTGACACTTTAATTTGAACTTAGGCCACTTGGCTGAAGGACACTCACAGTCTGAACCCAAGGACCTTAAGATGCAGCAGTCCACCCATCGTAGTGTGGCTAAAACAGCACGTGAGACATCCACGACAATAAAAGCATTCCTAGGAACTTAACCGCCAGAAATTGGCCTGATTCATAATGTTTTTCTTTTTCACAGGTGAAAATGAGCATTTTTATACTGAACTGCCATAACAATTGTGTTTCATATTGTGTTACATAATACTTATAAAATGTGACAAATACCACAGCTGATGCATGCTGTTACAGTCTAAGGGACACTGAAGGAAAGCTTCTGGACCATTTAGTGTAATAACCAAAGGTAGAAAAAAGCCCAGTGTGCACCGGTTATATAGAAAAACACAGTTTATCAAAGAATAGAAATAGTCTTAGTTAGTTATATATTGTTTTTAGCACATATAGCACAGTATGTAGTGGTTTGGTTCTAAGTGTATAATAATACTCAAATAACATGTATGTCTTTATATAAGCCTTTATATATATAAAAAAGTTGAATAGGTCCCAAAAAACCTAATTTCACCTGAGTCTTTATTGAGTGTGTATTGGAAAAAAACACACAGAGAGCACAACAAAATAACTCACCTAAGCCTATGAGAAAACAGAGATGTTCTCAATTTAGACCAATCCTTTAAAGGCAATGTTGATTAATTATGATGTATGGGTAGGTATGGGCTGCATCATCTATCAGTTGTTTTGTTGACAAGCTACCTGTCATTTTATTATCCCAGATGACCATAACAGTGTTCATTATTTCAGCTTTTACTTTTGTTTTTACATTAAAGCCACAAATGGCCGAGAACAGAACATTTTATTAAACAGTGGCTCATCCCACAAAAACTAATAGAAAACAAAGAGTACAACAGAATTATTCATATGTAGATTTTTTTCTATCATGATAATGAATTTATTCTCAAATCTGTTTTGTCTACATTAATTTGTTCTACGTCAAGCCTTCGTCCTGTTTTCTGCCCTTTTTGAGCCACACCTGTGTTCAGTCAGTCGATCTCATGCCTTCACCTCCCAGTTGCCAGATTGTCTTTTCTTATTTTAGCTTTCTGCCCATTATCGCTTCTTCCTGTTGTTTTGCTTGTATTTCCTCATGTATGACCTCTGGCTTGTTTCTTGGACTTTGCCTTTTGCTTTGGCCTCGCTTGGATTGTTTCCCACTGTGTCTGATGTCCCGTGTATGACCACTACCTGTTAAGATCTTATTTAAGACTTGAACTGTTCTGTTCTGTTCATGCCCACCCCTCAATGACTGTCACATTTTATACATTCAAGCTGGGTGTCACGCCTTGTTTATAAGTGACGGTTAGAAACACTTCCACAAAGAGTGCACCTGTGCATTCTTGCTCAAAGCTCCTCCAGCAATCCTCTTTCCTTGTTCCTCTTTGATGTAGATGCAGACGCAGATGCATCCTGACGTCCTGCAAGATGGTGCTTTGTGATCGATTTCTGGGTCATATGCAGGAGGAGAGAGGCGACAAGAAGGCACAAAGTGGATAAATGAGAAAAGCCCAAATTACAAAGGAGGAAAGGGCAATAAGCAGCTGGTGAAAACAAGACACCCACAATGGCAGGAAAAAAACAAACTATTACAAGATATGGAATATTCTTCAAAGTCGCTCAGAAAACAGACGAAAAAAACATGACATATTACATTTTTATACAGTTAACAGCTGCTTCTGTCAGCTGTCATTTGCACATCCGGTTTCAAAGCCGTAAATGCTTTTTGAGGGACTTCTAAAAGAACAAATTTGGGAGTTTATACACGTTCCGATCATATTCTTTTAAGCATACAAAAGCATTTAAATTGTTCCACTTATAGCTACATTTTCTTGCAAGTCTTGTATTCTTTAGGAACTTATGAATGTGCTTGTTTAGGTTCTGGATGCTTTTTCTTCTTCTTCTTCTTTTTTTTTTAAAGATTTAACTCTACTATTCTTCATATTCAGATTACAATGAGCCAAATGGTGGTTTTCAGGGTCTTTGATGGTCAGGGCACCAGGGAAAATGGTACTCCGCACATGCCTCAAAGTACAATGGGTTTTTAATATTAGAGTTGCATGCTCCAAAGTAAAAAAGGATGCAAGATAATTTTCTCATCCCCTTAACAAGTAAGGAACATATTAAAAAGGCAGATTTATAATGAAGACTCCATTCGGTTATTACATTCCAATTCCAGTGAAAGGAATAACATGTACTCTGAACATCCTCCAAAGTGTGCCAGCTTTTTGCATCCATTATAGTGTTGCACTACCCTTCTGTCTGGACTATCGTATATACTTTGCCCTAAGGCTTTCTTTTTTCTCCCCCCAATAATCCATTTTCCTTTTTTTATCCATTTATATCCACTTTCATTTATAGTGTAGACCTTTAGCTGACGAATAGCAGCGAGCCTAAAAGCAGAATGAACTTCACTCCCAGCAGCAGCTCACCATCATATTAAGAAAACCACACTAGGAAGGTCAAGGGTTACAACCGCAGCACCCTCAGAACGCTAGTGTGACAGAATGATGAAAGGTCGGAGCAAAAAATAGAAATAGAGGCTAAGGGGAAAAAATGAAAGATTTCTGATGAGAACATATGAGAACAAGAGGAGAGGAAAGATATGGAGAATGGATATGATTCAGTGTTTGGAGTAGGAGAGATATGAGGCGCTCCTTGAAGAGGTGAGTTTTCAGTCTACAAAGAAAGCGAGGCGTGAATCCTTTGTTATGACTGGAATAGGAAGGTCATTCCACCATTAGAGAGATGACCCTATGTGGATCGATAACAAAGCAGGTGCTGGGAAGAAGAATGGAGTGAGAGGCAAAATTTGAACATACAGTAGATGTGTTGACTTGCATCATAAACCCAAAGGTTAAGGAGTACAACTGAACTTGATCCTAAATCCAAGTCATTTCCCCCCCCAAATTCACTGATTTGTAATTTCATTTTAAAAATTCCTCTCTGTAACACATTTTTTGGCACATCAGAGAGGTCAGTTAAAAGGCTGTATAAAATCCTCTCAGCTCAGTGATATTGTTCATGATCTCATTGCATTCATTTAACGTGCATAGCTTTAACAGTACGATGTGTACACCTGGAATAGAAGCCAGAGCTGGCACAGACAAAGGCTCCAAAACAACATTCAATGCAGCAACAAAACAGTGTGAGAAGGAAATTTTTCTGCTAGGTTCATTCAGTGCCTCGCTGTTACTTTAACTTTCAAGGCCGTGATTGTGTCTGCAGTGGAACTTTTCGATAACGGACAAACTGTGTCAGCTGGGAAACCAACACACATACTGCAAACTAGGAAAGCTACTATATAGTACATTGTTGTATAAATTAAAACAAATGTTACTAACTGAAGGGAGAGGAAAAACAGTTACATTTACTTACCTCTGTATGATCTGAGCCATGAACAAATTGTTAGAAAATTGATTTAAAAAAACAAAACAAACTTGAGTGTTTATTGAACAATTTGCATATTTGAGTTTTTATTCTTATCATTGTTGCCACATATGAACCTTTGGGCAATTTATTGCCAACAGTTTGATTATTTAAACAAATAAAAACATGTAAGAAGGTAAGGATGAAAAAAACCCCACACTAATCAAGTAGAGGATAGTCAGATACTCTCAGCATTACAGGGTTAAACACTAAAGTACAAAAGACAACAATGATGATTCCTAGATGAGTTTGTTTGTGTCCAACTTTATATTTTGAAATAAAGGAAAGGAAATCATTAGGGGTCCAAGTGGTCAAGCTAGAGTAACCTTGTAGTTTGTCGTCCTCGCATTCTGCTCTTCCTCCCTTTTTCTCTTTCTGGTAACACAAAACTTCACAAAACTTCATGAAATGGTCTGAAATTGCTGTTATTACCTGAAACCTTGAGGTACCGCACTAATAGATGGCAGTGTAATGATCAATTTGATAATGATGATCATTCTTTATAATTATATGAAAAATGCCTGAAGTGTCTTTCATCATTTTTATGTCTTGATTTATCTACTTATTTGCTCCTTTGGTGCAAAGGTCCAAAAACCTAAGTGGTTCAACTTTTCACCACTACTTTCTAAAAAAAAAACCAACCCAAAAAACTGTTTACAGCATCTTTTTGGAAACTGTTACTAAACTGAGTCATGTATATTATTACTTTACTAATGATCTAAGTCATTACATAAATTTATCTCTTTATATTAGTTTCATTTTCCCAATCCAGTTTCTATTACGTTATAAAAACCTGTCATAACTCATAAACACTTTCAGATCCATTTTCTTCACCACTTATGCAGTTCAGGGTTCAATTTTTAGTGGCGAATTTTACAAATAAAAAAGGTCTGCATACATGTACAAGTGGTCATTGTGCAGCTTAACTGAGCCAGATCATAACTAGACAAGAAGAGTGTTTTATTACAGTTCTTACATTAATAGACCATATGGCACGAAAAACCTAGTAACAAAATAGATATGCTGGCTTGCAGCTTCTCCAAGCTGTCACCCATGAAGCACGTTTAGCACAATCCTATCATCATCATTATCATTTCAAAATACAATATACAGTCTCATTCCAAATGTCTTCCTCACTCTTCTGCGTTCGATGAAGCAGCAAAAGACACAGTCTCGCCTGAAGGCATGCTGATTATTATGAGCAATAATAATCTTACAAACAGCCACCTCATGCAGGGCCCTTAACTTTGTTGACAGTTCTTGGAAAAGCTTCCATTTCATAGACACCAAATGGGAAAACTCTCCAAATGGATTTTAGAGAAAAAAAAATGGCTGTAGTTTAAAAGGATCACAGTTTTTTTTTAATTCTTAAAAAAAAAGCAGTGCACAAAACAGAAAAATGACAACATGAAAATGTGTGAAATGGGGTATAAGATGGGAAACGAGGGGGGTAATATGTAGGAGAGTGTTTCTCAACAGCACTTCAGAGCGCCATCGTCTTGGCAGTCGAAAAGGCCCAATTTACAGAAGAGAGGATTACAACACCAGATTATCTCAGCAGAGTTATCAAGGCTGCCCTCCCAAATAGCGTCATTACCCATCTGAAAGAAAACAGGCTTGCAAGTGAAGATGGAAGAAGAGGAAGAGCCGCAATCTTCACATCCTCTCCATTATTGTGCACTAGTGGATCTGCCTGATAGTTTACAGGATTTCAGGGATTATTACTCAGAGAATTGTCCAGGAGTTCGCACTAGCTCACAGTTATCTTGGACAATAACCCATTACCTGCACCCACTGCAGAAATTTCTCAGGTGGCTGATACACACAGAGTAATTGTACTGGAGGCCTGAAGTGGAACTGAAATTCAAACTCAGTTCTGACTAGTCACAATTGACTAGACTACTTTTTTTTCCCAAACATGGTGAATGATTTTTAGCATTAAGACTCTCGTCACACCAGGACTTTAAATGGCAAAAATCAATTAGATTCCAATGTAGCTGGTATGATCAGAGGATTTGCTTGAGGAATGCATTAAATCGTTGTAAACGCTCCTTTCAGAGCTGAACTTTACTGAACTTTAACAAGGAAATTTGAGAGACTGGACAGCAAAAAACGACAAAGTGTATAACCTTTGAGAGGACTTTGTTTTTGCCCTGTGTACCAACCACTGTTTCAGGGTTAGAGGATAATATAATTGGCCTGGACATCACAGTGTTAATGATCTGTTTTGTTTTTATTTTTTTGTTTTTTGCTCTTTAAGCATCACCTACGCTGGTGACTTTTTGTTTGGCGCAAGTAGAACAGGATTCGACTCAGCAGTTTTCCTCATGTACTCTAATTAAACAAAGGCCCTTATTATGCTGCCTGTCAGTCATGAAGAATGTCCTGTGACCTCGTCATGTGTTCGTCATCACGGTTTTGTCTTGGCTGCTTACATCACTCGGCCAAGGCGAGGCGAGCAAGGCGGGCTGCATGAGGAGTTGCTCTGGGCTCGCTGCAGCAGCCGCTTTGTCACAAGGATCAGGCGTCACATCCATCAAACCTGAGTAAACAATTGCAGAAACAGCACATGGTGAGACAGCTGCAGACCCTTCTGAGATTCATCAGAGAGAAATAATGCAGGGCACCACAAGGTCATGCAGAAAAAAGGTCTACTTGATACTGGAAATGCTTTTGCTTTGTGTATACAAAGTTCTTAAATTTATGGTCTGAGGTGAGGCTAGGGGCCTCTAAAAAGGGCATTATGTTAGACTCACCCACCCACCAGCTCCAGAGTCAGATAGGTGTTATGGACACAGAGAGGCTGGCATGGATGTCAATAGGCAGGCACCGGGCCCTTAAGGGCATGTGAATAACAAATAAGAATGAATTTAGTGGGAGGTAGGTAGGTGGGAGATTTGGCTGGTTCACTCAGTGATGCCTGCCTCATCAGCTGCGCCGCGCCTGGTGGGCTGCGGGTCGACAATGGGTTTGCGGGAAAGTTTACCAGGCAGGCACGGCAGCTCACATTGGGGTGACCTTCTACTGCCTGCTGGCTCCCTAGCTCCCTCTCTCTACATCACTTGTGGGCAGTTAAATAGCAAGTCACATTACAAAATGAGCCAGAAAAGCCCTCTTGCCCTGGGCGAATGAAGGGCAGTATTTTAAACAGATCAGATCACACCATTTGCAGCGTTCTACAGTGTGGGGTGAGTAAATCTCTGAGCTTTTAAAGAGCGGTGATTAAATGTTTTACAGCATCCGTCTGCCGTGCCTCTGGAGTGGGAAGTGGTCCGGGAGTAATTTTTTTTTTTTGTTCAGCATTTGTTTAATGACTAAAAATATTGATGTTTTTTGCACTGCGAAGTCTAGAGTCAAATATTGGCCTTGTTATTAAAAAGTCTAATCTCCCTGACCCTCAGTACGAGTTTTCCCAATGAAGCTCCTGTTTGTCGAGGGGGAGCAGCGCAGACGAGCAGAACACAGTCATAGTTTGTCAAGATAATGCCAAGATAATAATGTCAAGAAAATGTCAAGGTAATATGAGGGCTAATAAAAAATAAATGGTGGCTTATTGTGTGTTACTTTCCCTGCATAAATGATTGGTCTTTTGGAAGTTTTGAAACTGTAAGAGGGAAACTGGGTTAATGTCAGATAATCTTTTAGGAAAGTTAGATCTATTTAGAAACAGGGATTGTAGCAGATAATAAAAAACCCCATCAATATTTACATATTACACATACTTAGCATGTGAGGATGATAAATCAATAAAGTTGCTCACTTGTATCGATCCATGAGTCATAAAATTATGAAGGTTATGACTTTTTTTGTTTAATGTCATAGAGCTGTGAAGTTAAGGAGCAAATGCTAATTCAAGATTTTGCTTCTGTTGTTTTCTACCTGGTGACATGCTCACACAGGTAAGAAATTTATTGAAACGATTAAAGGTTTAAATGAAAATTTTCTAATATGGTTACCTGCTGCAGGGGAAAAATAACCTAAAACATACAAAACATCACACAGTTAAGAAACAATCAACTGCAAAGCCATTAAAGCAGCAATAAGCCACTGGATTCAAACACAGGACCGTCTTACTGTGAAGCAACAGTGCTAACCGATGCATAGCTGTGATCCTCTGTTAGGGATGGGAATTGAAATCGGGTCCCAAATTTTCCAGAGCATCAGTATCATATGCGCCTGAGCTTATCAATTCCTTTATCAATGCCCGCAGGTGCTGCCACTACACACTGATAGCCAATCAACAATGTCATACATGCAAGTTTAGCGTTGCCAAAAAAGGAGTCCCTGCAGAGCGGACAAAGTGGTCTAAAGTACTGCTTCCCAGAGAAAGATGATGTGCTAGTTGTAATGTCTGTATACATGATAATTTCAACTAGGCTGGAAACACCAACTACAGCAACACGATGAAACATTTTTCCACACAACATGGAAGAGGTGCCATGTATTTAACACTCTGTGTATGTATGTGCAATCACAGGTGCTACAGCTACTGCTCCCCAACTGAACATCTGTACAGATGCTTAACACAATTTTATGTGACTCACAAAGCCTGAATGAAAATCAGTCCCAAGCAAACATTCTCTCCATTTAAGATGCTGCGTTTAGCATTAAGCATTAAGCAGCAGTCTGTTTGGGATTTTAGATAATGAAGCAGTTGTATTGACCCTGAAAAGTCTGTGTAGGTATATTTGTTTCCACATATAAAATGGGTCAACGATCAATATGGAAATCAATAAAGATTTGGATCGATGAGCAGGTTCGATAATGGCACTGACTTCCATAAAACCTTATCAAATCAAATCCCTACGTATAACATATTTGTGATTTTAGAGGCTGGCAATGGTTGTTTATGTAAAATAATCAAGGACTTTGTGTTTTGTCTTAAAGTCTCTTCTACATTATTTAAATTCCTGGGGCCTGAAAACTATTTTGATTATGCCACTGATAGGTCCGTCAAACATTTCCACTCTTCTACAACATGTTTACAGCACTCAGAAAGAAAGAGCCTTTTCTGTGATTTACCATGAAAAACACTGGTTAGTAACCCAGTGACAGAGCAGCTCCTTTTAGGACCCAGCAGTTTGCAAAAAGCACAGGGGTGATGAAGAGGTGCCGGGCTGAGAGAGGGAGGAAACGCAGTGCTGATTAGCAGCAGATAAGGTGTTGATGACCCATAACTCATCAGGAAATTTTTCATGTGCCCCACATACCTGTTTACAAGCCCCCTCAACACATACACACATGCACGGACACACTCACACGCACAGCACATGCATGCCTGCAGACACAGAGGTGCACTGCAGCTCAGAAACATTAATTAGACTGTCAGGGAGAAAGGAGCGGAGGGAGACCTAATGTTACACTATGCCCCCTCCCTTGGTGAAGTGACACCAATTAATGCAGAATTGCGTGTGACTCCCCCCCCCCCAACCCCCTCCATCCTCATCCCCACCACCTCGAGGTGACAGGCGTACTGCCACATTGTGGTAGCCTGACTCTATCTTCAGGCTGTTGTGGAAGCAAAAACATACAAACAAAACATCGCACCGAAAAGAGAAGTGGCAGCAGTATGATGATGTGTGTGAGACATATTGCGTGTCCCTGATTATTCTGCTTTTTTCCCTCCTTTTTTCATCTTTATTTGGGTGGGAAATCTTTGGCTCAGTTAGATCAGCAGCCCTGGCTCTGATGAGAATGGATGTGTTAGAAATGAGAATCCTTTATGAAGAGGTAATCCATGACAGAGTGTTTTATTTCTTTTTTTTCTTTTTTCATTTTGTCTCCGTCTTTGTTGCTAAGCTCTTACCACTGTGTGCTCCTGCGCAGTTTTTCTCTGAGATCACCTGCCAGACAATGTGGGCAGCACGATGCAGCATCCTACTTTGATTTTCTGTTGATGTAGTTTGTGATTCAGCAGATGGCACTCTTCTCTTCATGCACTTGACAATTTTGTTGAATAGTTAGCACTAAGAAAATGAGGTTATGTTTTGCAATCCACACCAATGCCCTGCGTAACCCTAATATTGCATTTTTGAGCTTTGTATTCACTTTAAATAATATAATCCAGAGGGAGTGCAGTACCTAACCAAAGCAGCAAGCAACAGCTTTTGCCACCAAGCTCAACACTACAACTGGAGATAAAGTATCTGAATTTCAGGAGCGGGACCACGTCTCCAAAAATGCTCCTTCTGGTTCTTATCTATATATGTTCCCCCAGTTCTACAAGCTGTTTGTTCTCGTTTAGTTGCTCCACCCTCCCTCCCCTTTTCAGTTCTTTAACTTCTTCACTTCTATTTAGTACACGGGGATCTGCCAGGCCCTGGAGCCGCCGCCAGTCCCCTTCAAGGCCTTCCCCAAATGCAGCTCAATTCACGTCCACGCCATTCACCTTTATCTACTAAAATGCTGTCAAACCCACAATGAGGACGTGGGCCCAGCGAGTGAACTACTAACACAAAGATAAGATAAGATAAGATAAGATAAGATAAGATAAGATAAGATAGAACTTTATTAGATAGAACTCGGGTGGTTTCCTCTGGGAAATTCAGTATTTTTATATAATGCTAATTTGGGAAGTGAAATTATGACTAAATTATGAAATTATGACTAAAGATTAAACATGGATTTTAACTGTCACCTCATATTTATATAATAGAATTATAGACGTGAAGAATCAGTAGATGGGTACTGGTGATGTGCAGCTGGCTCTGCACGTCCTGAATAAATTTGTGATGTTTCCAGTTGAATACATGAATACTGTTTGTCCTTGAGTTTCCTTAACAAATGCAATTACAAACAACGAGTAACACACTGCTTCATTGTATAACAGCATGCCTTTTTGTGGTCATATTTTTGCATCTAAATTGAGAGTTGATCCCATATTGGACGCGATTATGATTCCTTTGGTCATCAGCAGATTGCTGCAGATTGCTGGCTTGTCTGCAAACACTTGCTAACTATTAGCCAAGTGGCTGTAAAACTTAAAAAAGTGTGATGCAAGCTGTAAACATCTTTGGCTTTGAAGATGAGACACAACTTCAAAGCCAAAGTTCTCCCTCAGCATTGAAGTCAACACATTTCAACAGGGCAACCTTTACTTTCAGAATGAGTCTCTGCTTCTGGTTTGTCTCAGTCTTTTTCACTACAGCTTGGAGTACAGCTGGCAAGGGTTTGTAAACAAGTCCTTGTCTTCCATGTAAACTATGAACGGCTGTGAAAATCTGCTACTGACCAAAGCAATCACAAGAATTTGCCAACTGGTTGAGGGATATATATATAATATAATATAATATTTTTTTCCGTCATGACCAGCGGTCACTAGATAGGCTCCTTACTGGTCTCTGGGTCCTTGTGACTGAGGACTTATTCACTTGGCCTTTCTGATTGTCAAACATCCCATATGGCAGACAAGTTAACACACTGTAGTTAGCTACACGTCTACATGACTGCAAAAGCTCATAATCTGAGAATTTATATTTTAAATCCTTTTAAAAGAGCACTGATCTGAGTTAGTTGTCTTTTCCTGTGTGATCTCTCTTTTGTTTGCTTTCAGTGGTGTGTGGACATCCAAACCATGACCTCAAACTGTTGGTACATAAACAGAGGAAATGAATTCATGACTACTCATAAAACTGAGTTCACAGTATTTCCTCATGTCTTTTCTGAAGCACTGAACCAGAGAGAAAATCTGTCAACCAGCCAAGATTTATGACTGCACAGGATCAGACTGAAACCATGGCAAAAATGTGTCAAAACCTTTTAAGATATCCAACTTGTCACACAGATCCTGCAGTATCATCCCCTTTCTCCCTTTGATCAGTGTTTCTATGTTTAATGTTTCTAAACCCAGTTTCTGCCTGACAGAAATACATATACAACTGCTGCGTCCTGTTATCACTTTAATGTAGTTGTTGTCCTCCAAAAAGGGGAAAGAAAGTTTCAGTTTTCAGTGGAAATCTTTCAGGATAACTGCTAGAGTATTCCTTTAAAACCGAATGTATATAAATCATTCATACATGCCCTCTATTGAACACAACATTTGATATAAACTGAAAGACAGCTAACTTTGTGAAACTTTATGGAGCTGCTTTACATTTAAAAAAAGTTTATTAACCTTTAAATCTAATGCCAGCAAAGATCAAAGCGATAAACCCTCCATAGCTTGGCATCCCATTTTATTTGCTGCGTTAAATCTCTTCTGGTCTTTTTGCTAGTGAAACAGCTATTTTATTTCTGACCTTTACTGAAACAAGGAACAATAACTCTCCCTATAGTAGGGTTATTTCTTGGAAAAGCACCGTTCACAGAAAATTTACAACAAAAACACATACAATATTTTGACATTAAGATGAAATAATATTTGAGAAGCAGTGCCGTACCGCTAGCAAAATATCAGCCCATTAGGGTCAAGGGTCAAACACAAGTCTCAAATAAACAAAAGGCGGGCAATTGGCTAAAAGGAAGTGATTCGGGGAACAGTTTCCCTGCAAAAACCTTTTTCTGGATGGTGGAAAGGTCCATAAAACAACATAGACTGTGAGTCACTGTAGGTTTCACTGAACCCCACATTAATGACATTCTTTTAGGTAAATTGCCAGGTTCTGCTAAAATAGGTCATTTTCAGCACATCTGTGAAACTGCTTTGGAACCATGCATATTTATTTTACTTATTAAGCCTACAAAGTGTTTCATTTCAGAGCAATATATCAAGGAAACACTGCGGCCACAGACAGCTCTCTTCTCATAATCAGCTGCTTTCAGACCAGAGCTTTAACTACCAACTTGGCTGTGGTCTGTGATGCTTTAAAGAAAGGGAAACCGAGTCCATCTGTTTCTGGACTCAGCACTCTGTCTCTGTAAACTGATTGGGCATTTTAGGGAAAGACGTTCTGGTTTGCTTTTCAAATGAAAGCCAGAGGAGTAAAGAGTAAAGGAAGCAAATGCAGCTGGACGTTCATATGAATGACCAGAAAATTTATATTTCTAAATGTACTGTTAACAAAGAATAGTGGTACTTATACTGTACTTTTCTGCTCTAAAGCACTCAAACCACTTTTTACGACAAGCGTCGTTCAGCTATTCCTACAGCGCTTGAATCGATGCCTTTTAAGCGCTCTGTGACAGTCAAGCACACACTCGCACTCTGATGGATGAACTCAGAGCAATTTGGGGTTTGGTATCTTGTCCCAGGGCACTCTGGCATGTAGACTAGAGGAGGTGGGGATTGAACCACCAACCTTTGGATTGTTTAAAAACCCCACTACCCACTCTCAAACTAGAGCTACACTGAGTCACTTTTACACAGATGACGGGATGGACGGCATCGAGTTTTTCCGTTATTTCATGTCTATACAGTGACATCCACATGCTCGTGATTCAAGAAAAAAAACTACAAACTACAAAAAGAAAACAAAAGGTTTTTATTTCCCTGGCTTGTGATGAGCTCGAAATACAACAACATCATTAGAAAAGCAGCCATAAAATAAATCTGCAGATACTTCATCCTGATTTTCTTGTGTAACTGTCTGGCTTTGAATTTCTTCTGCAAGGCAAATAATAATAATAATAAAAAACCACACCACACAGCTAAACATACCCATGATATAATACAAAGAGCTAAATTACACTTTTATTCTCTGTTGGACATTTTAAAGGGATCAATTTAACAAAAACACAAAAGAGTTCAAATGCAGAACACAAATGAAATGTAATTTCTGCGCCGAAATAGGTAGGTGTTGTTTGGATGTTGAGGGTTTTAATGATACCTAAATAATAATGAAGAAGATCAAAGGACTCTTTAATTTTTAATAAAAGCGCTTGTGCGTCCACAGATCTATTCGAGACTGAACAATCCATAACATATAATTAGGTTCAGTGGCAGCGTTTGTTGGGACTCAGGATTGAGTAAACAATTTAGCAGAGAAAAAAACAAAACAACAAAAAATGTCAATCAAAACAATGATTAAAAAGACTTTTTGATGTGGAAGTGAAGAGTATTCTAGTTTTGGTTGTAATTTATTCATATCAGCACCATGTTTTGACGGCTGTGTGAGTAAAGTCTGACTGCCAGCGGTGACAGCAGCTCCCTCACAGTTGCAGCTGTACTTGTGATGCTTTCAGTAGCACTTATTAGACCAGACAGCAGATATCTGTGATTTCACAAAGCACATAAATGGTCAACAGAGAGAACTACCTTCCTCTCATCTACTCTTTTCTATGGTATCTTGACTGTTGCCCTCTGTGGTGACTCCTCTGCTCAGAACTCATTTCAAGGCAGGGCATGTAGTCACACACCTGGCTGTATCTTTTCTCTCATATAATACCTCAACAGCCATAATACGGCCTTTGCCCTCTGTATCAGATACACACACACACACATATATATATATATATATATCTGCATAGAAATACTGCAACCGTTTTATTGCTGTGTAATTTTCTGCAAATCCCAAGCCTGAGCTGCAGAGCAGGCCTCAATGTACCTTTGATAATTGCTGTCCTTGTGTGTTCTCTTGCTCAGATGGGGGTCAGCCGCTTAGATATAGCAGACAATGAAAGTGTGAAATGGGTGAAAAAGATCTGGAAGGATGTTGAAAAAAGTTAAAGGAAGAAGAAAAAAGAGACAAAAATGAAGAGATACAAAAGTCATATTTTACCACATCATAGCTGAACATTTAACCATGAGGTTAAATAAATGCATTACTATAAATAGTTGAAGACTGTAATAAGAGTAGCACTTAACTGTATGTTAATATTTGAACTAATAATATACTAATTATTTGGTAGGCCAATAGGAAGATACTACTTTCATTTTTTGCAGAGGTTTGTACTGCTTTATTAATCTTTAAATCTTTGCTAGTGACAGCTTTTGCCATATCAATTCTTTGTAATCAGCCAGCTTAATTGTAGTAGTATTAATTAGGGCTGCAGACTTGGACTTCTTGTTCTTAAGTCAAGCTGCTGTCTGACTTGATTTAGTTTTTGGAAACCTCACGAGTTGACAAATTGACACGTGAATGTCAAAACTGTCAAAACGTCAAGCTTTGACTTGAAATTAAGAAAAAAAAAGTAAGGCAGCAACACAAAAAACTTTCACAATTACACAGTCTCAATGCTTAAGTACTGGGCTCGTATAGTGCAATTAAGAAGTTGCTCTCAAACCATCTGGTAATGTCTTGGGGTGAAAAATTCCAACCAGCACTGAACGTCCAGAAATTACTGTTGTCAAGGTTAATGGAGGAAGACTAATCAAATCCAAGGACTCCAAAGCAAAACTTGTTACACTGAGTTACTTGACAATAAGTCCAAAGCAAACACGGCATAACTCTACTGCAGGAAACAAATGGCAAACTCCAAAATAATCAGAAGGTAGTCAGGAGCACACAACGCTGGAAACACAGGCAGACAACGAACAAAGGGAAGACAGCACTATCATAGAAAGAAGATACTAAAAAACAAAAGCACGGTGAATCAAAAATATTCACACTCAAAGGGAACAAGAACTAAAAAGTATAAGCTAAAGTCCTAAAGACTAGAGTTTATGGTATTTTTATAATTACAAAAACAGAGGAAAATCTAAATGCTGTAAACTTTCAACTCTAAACAACAAAACTCAAACACTATAACCAAACCCGAGAATGCTTAATATTAACCAAGAATTCAAAGTCAAATAAAGCAAAACCCTGGATTCAAAACCTGACGCTGGTTCACGAAACAGCAACTTGAGATCCATTTTTTAATATATCAGCAGTAACGGTCAGCATTCAGCAGTAACAAAAGGCTTTGATTTTTTTTTTAATAAGGGCCCAGTCCTTTAAAAGCAAGTGTATCATATCTGATACGTGAAATTTTGTGTGTTTTTGAGACTTCTACCACATCATAACCCTGAAAAAACAAAATAAATTTCACAATACATAAGGAATAAGGAATAAACTGCAAAAAAACCCCCTGATGTACAAATATGATACACATTAAAACTCATTTAAGCAAATTAATATTACTTTTTTGTTATTGCCAATTATTTCATGGTTCAGGCTTTAGAGGGTTACAGTTATTTTTGTATCTATTGGTTGACTTGTCTACAGTTATTTTTGTCCGATTTCGTATAAGAAATATGAAACAAACAATAATCAAAAGACTTTATGGTTGAGTGGACAATGTAGCATCTTCATTTTCTCAAGTTTTGGTAGAAAGCGAATCAGAGATAAGATCCAAAATATTGGCTCTTTTACAGTTATTTCATCAGAGAAACATATCAAATTGTGTGTTGCATGATTTCTTATTACTTTCTTAAAGTTTAGCCATAGCATCTTTACAACGTGATTGTATCTGCATCTGTCTCTGTCTGTGTCTTACTGCCCCCTATTGATCAAATGTATCTCAGTGATGGTTTTTTTTAGACAATTAGCCATGCACAGCCATTGTCTATTATATTGAAAACTTCAATATGTTCAAAGCAGGATATATTACATTACCTGAAACCTGCTGTAGCTCATCTTTTCATCACAGCCAATCCAGTATCTTTTCAAATCTCATTACCCCATAAAAGACATCATGAACTTTACATACAGACAGGTTTCATTTCAGCTGCTTTACCGCCCTGTCGCCTCATCCCGAATCCACGTCCGTGATATCTTGCCGTGGCCCCGCGCGGCTCATAACATGCCACTTCCTGCCGAGTCATAATTCAATAAGGCTGACACGGCAGACACGCCACAGCCGGCTGGTCACTCAATCTCATCCCTACCCATTCTCCTCATTGGTAGATAAGAGACAGTGATTGCACTCTGTCACTTTTATTCCCTCGCTCTTTGGAAGAGAGATGGGATAGTGGAGAGCAAGGAGGGTGGGGGTGATCTGTAGCCGCCTGCTGCTTGATCAAATCAGCCCTCCCAGAATATCCCCCCTCTGCTAACTCCCCCCCTCAGTGCCTGTGCCTGCTGGCATTTGAAATGTGAATATCTTGTGCAGCAGCGGAGAAATGGTGGCATTTCTTAGACAGCAACGTCTTTGTCTTCACAGTCTTTCCTCACGGCTTTTGCTCAGATGAAAAGATAATTCAACCATCAGAAATCCTTTTTACATGTTCTTTTAAGGCAATTGTCACTTTTGACTATGAGAGAAGCCAACTTTGCAGGAAGTTGAGCTTTTGACAACCCCAGTCACGGAGAAATAAGATCTGGCTCAGTCTCAGTATCCCAACCCCTCAAACTAAAGCTATCTTGGGCCTTTACATCTTCACCTTTGCTCAAAAGAGACGTACAGCATGGAGACAAGCCCTTGATCAGTAAATGAGCTGGTGTGTTGTGAGACTGTGTGTGCACAGCTGGGAATTTGTGGATGTGATAAACAGGTACTAAAGGGGGAGGACAGGGGATTTAAAATGGTTTGGGCTGTGTGACAGACTGACATATTTTGTGTTTTATGAGTTGTTTGTGTCTGTCTATGTGCTGTTGTGCTTTTACCTTTGTGAAGACCATATTGGCTGCATTATTAGAGTGAGGATATTTTTGAGACAGGAGACCATTGTCCCCCAGTGCTTGCTTCAGACATGGCTGAGACAGTTACAAAAGACTGGATCTTGTTTTTATTGTTTTTAGCAGCATAATTGTTGCTGATATGGTAATTCATGCTTAACAGGTTAATAGCTAAGGTCTGGAAAAAATGATAAGGTAACGACGCAATGTCAAGTGCAGTCTTGTGTTGTTTTCAATCTCTAACATAAGCCCTTTGGCTGCTGCCATGTTGGTTTATTTGGAGCTAGAAGTGACCATATATGGACGTAAGGGTAGAATGCTAAGTTACAAGCAAGCTTGGTGTCCAATATGGATGCATTGCTGATTAATGTTACTCATAAGGCTTCTTGGACAGGTTGTTAATACTATTATTCGCATAAATGGTAAATGGTAAATGGCCTGTATTCATATAGCGCTTTTCTAGTCCCTAAGGACCCCAAAGCGCTTTACATATCCAGTCATTCACCCATTCACACACACATTCACACACTGGTGATGGCAAGCTACGTTGTAGCCACAGCCACCCTGGGGTGCACTGACAGAGGCGAGGCTGCCGGACACTGGCGCCACCGGGCCCTCTGACCACCACCAGTAGACAACGGGTGAAGTGTCTTGCCCAAGGACACAACGACCGAGACTGTCCGAGCCGGGGCTCGAACCTGCAACCTTCCGATTACAAGGCGAACGCCCAACTCTTAAGCCACGATCGCATAAGTAATGTATTGGTATTGTACTGTTACTTTTTTGAGTGTATTAAGTACAAAAAATACACTTTCTGGTAAATATGCTGCAGTGCTCTGTAAGTTTATAATTAGTATTAGTGAAGTAGTATTAGTTAGTGGCATCTGGTCAAGTAGATATAATTGAACAGAGACCACTTGCTCCAGCTTTAGAATAAATAACTCAGTTCCTATAATAACGGTCGGCAGAGAGGTCCACGGTTATTTTATATAATTCCTCTGTGTGAGGCAGCAGGGATTTTAGAGGCCAAAAGCAACAGGAATATGAAACCAAGGTTTCTCTCCATGCTCACACAGCGCTCAGTGTGAATGAGATATATTTCTTTAACAATATTGGGGAATTTACCCCTTAAGGCTACGGTTTGTGTCCAAGAAGTACATTGTGCCGTGATGCATGCTAAGTCTATAAATTTGTATATGGATGCCTGTAGGTTGCACAGGACACACAATAATATAGGACAGGTCACTGCTACAAAAACAGAGAGGGGAAAAAAGGCAAGATAAAAGCAAAAAACATCACGCTGAGTTATGTGTGTGTGTGTGCATATTTACTCTGTGTTTGAGTGTGAATGGAGAGGACACATCACCGTTGCCCTGAAATCCTCCAAAGACAAGCTGAGAACAAGATAATGACGTGCTGGCCTTGGCCAAAATAACACGGCTGTCTGTCTCACACTGTGGGGTTTGTCTTGGCAGCAGAGGAAAATCAAACCTGTTCAACAGATACAAGCACTTTACCTGGCGAGGGGCCTCACTGTGATTTCTGTGTAATTCAAATGTGAAGTAGTATGTTATGTGGAGGGTTGCAATCTCTGAAGCCTCATTTCTACTAAAATGATAAAAAAAGTCATTGACACTGTCCAATTATAGGGCTACTCTTAAAAACCAAACCAAAAAAAAAAAATTGTTATGATTACCAAGTTAATATTGTGAAACCACTGACCTCCAGATCAGCGCTCCACTCACACCCAAAAAAGTGGCACATGGTAGATTGATTAGGGGCTCCTGTCTGACCTTTACTATTTCTGTGCAGAGAGATAAGAACATGTGTATTGCTCACGCTCTATCTCCCTCCTTCTATGTTCAATCTGGTACTCATATGGTATATGGAGCTGTCAGCCACTTCTAAGCAACTTTTACTGTAGAGAGCCTCAAAAAATATGGAAAAGCTGCTTTTAAGCAACATTGCTGTACTCTGCCCAAAAAGAAAAGCCTCTTCTCAGAGTAAACGTGTCTTAAAAGCTTCCTTAATTTATCATGGCATAGATTCAACAAGATGCTAAATACATTCCTCTGGATTTTGGTTCATAGTGACATCCTAGCGTCACTCAGTTGCTGCAGATTCGTTGGCTGTACATCCGTGATGTGAATATTTTTCTTCACCACATCCCAACTGGATCAGAAAACAGTTTGAGTTGGCGCCGTATCCTGCTTGAAGTGGCTGTCAGAAGATGGGTACACTGCGGTCATAAAGGGACCAACAGGGTCAGCAACAATACCCGTGCTGGCTTTGGTGTTTAAATGATGCCCAGTACTTACTCAGAAGCTCAAAGTGTGCCACAAGATAACTCCCACCCCATTACACCACCACCTGCCTGAAGTGCTGATATAAACTAGGATGGAGCCATGCCTTCATGTTGTTTATGCAAAATTTTGAATGCTGCTCCAAAAATCGAGATTCATCAGACCAGGCAACATATTTCCAGTCTTTTATTGTCAGATTTTTGGGAGCTCATGTAAACTGTAACCTCTGCTTCCTGTTTTTAGCGGATAGGAGTGTAATCTTTTGCTGCTGTAGCCAGTCTGCTTGTGTATTCAGACATGCTCTTGTAACGAGTGGTTATTTGAGTTTCTTTGCCTTCCTATCAGCTCAAAGTAGTCTGATCATTCTCCTCTGACCTCTGAGATCAACAAGATGTTTTTGCCTAGAGAACTGGATATTTTCTCTTTTTCTCTGTAAACCCTAGAGATGGTTGTGCAAGAAATTTCCTGTAGATCATCAGTTTCTGAAATACTCAGACCAGCACATTTGGCAAAAACAATGCCATGATTCCAGTCACTTAAATCACCTTTAATCCCCCATTCTGACCCTTGCTTTGAACTTCAGCAGGTCATCTTGACCATATCTGCATGCCTAATTGCATTAGGTTGTTTCCATGTGATTGGCGCATTAGATATTTGCTTTACTAAGTGCTTAACACAAAGGGGTTCGCCTGTTAAAGAGGCCAGTGAGTGTAAACATCTTCCCTACTATAATCTTACAATGCTGCTCTGTTCTGTTCACACTACAATGATCTGTCTGTTGGGAAAAGGATTTCCTATGCTGTTCTTCCATTTTTTTTCCTTTTTAGAGAGTTTCTGGGGACTTCTTCCTTATTAGAGTTAACAGTCTATAGTTAGGTTGTTTGTGACTTGTGAGCTACATAAATAGAAATTTGATTTAATTTGTCTTTATATAGCTGCAATTCACATTCTTGTTTGTCACAGCTTCCAGAGGCGCCTCTCGTAGGATTTATTCCTTCCTTTATGATACTGGCAAAGGAATTATTTAATCATAAAGGATTTCAGCTTTAGAAACATCTTCTGTACTTTAAAAAGTCCACCGCTGGACAACAACAGTAAATTGCCAAAATGCAGTACATGTATAATCTCAGCATCGCTGAACCAAAAGGATTTTTCATATAAGCACTGCCGCATTTGAAAATAGCAGTGCTTGTGTTTGAATGCTGTCACAAAGTCGGTACATTTCTTAACTGAATGAAACTAAGTGGTTCATGGTGCTGACTTTATTTGAAGTGTTATTTCCAACAGTTGTGAAAGGCTCAGAAAATGATTTTGTCCTGCTGGTAGAGGGTTTAAACTGGAATAGAACTCGACACTGTGTTTTGTTCCGGTGAGCATTTACTAGCAACATATTTTGCTGTTTAATTTGAGGAATTTATTGCTGCAATTCAATTTTATTCTTAACATTTATACTACATCTGAATCAGGACAAGGTTTTCTTTTCGGTCAAGTATGGTATTGCACGCAAGGAATTTATTTTGGTATGCTGCAGCTATCAGGACACATTCAGGCTTCAAAGGAAGAAAAAGCCCCAACTTCAAACACACTAGAGAAAGTGATTAAGATCAGTTAATGTGAAAAGAACAGTTTGATTTGATAGGAATGGCAGAAAGGATGGAAAATTGGCCAAATTGTTTATCAAAAGGTTAAAGTGCACAGTCTTAAACCATTTTAAATGTTTTTGTTGTTGATTTTTTTTATGTACTTTAAAAAAATAACAACTTTTATTCAAAAATATCATTTTTTTTTACATAGTCTCCCATCCTGCACAGTGAGTATGAAGTTATCAGTATGTTTGTGCTTGTGGCAAAGCTGTTATCCAAACTTGAAGAAAATGAAAACAACTTAACGTTAAATAACAATAAAACAGAGTGACAATAGTTGGCAATCTATAAGACTGAAGTCACAGGAACTATGTTTGCATTGAACAAAATTAATTTGGGAAACTGAAGGAACATTCAGTTTGTTAATCACAACAAGAGAACTTTAGCCTTTAAAGTCAAAGTAAGTGGTTTCATTTTTCACGGGATATGAATCTGAAAAACATCTAGTAAGTTGGTCCAGTCAGCGTAGTGGAAAGAATATTGCTGCATTAAGTTCTAAAAGTCTCAGTCTGTGAGAATAAATGTTTACCAAGACCAGGCTTTTTAAATTAGGCATGATACAGCTGGATGGCCTATTTGGTACTTCTGATGTGTTCTACTTCTAATGTGAGACCCATTTTGGTGAATAATTTGGGAGAAATCTGACAGAAATCTTTCTAGAGCAGCCCAAATGTTCTTCCAGCCCGTGGAGAGGCTAAAATGTTGGCACGAGTAGCACTGCCCAATAAAGTTATTGCCGACCCCCCGGTGAGACCTCCTGACATTGGGTTATCAGATGGGAAAAGGAGATATAGCTTTCTTTTTCTGTAAAAAAAAAGAAAAGAAATGAAACTTGGACACTCTCTTGTGTGTCTCACAGCGGTTTGGTCCACTGCCTATCATTCCTCAACTTTCTTAATTTGCAAACTGTAAAGAAAGAATGTTTGAAACACTTATTTACTTAGTAAAATTAAAAGTGCTTTATGTTATTAATTACTGTAAACAGACTGTATTTTATTAGCTCCATTATGTTGTTAAATCTTGTGCTTTAATGCGGCTGACAGGAGAGCTATGTCTTATACTATGTGTTTATTGAGGCAGCAGGTCTGTGCACACTGAAATCATTATAACTCACTGAAAAAAACAATCCTGGAAATGCCCTCTTTTCTAGTGTGAAAACTGAAAAGCAAACCACAATTACTACTGTCTGGAGAGCTGCTGCACTAAATATGTTATGTCAAGCTAATGATAATAAAGTCATATCACGGAAATGATAAATGTAAAACAATGGTATTACTAAAAGTAAGACATACAAGAGGAGCAGCTGAAACAGTAATACCAGGGAAGACAGGGACAACAAGCAGCAGTAGCCAATGATTTATGGGAAATACACATTTATGACAGAAAATTGTATTATTTTCTTACTGGAAATGTTATTTACTATTGCCTTTAATGTATTTTAATAATTAAAATGTTAATATTGATGATAAATTTCTATATCTACACATGTTCTGATAAATATAAGTTTGGGATTCTGCTCAAGGCATCCCCAGAGACTTGTGGAAAATTGCGTACTGAAAAATGTTCAACAGAAATGACAGCAGATATGAGTTTAATGGTGGTGAAGTTTAGTGATTTTCCAACATTTTGATTCTACTTCAAAATGTTGAAGGACACGAAACATCCTTCATCACTTCTGGACTGTGTGTAGCAGAGCTGTTAAATGATCCATATAATGTTCTGTGGTGCCCTCTATCAGCAATATTAGCACTCTTCCCCCTATTTTTTGTACAGGGGGTGATACAGTTTACAGCAACTTGACATACGCAGAAACTTTACCTCATCGATAAATGAAATGAAAAAAAGAGATTAACTCATTTCTACCACACTGATCACAGGGTGGCATATTCCTTAATTACAACTGCAGTTTATTTCCACTTATTGCCATACACAGGATCCTGTTGGAGAAAATATTCTTCAGAACATCAACAGTAGGCATTAAAACACTATAATAGTAGAAAAGTCACATACATAAATTCACAGCAAATTTAATTTGCTATAATAAATAGCTTGATGTTGAAAAGCAGCTTAAAACAAGTCCAGCTGGTAAACATAAAAAAATAATTTTTTTTAATTTGTTGAAATATATGGTAATATATGGGCTCGGGCAGTAGAGTGTCACGGCTGGAAGCCAGAACGTAGAGTGGACCCCAAAACAGATTCAAGCCGAGAATCAGAACTTTGACGTGAGCAAGGGTTTTATTTACAATGACGTGAAGGTACGAGAGGATAAGAACATAAACTGTGAAATACAATGAACGCAAACTAAGAACAAACTGTGACATACTCGGAGATGTGAATGAAGTGGAGACTATGAATACAAGCTATGAGCAAACTGTGACATGCTATGATCTAAGAACTAAGAAGGTGACATGAAGCACTAAGGGGCTTTAAACTAGATTGTCCCAGAACATGAATGGTGGTTGACAGGACTCGGCGAGGGAAACAGTGGTAGGAAACTGGGTGGTGGGGAGGCACTGAAACAGAGGGAAAACAGAGTCAGGGTGGTCCTTGGGGAAATGACTGAATTAATCCAAACTGTTAGCCTGAACAGTCTAACTTGGTTGCAGGTGGAGTCATGCGAGAGGGGGAAAGCAGGATAACGAGGCCTGGGTGAGTCCAGTGGAGTAGTGATCCATGGTGCAAAAACAGTGAAGGCAGGGAGGCAGACAGGTGAGGATGCAGGAAAGTGCAGGAGAGTTTTACCAGCTGTTTGGAGTAAAATGGAGTCCAACGTCCTGGAGAGCGAAACTATTGCAAGGTTGTAAGGTGAATCATGAAACAAGTGGGTTAGCAGACAATCTGGCGAAGGTTGGTTTTGGAGGCTGGTCTTATATACAGCTGGTTTAATCAGTCTCAGGTGGCACTCTGGCGAGGAGCAGCACAGGCTCCGCCCCAAGGAGGAGACCATGACATAGGGCAAGTCATCCCGGTGATTTGATCTTGGCTCCTCCAATGAGTGCATAGGTATATTCAAATGTTAGATAATGATCACTCTATCACTGAATATATGTATGGATTAATGTGGTTGGCAGCACAAAGTCATGACTGATCAATAACACAATGACATAAGGAACATACTCAAAAAAAGCAGCCCATTTAGGATCCATCCTCTTTGGTTTAATGGTTTTGTCAACTTTTCTTGGTTGTCAATGGTTGATATGAAACAGACCAGTTATATTCTTTGTTAATGCTCGGTTAATTTAATTAACACAATTCAATATTCAGTAAGCACAGTGTTTTAGAATTTTTCTTATTAAGCAGAAGCAGTGAGTGGAACTCACAGCCAATTGTCTCTTTAAAAGATTTCTGGAATTTGCACAATCTGTAGATTTTTTGATGGGATGCTTTTTCATGGGTGGGAGGTGGGGGCAGCTTCCTGATGTATTAACAAATTCTCCATTAACAGATACTAATCTCACTAATCTTTGTCTTCCCTCTTTCCATTGCTTACAGACCCTCAGGTTGCTGGACTTTAACAGAGCACCAAGATCTATCTATCTATCTATCTATCTATCTATCTATCTATCTATCTATCTATCTATCTATCTATCTATCTATCTTTTACCCTTTCTTACCTTTTCTGGTAAAAGGTTAGTGTGAACACAAAGCAGCAGAACCACAAAGCTATGTATATCAGTGGTACAACTGCTTTTTTTTGTTTGAATAAATGAGCAGAACCATTTGAGTAAAAGTGAGTTCTGTTTTGAGTATATCTCCAATAATAAGCCTATCTGGTACCTTTAAATCATTTTCCACAGCTTAACAAATTGCTTTTGTTAATGCAGCATGCTTTGAATATGAATATACTGTCACCTGCGACAAATCAGGTGCAAAGATTCAGTACAGCGTCTTCAGGATATCATGAATCAGATGCGTGGCTGAAAAGGATTCAGGATTGTCCCTACATATCAAGTTCATTGTGACTGTAAACTCAGTAACCCCATCAGCTTTGAATTCAAGCACTGAAACAAGTTAAACTTCTTTATAATAAGATTCTAATAAGTAATCACAATAAGTGGGAAGACTGCTGAGAAAGAAAAAAGTGAAAATATCCACTAGAGGGAAAAACACCCTTTGGTGCTGCAAATAGTTTCTTATGACTCAGCTTGTTTGATTAATTTCCGACATTAAGTGCTGAAAACGGTAAATCACTTTTGCCGAACAGTTGCTGAGAAGTTACATAATGAGTGATCAACATTAGCTGACTTCCGCCCGGATATTAAGTTGTGCTGGCTTTCAGCAAAACCTCATTCAGGAGTGTTGAGAGTTTAACCTCATGTCAAAAAGTGACAGGTTTTAGCTTCCAGATGTGGAAATGATAACAGAAAATCGTATACAAACCTTTACACCCCAACAAGCCCTCCTCAAACATCACTGGCCTGAATGTGGATGTGAGCAGAATAGATGAGACCAAGACTTCTCCAGGAGAGAAAAGGACTCATATTTAATTCAGCAGCGCAGAAAGTCATCCATGTGTGCATGCTTTACAAGAGTTTCATCTTTGTTTTTTTGTGTTAAACAAGAGGATGTTATGAATCCATATTATTTCGGACTAGCTCTGCAGCAGGGGTACAGCAAGATCACTGCAAACTGCTGCATAACCTACTTTTGAAAAGGGTAAGTCATGCAAATTTCAAAGAGAAGGAGGTAATGCCAAATTCTGAAATCCTTGGTTGTCATAGTAGCACTATAATTTTCTAAAAACGTTTTTTTTAATGTCACATCTTTTTTTTTGAATTCTCATGAAGATCAAAAAGTCAAACAGGACATATCAAAGCCCCGATGATGGTAAGTGTGAATTCTTACAAAGCTCTACCTTTCTTCCTTTACCTTATATTTCTGACGAGCAATCTGATTCACCACAATATTCCTGTGTTACACTGATTGCAAGTATTTCAGCTGCAATCAGCAGCGGCCAGCATGAGAAACTCCAATTGCCATACTTGTGTTTTCACACAAGCAGATGAATGATATGGTGGCAGTCTCACATATGAAAAAACTCTTCGTTTAAAATCCTGTTCACATCTTAACTACCTCACCTTGGGTAGTTGCTTTACTGTTTTTGTTTTACTTGTCATATTATCATGCTGTGCAGTGATTAATGTGTTGACATATATCAGTTTTGATGATAACAATGACATTTAAAAATGAAATATTCGTATCAAGAAGAAGGCAGAATCAGAAGTGTGTTTTTATTACACTGCAATGTTTACTGTGGCAACACCAATGTGTATGTCTGTGAATTAATATCGACTTGACACATAAAGTAATTGTGTATTTGCATGCTTTTACACATTTATGATTACAGGTTCTCTCACTCTATGCCCATTTTTATATTTTGAGTGAGATCATTTGATAAACACATCTCTCAGAGATAAATTTGATCGATTGTATTATTGTTTGTTTGCTTTTTGAAAGGATTACACTGCATTTAATCAAGGATACCTCTCGACGCTTTGAAGGTTTGAAAGTTTTTCTTCTTATCTGCAGACACTCTGCTAGTGAAAGTACTTCCTACTTCCACCATGAAAAAGTAACATAGACTATACGAGCAGGTCATTCACCCTAATTAGTGAACTGGACACAAGTCATAACATCTGTCTGAGTCACACCTTTCTGAATGTGTTCATATTTTTTGTTTTTGTTTTTTGTAACAAAGTTTAATAGGCAAGATAGAGTGATACTGAAAATGCGTGGTCCACCAATACAACACAGAGCAAAAGCAAATGAAGCACTCCATAAAATCAATGCCTGACCACACATCTATTCAAACCCATCACAGCTGTTGTGTGCAGCTTGAGGTTTCTCAGACTAGTCAGGATGAGTAACACTATGTTGAAAGACACAAATACAACACAATTCAAATGTCTAACATACTAGAAGGTGAAGAACCTATCTCTCAAAAGAGCTTAGCATCCGTTGTTTGGAAATACTTTAGATGTAGCTTAAGTGATGTTACCCAAGAACAAATCATATACAAAGAGGGCTGTACAGTTGTGTCTGCACTGCAAAGCAACACAACTTATTCAGCTGCCTGAAAACACATAAATTGCAGTATAATGGATGCATGAAGGCAAAAAAAACAAAGCAATGAATACTAAGGCGAAGACTAAGACACTCGTAGAAGTGAGCCTATGCAGCACATCTGCATATCCATCTAGCTTACAAAGATGCATTGAAATCATCAATGCAATTGCAAAAGATATGCGTCCAGTAAACACAGTGAGTAATGGAGGTTTTATGAAAATGGTCAACTTACTGGACAAAAGTTAAAGCATTGCCAGGTTGATTTAATTTTGAAGTTTTGCTCTATGTTATATTTATATTTTTCTAGCACTAGTTTTGATCTCAGCATAGTTCAAAGTAATTGATTATTATTTTGGCCATAATTGTGTTAATTCTGTAACATGTGCATGAGTGATAATAGTTATAATAGCTAAATGAACAGTTGGAAAGACTTTCTAAAAACACAAAACAAAATAAAACAAAAGTAATAATAATAATAATAATAATGATAATAAAAATCCCTCATACATATATGTCTGCTGAGGGGAAACCTAGTTCTGCCAGGCTACCACATTTGTAAGGCATTTTGAAATATATTATTGTTATTGTAAATCTGATGCAATGTCAGCCATATTTATAATGAATCACAGATTTGTTTTGCAAAAGTACGTCTTTCTTTATGGCTGTGCATGTTTCATAAAAATATGTTACTGCTATGCAATGCACTTTCTTGAATACACAAGAAAGTGACACTGAATGTCTCCATCTCTGACATGTATAAGTATAAAAGCCAGGACACCTTGGATTAAATCACCTACTAAAGGTACTTGCCATGTATATTGGCATAAAATAATTCAATATTAATTTTAATATTCAACAGAAGGTTGTAAAACTACTCGTGTCAACAGTTTAAGGCACCCACAGGCCACTCATACATAGACAGAAAGAGAATATTCACTCAGGTCATTAAAACACACACCCATCCCCCCACACACAGACACACACACACACACACACACACTCAAGCAAAGGAATAACCAAGAGGCACTGGAATGTGATTGGCTGTTAAAAATTGGCAAAGTGTCCTACCGCTGCAGGTTATCAAAGATGCTGAGGATCCACTTTTCCACTTGGACCTTCTTGACTGCTAGAAATAAATGGCTGCCATTGTTCTCTACATGTCAAGTGTGTAGCCTGCATTATGAGCACATTGTATGCGCCTTTGTATATCAGTGGTACAACTGCAAAGACTACGATTTATACAGGCTAAGCCTCTTACAACATTGCCATCATGATGCTTTTGTGCGTGCCAAGATTTCATGGTGCTGTTCATTTCATCAGCAGGAAAACACTCATGAGCCAGTGACAAGGTATGTTATGTATGAATGCATGCTTGAGCTTGATTTAGCTTAACATTATTTTAGATTTCTTCATTGCCATGACAAGTGCATAACCCTCATCTGCTGATGAAAGACCATGGAGGAAAGCTCTAGAACATGCAGGTGAGTAGGTGATCCTTTAGTTTTAAGGAGACAGAATTGGGATTAAAAGTGTTTTCAGTCTCTGCTTTTTGTAATTGGCTTATTATTTTATATTGTTTACTTAGGTTTAAACACTTAAACATAGCTGGGTTTAATAAAAGAGTAGTGTATTCACTTGCTACTTTAGTGGTCCATGTACGATGAGTTATGAGTGGGACCCTTCTTGGTATTACCATGACCTAGTGTGCCAATTCAATTCAATTCAATTCAATTCAATTCAATTCAATTCAATTCAATTGAGGTTTATTTATATAGCACCAAATCACAACAACAGTTGTCTCAAGGCAATTTATATTGTAATTTACAGACCCTCCAGTAATACAGAAACCCCCCCAACAATGTTACACAATGTTATGCCAATGAAAAATGTCTGAGTCTCTCTCAGACAGCAGTAACTAACAAAATGGCAATAACTGAAGGCCCATGAAGAAGAATGAGCTCTCTCAACAGCGGCATCACTACTTTCATAACATGTCAAGTTTTGAAATTAATAATTTAAAGTTGACTTCATCTGCTAATGAACTCTGGACAACTTGGTCTGTCATGACGTTTTTACATGTTAGAGATTTAGAGAATTTGCTGAAGGAGCATAAGCTGCTGTAATGCCACAACTTGGTTCAAAGTTTCATATTTTCATATTGTTTTACTGGCAGTCTACCACAGAATCCTGGTGTTGCTCCATTTGGACAAAAAAAGAGTAAAATTATGTATCTGTCATGTTATTGAATTATGGTGTTTTTGCTCTAGAATAAGTGGTTGCCTTTGGTAACAAAAAACATTAACCGCTACGACTCAAGGTCATATCTAGACCATTTGCTTGATGAATACTTTCGTAGTGACATTATTGTATAAATTTCGCTGTCTCTATTATAAAAAAACTGATCCATTTGGTAACAATTGCTACTGATTTACTGGAACGCTAAAGTACTGAAATACATTAAAGGTCTTGTGTGTTTATGTTGTATGGATGTGGTAGCCTTTCCCGCCCACACACAGGCTGCATTCTCACAAATAATGTCCTCGCACTGCAATGCTGTTTATGCCGCTAACCTGCTGGTTCAGCCAGACTGAGGGCTCTCTCTTTGTGGGAAGAAAACAATGTGTGGCCTGCCTTGTTCAGAAGCATCAAGCTTTTATATATTTATATAACATGTTTTGATGATACATCTGGCATGATGAGCATATACAGTTGGAGAGACTCGTGACAGAGAAAGAAAAGAGGAACGCGCAGGAGACAAATACAGACAGGTACTAAGTGTGTCAGGGTGGGTAATGGGTGTGGGGGGCATAAATTGAATTTCATGAGCTGGAAGAGATGCACAGAGATGATGTCAGAGGTCTGAGAGTACAGACAGAGAGCTAAAGAGAACAATCACACAGTAGTGGAGACACCAATAATTGGCACAAAGAATTGTTTCCTTACTATAAACCAACAGCTATTTTTATTGTTTAATATTTTTTCTAATTTTCAGAACAGTTGGTATTGCTTTGCAAACTGAAATCAAGACTCCATTAAAGCTATTTAACTTAATGTCTCAAATGACTATAATAGCTTAGACCCTTTGGTAATCAATGCTATGTCTCCAAAGTGGAAAGGATACAGTCATAGTCATGGGAGGACTCTACCTCACTGTCTGTGTATTTAAGATGTAATCTTCTGGGCTCAATCTCCGTATTTAACTTTCTAACCTGCTGTAGAGAGATTAAAAAGCTAAAACAATTTGAGAAATTGTAATAAATCTTAAAGTTTTAGTATGTAATCAAATTATAAAAGTACACCAAAGATACACTGATAGAAAGAGGATTAAAAGTAACCATCTTACTAAAAATGACATGGAAAATAATGTTTGAATAGGCAAACTGTGTCGGCCCGGTCAGCATACACACAAGGGGAACCAGACACAGGAAAAAATGCTGTGGAAAGACGTAGACGTCTGACACATTTAGAGAACAGAAAGGTATATTTACTGTTACTGTTACATGTACCATAAAAAGACATTTTGCAATAGTATATACATTTGTTTATACATTACTCCCAAATAGTATATTAGTAATCGTAAATGTGATGATAGATTAATTTAGACTTAATTTTTACATCTATCATTGCACATGTGTGTGATGCATATATATTATTCTTATTGTGTTTCTTTCTGTAAATCTCACAGGCAAAAAAACTCCTTCAAATAAAATAATTTGAAGGAAATAATAAATAAAACAGAACTTGTCTAAATTAGAAGCTTGTCTATCTGCAGTAGGGGGCTGGTTATCTGATAATTTCCTGCTTCTTAATGCTGATAAGACAGATTTGATGGTCATTGGACCACAAATATTTCAGTACTCATCCCCAAATTTCACCTTGACACTTGATGACTATGTCATAAATTGCAGGGACAAGGTAAAGAATGTGTGGTTTGACACGGTGCTTTCCTTCGAGTCTCGAGTCTCTTTAAAAGACACAACAAGGACTGCCTTTTATCACCTAAGGAACATAGATAAAATCAGATGAGTTTTATCACTTGACACTGCAGGGGTTCTTGTCCATGCATTCGTGTCTTTATGCACCGATTATTGTAAAGCTCTTCTTTCTGGGTTACCGAAGGAAAGTTTTAGAGGTTTACAGATGGTACAAAATGCAGCTGCTTGCATTTTAACCAAAACTGGGATATTTGAGCACATTACCCCAGTACCGAAATACCTTCACTGGTTGCCTTGTCAGGTTTGAGCAGATTTTAAAGTCCTGTTGCTCACCTACAAGGCTTTAAATGGTTTGGTACCTTCATATCTCTCTGACCTTTTGCACCTTTATGTCCACTGCTCTCCAATCTCAGGATCCTGGCCTTCTACAAGTTCCTAAAGCCAGAAAAAAAGACTATTGGGGAGCGCGCTTTTTCATTTCATGCCACCATCTTTGTTGAACAACCTCCCTCAAGATATTAGGCAGGCATACTCTGCAAATGTTTTTAAAGCTAAGTCAAAGACCCACTTGTTCACCCTATCCTGCATGTCTTACTTCAATGCCTAAAGATTTCGCTGGTTCTTATTGCTGTTCCCTTTTGTTTTATCAGTTTTTAAACCATATTGTTTTTATTTATTTATCCTTTTTTTAATCTTCATATAGCTGTTCAGCACTTTTTGAACGCTTTATAAATAAATAAAGCTTTCAAACAATAAATTTATTATTATTATTATTATTATTATTATAAAACTTTTCCCCATCATTGACATTGTGTTAAACTGACCTAACCTTCAGTGTTGAAGAGCATCACCGAGAGCCCGCAGTGTCAGACTGTCAGTCTCAAATGTAACATTTGCCGCAGATGACCCAACTGTGGCATGTCGCCCATGCCCACTGGCACAACTTTTCTGGCTACACCAACACAATCTTCACTCATCACACACCCAACTCAAAAGATTTGGCTTTGCACAACTTCATCCTCTTCCCCAAAGGAAATTAAAGTTACAGTGGCGTGTGGTCACTTTTACAGAAAGGAAGTCTGTTTCTCTTCCTCAACGTTTTCTTTCTGCTCTCCTTGCTGACTGTAAAAATGAAAAAATGACATTACTTCTAAACTTATCATCTAAATATTTACCATTAGCTGCAAATGCTGAGTGCTGAGAGTTTTTTTTAGTGTACTTTTTTAGCAAAAGTACAAATAAAACACTATGAAATGCATGGAAGAAAATGGATGGATGAAATTAATTAGTAAAATAGTTTCAGACTTTTATGTGCCACCCATCCCAAATTCCGGCTTTTTAAGTGCAGGAAACAGCTATAGGCCTGTTTGTGTTGTTCTCTTATTGCACTTATTCAGATTTAGGCTATAACTTAATTACCAAGCTCCTCTCATGTGTGGAAACTGCACAACATTATAAAGAACATCTTAAGTGCTGTTTAATGAACTATACATATAGAAAAGGCCATCTTTTTTTCCTCTATGCTGCTGTATACTAATTATCACCATGTCCCACATAATATGCACTTACAGTCAGCTGTGATTCAGTGTTTGTGATGTGGATTACTTTTTGAAGAAATTCTCGGTGCATGCACGTTACTGATAGTAATAATCAGACATACCATTATCGATGAGTAAAGAAACTGTTAGCTTAGAAATTTTGAATTTTTAGCACAACTCTTAATTTTTAGCAATTGTTAGCACAAAGCAGGTCCACCAGCAGCGTGGTTGACCGTGCCATTGAATTCAAATGTTGTGAAGGACACTGCGTTCTACTACAGAGTGATTGTAGCGCACAACCTGCTGCTCTACCCGTAAAAACAGCTCAGACTGCTAGAACAATGTAATTAACAGCACTGACAGGCCTGTGCTTCCACACCTTCACTACACCACTTCTTCCTGTTATATTGCTGCCATAAAGTTTTGCTGCAATGTCCTAGTTGGAAAACACATAGCCCCACATATAAAGTCTTTCATCTGCTGCCACTGGTAACTGATGGGAGTTTTTGTTTCAACGGAGAAAGTTAAAGCCAGAAATCTCAGCAGCCTGGGCCAGTGATTGTCATGTTAATTAAAAATCCATCAAGCCAGTCCAGATATGTGATCATTCTGCATCACGAGGGCAGTAAAAATCATACGCAATGCTCATTTTAAAAAGCAAAGCAAAAGGGAGAAAGATACAAGCAACCAGAAGGCAAACAATCAGTAATACAACAATGGCACAGAAGTAAATGCCAAAAATAAGATGTGTGGGTGGGAAAATGCAAAGCAACATGTGAGTGCAAGGCCAGTGTGCAAAGGTAGCCTAAGGTTTTTGTAATGATTTAAACGAACCGAGAGACTCCGGGGAAAGAACAAAGCCAAAGGCCAGAATAGAATATTTTGACATTTCAACGCAGATCGCCAGCATGAATGCAAAGTGGTTATATTCAGTGGAATATTTTAATAAATCTTGTGGGCTTAAAGCCAGAGATTACTGTAGTGGTGGTGTAATTCAGCAAACCACGACCTTGAACTAAGCCAGTCTGATCCGGTGTCAGAGACATGAGGACAATTAGCATACAGCGGCATTGAGAAAAAAGATGGCCTTTACTTTATGTATAGTTCATTAAACAGCACTTAAGATGGGCTTATTAATGTTGTGCAGTTTGCACACATGAGAGGAGCTCGATAATTGAGTTATAGCCTAAATCTGAAATGTCAAATAAGAGGACGATGCAAACAGAACTATAGCTGTTCCCTGCACGTAAAAAGGGGTTGAAACACAAAAGGCATTTCCAAATTTTTAAATATAACTGAAGCTATTTTAGCAACTAGTTTTTATCTATACATTTTCTTTCACTTGTCCAATTCAGGGTCATGAGAAAAATAACAGAACAGTTATACAAATGTGTCTTAAGTTTAGCAACTTTAAAATTGAATTTGAAAGAAGCAACCAGTGAAGCAGGAAACAAGACTCACTCTGTAGATGAACTGAAACAAACTCCTATAAGCGGTCCCAGTGTAAACAATACATCTGTTTTATGCTCGTGATATAATTATTTTTGCTCCTGTAAGTGGTTGGGTTGTGAGAAGCACTGTTTATGTACTTACAATGTACCTGAGATTGAAAATAAAAAGCGGGCAGGATATCAGAGTGAAAGCATGTAACAGCAACATGGACACAATCCCTTGTAGTTAAACAACAAAATTTGGGAGCGCCAAGTGAAGAAAATGTGGAAAAAAAGTGATTCAGAGCCTTAGGGCATGTTTAGACCTACAGTTTGTTCCTCTGGTCTGAATCAGTTGATGAGTTTGTAAGCCTTTAACTTATTCCTGTGTTTTTTCCCCCCCACACAGAGAAAAATACAAGTGAACTCGAAGGAAATCGAAATGCATGCACAAGTGAACCACACCAAGGGGGAAACCGAACCAGAATTCGATTTAAAGGGACAAATATGACACATATCTATTCAGCCAATCACATGGCAACGCCGCAGAGATTATATCTCTCGGCTGGCCTGGGAACGCCTTGGTGTTCCCCCGGATAAGCTAGAGGAGGTGGCTGAGAAGAGGGAGGTCTGGGCTTCTCTGCTTAGGCTGCTGCCCCCGCGACCCGGCCCCAGATAAAGCCGAAGAAGATGGATGGATGGACATGGCAACATTTAGGTCTGTACTTATGGTCAGGGATGACCCGCTGAAGTTCAAAATGAGCATCTGAAAGGAAAAGGAAAGCGATTTATGTCTGAGTAATATCATAGCACCTATCAAAGTATTGCCTCCATATCATCATATAACAATTTATCAGAAGAAAATAACTTTTACGCTTGTGGTGAGAAAGTGTTCACAGGCATGTGAGGTAACTTGATGCGTTAATGTGAAGGGCAAATTACAATTCATCCATTAGGTCATGTTGGATAATATTTTTGGTACTAGAGAAACAAAATGTTGATGTACACGTAGCACAATGAAATAAGATTAAATCCTGAGGGTAGAAGTAGCATATTGTTCCAGGTACCTGGTTGTGCAGTGTGCACTCGAGCTTAGGTGTAGGTGGTGGTGCTTCTTTTCCTTTCCTGAACTTTTGTCTGACAGTGTATGGCTGCACATAACATGCTAATCTTCTAGACGAAAAGTCTAAAAATACTCAGTCATTAGGAATACATCTTTATGTATGTAACACACTGCAGGAGTGTGGAGTGCTGGTAAAAAACTCCCATAGTATCTAGTTAAAAGTGTTACCCCTCACTGCACTAAAGCAATGACTATCCTCCCCTGAAGCCTCTGAGCAGTTTGGTGCCGTGCACACCACAGGCAAGAATTTTAAACAGGTGCTTCTTGACTGAAACAGTTTTTTTTTCATCAGATTTATACAGTTGTACTTCAGGGCTGGATTTTTACAGATAAATTATTTTAATCAGCCAACTTACATGCAGTAGGAATATTAAAATGTAGGTACAAGTATGACGAATGTGTCCTGGCTCTTGCTCTGTCCCTACCGCAGGGCACTGAGATTGGGGAGTAATGATAATAAATTCTTCCTTCACTCAAAGGAAACTTCTCTCAGAGCCTGCAGGTGGATGATGGGTGGAGTTTGAGCTGAAACAGCGATAATAAAGTTAGCCTTATATGACTGTTTAACCCAGCAAATGGGTTGCTGGGTACGTAAAATGCAAATGTGAAATCACCACCACACATCCAGAATTGCATTTTGCCTTCAACAGTATTAACAAATGAAATGAAATGAGGCGGTTAGTGTCCATCAAAGTTTAAGGCAACAACAAAGAGTTAGAATGTAGAGCTAGTTTGTTGTTTAATACAAAAATTTTGTGTGGAAAATCATATTTTCCTAGAATCAGGAAATCATCATTGGCTTCTATAAGATCACTCGAACTAGACTATACTTTACATGATTTAATAGCGACATTTTCGTTTTCTCCTTCCTTTTGGCTGTCTGTACTGAAAAAAATGAATAAATAAAATAAAATTTGCAAGTTTGCATCTAAAATGCTGAAACCTCAACTGACTCCTCAAAACACAAAGTAATTTATGCTCAATTTATTCAGTTTGTTGCCTCTGATTTATCCTGGCTCCCAGCAACAGTTGTTGCCAACCTTTAAATGTAATGTTATTGTTGGTTCAATTTCAGTGGTGTTTGAAACTATCCAACTCAAGCTTTGTAACATTTTAATTTTGAGATGGACTGAGGTGACTGCATCAGACTCATAAATGAGGTTTAAAAGCCCCTTTAATTTTTTAGCTTATGGAGCATCTCCACATTAAAAGATTTTGAGGCTTTTCATAGAAATGTAGATTGTTAAAGTCAGTCAAAAAAGAAGACGTCACAAAACAAGTGTGGAATCCAATTTCTTGATTTGCATTTGACAGGATTTTTAGGCATTTAGAATAAACACCTAAAAATCTGGAATAAGCGCCCAAAAGTCCACTTATTTGAAATATTTGCACACTACACAAATTGACTAATGCTCCGCAAGTATAAACAAGGGCAGTGCTGCTCTCCTTTTTTTTTCTTAACGTAAAGCGTGATTTGCTGTTAGAATTACAATTATGAAATAGTTTTTTCCACATTCAGAGTTTTAACTCAACAAATAAGAGTCACGTTAAGGTTGATCTATGCGCAGGACTTATTTTGGTTAGCTCGTGTCTATCTGCAACTTTGTAACTTAGTTTCTCACAAAAGTGAGAATAAAACAGAAATATCAGTTATGTTTCACAAATGTCAACACTCAACAATGTTTAGTTCCTGCATTTCAGGAAAAATAACTGTGTCTTGGGTGCACATCCTTTCATTTATGGATGAACAAAACAAAAATCATAGATCTTTGAAGAAACCTCCGTAGTTCCCATGTGTCATGCTGAGGTTAAGCAATAAAGTCAACCAAGGTGGTGAGTCCTGTCTCCTCTGAGGATGGTACAATTTACAGCTAGGCTCATAAGGGTTTTTCTTTTTTCATTATTTTTGTCTGGACACCACCACAGTGGATTGGATCAAACAATCAAGGTTTGATTGGATTGCAGACTTTCAGTTTTTATTCATAGGTTGTAACAAAAGCATCCCCCCAAGGCTCAAATTGGGACAATTGTCAAACAGGCTGTTTCATGACCAGGTGAAGCCTGTCCCTTGTTATTTCAAGCCAAATTAAGCAAATAAAAGAATTTGAGCTCATTCCAAGTATTGAACTTCTATTTTGCAACTTTTGACTGGAACGCTCAATATGAGATTCCCAAATATGGTCATGTGAATAAAGACTGACATTATTAGGCTGAACAAATAACATAAACTTATCAAAAGTGCAAAAGCTTTAGGACTGTCCAAATCAACAATCTACTATATTCTTGGAAAGAAGAATTGGCCAGCTCAGCAAGACTAAAAGTTGCAAAAGACTGCAGAATACAATTACAGTGGTCGATTGCAGAAATATTGCAGAGTTATTATTTGTGGTCATCCTACAGTGGCCTTACTCAAAAAAACAAAACAAAACACTGTGGTGCCCATGTAGGCTAGCCCACATGGGTCCCATAGCAGTTATCCCTTTTGGGCTCCAAGAGGGTTTTCTATTGAAAACCCATGGTGGGCTCGCCCATAGAAACACCTCATTGGCCCCCCCGTGGATTAGCACATGCAGGCCCCACAGTAGTTTACTCCTCTGAGGCCCCCATGATGGATGCATAGGTCTGCCTGCAGTTGACCCACATGATTGCTGGGTGCATCATTGGGCTGATGATGCTGAAAAGATAAAAATATGAAGAACGAAAGGGAAACCTCATGATCTGAAGCCTGAAGATGTGACTGTTGATAGAAGTAGCAGGAATCTTGAAGCACACAGGGCTATACTCTCTGCTCAGATTCACTCCAATGTTGCAAAACGTATCGGACGGTGCTTCACAGCGTCAATGGATAATGATCCCAAGCATACTGTAAAAAACGCAACCCAAGAGTTTTTCAAGCAAGGAAATGGGATATACTTAAAAAGCCAACTCACCTGATCTAAGCCCTACAGAGTATGCTTTATAGTGATCAAAGACAAAAGACAAAAAGCAACTGAAGGTGGGTGTAGTAAAGGCACTGAATACAGCATTTGTGCCTTGTCCATGGGCTCCAGACTTCAGGCAGTTATTGACTGGAAAGGTTTCAATTCTATTAACTATTAAAAATAGTATTTATATTTAACATTATGTTAGTATGTCCAGTTACATTTGAGCATCTGAAAATGATTGACTAGCTGAAAATCTTCACATCTTCATTATTTGATTTACACTATAGTATATTAAGGCAACATTACACATAAATGACTCATTGTCCAAATATTTATGGGTTCGACTGTATAGCTGCAACACGTCATTAAATATTAAAACTTCCGAGGGAACAAACAAATGGCCTTAGAGTTTTGCTAATAAAGAATAATCCCAGCCTTATTTTCAAAACCAGAAAATAAATGTAAATTATTAAATGGTGTAAAGTCTACCTAGCTAACAGTTCGTCTTGATGACAGCAAACAGACTGTGAAGTCATTTTTCTCAGTTTCACTACTTTGACACAGTCACTGCCCTTTGGCTCTCTGCAGCAGTACAGTTAGACTGATCAGTTCGGCTAAAACTTTCTGTGCCTCATTGCACTCAAGGAGCTTATTCCCCCGCTGTGAGGCAGCCACGGAATCTGCTCTCTAATAACAGCAGCGGTGACGCAGCACAGAAGCTTGATTCCTGACCGGCAAATCAGCGTGACAGCTACTTTAAGCTGCACATCGCTGCTTCAGGCCCCCCTCTGTCATTGCCGATGCCGCTGTCCCATGTCACTGAGAGGGACTGTGTGGTGAATTAAGATTCCTCAAAGTACTGTATTACACAACATGACTGAACCACCCAGTTAGAGTGAGAGCTGGGGAGATGGTGGTGAAACTGTTGGCATTGACTCATGAATGTGCAATAGTAGCTAGAAACCACTGCCCGATTAAATCGAATGCTAATATTGTAGGTTTCGAAATGAAATGAAGCAAACTGGAAATAATGGGATTATAGATTGCATTAAAAAACAAACAGCAGATCACGATATGACCAAATACTGGATATTATCCATATCATCCATCCATTTTTTTCTGGTTATCCAATTCAAGGAGGTGGAAGGCCTGGAGCCTATCCCTGCTGTCCTGCAGCAAGAAGTGGCCCACGCCCTGGATAGGCTGCCAGTCTGTCACAGGGCTAACACAGAGAGAGACACAAAAATTCATGCTCGCAATGATGCCTAGGACTAATTTATAATTACCAGTTAACATGCATGTCATCAGACTGTACAAGGTAGCATACAAGCCACCTTGTGAAGACCACACCACCTTGTCGGCCACTATTAACCGGAGATGGGCAATTCGATTACTTTTTTCAAGTAATGAGCAATGTAAGGGATTACTATTGCCAAAAAAGTAATTAGATTACTGTTACTTTCCCGTAGGCACGCTGCGTTACTGCGTTACTAAACCGTCATGATTTTGTTTGTGAGAGTGTCTCATGACAATGACCTTGCAATGTCCGTCGCAACAACAGACGTGTTTAGATCAACAATGGATAATATGAAGTGCGGGAAAGAGTACGACCATGCTGCCTTTAAAGCGTGGATGTACTTACATTACTTTAAGTTTTAGTCCACAAAAAGTGACAAAAACATTAGCGTCCGCTGTACACTCTGCGTGGGAAGAAAACTTCTTTCTACAGTGAAAAATTAAACTTTAAATCTGAGCAAGCACCGAGCACGCTGCCACGGCAATGTGAAATTCACAGAAAACCCCCGGATCCCCCCACTGACATGTTGCTGCGGCACTGGGCAAACCTCCACCCGCCCCACTCCTGCTAAACAGGTGACAATAGATTTAAGAGTGACAGGACTTAGTGCCGCCAAATCTTTGATTTTATTTATTTTTTGCTGCGTTTTACTTGCATCTATTAGAAAGAGCAAGTGCAAACACAAAACATTATTTTATTTTATGTGCTGAAAAATGCAGAAAATAGGTTTAAATGTTCAACAAATTTCTTCAAGTCAAAGACATTTGCATATAATTAAATTTTTTGGCTTAATGCAATGTGCATAAAATTAAAAGATTAAAACTCATAAAACAATTTTTAAAAAGATGCTTTCCATTTGATGGATTATGCATAAAAAATAGAATTAGGCTGAAAGGTCTATTGCTTTATTACGTATTCAGATTGTGTATCATGTTTTTAAAAAGTAACTAAGTAACTAAATAATTCATTGCTTTTAAAAAAAAAGTAATCAGTAAAGTAAACAGAATTACTTTTTTGGAGAAGTAATCAGTAATTAGTTACTAATTACTTTTTTCAAGTAACTTGACCAACACTGGTATTAACTCAGTATTTGTGCTATATCTGTATCAGCGTTCAGGTTAAATACGATTTCTATTTATCCCGAAATTAATTTCTATAAACAACCTGAGTGTGTAGTATGTTTGTACTATACATGTTTGTACACATAAAAATAAAAAGTTCATTAAAAAAAATACATTAAATATTAAATCTGCTTAATAAAAGCTGTTTGCTAACTGTTGTGATAGACACATTATTTTTTCTCTTTTTTTATCGCCTTAAACGTAATTATGTATTTAACTGTAGATCTGTCAAAATGCGAGATTGCAGCAGCAGCTGCTGTTATTTTGCTACAGTTTGATGAAGTCAGATAACTTTTCACAATCCGCCTTTTCAGTGAGAGACAGATTACAGCATGTTAGATAAGGACGCATCTCTCTGCCTTTCGAGAGGTCAGTGGTCTGTTAGCAACTGGATGACTGCTGTAGATATGACGCAAATCATGATTCTGCAACTAAATGATCTGCTTCTCACTTCAAGCTATTCAGAAAGATTTGTGGGATATTTTGGGGAAAGTATGACAATTACCCTCAGAAGTGTTTTTTCCACTTTAAAAATCAGAAGCAAAGGTTTCAGCTACTCTGGCTTTTGCATAAAATGGTACATCACACCAGCTATTGTACTGTGGAATGGATTTTTAATCATCTGTGAACATTTTCTCCATTTATCTTGTAATATTGAAATAAAATATTCCTTGCATATTAAAAAAATGCTATAAATATTCAACACTTTTGGGTCCCTGTTTCTCTGTAATCGTAAGTCATTTATCTGAGGTTATAGGGGTTCAAGTGGACCATGTTAGTGCAATGAAATGTTATCCATACCTTGATCACACACACAAGATCAGTCCGCATGATCGGAACAAAGTAGGCTAACATAATTAATACTAATCCCATCGCTTCTGCTTGCAGCTCTGATGCTGATTGTTATCAATGGGAGGCAGCACGTTGGAAATGACGCATCTTTAATCATGAGTGGGAGGCAGGCACCAACCTTATGAGGATTTTTGGTACAGGAGAAAGGTAATTAAACTACAAGCTGACAGTGTAAAAACACTTCAGTTTGACCTCACGCTACCTTGCCGACTGAAAGTAACAACCCTCAAATCCCACAGGAGATTCTCCGGTTAAAAAAAGGTGCCAGAGCCAGACTAAATAAATAAAACAGCAGCTCTCGGGTTACGCGGTGTCTTTAGCCACCAGCCTGTATCACATAACATACACGTAGTGTAAATGCACCGATACATACACACATAAAAGACACATGTACTGCTTTTCTGTGTATATATCTCAACAGGTAGGCCTGTGTGAAGGCAGAGCCACACATGTGGTTTCACTTTACCATATTAATGAGGCTCCTCACTCATTAAGCTGATGGAAACTCACAGTCTTAAACTAAAACTTCGGCTTATTATAACATAAAGACAAAGAGTTTTATTTGCAGGTAAAACTGACAATAAGATCACCTGAAATGCCCCCCGTCCAAACCTTTTTATTACAGAGGAAAATTGAGTCTCCTTATCTGTTTGGAGTGCAAACGAGTATCTTGTTTGTGTTTTTGGTGTTGTTTCTCTTGTTGTCAGTAATTTCTCCGGCTTCATCCATAGAATGGAGTTTAATGGAAATGAATACACGGTGCACAGGATGGTCATTCTTTAAAGGTAGCATCAGGCTTTAATGTAATCTTAAAATGAAATCTTAATGCCTCAACAGTTCATAGGAACAAGCACCAGCCAAAATGTAATCACTTTCCCAAAGTATTTCCAAAGTCAAGGTGAGAAAACTCAAATTGCTCTTTACATGAGTACACACACGCGCGCGCACACACTCGCAACCACGCACACACCCTTTAACATGCGGCTCCCTTTTGTTTATATTAATAAAACTGCCTGTAATTTGTAGGTATGGGCTGCATTTCAGCACATTCTCTGTAAGCCCCACAGAGAAAGTTAATCTCCCTAACTCAACCCAAACTCTCTCAGCTTCAGTCAACCTTGCAGTTTCTCTCACTCTCTCATTCTCACCCAAACACACACACACACACACACACAAATTCTCAAACACACACATTCAGACAGTCCCATTAGGGGTTACTGAACAGCCCAAGGCTCACCAGTGAGTGGTTCGATATAATGAAGAACATGCGGTTCAGTCAGAGGTGGGTATCTTTTTGTGTGTGTGAACCTACCGGAGGTTGTTGCTTAGTAGTTGATCGCAAGAAAGTCTGAGAGTTATTTGGGGACCTTAGGGATGAATATTTAAACAAGTTAACAGCATGAGAGTGACACTGGCGAGAGGTTTCCCACGATGGCCTTGAAGGTACTGAATTGTTTCAGGTCTGTAAGAGATGTTCACCTTATAAAGGCCTGAGAAATAATTACCTAAATATAATCTGATAGTGGTAAATATTTAAAGTTGTAGAAGATTTATGAACATCTTTGTTTAGAAATGATCAAGTATATTAAAGTGTAACTTCAAGTTCAAGTGTTTTAGAAATTCCCTGCAAAGCTTTGTGGTTTTCTAGATCAGTTTCCTCAACATTACACAATGCAATCAGGACTATTGTTATTCCCTTCAAGGTCGTAAAAGTAAAAGACTTTGCGATTCAGCTGTTTTGCTCTGTTCAAGAACCTCCCACCCTTTGACATGCTTACATGGAAAGCATAGGTGGGGAAAGCATTAGCAGAACACAAGCAACAGAGAAAAAATTACAATAGATTAAGCTTGACTGAGTCAGGACAACATTGTGCAGATGTGAATGAACTGTAGGCAGGCTAAACAGACAAGGAGACTGTTTAAAAAGAGCACCTAATGGAAGATTTGTCCATTGGATGGGCAGTTAGTTACAGCCAAACCATCAGTTGATATGTGCTGGCATTGGGATTAGCTGATCTCCCAAGATTGCAGCTCAGTTTGACTTTGTGGCCTGCCTGATTTAAAGAAATAATAATCATAAAAAAAACATTGACATAATGACGTATTTAAAATGACTTCTATTGTCAGTTTACAGAAACTTGTTACCAGTCTTCGTGGATGTATGTTTTCAGCCACAGCTTAGAAAATATAATCCCCATTCTTAATGTTACAGCTTAGTGACTGGTCAGTTCCTGTATCTAACCACGGACAACAGTCAACATCCATCTGAATCATTTAACTAACCCTTTCAGATACATTTTAAATAAAACATGGGACCGAATGAAAGCAAAGAATAATGGTCACACTACTGGAGTAACCATTTTATAGTGCAGAATGGATTGTATACCTAAACTGTGCTTAAGAAAAGTCAGGATCTTGAAGCAATTATCATACCACAGCACTATAGCCTTCGTCATCATAATTTCTTGCTACAGAACAATCACGCATTAAAGACAGAAGAGAAAACAGAGCTCTGGATTCATTAGATGCTGACAGTAAACAAACATGTAGATTCCATCCCTAAGAGAAGGCCCCAAAACGTTGCCAGATACGAAACATGACTGTCACGCACATGTGGGCTGTAATTTGAACTCGTGGGCTTATGTATTGTTCAGCACCAGCTGAATCACGCCTGTGCAGCTCTGAGCACTGAGAGAACATGACAACAAGATGCACATCAAAATAATAATTGAAGGGCTTTTATTAGGTCTCCTGGGACTTGTGTGACACCAGTGACAGTAAAGTCACACACGCTGTGGGGAGTTCAGTCAGTAGAAAAGCAGCTGTTTGACCTTTGTCTCTTTGTGTAATCACTTATACATAATTACATTACTATCAATTTAAGAATGGTGCTGGATTAGTAAATTAACCTAGCTTAATAAATATATGAATAAACAACAGAAAACATTGTTGCATGAAAGGATTAGAATGTTTTTGCCTTTTTTTCCTGAACATCCAAATTGAATTGGAAGCTAATTATTTTTAAGGTTTTCTTGTCTGGTGTTTTCCTTTGTTGTAAATGAAATATCTATATCTATATATATATCTCTATATATATAGATATATATATATCTATATATATATACAGAAAACACTGTTATAAAATATTTTTGAGGCGTTATCATTCTGTGTTGTTACACCAAGGTGAATTGGAGCACACAGTATTGTCTCTTCATGTTCTGACAACTTAATAAAACTCCTCATAGACCTATAGTCTTTCACTGACCTTTTTATTGCCCCTATCACACCTAAGGCTTTTTCCAATGCATACACGATAAGCCAGTTTTGTGTGTCAAAGATAAAGCTCAGAGTTCACTCAGTTTTTTTGGTTTTGTTTTGCTTTTTTGGTATTTTTGCTTCTGGGGAGAAACAGTGACACATGGGCGAAGACAGAACAGATCAAAGGTTAGCGGGTATATAAGAGTGAGACATTGGTATAAGTCTGTATATCTGTGTGCCCTTGTTTTGCAACCCGTTTGTTTATATATATGTATGTAACTAGGTAACTTATTACTTGGTCTGCAGCTCATCAAAAAAAATTGCAAAACCTACTATCTACAATATTTCATGTCTCTAACAAATAATTCCAGCAGGGTTGTCAGCAGACTAGGACACTCCAATTTAAAATTTGGAGGCGCTGCTGGGACCAAAAATGGTCTAGTCTTGGGTGGATTTTGCAGGTAGAGATGTTCTTGAAGAGTCATGCTCTCTGCTTCACCAAGTTTATGACATAACAAAAGGATACATTCAAAAAACTCTGAAACAATTATAAAAATAAAATTAAAATGTTTAAATATTCAGGTCTTCCCCTCAACACCATCTCCTAGTGAACCTCTGGAATGCTGAGCTTCAGATTGCTTAATGAAGACAGTGTTCTGAAAAGATCAAAAATTAGGTTCTGAATTAAATTTCACAATAAATTGGGATGGGGGCTGTCTCTTTACCAAGATACAGAGACTGCATTTCTCCTCCCAAAGACAAACTGTTGGTGTGAATTCTATTCAAATCTGAGGAAGAACAGTTGGCAAAAATGTTGTCACGTGTGCTGCGAGCCACCTGGCTGACTGCACAATAAAAAGGCAGAAGTTAATTGGCCACACAAACAGAAACATCACTGGTCAGACCCACTTACCAGATGTGACTTTGTCTTCCCCCACAAGTGAAAATTAAGTTTAAGAACTGCTGTCTTTATACAACGGACAGCAGTGCTGGAAGTGTTTTTGAGGTGAACAAGGAAGCAACCTTGAAGGGAAGATCAGCTAAATTTAAATCAGGTATATGGTGATTGTTAGGGGTGAAGTGAAGGACCTTTCCCCCCCCCTTTTGTAACACTGACTTTAGGACAATAAACTATAAAGTATTATGTTGAAAAGCAGTATGTTAATCCTGGCTTTCAATACATCCATGGCAAGAGAAAAACAGGGAAATCAGCTTTGGCAGACAAGAGGTTCTTGATACAAAGATCATAATTTCTGTGTAAATGAACCCCAAAGAACCAGTTTCAATAGGGATTAACAATGTGCTTTGGAAACCAACATCGGTTTTATGAAACTGATTTTTCTTTTTGTTCAAATAAATAGTAAATAAGGGTTTTAAAATAAGGAGTTAAAAGAAGTTATTATTAACCCCTGCCACTTCACATTGCAGCATAAAATAACGATACGGTACAGCTGCAGGAGGTTGATAGGCTTATTATACTGTAATTTGTGATGACTAAATGTGCTTAATCCAATCAGTGTTGAGAGTTTTGACTTTAAAAGTTTTTCACTGAAAAAAAAAAACACATTTAGTAGAAGTTTCAAGGCAGTCAAATTCTTCTTTCAGCTAGTTTAAACCCAAAGAAAAAACAGTTACACTAATTGAATGATGAATATAGACTGACACTAACATCTTGAGTGAAGACAGAGGCCAGGATTACTGAAGACGGACGAATGTATTGTCCGTCCAGAGATGCTCTTCTTCATGCCTCAGTTGTAATCAGTGGTTATTTGAGTTATTATTGCTTCCCTACAATCTGACTTCAACAAGATATTATTTTGCAAACTTTCCCTCGGGGTATATATTTTCTTTTTTTCAAACCATTCTCTGTAAATCGTGGAATTGTTTTTGCAGGAAAATCCCAGAGGACAGGAACAGTTTCTTAAATACTGAGACCCAGTCTGACACCAACAACCAACCAACAGCCTTCTCCACTCAAAAATGTGACCTAGTATTTTATTAAATAGTCTAAATAATTTTGCAATTGCTTTTAGAGGTCAAGATGCTAAATTGTGATTGCAAAATATGGGTATTGTTTTTGCACATGTACACACAACAAATCTCTGACTATTACATTTGTAGTAACCTCTTGTGCCTCGGTTCTTATTCTTTATTTCATGCACCGCGGTAAGTTCATTTTTGTTTTCTGTCCTGTCAGTTAGTTAGTTGCCCTTTAATTGCGTTCACCTGACACCTCAGGTGTTAATCGGTTTCCTGATTAAGTGGCTAAAATTACAAAAGCAGCAGGGCTCTGAATGCTAAAGAGCATTCAGAGGACCTACTGCTCTGACAGCTGCTCTGAATGAAAATGCCTGAAATGTACAAAATAGACCAGTATAACAGTCTAATTTAACATTAGGAGGACAGTACACCATATACACCATACAGGTACCTAGTATGGCAAAAGTAAAAGGATTAATAAACTGAAGGTACACAAATTCACAGAGAATCTTCAAGGCACTGTCAGATTTGACTAGTTTAGACAAGTAATAAAGAAAAGAACTAATCCATTGTCAACTAAAGAGCATGGCTGCATGTGTGTTTGTGCATGTATATACAATGCATGTTTGTATTTCCTTGCAAAATGAATGACTGAAAGAAAGAAGATTAATGTCAGACTGATACAGACTCTAGGCTGGTCTGTGTTTATCAAGTGTCCTGACAGCAGACAGACTGATGAGCTTTCAGATTCTGAGGCTAAATAAAAACTGACTCAAAGAAATGACAGGCTTGTAATGGAAAATCATGACAAGCTCTAACTAATCAGGAAAAGTGAATGTGGAACCGCTTTTGAAGCAAAAGCCTCTGTCTAGAAAGTTTCAGTACTTAGAACTTGTAGCTTTTCTAATCTTGTTTTCACAGAGTTGCCAGAATTTGATATATTTGGTGAATTGTGGAAGATTCTCTAGTTAAACTGGAGTCCTGTCATTCCTTTTAGTGGAGCCGTCCATTAATGCACTCCACGTACGTCCACTATCTTCTACACAAATTCAATACAAAACATGATAAACAGGTAAACTTTGACTAACACTTAATGCCATACATCATTAATGCTGAATGGAGCTGCCACTGTTCCTAATTATCTCTGTCCCTAAAACAGTGGCGGCGTATTTGCACCACATTTCAGGCCATGGACACCAACTGTGTGTTTTTCTTTAAAAGTAAACTTTCTGTATAAAATTTAAATAAAAATATACAACACATATTCATGACATACTTTTGGACGAAATGGAACGACCCACAAAGCATGATCGGAGCTGCAACTGTGACTGTGTTATTATATAATATGCTTCAACATATTAAATGAGAATTAATGTCATTCCTTTCAACCAGTCCCTAATCCCCCAAATTCATTAAAACAAAAACTGTATTTTTAAACCAGCAGCAGCTTTGTGATTGTTAGAACCTGCATGCAAATATTTCATGAGCAAGCTACTTAACATTGTATCACTAACATAATTACAGCTTACAATGCACAGCTAAAGTCTCACAAATGTGGTTGTGTTATGCTTAAATAACTGTTGTTAAGTCATGCTTGTGAGGCAGAGACGATGAGCCAATTAAAGGCCGGGATATCTAATGAGTAGGTGCTCTCATTGGGGAAGAAAACCACATGAAAATGCAATTACAGAGCAATTTTTTAATGGGTCAGGGTTTTGATGTGTCATGTGACAATTTCGTAGGGCACTATATAGTGGTTGAATTTGACCTTTTTAACTCCCGTTATAGTAAATGAGTGGACTGTTTGAACACAACCCGAGTCGTCTTTGGGTGTCGCACGGGCTCTGTTGCCTTCTCAGGTGTGAATAAAGACTTACCTTGGGCAACTTCAGTGGCACACCATTGCTCGCCACTGCTGTCACGACAAAGCATGTAATAGACATGCCAGTTCACTGTGTCCATTTCACACATTGCCTGCATGGAGCAAGGCAACTTCTGCATGCGTGTACATTTCATATTTTGAACAGGCTAAGCATGAAATGGACATGGTGGACCACCTATTATATGTTTTGCCATGATACTGGGTTGGTCTGTGTTAAAAGTCCCCTGGTTATGCACAAAGCCTATTTATTCACCACAATAACAAATTAAAAGCAAGAAACTAAACAAAGTAACTACATGGCTGTGAGGAAAATAAGTGCACTATGTGCAGTACAACTCTATTAACACATGTGTCTGTTAGACATCTTAAATATGAATCTGAAAGGCCACACCTACAAAGGTTTCTGTGAACTATAACCCTCTCATTATATTTAGATTGACCTCAATAGACTCACACAAACAAGGATATGTTGGATTGCACAGCCAGCTTTCCCTCAAAAGCCACTGACATACATCGTCATCAAAGACACCTTTTAGACTAGGTCTCTTTATCCTTTGCCATTCATTTCCATTTGCTAATGCAAAGATAGAGCACTGTAATCATTTGCCTGTCACTCAGTTTTACAATCATCCTAAATGCATGTCTCTGTGATCACTGGAAGAAGCTTTTAGCGAGCCACTTTTCATGTCCTTAAGTGTATTTTTTTTAACACAATCAAGATTTTTAATGTCTCATGAAGTGAAAAAGCCATTTAATACAGATACAAATGTTTTCTTTTTTTTTTTTTTTAGTTTTAAAATTTTGGTTTTGATGAGCATAAAGTCTGTGTTCCATCTGTCCTTGTAAAACATTGCCAAAAAAGCCTTCTTGATTCTTTCAATTACAGGCTTCTCTCCTGTGATGGCATCAGCCACACATGGGTAAAATCAGTCCATTCATTCACTTCATTAGTTTGGTTTGCAGTTATTTCAGTAATATTATTCAGTAATGTCTTTACTTAAACCTAACAGTGATATTATGAAGCGCGCACATAGTAGCATTGTGTGGTTTTTAAAAATGTTTTCTGTTATATTAATTATGTTTCTCTTTCTTTGAGTTACCGGGTTTGGGGAGGTGGCTGTATCCTGTCTGGGCAAAATGCGTGGCCAAGGGCTGAGGACTTGAAAACACAATAGCTGTTGAGCAGGACCAACCAAGTGCTTGTCAGAAACGGGTTTTTTTTAGGTTTAGTTATGTTATTGTGTGCTTAGTTAGTATTGGCGTTTGTTTTGTTTCCCCCTACTGTGTGTAAATGGTTTGGCACTATAAAGGTTACCCTCCTGTGTCTTTGTGCTCAGGTCAGTTTGTGAGCTAAGTTGTGTCTATTTTGTTTGGTTAAGCTTTTGGAAGTTACTTTATGAGTAGAGTTATATTTAGTTGACCTCTTTTATGGGTCTGCTAATTATGTTTTGAGCTTTGTCTTTTTTTACCTTTTTCGGGGGGTTAAAATAAAAAAATATTTTTTTGAAGACATTTCCTGTGTCCTCTATGCCTTTGTTGCTTGATCCCTCACACTCTGGCAGATTAGGGCTTCTGATTGTACCAGACTTACAGCAGCCTCCATGATCTTTTGATTGCATTAAAAACAAGAAGAGCAGATGGGAATGTTGAGGCTGAGCCCAAAAATGTTTGTAGCATCTCAGAATGCTTTGGTTTGAAAGTCAGAATGTAGACAAAATGAATTTAATGGTAGTTTCAGTCTGTCTAAAATAAATCCATCCATCAATTTGTCCTCTAGAAAGCTCCAATAGCATCCCCTAGCTAACTGTAACTCATAATCACAGTTAACTTATGGACTAATTTTCTGCAGAAGGACAATTTCAGAGGAGTAATAACAATCTATGAACATCTTCACCATTTTATCACTTTTAGATTTGTGTCACATATATTTTAGCTATTCAGATTTGTTGTTTTGAATACTGGTACTAAATGGAAAAACTGAAAACAATAAATATTTTTAAACTCCTTGATGTTTCGCACTTAGAGCCATAAATTGTTGAACTTTGTCAACATACACATGAAACTGTGTCTTCTTTTATGTCTTGCAATATATTGTGAACATTGCATTTCAGCTGTTTGCAATGTTTTCCACCAAAGAAGCAGTTGTACTTCTACGGTTTCATCATTTCAAGTGTTGCTTCCATTTGATGGAAAAGAAACGCAACAGTTCTATGGTGTCACGAAGAAATGGCAACTTGATCTTCTCAATAAACTTTACAGAGCCAAGGCTTTTTCTGAGAAATGTTTCCTTCCAGTGAGCGTGAGTGATCCAGACTCTCTGAAAATATAGTGTGGCAACTTCAATCAGACAAACTGTTTCACCAGTGTGGGTGTGTCTGTCTGTGTTTGTGTGTGCATGCAGAGACAGAGGAAAACAGCTTTAGTATCAGCAGAATCAACATATCATTTTTAGTTTTTTAACTTAAAACCAAAGACATCTGGTCACGTTATCAGTTTTTATTTTTAAAAGAACCTTTAGCAGGCAGATTTGAATTTTGCAGCACTCTTTCCTGCTTATTACACAGGAACTACCAGAGATATCTCTAGTGACACTTCTTTAAGTTACCTTGAATAAATTATTAATGTGTTATTAAATCAAAACAGGCAGTTCTGCATTTTGCAGCATTATTTCCTCCTTATTACACAGGGAGTATCAAAGATGTTGCCAGGTAATAACCACACATCTTTAAGTGACCTTTAATAGGTTATTCATATGTTATTAAATAGAAACTGGCAGTTTTGCATTTTGCAGGTCTGTTTCTGTTTATTATACAGAAACTACCAGATTTAATTGAGTGGTAATAACTTAGAAATTACCACATTATTACATTCTTATTCTTCCTTGTTACCATACTATTACCCCTTTGTTACAGAGCTGTATTTCCACATTATTACCCCCAGTTTAGGGGCTCTTATCCAGTTACATAAATTTCAGGGAATTATTACTCAACTGTAACCACTGTGGCTCTCATGATATTACTTGGATATTACTTTGGTCAATGCATGATAATCACTTAGAAATTACCACATTATTACCCTCTTGTTTTCCCCTTATTACCTGACTATTACCCCTTTATTACTGAGCTGTAATAGAAAATGCTACCGAACATTTTATTGAAAACTGAAAGAAGAGCTTTCTTGGAGCTGTACTAATTACACCCTCAAGTGGTGTGTCTGTTAGGACAAAAAGGAGAGGTTGAGTGAAGCCACAGACCTGCGCAGCGAGGAGGTCAGGGTGGATGGATGTGAAAACAAAACATAATCATTAGTTAAGTTAGTAATTAAAAAAAAAAAAAGTGGACATTGTCAGTGCAGCTATGGTGCGCTTCATTTGAGTAAAATCCTTTTTTATTTGCTAATTACTGATAAAAATTGGGGGGTTTGAGTGCCACTGTATTAGAACCATTAAATCAGAAAACATTCACAGCTATGGGCAATTTCAAATTTCCAATTAACCTAACCCCACTAATTAAATGCCTTTGCATGTCTACACAAATATGGGGAGAACATGCAAACTCCACACAGAAAGGACCTGGACAGATGGTGGACTTGAACTGAGGATATGTTTGCTGTAAGGCAACAGTGCTAACCAGTGCACCAGCATGCTACCCCCTATACAATGTGTTTATGGTATTACTGATACTCATATATTATGTAAGGGAACACCAGTAGTTACAGTTTAAATATGAACATATATTCCATTGTCTTGTACACACAGGCCAGACTTCTCTTTTATTGCTCTAAAACAATTAGCAGCTGTCAGTAAGTGTTGTCAAATGAAATGAAATTGATTTAACTTTGGGAAGTTAAATGAACAGGACTCTTACACATGCACGCTTGTGTATTCTTGTCCCCTTAGCTGCCCACTGCTTTCCTTCATGGAGATGGATTCCTTTTACTTATGTTTGTTTATTGTTTTGCTCTTTTTTTTAACCTAAACATTTTAAATCCTAAATTTCACAATACAACTTTATGTGGATTTCACAGCATACGAACAATGAAACGGTTCAAAGACGGACTTTTATCCTCCAGCTTTTTGCTGAATTTGACAAACTAGGAAAAGACAAAGGAGACTCTTCTTTGGAAATCACTTAAGGCACAATGTAGCAATTTGACAAGAAGAGGCCCTGAAGATGGTAGCACACCTTTTTTCACAAAATAGGGTGACATTTGTAAGCCCTTTAAGGCAGGAAAAGTACTTTCAGCTTCAGTGACAACCTCTTGAAGTCAGATCTGGTAACAAGAGCGACGCTGCTTAAACACTGAGACCCCCTCCAAAAAAGAGAGAGACAATGAACTGCATCAGTTACAAACATGCAAACTGTCTAAGCTATGCAATTGGCTTTTCTAAAGAATATTATTCTTTTCATTGTTGAGATTTAACCATTGAAAAGTCAATGAAATTCTGAACCTGAACGCCAAAGTGAAAAACCAAAGTTGCAGGTTTGCTTAAACAATACAATATCCTGTCTGACAGTAGAAAAAATTAGGATCTGGTGGACTCTGTGCTTCAGGGAATAAAACCTCGCTGCTCCCGTCCCTCATCACATCCTCTTGGATGACAGGAGCCATTACAAACCCGGAGAGGGCGACTCAGGGAAAGCAGCAGAGAGTGTGAGAAAGAGATTAAAGGGACACGAGAGTGAAGAAGACATGGAGAAGAGAAGAGGACAAGGAGGAACAGAAACTGACAGGAGGAGAAAGGAAAGAGGTGGTAAGGATTACAAAGTGATGAACTGATGACAGAGAACAAGGCAAAAGGCCTATGAAAAAAGAAGCTCAATGCTGGTTGTCCCCACACATGTATGATTGTGGTAAGAGACAAAACTGGCATCCTTTGTAACATGAATTTAGCATAAAATATTTTCTTGAAAGAGAGCCGACAACTGTCTTCAGACATTATCTTTACAAATCTGTGCCTTCTGACTTTTGCTCATGCTGTTAGCTTGTCTTCACAGCAGACAAAGGTAATCAATAACAACTCAGCAAACAGCCATAAAAAACTGCTGCAACTGATGCTGATAAACAGTCTCACGGGCTATTTGGAAGCAGACAGCTGTGTGTTCAGATGTGCATTTTTAGTGACTGATGGGATTGTTCTTTTTGCATTGTTATATAAATGATGCAGAAAAATGTATTTTCTAGAGGACTGTGAGACAGTTACAGACACTTTTTAAGTCTCTTATCTATGCAATATCATCTGAGTTTACAAACTTAGTCAAGAAGTCAGAGTCTAAAGAGTTAGTAAACTAGTTTGAGTGTATTTGTAAAAATACCAAACTGTTAATTTCTTGGAAAAAGCTGCACATCTGCTTTAAATAATGTACCGCTAAAGAATCAGAAACAAACCAGGCTGTTATCATTTAATTCTGCATGTGAAGAATTTTTTTCTAGTAGTTGTTTGTGGAAATTACAAACACTGTTTGTGGGACACTGTACTCAGTATTGAGCCCGAGCAGCTGTGTCCTTCAATAGGTGTAACTCAATTATTTGAACACCTAATACAATTTTTCTGCTCTTTCATTTGATTAGCAGGACTGAGCGTGTAATCTCTCTTCATCCCATGCAGCGGCCGATCATTCCCTTCTGTTTCTGTGTGTGTGGAATGTTCCTGAAGGGTCACAGTGCCATTGTGAAGGATAGAGCAGAGCTGCAGAAGCTGCTCTAATGTTTGCACAGATTCTTATCTTATGCATGTATCTGATTGCAGTGTGTGTCTGTGTGTGTGAGTGAGAGAGAGAGAGAAAGTGTGTTTAATTGATAGTGTTTGCACCTGTGGATGTGCTGCATCAGTGTTCACTAATCTCATCTTCCAGGGTCACAACCACTGCATGCATGACAGTTGAGCTATTTTTATCTACACGCACAGAAAAAATAAAACACAACATGTGCAGGATCTGAGCCCATCAATGGGCGGACAAACCTTCACGTGCATCACCTGCCTTTTTCTTCCCCTAATCACGGCTTATTGATCGCACATCTGGTGGATCAATATTTGTTGTCCGTGTCATTTTCCATTCTCTGTCAACATCTAAAGCCACTGGAGATGGTTCCACCAAGGACACATTCACCAGGAAAAGGATTATTTGTCCACACAGCAGGCGACATCGGGAGAGTAAATTTGCATTAGGATTCGTCCTCTTCCTCTGCCGCTCACACAATATGTCTGCCTTCAGGCTGACTTCTTAAAATCTGCAGCAACAGTAAAATGTGGTTATAAAAACATGAGCAATAATTTTATGATATTATTCAACAGTAATGTGGAGCTGTATTAAGATTCTGATGGCGGCGTGTGTGCTCTGTCACAGCTGAGGCCACAGTCTGCGACTCAAACAGCCATTTGGGAGGCAGACAGAGGAATAAAGTAAGAGACTTCATTTGGCAAAAGCAGCGAACACAGATGAACAGGGAGGAAAAAGTGTGAGTGAGGATTGTTGAAATACTGTCCTGGGGGAAAGTCATTTAAGTTTGTTCCCTGCCACAGTTTCATTCCAGTGTGGTTCTCCATGGGCATACAAGGGAAAATAATTAGTTCATAAACCTTTACATACTGCAGCTTTTTGGCTATAATTCAGAATTATTCATTTCCAATTACTGAATCAAAATGGTTGCATGGTGTGACTAAAGTACTAATTACTTATATAGTGTGAATGACACAGAGGCCTCCATTTGCAAGCATAAATTAAGTTTTATTCAGAAACACAGATCGTGAGTTGGTGTACTAAAACAGCATTCAGTCTTTTCAGCCTATTACATACTCATTTCGTAATTTAAAAGCCAAAATATTGACATCAGGGCTTAAAGTGGAATACTGAGTTGTCTATATCTATGTATTTTGGAGTGTTTAGAGTGTCTCGATTGAATTCAATTCTAGTATTTTTAGATAGCGCTAAACCACGACATTGCCTCAAGGTGCTTTATATTGTAAGGTAGTGACCAAAACAATACAGAGAAAACCCCAACAGTCAGATGATCCCCGAAGAGCAAGCACTTGGGGACAGTGGGAAGGAAAAACTCCCTTCTAACAGGAAGAAGCCCCTGGCAGAGCCAGGCTCAGGGAGGGGAAGTGTTTGGTAACTGTGAAATCAATCACATCAAGGCTTTGATATGTTCCATTGTGAAGAAACCAAGGGTGTCCTTTAATGAAAGCTCTTAGTGGGTTTTATAATTGCAAAAAAATAACAAAAAACCTTGAGGTAAGTTATAAAACAGTTTCAGATTACACTGATTGTAATTCCACAGATTTACCTCCTTTACAATTTACAGAGCACCAAACATATTTACCTGAACAGCCTTATATCTTCAGATTATGAAATTAGCTCTGTTTGTTTTTAGAGAAGTTTACTTGATGGATATATTCGTTGTCTAGCTTTTGTACTTTTAAAGTACTTTTGTGATTCAATATTTTTTAATTTATAACAGTCACAAAATCGATGCATTTGTCAGGAGTGATAAAAGCTGCCAGCTGTGCACTGGAAGAACCACCTGATGTCCTCAAACAGTAACCATGGCTTTTATTTTTCTCAAGTGCAGAAGGGAACAAGCATTTATATGAAGCAGAGGTACATCCATTTTTGATTTCCTGTGATTAATAAATATAACTGATCGTTTGTATTTTATTTTGATGTGCTCCTGTTACTGCAGTTACCGCGCTGTACTTAGTTGAACAGTTTACCTGCCCCTCTAGCATTTTAGTGGAATTTCAGGAGCGGGACCACGCCTTCAAACACACTCCTTCTGGTTGTCATCTATATAGGTTCCCCCCAGTTCTGCAAACTGTTCATTCTTGTTTATATGGCTTCTTTTATTGGAATTACTATCTTAAAACAAATTGCAAAACAGCACATAACAATAAATTAAAAACTGTAAATTAGACAAACTGTTTAATAATAATAATGGATTGCATTTATATAGCGCTTTTCTAGGCACCCAAAGCGCTTTACAATTCCACTATTAATTCACTCTCACATTCACACACTGGTGGAGGCAAGCTACAATTGTAGCCACAGCTGCCCTGGGGCAGACTGACAGAAGCGAGGCTGCCATATCGCGCCATTGGCCCCTCTGGCCATCACCAGCAGGCGGTAGGGTAAAGTGTCTTGCCCAAGGACACAACGACCAGGACAGAGTGAGCAGGGGGATCGAACCGGCTACCTTCCAGTTACAGATGAGCTTCCCAATCCCCTGCACCACGGTCGCCCTGTTTAACAGTAGTTAACTTGATATAATGTATAATGACTTTATCTGCCCTTGTTTTGTCCTTGGCTCGCATTCATTTGTACCAATCTATGGCTATTATGAGACCAGTCTGAAAACGAATAACAGTTTGTGTTTTAAGAAATACAAAAATCCGTAAATTCAAGATAATGGAAGTACAGCAAAGAAAATACCATTCCTGTTCCTATCGTCTGACTGAGTTGAAACCGTGTAGTTGAATTTAGAAAATGTTGCCTCCTTTAAGCTCTGGGAAATGGTTTGTCCCAAATTGCTCACCTATTATTTCTACAACCCAGCTCCGAGCAGTGCTGCATCTCAAACCTAGTGGTTACTTCTCACACACTTTAGACAGGAAACACTAAACCCCTGTAGCAGCAGAATGATACTGTTTTGGAATGTTTTTGTATTATCTGGGTCTTACTTGTGGTTCAAAGGGTTTTGCTTTCATTTTTTTTAATCTAATGAAAAGAATGATCCCACCCCCAAAATCATACTTTATTTTGCTGTCTCTACTATCAGTAATACTTGTGTTATGAAAGCTCAAACACTGGGTTATTAACCTGCCAAAAAACCCACTAAATATACAATAACCTTTTATTTTATAACTATTTGTTGTTTTATTTAAAGAAAAAACACAACCAATAACAACTAAAAAGTATGTCCACACTAATCTTCCTCCTGGGTAAGCCTTCATAAGAGTCATGACAACAACAACTAAATCCTTAATGATGAGTAATTGTATCAAAAACTCATATCAGTTACCTCCCAGATGAGTCAACAATGCAAATCTCCCAAATAACAAATGGCGACATGCCAGTAATTGTTAAGCTATTATAAGCGGATGGGCTAATTACTGTACATCTGCACTGAGCAGGGGAGGTTGCCATTATTGCAGCAGATTTCCCACTGCTGTCAGTCTAGCTAATGGGAACCTGCACTACAGGCTTCCAACTTTGGTGCTCATTTAATCTCCTAATTACGTGCTGGTTGACCTGCACTTGGAAAAGTATGCTAGGAAACGTAACTTTTTGTCTTTTTGTGTTGTTGTGCTCCTCAGTTTGATCCCTGTCATCAGGAAGTAGCTCACAAGAGTCACGCAGTGCAATAAGTGAGAAAGCCATCAGTAATCAGACAGCCTTCAGATGATATAAATTTTCATGGCAAACATTCAGCTAATGATTTTACTAGTTTATACAAAATAATTGAGCAGGCGGTATGGTCGCTCAACAACAGACACCCTGCCGTGCATCACATAACACTTCAGTTCCAAGTATGACATACAACACATGTTCACCATATTTGAAAAGAGCCATTTGGACAAGAAATAGATGTTTACAATTTTGTGTAGTTGTCCTTGCATTTTACTGCTGTTTTACTGGTCTTAATAGTAGTGTAGAGGTTTAATTAATCTTCAGATTCAGGGGTTTTGATCCCTATTACCACAGAGGTATAAACTCAAGCACCTAGCCATGCAATCAGCCTTTACAAACATTTGTGAAAGCATAGAGTGTTATAAAGAGCTCACTGAAAATAAGTATGTTCCTGTAATAGGATGCCACTGTTGCAACAAGTCAGTTTATAAAATGTTTTTCTAGATATTCCTCAATCATCTCTAAGTTCTATTATTGCAAAGTAGAAGTATTTAAGAACCACAGCAACTCAGCTATAAAGCAACAGGCATGTAAAGGTACAGAGAGGGGTCACTTTGGGACTGCTTAGCCACACGCTGCAGAAAAAAAAAATTCCACATCAATACAAAACCTGTTCACTGGGAGCTTCATGGCATGGGTTTCCAACTCTTAGCTGCTCCTGTAGGTGTAATGTGTAAGTGGCCCAGTAATTTTTTCCTATATAGTGAATAAACCAATATCATTTTGCCTGAGAGCGCCTTACAACATTTAAAGCATGGAACATCCTCTATACTTAAACCTCTACTGGAAATCTTCAGCAGGGAATACAACTTTGAAACAGCTACATTTAATTTGAGTTTTTATTCTTGGACGTGCTCTGATAGGTCTATTTAGACAGAAAAAAAGAAGCTTTCTAACATGTCTCTAGTATTGTCACAGGTATCGCTGGCTCTGCACAACACTGTTTTTCCTACTTTTTACCTGGAAGGACTCTGTTGGAGCGAGCAAGTTCTTCTTTAACACTAACTCCAACGTCCTCAATTCTAGGTACATTATCATATTACTTCTAAATCCTTTGTTAAGCCAAAATAAATAGATCTTAAGTAAATCATCTTTTTCTTATCATTTCTATGCTGATGACAGCGTATCAGTTGTATATGTCATTTAAGCCTCACCAAATGGACAGGCTGTCCACCCTAGTCCTTTGTTTATCACAGATCAGTAACTGGCTCTCCAACAGTTACCTTGTTTAGACCATAGCTCTTCCTGAAATACATTCAGGAATCAGTCAAGCTCTTGCTGGAATCTTGTTATCTGCTGTAAGCTTTATGCTTTATGCACATAAAAGGGTGGGGAGGTCCGAAAACAGACCCATACTGTCAAACTACTACATTACTGCAAATGGAAATGACAATCAACTTCTAACCAAATGGTCCTGAAACTTTGTAGCCAAATTAAGGGCTCTTGAGTGCTTCATAAGGTGTCATAACCTATGGTCTGTGTTTCATCAGGTTATTCCTTGATAATTGTTCTTAGTATGCTTAAGGCATTTTTGCATACAAAGAGATTCCTCTGTATTTGGAACCTCGAGTTGAAAACAGTTAATTTCTGAGCAGGAGAAAGCACCTTACATTACCACAGCCTTTTCTTTGCTGAGACCACACATTTATCAGTATGTTATATGCTGTAAAGCAGTGGCCAAAAGACAACAGGAATGCACAAAGAGAAGGTAAAAATAATAAGAAGAGAAAGGCTGCTCCTCCGTTAGATAACATATTTGTAACTAGAAGTTAAATAAATTCCAGTTTTCAGAAACAAGTAACAGTTAGTTAATGGATAGGTCACGCATTGCTCAAAGGAACATTAACAGATTAAATATTTTAAAACACATCTGTTAAACTATGTAATGCAACACAGACAAAGGAGCGCAAACATTTAAAGCCTTGCTGATTATTTTGTTTGTCACTGCAGCTCAAAGGGTTCAGGTCGTTGTAGATTTCTAACATGGTTCATCAAAGTGAAACCATCAGATAAGAAAGACTGAGATTACTGTGGGAGTAAAATGTCTTATCTTTATGCTCATAGCATGTTGGATGTGAAAATGATCCTGCAGCTAAGAGAGTAGTTACAGTCTATCACCTAAAATCACATTTTTAACAAACTAATTTCTTTTACCAGATAGGAATTATGTCTTTCTTCAAGGCATTCTAGACTTTTTCAGTAGTAAAAAAAAGTGACTATTATCTTTATTTAACCTCAACCGAGTGCTCTGATCATCTATGTATAATCATAAAAGAGCTTTGTCTGATCATTTTACTCTCACAATGAATATTCCAATTATACATTAATCAACGTGTGCTTATTATGCTGATTTGAAAAACAAATTATACTGTCCGTTGCATGTAACTGTATACAGTTGCAATTTCAGGAGAAGTGTTTGCAAAGCAAAATATGTAAATATCTAAGTATACCTGCTGCAGGGGCTCTGCATAAAATTAATGTCTGCTTGCTCCTTTTTGTATCATTAACTTTATGCATTTAGACTATTTCTGGCAGGCACCCATGAGTAATGCAAGCTTAAACATTTTTCAAAGTAACATGCCATACGAAATGCAATATTTATCCACCAAGATAGAAGATCTCTTCTTCCTTTTTTTCTGCTGCAAATTAATCTGGATTTCAACTCCAACAGGTACTAACAGAACCAAGACATCACGTAAAGACAAGGTAATGTATCGGCAATGGTTGAGAAACTTTTTAAAAATAATAACAACTTTCAACAATCCCAGGAAGAGAAGCTAGTACAAAATTAGAAAATATGATTTGCGAAGGCCTTATTTCATGATCACCATGTTGCCATCGGGTGTTTTGGTCCCACTGCTGCGTTGTTACTGTGCTCTTTACAGGATTAGTGAAAAATAAAGTTTAACCTTCAGCATGTAAACGTTGAAATGCAAATACTGCCCACTCACAGACTACCAAGGAAAAATCATGATCTAAAACTCTTCACAAGGTCAGGAACTGGTTTCTTATCATAGTCTGAGACTAATGGAGAACCTAATTTTGTAATGCAGTCATTTTAAATTTAATAATCAATGTTTCATTAACCTTTATTGTATTCAGCCTCATCCATGAAACCACAGAAGTCTCATACATTCCTCTTAACATTATTAGTAGCATGCAGGACTCCATAACTCTTTCTTACATGTCACTCCTCATCCATCCAAATCCTCTCAGCCAGAATAAAAAGGTATGTTTTTCTTGTCTTTTGTGTTTTTTGTTGGCTTATTAAGAATTATGCACTGCCAAGTTCAAAGTGATGATTGGCACCATGCCCGTGTTCTTACAGGAAAATGTACAGCAATTTAATTGATTTATTGCAAGAAGCTCTCAAAAAGAGGTGTGTATATGCTCCAAAAAGAGTTTCTTATGATGTTCATACTGCTTGGATTTCTCATTGTTCAAGTGTCCCACAAATGTCCAGACAAGAACGTGGGGACTTGTCCTTGGTCAGGATAGATTTCATTAACTACACATTTCAAACTTAAATTTAGGCGCAGTAGTTCCAGAACCAAAGCTTTCTATGATGTATTTCATGTATTGCAGTGTTTTTGAAAGTTTTAGCTCAGCCCAACCATTTGGCCTTTTTTGCCCTCGTGGGATTAGGTTTAGAGACCAGAATTCACCCTCTGAGACCTTTCGTCTCCTTTCCACTGGACGTTTGCTGATTGGAGTCTTGTGTTCTTGATTTAAAAAGTTTTGCTTCTGTGCTTTTTTTGTTATTTTTTTTCCTGGAAAAAAAATTAAATCAAATTCAAATCAAATCTATACTTTTGCTTGGCCTTATTGTGCTTTTGAGTCAAGGCTTTGGAAATAGGACAGCCCTTTTTTCTGAGAATAAAATTTGATTTCATACATTCTTTTACTTAATTTTGGTATTTAAATATTGATATTATCGTGTATTTGCCACTTTTTCAGGACTAGGTTGTGGAGGCAGCAGCTTAAGCAGAGAAGCTCAAACCTCTCTCTTCCCATCCACTTCTTCCACCTTATGGGAGATAGATGGGAAGAGCACTCAGGTGTTCCAAGGCCAGTATGTCCTGGGTCTACCCTCCTTCTCCATATAGAACGTGCCCAGAACACCTCAACAAGGCAGCACCCAGAAGGCATCCTAATCAGATGCCCAAACCCTCAGTTGACTCCTTTCAATGTCCAAGAGAAGCAGCTCTACTCTGAGCTCCTCTGAGTTCCACAAAATATCAGTGCAGCATCTGCATCACTGCAGATGTAGCACCAACCCATCTGTCAGTCCCTGAGCCTTTCCCCTCCATGGTGATCATCTCCTCCCTGAGCTAGAGTGGGCACTCCACCCTTTTTAGTTTTACCATGGCCTCAGATTTGGAGGTGCTGATTCTCATTCCTGCCGCTTCATAGTCAACTGTGAACCACTCTAGTGGGAGCCCGAGGCCACCACCTAATGATGCCAACAGAACCACATCATCTGCAAAAAACAGAAACAAGATCCTGAGGCAACCAAAGTGGAAACCTTCATATTTCCCATTCATCAATATGCTAGTTAGTCAACATAAATATTTCTTTGTCAGTACTTTTGAAAACTTCTGAATCCTCAAACTTTCTTAATATTTCTATTTGCATTGACTTTTTCCTGCTGCTGAACTGAGAGACCTTCAGAATGGCTGCCAGAGGGTGCATTGCATAACCACCCTCCCTCTGAAATACATCATATTATTTTCATACAATTCAAGCAAATGGATCATTCATTCCTCTAAATGTCATGAGTTATTATCATGTGAATATTCTTATTATGGAAAAGAGTTAAGAAGTTGGACAGAAAGTTACATAACACAAACGCATTATGGTGCACTTTTCGGAGAGACAACAGCACTGAAATCTATTGTTAAGTTTAGTGTGGATCCAAATGCAGAATAAAAATGCCAATAAAACAAATAGAGATTTATAGCTGGCAGTTAATGTTCAGGGAAAAAAGTGAACAAATTCAAAATGATACTGACTGCAAAAAACAACACAGCAAAACAGGAGGGAGATGTGACACAGAAGAACATAGTCAAGACAGTCGGAAAGACTTGAAGTACAGCCCAAAACAAGACACCAGAGAAAACTACTTCTCAAAATCAAACAGGAAACAAGTAAAATAGAAATGCAGAATACAGAATATTAACAGTTAACCAGATGTCAGACTGAGAAACACAGAAATTAGACAACAAAAACAAAAGGAAAAGACAAGAAAAGACTTAATCTACCATTAAAAAAAATCTAAATGTGAACCAAAATGCAAGATATCGATTCTGAATCTAGAATAATGGAATCACAGACTCAATAATAATATTACTGCAATCTGCTCAATTGAAAAAGAAATGAGAATAAATATATAAAGTTCAAGAAAAAAAACCTTTTGAATCTGAATTCAAATGTAAAATCAACAGTGAAAAAAACATATAACCGTGTCTACACAGTTTGTCTACACAGCTAAACAACAGCGTAGAAGGAGTAGAGCAGGGCAGTTCACAAGGTTCATTTGCACAATTAAACAACAGTTGAGAAACATTAGAACATAAAGTGACACCATGCTGTTGCTGACTTGTGGGACTGTGTGAGTCACTCGTTAAAAGTACAATGCACTGAGCCATAAACCCTCTTCTACTGTCAGGCAAATGTCCAGGCGTTCAGCTAAAGCTTTAATTTAAGTCTAATGTAGATTACAGCAATTTAATTGGTCTATCCAAGAAACTGTCGGATCTGCAATTTCCTGTGACCGTTTCATTATAAGAGGTGCCACTGTGACACATGTTGAACATCGTAACGTCACAAAAGAAAGGGCTAGGCTTTTTAAACATCCCCCGTTTAAGCTTCCTTTAAGTTACAACCAGCCTAGGAGGGATTATACGTTTCTGCAGCTTAGTGCAAAAAAGGATGCATGTCTATTCTTTTAGTAGGGCACATGGGCACTTTCGGTAGATAAAGTCACAGCAAAGTCTCAAAAGAGCTGACGCAGATGTGATTTGACGGACTGATCAGTGAGCCCTGCTCACGCTCCTTCAATCACTGTCTGACTCTTCAGCCTCATTGTGTACGCATCACTAAGCATGACCACACATCTGTATGCATGACCAAAGACACACATTTTTGTCTCCCTGCACTTGTGCTGAGTTTCCATGAATTTCCAAGCCCCTAAATCCTGAGACAAAAAATAAAGTCAGATATGGTACCACAACATGCCTGCCTCTTCTGGAAGAAGGATGCCCCTTGCGTCTCTGTAATCTTTCCCCAGTTAAAGGGAATAATTTCCTCATCTTAACTGAGGCAAGACAAGGAATGCATGTGCTACACATGGTGCAAAGCTAGTTTTGAGTCAGTCGGCAGTCTCTGATGGGCTGAACATTAAAACATTTGTTGGTTAATTCAGTGTATTGTATTTCTGTAACTTAAGGTTCATCTGTGTGTTATAAAAAAGCTAGCAAAGCTTAGAGGAGAAAGACTTTTTGCAGTGCTAAATGCTAATTAAGATAGTGAGCTAACCGCTAATATGCTAGTAAGTCAGCAACAAGCCAGGAGTAGTAGAAGTGCTGTCAGTGCCACATTTTATTTATTTTTAACTGTGCTGTTTATCCCATTTTGAAATGTGACATGTATAATTTAATTCAGAAAGGTTTGATAAAGGCGGCGAAAAGCTACTAGCTCTAGTAAGGCATATATATATTTCCTTTGGTAAAGCCCAAAAGAAAATAGAAGCTGTCTAAATATTTATATTTTACATGCTAACTTGCCTCCAGCACTAGAAACCCACTAGCTCTAGTTAACAGTTTTAAATAGGCCAAAACACAAACACTGATCCTGAATTGAATCTTTCACATGAACACGTTGGCAACAGGCAGGAAGGAGTTCAAGATCGCATTTAATCAATAATTTTTTATTTAGAATCAAACATACATTCACAAATGTAGGAAAACTGTGCATAAGCCACAATGGGGGTTTTAGAAATAATACAGAAAGAAGAAAAAGGAGCCATATGCTTTCTTTATCTATATGTCTGTTTGCATATGGCACGTCTGTGTGTGATTTTGTGCTTATATGACTGTGTTTGTGTTTGAATGAGTGTACGTGGCTCATCTGCTGCCTGTCTGTGATGCCAGTGACAGGGCCATAACCCTGAGCCCTAGACCACTACCAGCAGCTGAGACAGTGCCAGAGGGAGGGAGTCGCCAGCTGGAGGGAGAGGATGAGAGATATACCCTTCAAAGTTGGAGCAATGATACAGCCTCTCAACACACTTTGTCTTTGCACTTCTCATTATGTCTCAACTATCAGCAGTGCAGATGGGAGGATATGCAATAAGCATCACTCACTCCGAAAGCAAACCAGTGTGAATTTCAATGCTCCCTATCAGATGGTTGATCTCTTAGTGTTCTTTGAAAGTCTTCTGTAATCACATTTCATTGAGCTATGGAAATGTTGTTGTGAGGACGGTGTCTGAAAAGGCACACAGATCTTCCCCTGCTTCTGGCTTACTTTTATCACAAAGGTCCAGGTTGTGTTGGGCTATAGCAGTGGGACAAGTAAAGAAACAAGATGGAGGACCCCCTTTGTGCGAAAAGTTTTTCTTTGGGGACACAAGACTCCAAAGAAAAATTGATGTGTCACTGCTTGTAGAGTATATTTACAACTGTGACCAGGAATTATGGTGTTAAATGAACGAAAGCCAAAATAAAAAGCTTTGCAGATCCCCTCAGCACCTGCGCTACATTTACTTTACAAATAATATTTGTTCTCACAGGTGGTCAATAATGAAGAGAGTTAATTTGGGACTATAAGGAACATTATCGTGCAAAAACTGCTGATCAGAACTTTCTGTTGATAGCTGGCTAACTACAGTTTGTACTCACCAAAGAAAAGTGCTGAGCCCATGGAAATGAATGACATTGCTAAATATAAACTAAACTCCACAACTAAAAACCCTTGCATCAAGTGTTACTTTATTGTCATGGAGGAGAATGTGTGTCTGACTGACAACAGGAACTGCCTTTGATGTCAAGACGTCTTCTTGGGCTTCTTCAAGTCCTTGTGTTGGGTGTGGTGCTGCAAAGCACCCGCGTGTAGGGATGCAATTTTTCTGTTGAGGGATCACAAAGCCTCAATTGGCACTGACAGTGAAATCTGTAGGGGTATGATTGTGAGGAATGCACTGCCTCATCTGGACTCAACTGGGTTTCTATTATTGGACCTCAGTGCTGATTACAGTTTATTCATAACGGACATCATGTTCCAGCATGAGGTTATTTATTGGTGCAGTTTTTTGCCAGCACACATATGCAGTGACTGTATGTTTTGGCCCCTTGGGTGACGAGAGAGGCTGAACTGTCAGCTGATTATGACCAGATAGTAGAGAAGGACGGCTGGTGCACAAATCTGTACAGTGTGGCCCCAGTCCAAGAAATCTTAAATTCCAACCTTCAGCAGAACTTGCAGACGACAGTTCAAAGTAGCAACGGTGATGCCGAATCATAACGGGCCTTATTCTGCACCTCTTAGGATTTGCAAAACGATTAAAAACATTGCATAGCTGTGCAAAAATGTATGCAATGTATGCATTGTTATAACACCTTATGTTGCATCTCACACGCACAGTGCATATTACTTTATCCATATATACATATGGAGAGGCAGGGTTTATATGTCACATAACTTGAAAAATCAAAATCAAAACACCTCTGCCAAGAAAACAGATATATTTCCTTGCTCATTTCCTCAAGATACATATAAGGTTTTTGAATATCCCTCTATTATTAGCATAATGAAAAACACCTTTAGACTTCAATACAGTATACTTCTTTTACCCCCTGCAAGCCATTAGAAAGAAAACTGAAGTTACTTCTGCATTCACTTGACTTTTCAAACTCAAGGTGTACATTCATGTTTTTTAAATAATACACTCAAAGCTTTCTATAGTGTCCTAAGCTAGGAAATCTTCCAAAAACTAGCCACTTGTATTTTCAGCTGTCTCAGTTGGCCACATGACTCTTGCAACCCCTGCATGTTGAATGGGCCCACTGAGAACTGTATATCATAAATCATAAATGGTGAGAGATGTGTAGAAAGGTAAGTTTGTCTAATTTTATTTGACCAATTCTGCAAATCACTGAGCAGGAATTCTATCAGGCAATGTTGTAGCATTTTTGGATCATCTAGGGAGGAGGTTAAAGGTGGTCATGTCAAATATTGATTTGACAAAACCCATCATAACAGCACTTTTTCTTTTGTTGAACTTAAAGATTTGCAGGTTATATCTGCCAGTCAGAGCTAATACTGAAATCAGAAATGCATTCCTGACTCATGCAGTTTGTCGGGCTCTGAGGCAGAGTATGCATACTTAAAAAAAAGAAGTCTTTCCAAGTCTCGACTTAAAGGAAAAGACTTTGCAGAGAAAAGGTGGAAGATAAAACAGCCACAGAGACTGACAGTACATCTGTCCAGTTACAGCTGTTGACTCAGTCTCACAACACCAATCGATTAGCTGATGCAGGTACACAGTGCCGTACTTGCCAAAGGCTGGTGTACATTTTCTCTCTCTTCCCCCGAGTTGAATATATGCATTTTGGGAAGACAAGGGTTTCCTCTGTGTGTGAGGTGTGTGTAATGTATTAGATCAGACTGTGAGCTTCACTGCCTAAGTAACCGCTCTTCTGCACAGGCGAGAACGTTATAGAATGACATCGTACACTTTTCCTTGCATTCACTCTCCACTCGACTGTAAAAGGGTTTTAATGTCATTCCATTAAAGTGAACTAAAGCAACAGACTGTCACATAGACTTGCATTATCTGTATGATAATTTAAAACTGGTGGAGCAATGCAACATGTCAGCTTGAAATCATGGAGGCTTCTCTGGAATACAGAGAGAAGGATTAATTTCCAACAATGATTTGTTTTATTTATTTATTTTTTAAGCAAACCATTTCTTCCTTTCTATACTCCCTCCCAAGAGAGTCGGTAAAACGAAGTGATGGAAAAAAAAGTCTTCTGAAATCCTTCTCACTCATCAAGAAGTCTTATCAAAACCATGGAATGTGATTACGCCTGAGATAAGAAGATCTAAGTAATTATACACAAGGATATGCTGTCTCTTTTAGGCTGTTGACCAAATCCATTATGTATGACTTAGTGGTTGCTTAGGGAACATAATCCATGATTACTGCACACCTGGGAGGTGGTGTTTGATATATTTCTGTGGATTAAAAATGGAAAATCAAGGCGATATGTGATACACTTCTGAAGAGCATTTCTTGAGCTGACAGGCTGTTGTGAGAAGAGAATTAAAATGAGAAGAGACAGTCTGAAGGTTAGGACGCTCAGAGATTCTTTTATGCCTACTGAGAAGGTTTTAGTGGAGGAATAAAAGAAGCGGTGTCTTTGTCTAAAGGACATTCATTTTGTGGCCATCATTTCTGTCTTTACTCGTAGCATTTTATCACAAGACTGATTGCTGAGATCTGTTCAACAACAAGTCAAACAGGATGAGAAAGCTGAGCTGTCAGACAAACATCCAGAGGTAAACAAACAGCCACTTTATTGGTTGAACCACATATTTGGAGGGGAAATCAAAAGCAAACACACGCAAAGTGTCTATTATAAAATCTCAATTATACAGCAAAAAATAAAAAACACAAACTGTGAGCCACCATTGTTTTGAAACAACAGCCAAAATGAAATTGGACCAACCTGAATAATAAAAGCGAGCGAGAGAAAAAAATAATAACTGTTTTATAACTGTATTTATGTCCTTTATTCATAAAACTTTCTCTTTTACAATTTTCTTATTCACAAAAAACATGCAAATTAAATATGACTTAAGAAAATGATTAGAAATACACCGATCGACCAGCCAGGGACTGGAATAGGCATTTCCAGTATTGTCGACTTAGGTTTGGTAATCTCTGAGCTGATCCATTTCTGGCATGTGCAACACACACACTGCAGTACAGTGAAAAATAGTCACGCTCACACTTGCAGCCAAATGCTAACATGTTGTCAGCGTAAAGCTCATTACTGTGAGGGTAGACACAAAATTCACCAAACTAAACTGTGAGGGAACCCCCATGAAAACACTGGCAAAAGAATAAAGACACTTAAATGACCATTATCCAGCTGAACATGGCTCCTTTAAAGGAGCTAACAAAGGCAAAGTGGCTAAAGCTAAAGTTCACTGCTCCATGCCAGCCACAAGCAAAATGCCTTGGTACGGGCCTCGGTATGAGCAGAGGTTAAAAGTAGGAGGAAAGTTAAAGAGAAAAGCAGCTGCCTGTCTGCTTTTTTGTGGTAAGGTGCTGTATGTCAGGGAAAGGTGGGTGTACAAAAGCTCATCTTCAGTTAATTATTTGTACGTCTTCACAGAGATTTCTGAGAGTTGTTGTGTAAGTCAGAGAAGCTCCTGTAACTTCAGTTTAGGATAAACTATAAAGGCTAATCATTTCTTTTAATATGAAAATAATATTTTGCATTGAAGAAAATTAGATTGTTGCTTGTACATTACTGCCAGTTAGAGGAAAGAGAATTAGAATCAGCAGGTTATGCTTTGGAATTGGTCGAGAAACTTGCAATCCATTCATCTCTAATTATGTTGTGTTAGAAAAATGCAAAAGGGCGCACTTAGTCTCTCACAGTATGAGACATAAAAGTCTTATGAGACATACTGTACATATAAAAAGTACACAAGAGATTACTTTCGCATAGGGAATGGTGGGATATCCTCTGTTTACTTTAGTTCTGGACATTCTGACTATGTGTTTTCACTAATACTGGTTATACTGAACAAAACACTACCCACCACTCTCTTGGGGTAACTACAAACTGTACTCCTCCCAAAACTGCATGCCTCCCAGGGCTTTCTTTTCTGTTTGTATCCATACTGCTAGTCAGAATGCTAAATTGATGTATGGAGGGAACACAACTACAAATGCAAAAATTGGAGGATGCTTTGATCAGACATGTGTATGTTGTGTTTTGGGTTTTATAACAACAAAAGAGAATTTAGAAGCTTTACGGTCCTGGCTATAGAGTGTGACTGAAAGCATATGCTTTACACACACACACACACACACACACACACACACACACACACACACACACTTACACATGTGGTGTTCAGATCCAGTGGACCCATGGATTATAAAAGTCTGGAGGTGATATGTCCTTTCATTCTGTCCTTAACCTGTATAGCCTGTTGTCAGCTTGTGTGTGTTTGTGGGATGAGGTAGGGAATGGGTCTGTATTTGTATCTATATCTATGTGTGTGTGTGTGTGTGTGTGAGTGAGAGAGAGAGAGAGAAAGATGTGAGAAAGATGAGGGGGGAGAAATGGGGCTATATTTGTTTCTATGCCTGGTTCTGTGCCTCTGTGTGTATGTGTTTTGTCTGTTCCTGCGTTTCCTGTGCAAGGTTCCAACATTGTTACATTTTAAACACCTACACCTTTCTGCTCTCACATTCCCGCATGCTTTGCCCTCTGTTTTTCAGGACCTATTCTATATTTCCTCATGTTCTGTCCCAGCTGTAAATCGGGGGTGTGACACAACAAAGAAATATCTTTCATGTGTTGCTCATTGTTGATCAAGGTGGCAAAAAGATTCTTTACTCAGAGAAGCTCAGGGATTTTAGAAGAGAGGAAGATGAAGAAGACTTTTCAGAATATGGGGCTTTTATTGGACAGGACAAAGCAGACAGTAAGCTGGAGGGTGGGGAGAGAGTGAGAGGGAATGATACTCATAGGAAATGGCCTGGGGCACGTCCCTGCAGTGAGTACTCTAGCCTTCAGTACACGGGTCATCTGCTCCACCAGGTGAGTTATAGAACCACTGTCTAATCAGTCTGACATTCAGTTTGCAGACGACGTTGAGACTGACCATCAGTCAGCTCCAAAAGAAGCCCATCACCAGCCAGCATGAATGGCCTTCTTGCTAAAGGAATGAGGCACAGCAAATGTTTGTGGAGCAACCAGGGCCAACACAAATGGCAGTCTTGTGGAGGACATCAAATCTGATTTTGAACTTAGATGCCATCTAGAAGAGCTGTAATGTATGTCAAGCCAAGATGGACATGAAGAACTAGTATAGAGTCATCCAGTGAAAGCAGCACATATGCAACACAGACAGAAGAACTGTCACAAACAGTCTATTTATTTAGTGAAATGAATCTGGTCTGTTTCTACTTCATTAAAAAACACACAAAAAAACATTAATAGTGATGAGAGACCTTGCTTTATTTATATTTTCTCATGCTAAACATGTCTTTCGACTTATATCTTGGTTATGATGGACTTTTGTTTTTTATTACATTTTGTCAGAAACACGAATAGTAATTTTACTTATAAATGTGCTTTAAAGAGGTAAATTCCAAGTATTTACTCTATGTGTGTTCTCTGTTGCATGGCAATGATACAAAGTATATTTCTAGTATCTGTAAATAAATTGTTATAGGTGTTGAATAAGCAACGAGCCACCACCTTTAGACCGAGTTTTCCTGTGGACTGCATCTTCTACTGCTGTGTGTGCACCCACATTACTTGCATATCCTAATCTTTTTGTTTTATTCCACTTTGATTTCAGATTCTACATTATGTACATTTGTGTAAATGTCTGTGCTTGGGGAGATTTCTTTATTAGCTTTGACAGTCCAAATTACTGTTGTATTTCTTCCATTTATTATGGGTATTCTTGATGGTTATGGAAAATACTATAACAATCAATGTGTGCTTAAAATATAAAGCAATAAATGTATACATCATTGAGAGGTTCCCACTTTGCTTTAAAGTACTTATACTCACAAAGAAGCCCCAAATGAGGTTAAAATACTTCTTTTCTGTATGCTGCAGTGTGGACACAGTAAAAGTGGACCAACACAACAACAACAACAATAATCTATTACCTTAATTTAGGGATTTCATAGATCAAGAGATCATGATTATCTTTTTCAGCAGCAGAAAACTAAAGTAGCAAAAAATCTGGTTGCGCATTATGTACATTCTGTTTTTAGACTGAGAGGCACTGAAACATCACTTTTCCAGAATTTTAAATGTTAAGCAAACAGGGTGAAGCCACAATGTGTCATTAAGATAAAGTTTTTCTTTTTTCACAGTGAAACTGAATATAAGAAAAAAAAAATAAAAGACTTACATTGTAAAGGATCAACAATATGCTAGAGGCCTCATGCTTATTTCTTCAAGTGCACACAGACTAATGGTGGCAACAAGCGATAGCCATCTGGAGATTTCTATGTGTCCTCAGCACCTACAGTATTCATCTTGTATGTCTCGTCCTGCTTTCTTCTTCTCCTTTATTATTTCATAGTTGCTCCAGATAAAAAAAGAGAAAGCAGACAGAGCTACAGATAAGAGGGACAATGAGCCAAAAAAAAAAAAGAAATATAAGGACAGCAGAGTGCTCTGACTGCTGACAGAGACCCCACAAGGAAAGGAGCCATTTTTTGATGCCCGACTGTGAACTCTAATTCATGGTGAAAAGTTGAGTGTGTCTGCAGCATGGTGAGAGACAGAAAGCAGTGAAAAAATAAGGAACAGACTGCTGAAGGTGAAGTTGTTCAGTGGGCTATTTGTTTCTTTTAAGTATAAAGCTTTGACCATTGAGGTAATTTGATATTTGTTTAAGATGGAAAATTCATAAAACATGTTAACTAACAAAATAGCTGGTATGTAGTATCTGATCTCATTTCGACAAAAACAACAAAAAAACCCATCAAAATTCCAATGAAAAAAAACTTGTCTTTCAACAATTAACAGTTGATAGTGCACTTCTCTACACTCTGTACTTCAGACTGCAGTTTGGATAATTGTACATAAGATATAAAGAATATAATTAAATAAAAATGATGTCAGGGTTACGGTGACATTATCACATTTTGAGGCCTAGCTGTGGTTAGTTGGAATATTATTAACTCTGGAAATCACTTCAAGCTGGACTATAAGCTCACCGATGACTGAGCACTTGACTGCAGTCTGTCATGCATATAAATGAAATCATAGCAAAAGGGTTAGAGACCAAGCAAACGCCCAAGGCAGAAGCACTTTAAATTACAATGAACTGTAAGTTTTGAACATCAACTGAATCTCTTTTACTTAATATCGTTGTGTGGTAATTGTTCATAAAATCTCATTTTGATAATGAGTTAACAATAGAAACTCAACGTGTAATAATTTACTTCAAGCAGTTCCAAGGACCTGGTACGAGGCAGGTGGAATAACTATGTTAATGTGAATGAAATGAGTCTTATAATTATTCTTTCCACATGCCCATGCAATGGAAGCATCTGTTTTAATGCAATCATAATCACAAACTGTGCAAGCAAAGGGGTTCACTTTAAGTACCATGCTTTTTCAGCAGCATTTGCTGATCAGAGTTTGTTGTGTGAGTTTGTTTCTTTAACTAATGAGTAAAACTTTAAACAAAGGCTTCCAGAAAGTTTGTTTGTGCCTTTAGTCTGTCAGTGGGTTGGCTGCCGGAGTTTAGTTATATCACAAATCTGAGCTCCTGAAAGAAACAATGGGCTGTTCAGAGCAGTTTTGATTTTTGTCAACCCAGTGAATGGACTTGCGGATATGACTTGCTGTCACTCCAATTCTTACTGCTAGCAGGCCACACCCACCAACAACTAGCTGGTTCAGTGGGCTGTTACCACCTTGTATGATGGTGGCTGTAGCTGAATGCAAGTAACAGAATAACCCTTTATGTCATTGTTCATGTAGATGGATAATCTATGTGATTTGCAACCATGAGGCATGAAGCTAATTAAACTAAACTGATGTTTTTACTGATGCTAGCTACAGGTCTTTTAAAAGGTGTCTAGCCTGGGTCTTCAATTCAGTGATCTCCAGAGGTGCAAATAGGCTACATTTATTACAAGTATTACTAATGGAAACAGAGGAGTAACTAAACATCTGACACAATGAATTAAAAGTGGTGGAGGGACCTGAAGAGGCCATGCTGCTAGCGAGTAGGCTACAAGCTAAGCTAAGCTAGCAAATTCCTAAAGACTCAGTGAGTGAATATATTAGTGAATTGATAAGATGTTATCTATAAGTTTTTCATTACATTTCCTACGCAGATAAGCCAAAAAACACCACTGTGCATTGTAATAAGACCAGGAAGTGATACTCTACCAAAGAAAGAGCCAACAACAAGTGAGATTGCCACCCTAAGGAGAATAGACTGGTACCCTAAAAAACGAGTCGAGTCAGAGCTGAGTAGGCACTAGTGGAAGAGGGGCATTTGTGGAGTGGTCCAGAAGAAATGGTCCTCCTTCGAACGTCAGCAAGAAAAAAGTGATTGAGGTTGACTTCTACATGAACGATTATATTGACTAAGCCCAACAACATCAAGGACCCATCAGCATTTGTCTATCTTATCTGTCGTATAGAAAACTGTTGGTATAGCATGATCCGCCAAATATAGCAGGTAAAGAAGCACACACTTCCCTACCCCTGAAAGTTATTTTTCTTCCTTCAATTACAGGCTAGTGGAGTTCCAGTTCATATGCCTTCCCTTTAGTTTTTAAAAGAGAAACTGCTGTACCATTTTTTTCAGTATTTACTTGCAATTATTTCAGCAACAACAAGCTGCCAGATGGATTTATAATGTCAACTGTGGTTTATGTTAGTAAATCATTCCAAAAAAATGATTTTATCTTCATTGTTTTTGGGTTATTTCAGTAGAGGCAAAAGAACATTAGTTATTAGAAATAATAAAACACACTATTTTTCTCCCCACATTGTTTGAATCTATATTAATTTTGCTACTTGGATTGAAAGGTTGTCAAGGGGGTAATAAATCGACACCGCCAAACAAGAACATTAAAGGTGGGTGATCCAATTAAATTGCGGACTATGCCCAATTTCAACATGCATTGCCTTTAAAAAAAAATATTAATAATAATTGCTTTCTAATTTTATATTGTTAAAGTTTAGGAAACAGCATGAATATAATGAAAAGAGCTGGATGTGTGACCTGACAGTTCTCTTTTTCATACTACAAACATTTTGCTTTGGCATTTGATGTAAATCGTGCAGAATTGTCTAAGCCGTATGATTTTACCAGGAAGCAAGCAATGTGTTTAATGATCATTTATTTGCTTTAAAGTTTTATCGTAACGTTGGATTTCTTGTTCACAAATTCTGTCTCAGATTCATGAAACTTGCAGCTTGTCAGTGACTGAAGCAGAAATAAACCAGATGACTCAGAGAAATAAGTAAACCACATGGACCACCATGGTCTTTCATAACAACCCAGCTTTTCATGGGTAATATAAGCTGAGGATCAAGCTTCCCTGTTATGTTGATGAGTGCAAATAATTATTCAGTAATTGAAAATTGCAGTCACAGTGCTAGTACTGCTAATGAGTTCGCTGTACTCTATATTATCCTGATGGTAACCATAGAGAGGCACAGAGGGGGAGGGCAGGCTGTCAAAGAGGCATGCAGTGCAGTGCTTCAGCTCTGCCCCATACAGCCATGATGAAGTGGCTCAATCTATCTTGTTGGCTCCCAGTAAAGAACAGGCTCATTTGGCCGCTGTGCTGATGACAGATGGGAGACGCCACAAGCTTTTCCCTCCAAAAGGCCGGGACCCCTGGCTTTCAGATCTGTGGACTGAACTCTGAGTGTCGGGGGGGGGGCAGTCACACCAAGTCTTGGGAGGGTAGATAGAGCCGATGATGTCACCGTGTATGATCCACTGCTGCTTAATAGCGTTTAATGTTTGGATACAGATAAACATGTCTAATATATCTATATCACTAATAATATTTTTAATTCATAAATATATTTAAGTTATGTTGACTTTAAGCAGTCAATGTGTACTGCCTGTTACGTTCTTTGCATAATCATATATTTAAGTATTAAGGTGTGGATAACCAGAGAATATCTTATGTAAGTATAATGGCTAAAAACTGTTCTGCAAACAAGATACTTGGATACTATATGTTCAGTGTTGAAGCTATAAATGAACACTTTAGTGCTATACAGACAGACTTGTAAAAAATGTATACACACCACTTTATGTGCTAAAACACACATATTACAAATATTTTAGCAATGATATTTTAATGTTTAATGTAACCATACTCAGAATCTTAAAATTATTTCATTATAGAGAGTTTACTTGTTATAATGTCTGTGGTCTCCAAGGCAGGGCCTAAGCTAAAGAACCAACAGCAGCACAATCACAAACAAGACCAGCCCACAGATTTCTGCATATTTTCAGACTGTCCTTTGGTGACAGTACAAAGCTGCAATATGTATAGAACGGTCCATGGCGCTCTTGAAATGTGTAAAGATATAATTTGATTGAATGAATGGTGTCTGTTATTCAGAATAATACTGCATCCCAGGTCATAATGGTTTAACATATATAAAGTGTGCCTGTGTCCTCCACTTGCTCTCCTCTCTGCAACATTACCCCTAATGTCACAGCAAAAATGAGCAAAATACTAATTAAAAAAAACAGGGTTGGGTAATGGCATTGTCTCATACAAGATATTCATAGCCGTCACAAACTTCATCTGCGTAATTACACCTCCCAGTTCAATAATGCTGAGAGCAAGGCACTAATTGCCTTCTGTGTAATTGTGTTACCTTTCTCCTGGTGTCTTACTTTCACTGGAAGAAATTAAAAAAGGTTATAGGGCTGACCATCTGTACCACGCAAACCAGCGTGAATCAGACTCTACACTCTACACTCTGATTATACAGATACAAATATGTTGCCATTTAACATCGCTAAGCAGGTAGAAAAATGACTATTGATGACAAGTTGTTGGTGAATGATAGGCTTAAAATGCAGTGCATCATAGGTGCATTATACTGTGCATCATTTTTTATTTTTGAAATCACATTATAGTTTCATAGTCGATATGAAAGACTTGATAAATGCTGTCACTGGCACAGAAATTCCCTCAGTGCTTGAAGCTACTAACACACACAAGCATTCACGCATAGTTCCAACAATGCGGCATAATTCATCTTCTGAAAAATATTGATAATTTACATGCATTTGTGGTTTAGATCATCTAAAAATTATGTAAATGTATTGAACATGATCCAGGGGGTTAGAAACTGCAGTGAACTCAGAAAAGAAATTGGAACTTTGGTTTCAAATGAACACTATAGTTAACATTTACATCGACACTTAAACTTTATGAGTTCTGGGACTCAGGCAACAAAAATTAAAAAATATTAGCAGATATAGATTTGGTCATACTCTCAGTCAAGGTCATTGTCTTGCCTATGTCAAGATCCCTTTCAGTGTGGCAGCTATTGTGTTTTTAGACTGAACTGTGGAAATCCTGTTATGATCACTTTTGGATCATCAAAGTCAAATTTCACAATAGACCTCAGATTTTGGCCACACCATCCTAACTCTCACACTCTAAACTGCTTGGATCAACGCAAAATTTAAGTCTTTGTTCAAACATGCACCTTACATCAAAATACAATATATGACATGAACACCTAACATCTTTAATACATCTCTGCCACGGTGCTCTGTTTCCACCTGTCTAACAGACTTCAATGACTACAGATCAGTGGCATTAACACCTTATGAAATCCTTAGAGAGACTTGTGCTGAAATACATCAAGGCTGCTCTCCCACCCTAACTAGACCGCCAACAATATGCATAAAGAACAACAGATGAGCAGATTATGTCAGCTCCGCCACCTTCCAAATCCTATTGGTCCACCTGGAACAACCAGAGACATATGAAAGGTTATTCGTGGACTAGAGCTCAGCCTTTAATACAATCCTTCCAGGCAGACTGTCCAAAGGTAGATACTGTGGTGGAAGCCTAGGTTAGAAATCTTCTGGAACAAAGGACTTTTCGACCAACCAATCGCACTCCATCAAGGTGGGCCAACACTGCTCCTCCTCCCTGTCTCTCAATACAGTAATCCCACAGGGCTGAGTGCTGAGTCCTTTCCTGTAGTCCCTGTAAACACGCGACTATAAGCCTACCCACAATACCAATGCCATCATTAAATTTGCAGATGATATAACTTTGGTGGGTCTGATCAACAGAGCAGATGAGACAGCATACAGGGAGGAGGTGCAGAAGTTGACAGACTGGGTGCAATTAACACCCTGACTTCAAACAACAAGAAACAAAGGAGCTCCTCACTGATTTCAGAAGAAAAAAGGTGGATCACCAGCCGCTGGTGATAAATGGGAAATGTGTAGAGAGGGTGTTAACATGTAAGTTACTGGGCACATATATAGCGGAGGACCTCACGTGGGCACACAACACAGACTGTTTGATCGGAAAGGCACAGCAGCAAGTACACTTCCTGAGGACTCTCAGGAAGATCAGCCTGCTACATCTGCTGGTGTCTTTCTATCACCGCTCCATTGAGAGTGCCCTGACCTATGGCATCTTAGTGTGGTACAGCAGCCGCTCTGTGGAGGACAAAAAGGCCCTGCTGAGAGTTATCAGAACTACAGAGAAAATAACAAACACACACACCTACCTGCCCTGAACAATATCTTCACATCCTGCTGCCTTCAGAAAGCAACAACCATCATAAAGGACTCATCACACTGTGCCCACCATCTCTTTGAACTTCTGCCCTCAGGCAGACAGGACATTACAAACACACATGACTCCAGTTTTGAACACTTTTTACACAAAGGTCACCGCCACCCTAAATGCTGCTATGAAGTCACCCAAACAATGATTTAGGAATGACATTTATGTTTGTAGCATATATTGGCACATTGAAATGACTGTGCCTGAGTGAATTTTATTTATTTATTCTCTTCTCATCTCTTCTGCTATTATTACTTTTACTCTTTTTATACTTTACAAAGAGACATTTTTAAGCAGTGCTGCAGAGTAATTCTATTTTATATTGTACAATGACAAATAAAGGAACCTTGAACCTTCACCTACTGAACAAGATAATTCAGTCCAGAAGAACAGCCAAGTAGTTGATGTCATTTCCCAATTCATGTATATAACGGTGTAGTTAAAACATATCAAAGGTGAAAGTAGTTCAATCAGTAATCTAAAATCTTGTTAAAGCTCTTTCCAAAAATGTCTAAATCTATACACACTGATTCAGATTGTCATGTTGTCTTGAAGGGACTGTTGTTGTAATTTGGTGCTATGTAAATAAAACTGAATCAAACTGAATATTTTTTTAAAAAGGGAGAAAAAAAAGAGCTCCACTCATTCCAAAAGGGACCAGAGGTTAGTCAGAAAAGTTCAAAAAATTACAAAAGGATAATTTAACCTATACCTCTAAAATGTGCACTTAACTAGGGAGAAAAAACAAACTGATAGAACACAGTGTCCTATCAATTAACAAGCAATCGTAGTTAAAGAGCAGCAGTACCTGTCATGTTTCCTGCACTTCACAGTTCACGCCCTCTGTCTAGCTTGAAAAAAGATATTTTTATCCTATGATTATGAATAATGCAAACCCTAATCAGGTCTGATAGTCCACTCAGGACTATAATGTGCAGGTTGAAACCGGTGGCAGTTGAATGGAAACCTGTCTGACACAATAGGCTGTAACATGAAAAAAAATACGTGTTTCAAATTAAACAGACTTTCAATCAGCTCCATGTGGGCTTACATTTTATCTGTTGAAGGTATATGCTCCCTATTCCAGCATGACTCAGCGATGTGTCCAAGTTATTTTTAACATAGTGTGCATTTCAACTTTTCCTTCTCCCCCTCATAGGATTTGAGCCCTGATTTTGTTTTTGCCCATGTCTCAGTCCCCTTCACTATCACTAGTAAGAAAAAAGTGACACCTGTGTATACTGAAAAAGAAAGTAAAGATGAAAAGTGGTGGAAAACTGAAATCATTCACAAAACACAGAGCTGCTTGTCGCATACTGGCTTTAATCTTGTTGCATTTCAATACCACCAAACAGTCAATTAAAGCACTCAATTTAATCTTGTTTATATAGTGTCAATTCACAATAACACTCACCTCTAAACACTTTATATTGTAATGTAAAGACCCTACAATATTCAAAAGAAGCCCCAATAATCACACAAGCCCATATGAGCAAAAACGTGATGAAAGGGGGAAGGAAAAACTCCCTTTTAACAGGAAAGAAATCCAGAAGAACCAGGAAGGAACAGCCAGCAGCTGTGACTAATTAGCTCATTTAGATACAGTGGGCCCAGTGAAATGTGCTAGTTTGTGACCAGCTTAGGCTACGTTCACACTGCAGGCGAAAGCGCATCAAATCCGATTTTTTTGACCCTATGCGACCCATATCCGATCATGGTATGACAGTGTGAACGGCACAAATCCGATATTTTCAAATCCGATCTGGGTCACTTTCGTATGTGGTACTGAATCCGATACATATCCAATGGTTTAGAAAGCGACTGCTGTGTGAACGGTCATGTCGCATTAAATCCGTCTTTTACGTCACTGACACAAGACAGACGCCAATTATCAGCGCCGGAGAAGCGCCCGAGAAGACATTGCGAACGCTTCCTGGCCATCCAGTGTAGATGTCAGTGAAACTGTTGGGAAGACAACGTTGGAGAAACGTGAACATTTTATTTGTACTGTATAATCTGCAGATTCTGACAGAAATCTGCAACTATCCTTTGAAGCACCGCTCCTCTAAAACAGCAATAAGGATAATTATTAGGTTATTTACAATATTATGTAAATAACAAAATAACTTAAAGGAAAAATTGGGAAACGTAAAGTCCGAAGTCTTTATATTAAGGGCCATCAGTCAAACAATATTGTTTGCTCTGGGTCTAAACAGAGCGCGTTGTGTGTGACGTCTTCCTTTGCGCATGCGGGCCGCTTTGAGCGTTCACACTAGAGAGCATTTGCTGTCGCATTTTATTTGTAGTGTGAACAAGCAGACAAAAAAAATCGGATTTGATCAAAAAATCGGAATTGAGCATTAAGACCTGCAGTGTGAACGTAGCCTTAGAAGCCGGGAGTTGCTCCATTCATTCATCTACTTATCGTTCATCCATTTTTGTTCCCTTCTCCCATGTTGGGTTGCAGTAGCAGCAGGTTCATGAGGGTATTGCAGAGGTCCTTTTCTAGATCCACTTGGGAGATCTAGATCTAGATGAGATATCTCACCTGGGAGATCATCTCCTAGGTGAAATGAAATATATAGTCTCTGTGGGGAGTTGTGGGTCGACCCTATGCTCTCCTCTCATTAGACATGCCCAGAAGATGTAAAAAGGGAGTTGTTAGATATAGTATATATTCCTGATTTGACAGTAATAATACCATACACAGTACAGATACAGATAACTGTGACTTCTGTTCCTTTAAAGACAGAAATAGAGTTCTCTTACTTGAGGCGATACACAACAGTCTGGTCTGTACCACAAGGAGAGAGAGAGCCATTATCTTTCACTTCAGGGAGCGTGACTCCAGTAAGTGGGTCATTATGGAGTTTCACACTGAGCTTCAACTATTATTTCCATTATTCATTAATATTTTAATTTATTTTTTAATCTATTAACCTATCAAGTAAAATAATTATTTAAAAATGTGTGAGACAAAGGTGCATCACAGCAGCTGAGCCAATGGCCAAAAGAGTCAGATAAAGGAATGAGACTTCAAAATTTTGCATATCCTCACATTCCAGTGCCTGGAAGAAAAGACAGGCAGTGTATTTTTCAAAAATAGTGTACTATCACGCATTTCGACAATAAAACATAAAAGGCTGACAAAATGCAGGAAAAAAAAAAAGATGCAGACTTATAATTGTCTAATCTGAGTTTAGAGATGTGCAAACCAAATTTCAGAGCCCTTTGGAACTATTTGTCAGTAAACTAAGTTACTAAAGGCTCAGAATAGCACTGCGTTATCTAAGTGCTAATGTAGCTATAGGGCTTTCGGGTGTTGATTAAATTCTTTCATATTTAATTCAGACTTGTCACTTTTTCACGAATTAAGTAGCCTACTTGGTTCTTGTCTCTGTTTCCCAGGTTCTTTTCTGTCATTTCTCACACAGTCGAACAGTAAGACGCATCTCCTGACAATTTTGTGACACGGATCAGCAGTCAAAATCAATAAGTGGTTTATGTCCCACTTGGTCAGCTGTCTTTCTTGCTTGTTTTTCTTCCTTCTGTCTCTCTGTTTCTCTTTCTGTCAGTAAAACAAAACCTTTGTTTACTACTGCACGCAAATAAAAATCAATAAGTAATTAAAAAATAGTTCAGTATCAAATTTTCAAGACGATTTTGAGGGATCTTAAATTACATATAACGGTTGGGAAGACTGCTGAACTATTGCTCAAAGTCATGTGAAAACACTTGTGACTGTCAAATATTGTTTTGTCATTAAATTAATGGTTCAGCAGTCAAACAGGTGATGATTGATGATGTTTCTTTTTCAACAAAATAAAACGCCAAGCTGAGCAGATCTTAAATGATAGTTCAAAAACTGATAAGCCAAAATCCAGAATAATGGATATGACATTCTTACATTCAGAGTAATAAAAGTGAGTTGTATCACTGAAAGCACCTGAATACTTACTAAATGGACCTTGAGCTGAGATTGCATAGAAAACCCTTTTAACTGTTGTGCAAAGCACAGAAAGAATAAATGAAGCTAAATGGGGAGGCCTCGCAGTTATTCTGCTTCACTGCAGAGCAAGACTTTTACTGGTGGTTGAATGGATTTGTCTCAGTTTCTTCATGTTTTCATCCTCTTTAAGATTAAGAGTTTGGGAGTTAATGAGAGTTTCCCACTTCAAAGTTATTTGTGGTTGAAAAATGTTAGGCTGTTTCATATGAGCAAAGCAAAGAAGTGTCAGTGTCTCGAATCCTGACACCATATCCACTATATAAAAAAAATAAGCTGACAGATCATTAAAAGGAAGAAGGATTTGAACACTTTTGGCCACATTCGGTCTTTGGATTAAAACTAATAAATAAAGTTAGCGGAAGAGCTTCTTCTTCATCTGTAAGCATGCATCCTCCCTCTCTTTTCCCCCACTTTGTATCAGCTTGCGTGCATAACTAATAATCCGGTTATTTAGCATTACTCTCATGTTTTGGCATGCACTGCTGTTTCAACAAAAGTTCATGCTGAGCCCAAGTGCATCATGGTCCTATAATGTAGCTGTGACTTTGTATCGCATGCAGCTCATGGATGTAAACTCTTGCACCTGTCACAACAGCAGATGTCAGCTCTGTCAGAGTGTTTTACTGTCCCTGCACAGAAGTTCAGTATTGCAGCTCTAGATCAGATGATGTCTCATGATCATGAGGCATAATTACCAGAATAGCCTGATTTGTCTGTCTTTGTCTGGGCCACACTCTTTATCTCTGTATAGAGTGTACTTCATATATTTAAAGTGTAATTTGTTTTAGAATGCCAATTCATATGAACTTAGAGCTTTTTATTGTCATTGTGCAGTTTCTTGCACAGCGAAATTGGGTAGCTGGACCACAAAGGTGCTAAAATAAGAAGAAGGGAAACCAAAATACAATAAGGCTGAAAAAATAAAAATAAATAAATAAATAAATAGAATAGAATAAAAAGCAGTGTATATGTATACATATGTGAGTGGAACTATATACATGGTGTATGTGTAGGAAACATTGAAACAGACGCAACTCAATATTATACAGGAATAAAAACAGGAGCAGCAAGGCTGGACAGACAAGTAATTCCTGAGACTGTATATAGAAGATGCACACAGTGACCATGACCATGTTTTATTGATAGAGCCCATTTGTTTCCAGGTGGAAGCACATCGTTGTGCACAAAGCACGAGCTCCAAGAATGAATTCTTGGGCGTCGAGTTCAGTGACTCAAATTGACAAGGGGCCATGCTCACAACCTTTAGCCTTACTAGCATGCAACTGTACTTACTGTTATTAAGAAGTTATTAAAAAAAACCCTCCCTGTAAAGTTATTGTGAGGGGAAACAATTCATAGAAACCAAAAAAGTTTTGATACAGTTAACTTGGGCATTTGAAATGGGAGTCTGTAGTGACTGACTTGCCTTTGGAGTCAGCCTCAAGTGGCCTAAAACATGCTTTTTTTGGCACCTCCACCTCTATGCATTTATAATTTCCTGGTTTCATGAAGAGCTCACAAATAAATTACATTATCAATTGAGGCTAAGGTTGTACTGTCTCTAAAAATGCACAAAAATGGTGTGGAAAGAAAGTCAAAAAATAGTGGAATAGAAAGCCAAAGCATCTTTGTGTTAGGTCCTTGAAAAAGAGTTGTATGCCTATGCATACGTACAGCTCATTTTTAGCTATTGGTCTGACACGACAAGCAAGGACCAGCTTAAATGTGAGCTATATGGGTCAGGAAAAAAGTTAATCACTACAATACATTTAAGTATGAATCATTTGCATTAATGCAAAAATCACACAACTACTATCTCGGCTTTCTGTGCTTGTTGATTTTGCTTTCCTACTCAAAACAAACATACTCTACTTTTCCAGGGGCTCAGTCTATTTTTTTAACTTCACAATATCTCAGACAAAAACAGGAAAAAGCATAAAACCTCGCCAGACAGATGTCTTCAGTAAAATACCCTTCTTTTTTCACACTTCTTAAAATACTAACGAGTTCTTCGGCAAATCTAACTGCAAGTTATTTCATATAAAGAGTTCAAATGAGTGCATATCCTTCAATCAAGCTCGAGGTCACTGCAAAAATGTTCATGAACTTGTGACAGATATTAGCTCTGGACTTGAAAACATGGCACTTTTCCAACCGTAAATGCCACCATTAAGTTCAAAACTTCACACTGAGACTCACTGAAGTCACACTTTAGAGGTTAGATCCCATTTATGACAATGCCTCGTGCACCTCGTTGCTGGATTAATGTACCTCAGCGTTCTGTCGCACACACCACTAAGCTCCCAATGGCCAGCGAGAGCCAGACTTTTTGTGAAGGTCGCACAATGTGAATGTAAATAGTTACTCAGCCGAGACATAACTGCCGACAACATTTTTAAAGTCCACCTACTGCCAACATTTGTCTCATTAGTGACCACACAGGTGTGTTAACATGTTGCTCACAGCATTGTAAAAGAGGAAATGATGTCTTGTATTCATCTTTTCACGAGCCACTAGACCTCAGTTGGACCAAAGCGTCCTGATTTACAGCTTTGTAATAAAAACTGTGAAGGTAGGTAAGAGTATACGTTGTATTTCATAAAAGTAATTTGTGCAAGCTAGAAAGAAGCAGTAGTGTTGAACGCACTTAATACTTATGGATGAGGAAGAAAGCATTTTTGTGAATAAAAAGGAAGCAGCTGGGAGTGATGAATACAAACAGTTTATCAGAAAAAGTGCACATTCTACACGTTTCTACAAGTGGAAAATAATGTAAGCGAGTTTGGAATTTTAGGCAAAATTACATCTAGCAATATGCATTATTTTGATCTGAGCAGATTTAGCACACAGTGAACAGAAGCAGGCCACCTACTGGATCAATCTTGACTAATAACCCAATCTCACCATGGAAACTATTCTGACTAAATCCAAAACTAGTTTTGAAATCATAACCGCAGCGTGTCTGGCAATTGTGCCCTCAGGCTTTGTCACTGTGCCAAGCTGAAAAAAGAATTCATAACAAACGTGAGCATGATAAAATCAATTTTGTGGATGTATTCCTTTTGTCGAGGTTGTTTAGAGAGTGTTGCCGCATGCGTAGCGTCGTATAGGCCCTGAGAAGACGTCAATACAACGTCTCGCTGAGGATTAGCCATTTTAATTACGTCCGCCTCTGTACTATCACCATCTGCTTTGAGCCTGGATGGGCCTCCTCCAGCAAGATGCTATTCAAATCAATTGCAGCAATCTGCACAATGCTAGCATGATAAGCCATGCTGAGGTATTTTGTGGCCTTTCTAAAGCAGTTTTATATTGAATAGATAACGTTTATTACATCCTAAAGTAATCTTTCTTGGTTTGAAAACCTTCCCTTCTAACTTATTCAGCGGGGGGCTTTGCTAAAGGACCTATTGAAATAAAAACAAAAGGTTTAAATAGAATTATATGCTGTCAGATTGTTACTAATCGCCTTGTAGATTTAATGAGGTAATGCTAAATACCAGCTTAAGTAATTATGCCTTTATTTTCTCCAGGGCTGTTGTTGCTAGTGTTAAAAAAATTTTATATAAGAAGACTTTCTTTTTGACAACTTCCTGGCCATGCTTGTAAAATTTTGTATCTATTTTTAAATGGGAGTGACCACGATTAGAAATGAGTATATAAGTGAGACAGCTCAGATTCAGTGGTTTGAAGACAAAGTTAGAGAGGCAAAGTTGAGATGGTTTGGACCTGTGCAGAGGAGGGATATGCTGGACAAAGGATGATGAATATGGAGCTGCCATGCAGGTGGAAAGGAGGAAGACCGCAGAGAACATTCGTGGATGTAGTGAAGGAGGACATGCAGGCCGCTGATGTGACAGAAGAGGATACAAGGGATAGGGTGAAATGGAGGCAGATGATCCACTGTGACGACCCCTAAAGGGAGCAGCTGAAAGAAGAAAAAGATTTATGCAATTGATTTTACAAGTAGTACATACACAACACAATCAATAGTTTCTTGCTTAACACAGCGAATATTGTCTAGCAATGAATTGTATGAGTTATATAGGTTCACAAACATGCCTGTTAATGAAATGATACTCAGTATAAGATGTTGATGCTCTGAATGTCACAGACAGTCAATGGCTGTGTGGAGAGAGTGAATTTGTTTGATTTGCAGTGTGCCTCCTTGACATTAACGAGCAGAGGATATATAATATATCTAATACTACAGTTCTTCTCCTGGCAAGGTTCAGCGGAATCTCCTGTAGCTCTACTATGAAATAAATCAATAGTCCTGAAACTCAGTAATTGCTATGAGACTACTAAAATCCATCATCCAAAATGTTTACTTAATTAGGTTTATTTAACTCTAATGGGTATGTAGGTGAGTCATTTTAAAAGTATGTGAGCGTAATAGTCTCTGCCGTACCGAGACAAATGACCTTTGAACCACAAAAAGATCAGGACTGGAAGACAGAAAGAAGCCCGGTCAGTGTATGAGGAAAATAAGGATGGAGGGCTCATTATTGGCTTTTCACTGTCAGTCTCAGTGGCTTCAATGACATACAGGACTCTGTAATTCCCTTTCAGTTTCTCTGTCAGCCTTCCTCACTAAGTCCAAGGCAGACAAAAATAGGGAGGGAGGATTATGGAGAGTTCGACCGACAATAACAGTAACAGTCGAACGGAACTGAGATAAGGTGGTCCAACAGATAAAAATAACGACAAAAGAGTGTGCAACACTATGCTGCTTGGGGAAGATGTACTAAGAAGACAGGCAGTGGGAGCAAAGAAAAAATGGAGACGATGAGGTGTGGGAAGAACAAGTTTGTCAGAACTGGGGGAGTGTTAATGAGTATTTCAGAGTGGTGAGCCCCGTGGTGAGAAAAAAAAAGAGATTAAAATCTGGACTGTCAATGGCGAAGGGTGCATTAGTCCAGAGATGGCCTCATTTAAACTGTAGACAGGATCAATTGGACCTCCTAATGCAGTACAACGAGATGGCCTCCTCCGGCAAGAAGGGGTCAAGCACTCGGCGCCTGCATGCAGAATACAGCTTAATTTGACTTAATAATGCAGTTCTGACTTTAGAGAAAATCCATGCATATGCTACTGCGCATACACCATCAATGGATAAAAGCCAATTTGTCTATAAATGCTATAAATGCCTGATGGCTATTTATATCTTTCCCTTCTCTCCTTTTATTCCATGAATAAGTGGAACGACTTTGTTGTTATGGAGATGGATTCCAAGCAACAGCAGATGCATATTACAGGCAGTGAAATGGACATAGTTGCTTTGTTCTTAAGAAGTACACCAAGAGAGGACGCAGTAGTGCAGTATGTTTTAATTAGTAAGCACTTTCTGTGAAGTTTCATTTACAAATATTGGTAAAATTAACTATTAATCAAGTGAGTAACATATAAGGATAAGTACTATTCCCCATAAAGAAAGGACCCAGTTTGGGATTTTGGGCTCAATCTCAGTGCCCTCCATAACCTTTCTAACCATCTGCAGGCTGTTATCAGCAAAAAAGGTTTGGCTAATTCCACACTGGCTATCCATCCATCTTCTTAAGTGCTTATCCAATTCAGGGTCACAAGCAGGAGGGGCAGTGTGTACCCTATTCCAGCTGACACTGAGTCAAAGGAGGGGAACATCCTGGACAAGTGACCAGTCCATCACAGAGCTTCCACATACACAGAATCAGACAACTGTTAGGCTGCTATTTAGGCAGGGGTGGTGGATGAAGGCAAATAACAATATTAGAAATTCATAGATAACCCATGATAATGATAACGATTTATCTTTTATCAAAGTGTAGCGGCTCACTAACATGTTACCAGAGTCATGTTGATAATATTTCTGGTTGTTATAAAGCAGGTAATCGGCTCTTTAGAAGCAAAACTGGGATATTTGATGTTACAGACTTCTCCTAAAAACTTCAGTTGAGTTCTATAAACAACCAGCTTCAAACCACTGAAACACTTTAAAGAGCAAATCATATCAAGTTTTATAAAATATCTTTTGTTTTCAGTGCCTTTTACATTTTACATGTCTTTGGTTTTCTGATTAAAATATCTCTACACGGTATGAGAAATGAGCCACCATTATTCAAAAAAAAAAAAAAAATAGATGAAAATAGCAATAAAAAAATAAAAAGTGCTTCCAGATCACTTGGAAAAGATAAAAGATGAGTACTGGCCTTGAGACTAGGACTAGATAATATAATATAATATGTTTCCAGATGCTCAGTGCTATGTTTGTCATGCAATGTTTTTTTTTTTTTCACAATAATCTCGTATTTAACATTTCTTCAGTTTTTTCCCCCTTTTTTCGTTTTACATTAACAGCGTTTTGTAAGTGATGCTTTTTTTTTCAGTAATGAGATACAATGTTAGATATGTACACATGGTACGATATCAGGTTTGGACAAGTATATGCAGTTCCCAGTCCAACATCCATATTGTAGAGTCCTAATCAGGTGCCAGTGGGTCATGGTCTGAAATGAACTACATCTGCCAAAAAGCTCAAACAGATTATAGTTATATGTGTTTATATGTTATTGCTATAAGTTATATGTTTTCGTTATTGTTACCATATGGCTAAAAAGATTAAGATAACGATGCAAGTTGTGGTCTTTTACACGATGGCATAGCAAGGTGCAAAGCTTCATTAACCATAGAAACGCTGGTTTGTGAGTTCTGCAATATTGAAAACTGACTCACTGACCAAATAATGTTGACTAACAACTTTGTTGGGTTATTAGTTGTGTTATGTGCATTTACTGTAATGACCCAGCCCACATGGATTTCTAGGAGACCAAATATATCAGTGCAATAATTAAATATTTGTACTTTCTGAAGTTTATTTTCAGGTTTTTGCCTAAAGTATAATATAAGTTTTTTTTGGGAAGATTCATTCAAAAATCCTCATTAGAAATAAAAGACTCTTGGGTCTCATCTAAATCACAGAACAGCTTTCTTTTCTTTCTTTACAGTAAGAGCCTCCCACTGCTTCACAATCCACCAACAGTGTATGTTAAACACTGCAGGAAAACAACTTTGTAACAGTCACGCTCATATCTGCTACATGTAAGAACAGGGAAGCTTTGGAGTGATGCTAAAAAGGTAATGTTTGATATCAAGTTAAAAGCTACAAAAGTACTGAGAGCTGGATAAAGTGACACTTATAAAAGCAAAGCTCTATCTTTGGCCACTTTCCCAGGCTGGCCTCTACTACTTGGCGTGATCACAATAAAACTGCTTTTCACAGTTAGCCCCTGCTGTGAGGCTGCAGGAGAGACACTTGTCTTGGCGAAGCATGCATGATTAAATTGAACTATCCCAGTATGGAAAGTGCAAAAATACTATTACTAAGACTAAAAGCTTAAATAATTACACAGCTTTCACCTGAGAGCTCGGCTACAGGTCAGGGAAATTTAGCACCTATAAGCAGTTGGTCATTCTTTTGGGTGGAGTGCACTTTCTAAAGTTCATTTAATCAACATTCGTACTCTTATAATAGCTGTGATTGTTAATAATAAATGGTAACTTCACTCACCATTAATTAATAAATGTCTCCACTTGTGACATTAATATCTAGAAAGAAAATAAGCCATTCTGTAATCAATCATAGTGTTTAATGATGACAAAATAAATGCCACTGAAATGCCAGGAGATTTAATTGTTGCTGCTAATGTGGATAAATCAGAAATAATTCACACATTAACAGAAGCTTTTCATTTATGTGAAAAATGTTTCGCTCCAGTACTAGATTTATGTTATTTCATCTGTCTTTTCAAGCCTCCGAATGGTGCCTTAAAAGGAGCACTGCAGAAATTACAACATTTGGCTGTGAGCCTAATGTCTTCAAAACATGCTAAAAGTGGCGTCGCCATTATGAACAAATCATCACTAGACCCAGAATCCATTGCTGTTGGTGAAAGCTTTGAAGTATGAGAGACAATTTTCACAGTATAATTTTGATGCAGTTTGACAAATGAAGACGTTTTTGTTTCCAGCAGAATTAATACAGTCGTGGCAGGAGTGCACATCGACAATGGTAGTAATGCCTAAATTTATTCCAAAATTTTCAAACACCCTGCAAACAAATAATGGCTTGTAACATATTATATTGGATTTTAATGTAGCTGTAAACAGCCTTACAATGAGCATATTATATGGCTGTTTACCATCTAGAGTTTTTAAAACATTTTTCATCACATAGTGTGTGGCTGTAGGCTTCAGGAGGCATTTACTAAGCTGACAGTTATTTCCAAGGTGAAGAACAAATTTTAAACCTTAATATGCTGATAAACACACTTCAATACAGTTTGCTACTTTATTTCTGTATAAAGTATAATTGCTGTGCTTATCATCCATTGTGTTTATTAAATAATATACAGTATATTATAAGAAAATATGAGAAAATGTTAGACTTTTCTTATATGGGGTACACAAGAGTTCTACCAAATAACTTACATGAACCATAGTTGAACATGTCTAACAAGGTCAAAGCTGACAGAGGCTGTTATCCCTTATTGATTTTCTTTATCAGACCAATGCCAGTTGTGAATCAAGTGATATAGATAATACAGAAATCTGGCACACAACCTGAAAGACCCATGGTATAGCTGACATAACGAACGGCTACTTGACGTTAGATTATCTGAGCTCACTCCCCAAAAGCTTTTTTTTTCCTAACAAAAATAGAGAGCTCCATTATCAAATCCATTATTTTGAAAATGTTTGCAGTTTAACTATTGCGTTTTTTAGACACCAGTGACTAAACACCACTTTTTCCTTTCCGTTTCTACAATATTAGCACAACATGTAGTAATTGGCTTACTTTCAACCATCAGAGGCAAATAGCAAAAATGAAAACGAAAAACATTAATAATTCTTTTAAAAGATCATCTTGGTCATTTCTAAATGACAAATTAAAACGCTTGGAATTACAGCTTATTAGAGCTACATTTTGAGCAGACTCCAAAAGTGAGTACATGCAGGGGTTAAACGTAAATTATTCTTATTAAATAAACTAAACTTTTCTTTTCTCAACTTTTGCTATACAAAAACAACTGCACTATATATACAGTTGCAAGAATCCCTCTAAACATTAAGCATAATGTCTCACACACCTTAATGCTTCTAAAAACAAATGAGACACGTAAAAAACATAAACAAACACTCACATTCCCTCAACAAGCTTAACTGCCCTGCAGCCAAGCACATTAAAAAACAATTAGGCCTCTCTGATTTCTCTGTGTTTAGTGGGGTTTTTTTCCCCACCACCTTGCATTGGCAGCAACCCACAGAGTCCAGCTGGTTCCCCTAGGACTCAGCAGCGAGGTATACGGTGCTTCTTCAAAGAAAGACAGAAAGAAGACACAATGACAGGGGTGCAACTTCACTGTAACTCAAGTGTGTTGGACAGAATGAATTGGGATAGTGTCTTGAGTGTGTAATGGCAGTGGAGTAAGCATTCATGTGTGGTAAGTCCCACCGGGCAGATACTGTTGTTGTAAGCGCTCTAATTATGTTGCTAGGCAGGCTGATGGACAGGCATGGAGCCTCTGGAGAGGCAATCTTTGAAAGGACACACACACAAATACAAAAAGAAGAGGTTTTGCTTTACAGTACTCGGATTTCTATTAGGTAAATAGACCTTTACTTAAAGGCTGAGGGTAGCTAATTTGGAACAGTTGCAATTAAAAATGAGATAAAAAATTGTGATAAAATGAATGATTATTGTGAAAGGTTTTTCAATTTGTTCTTTTATTGCCCATATCTGCAGGGAAGCACTCGTTTCTGCTGATGTTCTACTTTGTAATTGTTTTAAATCACATGTCTAATCTTGAGGTATCTGCTGCTCCAGTACAAGAACAGAGCATGCTTTTAGCATTTTTATAAGTATTTCCAAAGTTTGCTAGATAGATAGATTTTTATTTCAAACATGCAAATATAACTGAAATAACAAGAGAAAAAACAAAAAACAAAAACAAAACTTAAAAAACATCAAGTTTTCATGTATGTCTATGTCTGCAGAATCTGTGTGCTCAAAAGGAGTAGGATGAAGTTTACACTTTTCCTGTTCCTACCCCCTTAATTCAAATTTCATTACTTGCATATAGTTAAACATGTATGGATCATATAAGTCGAATTCTGAATATGGATTTGTAAGTCTTCACTCATATACAACACATGAACATACACAAATAATGTACATAGTACATAAACCAAAACAACAGCAAACTACATTTTTACATAAACTAAGCACCCTGTGGTTAACGCCCACTTAATCTCTGAGCTTATTTTATATCTATGTGACAAACACCTTAATGAACACTTTAAGCTTGGGGTACTCTGGCCTTGATCTAAAAATAAGGACAAGGCTTCAATAGAGCACAATGACACAACTCAGTCACTGAGATGAAGATTTCCTATATTCATGCAATTTATTATTTTTAAACAATCGTGTGAATTTTTGTATTGAAGTACTTTTCTTAATTTTCATCTGTACAGGTGTTCCACACACTAACTCCTGTGACTGTAATGCTGTGATATTTTACATTTATCCTTACTGCTGGCTTGCTGAACATTGTTTTGCAGTTCTGAGGTCAACCAAATCCTTAAATTTGAGAATATTTAATTGGTGACATCAACTACAGTAAAACCTAGGACAAACACATAATAAAACCCCAAATAAGTGGTAACAACACATAATGACCACATTCAAATAATAATAAAAAAAGCTATGGAAAGAACACGGTTTATTAAAATCATTTATTATCTGTATCTTATCAAAAGCTAAGCAACATTTGTAATGCTGTCTACACCCCATTTTCATAACACATGGAAAAAAATACACTTAATTCGACTGTCCTAGTTCTAAAACATATCTAGCTTCAACAACATGCAAGTGCCTATGTCTAAGTGTGATGCATGCCTTACCCACACAATATAACAAATTATATGCTGTGGAGCAAATTATATGCTGACTTGGCTCAGCTTACGGCAAACACATCACAGGAGCAAAGTGAGTGTGCCCTGATGCCATATACTGTGTCACGCTTTTAACCAAGGTGACAGCTTCTCACCTGGAAGAAATAGGTGCCTCTTGTTTGCATAATTTATCATCATATGACATGGTAACATTTTGACATTTAAGTCACATGCATCATGTTTACAACCAAATGTATCCCTACAGCCAAGCTTTCAAATATGTTTTGTGTGACATTTCATTTTTTATTCATGTTATAATATATATATATATATATATATATATATAGAATAAGCATAAAACTAGCTGGCTAGAAATGCACTTATGGTCATTTTTCTTGAATTTTGTAAGACACTGTTTAAATTCTGGTTTGTGGCACTCAGTCTCCATCAGTGCTCACGCAATTACTCAACTACTTCTGCAGCTATTTCAAGTCAGAATCGAACATATACTTTGTACGAGACTAAGATTATTTCTTAGCACTGGGGAGAAAAAGAAAACCTTTCATAAAATGTAAGGAGACTGAATAAGGTATTTTAGTAGAGCAAAAAGTGCATTTTATTTTTTTTATATTTGGCCTACTATCAAGCTTTTTGAAAAGGGTTTAAAATGGGTATGTCTGTGAAAAGCATCATATTTATGTAAGAATAATATATATATATATTTTACATTCAGCAACAGTCATCATCACAGGATTCGCCATCACACTGGTTACAGATTGCTTCACCTTGTCAGACTTAGCTCCATCAGCAGGCGACTTGGAGGGGGATAATCCCCGCCAATCAATTATCCTTCACAGCCAAAGTCATCAGGCAGCATTGACTGAGCTTATTTCAGCAGTCGACGAATCAAAGGGGGAAAATGAAGGGAAGCATTTAAGTGAAGTGCGCACATTGCACAAACCTGTATAACCTACTAATGGGGTCGTGTATATCAGCATTTCCCTTCCCTTGACACTAAAATGAGGGATACAAGTGATTTTAAAGTGACTTGCTTCTTTTAGTGTTGCTGCTTTGTCACATTTTATATGGAAATCAAACAATATTGTAATAGGGAAAAGCAGGGTTGATGTATTGAGATTCAGTAAATGGTTCCTTTGCACAGAGCAGACAGGAACTTGGGTCACTCTTCACTAGCATCCACACCAAGCACCAAGCCATTATTTTTTCTCACGTTGGAGAGACCTCTCTCAAATCATCCAGCACTGACTGACTTGGCTCAGCTTAAGGCAAACACATCATAGGAACAAAGTGAGTGTGCTGTTTGATGGGTGGTGTTGATGGTGCGCTCCCTCTGGCACCCCATGTCTGCATTTCATAATCAGGAACTTACAACATGCTGAAGAGACAGAGGAGATATGTATTAGAGTCTGGCTGATGGCATTCATTTCAATTGCGACCAATTTATTCTCCCAAATAATACAAGCACTAATCTAATAATGACAAGGAGGGGAAATTGCTTCTCACCAGCACTCTGTCACGCAGGAATACTCAAAATGTGTACGTGTGTGTCCTGGGGTGCAAAAATGTGTTGCATTTCCTTTAGTTGTGAGAATGTGAGCATGGATTTTTTTTCATTCACAATTTTAGTTACAGTTTGCATTTAGCAAGATAAATGACAGCATATATGCATGCGTGTGCATGTGTTCACGCATGCGGATGATTACATGTGTGTGTGAATGGCAGGCTGAAACTAATTCTTCTTACTATTATCATTATGAGACAGGGTGAGCAGAGCTGAGAGGGGATTACTGCCTTAGTCATCCTCTACATCACTTACTTTAATAAAACTTCAAGCCTGTGATTACATTTCATATGCAGATACAATATGCTGTGTGAATAGACAATGAGCACTGAGGTTAACTCCTGTGTCGCTCTAATTCCGTGCTCCCTTAATGTGCACACGTCTACTAACACATGACTTGGAACTGCACAGCCTATTAAAATAACCTACATATGTAATTACAGTAAGTAAGACTGGGATTACCATAGTAGACCAATACTCCATTTACAAGTATAACTTTACTTAAGTGTTTGATCTGGCAATAAGTGATATTTTGGCCAAGTTATCTCATTTATTTATTAAGAAAGAAGAAGAAGAAGAAGAAGAAAGTTGAAGTTGAAGATTGAGCTCATGTTAAATACTTTAATGTCAAGCATCATATTCTATAAATCATAAATTGTCAGTGGTTGTTCTGTGAGGACCAGGTATCTCGAAAAAAAAGTTGTTCATGAGTTCATGAGCATGAAAGGAGAGAATAGAATAGAAATGCCCTTTATTGTCATTGTACATGTACAACAAAATTGTAGAATGAATAGAATAGTTTTTAAAAAAAATTATTTTCATTGGAGATCATTTTCCTTTGGTTTATTTTCATTTATGTCTATCTTTAGATTTGACAAGGCAAGCAGTGCTTGCACTGCTTGCCTTGCTTGTCCTGACGGAAAACCACTGACTCATTGGTTTTGGAAAGATTGCAGTGTTGAGTTAGTAACAAAAGCAGGGAATTTAGTTTGACAAGGTGCATTAATACACCACAGGGGTGTGACACAGATGTAGAGACCTGCTAATTAGTTCTAATTAACAGACTAATAAGATACTATAATTTCACTCACAGCACTAAAGCAGAAACCTCTTGGTCGGGTTGTACCTGGGCTATAGCCATCTGTGTCTATCAATCAAAGTGGCAAGCCTCTAACTCCAGTATCCAGGTGCTGCTAGAGTAACTTCAGTTTTTAGCACTTATGCATTAGCTTCAGTTTTTAGCCCTAAAAGTTGCTACTAACATAAAAGTAGTCCTTGCAAGAATCTAAAAATAACCAGTGTTGGGGCAGATCCTATACAAAGCAGTAATTATTTCCAAAGGTCAGCTGCAACATCAATTTAGCAATCTACCCTTGTTTGTAATAGTTGTGTTAGATTTAGACTTCAGATGGATGGTACACTGAAACCTACATAAAATTACATGACTATAACTGTAGATCTTTCACAGAGTCAGTTATTAGATTTGTGAAACACTCTTAGTTAGCGAAAACTGATTAAAGACCTAACTCACTGTCCAAGTTATTTACTGTAGGGTGGTAAGGGGCAAGCATGCAGGTGAGAAGCACTGAAAATATCTGGATGGGCAAATAATATAACACTTTCTTGTATTAAGATTACAGGAATATAAAGATATTAAACTTTTAGGCAATCATGATACAGTGATGGCTGAAACTTGTTTAGTTAAACTTCAGTAGCTGTGATTAAAAAGTGTCCATTCATATGGCAGTGGAAAGGAATGCTGGGAAGGGAGCTGAAAGCACTAATGCAGCATTCATTCAGGGTCAAAAGAATGGGAACAACAAAAGCTCTGTTGGACAAAAAGAACACAAAGACTCATCTCACATTTGCAAAAAAACATCTTGATGATCTCCAAGACTTTGAGAAAATATTCTGTGGACTGACAAGACAAGAAGAAGAAGTTGAACGTTTTGGAAGGTTTAACGTTACATGTGATGTAAATATGCGTACCAAACATGATGATAATGATTAGATTTCAGGTCCTTCTTCTGTGGAAATAGCTCCCAGTTTGAATTCAGGAGACAGACACCCTCTCTACTTGTAAGATTAGACATAAAACTTTAAAAAAAATTTAACTTATCGTTAGGACTGGATCAGATGACCCTGGAATCTTCCTTAATTGTGGTGCAAGGGGTTTATGCTTTGTCTAATATTAAAAGTTGTGTTACAAATATGCAAAAAATGAAGAAATCAGCAATGGAGCAAACACTTCTCCACCGGACTGTACATCACAAAAATAAATGTGCTGCTTCCCACATCACATGTTGGTAGGAAATTCTTTTTACAATAGTCCTCCATGTCATTACTCACCACTTGTCTTTGATGCTAAGCAATTTAAAAAAAAAAAATAGAATAATCACGTCAAGCTGACCTGCCTAAATTGATCTTTTGCATGATCTGTATATGTGTGTGTATGTGAATGGCCTTCATGCATGTCAGGCACGGATCAGGTTTGGTAGAGCGCATGTGTCATTCTGCTGACACACCTCACAGGGGGAACCGAAGGACTACAGCAGGGTTGACAATGCGTGACTAAATGCCCCCCGTGAACCTGCCTGAATGAAGCTGACTGCTCCAATGAGGCAGGGCAGACGAGACAAAGCACATGTGGGCAAGGGAAGAGAGAGCGATGGAAGAGGCTGGGCTGGATATGTCAGTTTTCCCTGGCAGGGGACAAGGGGACTTTGTGTTGGGGCTAAAGGATGGGAAACTCGGCATTGACCCGACCATGGCGGGACACTGAAAAACCGGAAGTATTGTTCCTTGATTTGGTTTTTAGGGCGTTTTGTTTCTTTTGAGAAATGAGGAAATCTTTGACAATAAGCTTGATGGATGTCTGCGCCTCTGCCCTCTAACATCCCTGGACGATTATTCTTTGTGCTATGGCAGTTTGGAGGTTTGCAGGAAATGGGTGAAAGGGAGAGGTTTGATTTTCCACCTGATGAGCTTATTGTTCACAATAAATGCGCCGAGTTTGTCTCTCAAGCTGAGACCTACGGTTAGATCCATAAGTATTCGGACTATGAAACAACTTTCACCACCTCAGTTGATTTTAAATCAAACTGATAAAAATGTGATGAAAGTACAGACTTTAATCTTTAATTCATTTAAAATGTCACAATCCAGGGTCTGCAACCCAGCTTTCAACATTTTAGTTTTGTTTAACGTTGTTTTCTTTTTTAGTTTGTTATTTGTTCATTAGAGTTCCATCTTTAGTTCCTGTTTTGTTTGCCGTTATCTTTTTTTCAGCTTAAGTTGTGTTTTCTTCTGTGTTTGGTAATTATAGTTATTATTTATAGTTAATTCCATGAGTTTGCGTCCTGTCCTCTGTTTTACGTGTCAAGTCTCCAGTTTGGTGTTTGATGTCCCATGTTTAGTTATTTCCCATTTTATTTTGGTAGTTCTGTCACAGCGCTGGTGTGTTTATGGAGCAGACCCAAAAACAGACACAGGAGAACAGGAAACGAAACATAACGAAAAGCGAGCTGTTTATTTGAACGTCATATTTATTAAAAAACAAAACACAAAGTAAGGCAACTAAACCTAAACTGGGAATAAACTAAACAGACTATGAAAGCTATGACAGGGGACATGAACATGAAGCTGAAAAGGCACATGCAAAACATAGATGAGAAATAATCCAAACATGAGCATGAACATGAACTGTTGTAAGAAAATTCTGTGACCTGACATGATTTGACATGGAGAAACAGTCAACCCAACAAAGAACAGAAGGAGACAGAGGACTTAAAAAAACAGGAGGGTAATGAGGGAAATAGAAACACTTGGGGAAACACAGCTGACACAACCGAACATAACGCAAGAGGGGAAGTGAAACTAAACACACTGAACATGGAAACCCATGTTCGGTGTGTTTAGTTTCACTTCCCCTCTAGACCTTTCAAAATAACACAGGAAACATGGAGAGACGACAAGACAACAAGAACTTGACAATGGAACATGGAACATGTAGACATAAAAAACATGACAGACTGAGGAGGCATGGAACACAAGGAGAGGTAACTGGGAACAGAAAAGGTAGACGACGGCACGAGCATAACTTACACGTTTAACATAAGGACAAGGTAGACTACTAAGAAGACAGAAAAAGACTCATAAACATGGAGACCTAAAATATAAACCAGACTAAGATTCAACTATGACACAACAATAATTTTAGAACTTAACATGATCTCATAAGTACTCAAAAATACAACATAACTCAACAACAACCTTAAGAGCAACACACGAACTAAATATAATAGGCTCTTTGGCTCTTGTGTGATTTCTCTCATGTTTTGGATATATGACCTTTGTTTTTGGCTGCCTTTTGGACTTCTTTTCATTATAATAAAGATTTGACTTTTGTTAAGTAACTCAGTCCTCAAGAGTTTGCATTTGGGCCCACATTTCTATTTAAATCCTGGCACAATAGTAAGTCGACAATTCACTGGCAAACAGCGTAATGGCTAATTGAGGCAAATTTAGAAGCTAAAAGATCTGGAATTGATTCCAAGTGTTGAACTTAGATTTAGTAACTGTTCACTAAAACTTTCAGTGAAAGTCAGGAAGGCCAGGAGAAAAAAAACAAAATAAACCCAAGAGGCAGCAAAAGCCGCAGGCCAAATCAACAGTCTGGTACATTCTTAAAAAGAACAAATGCACTGGCCACTTCAGCAACACCAAAAGGCCTGAAAGACCACACGAGACAACTAACCTGTATGATGACAGAATTATTTTGGATGCTTAAGAAAAGCAACTTCACGACATCTAACCAGGTCAAGAGGTCTCTCAAACAGACAAATAAAATCATTGTTAAAGTTGACAATTAAAATATGGCTTCCCAAATACAAATACAGGGTTTAAAGCAAGGATGAATTCTAAAGTATACACTCTATTCTCAACGTCAGTCAAATAATAAAAACTGATCAGTCTGCACCACACTGCAAATGGATAATGAGCCATAGCATATTCTAAAAGCAACCCAAAAGTTTTTTGTCAACACAAAGAAATCAGATATTCTTCAACAGTCAAGTCAGTCACCCAATCTCAACCCAATACAGCATGCTCTTCAGTTATTGAAGAAATTGAAACTGAAGGCACAGAGACCCACAAATGAGTAGTAACTGAAGGCAGCTGCAGTCATTGCCCAGCAGAGCATCTCACTGAAAGGAATTCAGCATGTGGTGATGACCATGTGTTCTAGATTTCAGGCAGTCATTTAATGCAAAGGATTTCCATCCGAGTAATAAAAACAATCCCAATATTTCAAATAATATTGGTTTGTAAATTACTTTTGAGCTTCTGAAAATAGATGACTATGTGTAAAAATGTCTTTAAACAGTTGATGCAATACTTTTGAACCTGAAAGTTTGCACTGTGGTGATGTACAGAGGAAAAACTGTATCGCTACTGTTTTATTTTCTTCTCTATTCTATGGTCGAAAACTAAGAAAAACAACCAAAAAGGTCAAATGAGGGTAAGCATTTACAACATCCACCTTTTTTGGGTAATGCAAAGTCAAGTAGTGGCGCTCAAAACCAGAGTCTGGGCAAGCCCATATTGAACTAATCAATCACCCAATTCAGTTTCTTGTTGAAATTGGCTAATTATCCTGGAGCACAGAGGAAAAATCAATCTCGCTGATGACTCTGATTGGGTCAGCCACACTCAAGCTGATTATAAAGGGGGCTTGATTGTGTAGGAAAAGGTGTCGACCGCCTGCTGCCATTGGAGAAAAAACAAAGAACACCGGCCTGTTATTTGTTCCCCAAAACATTAGATGGCACTTTAATCTGAACAAAAAGATTTTTTTTTAGACTTAAGTGAAGCGAACAGACACATTTAGCTGCTGAACATTAAAAAGCCAGGGGTAGATTTATTAAGTTAGGATATCGGGAACAAAAACCACATAACATGACTGTATTATCAGATGTTCATACACAAAACTGAATTGAATATTGTCAGCACTCCCTGACTTTTTCATTATTAAAAGCAAAAGCACAGATAGCTGTCATTTCTGATAGATAATCATGTGTTGCTATAAGCTCTGGTTTTGATCAGGGTTAAGTTTGTTTCAGTGTGTGGGTTCAAATGTTATCGTATTTCCTTGGCTGACACCAAATAATACAATTTGATTTTCTTCTGATTTCTGTCATTTGAATCATGCTTCAAACTGACATTCTGCAATCTCAATTTCATTAGCAAAGAAGCAGAGGCACTCATATTATACTGCATGCTTAGTTGGCAATGGACACTGCTTTGCCTTTAAACTTTGTTATGTTTTGAGCATAAATTTTGGTTTATTCATCATTTTGAAGCAAACAACCAATTATGCAAATAGCACAAAAAAAACAGCCCATTCAGCAGATTTCAAATGGTCTTTTTCTTGTCTTCTCTCAGCGTCTGTTGTGCTCTTTGTGTATTTTTGATAAATCAAGTAAAGCTACAGGCTATGCATCACTCTGTGTCATCTGTCAGAAGGAAATGAATGGTTACTTGGAGCTTTACACAGGGCTTTTGTATCCTGTTCCCTTTGAGGACAGCTACCATGGGAGAGCAGATGAGAAGAAGTGAGCAACAAAGAAAAATCTGATTTAGAGTCTCCTCTGAGAAATTTATCTGCGATATTAACATCTGATATCTGAAACATGACTGCTCGTGTGTGCATCAGGACAAAGTACCCTTTAAATTTTCCCAGGACGTGGCACTGAGTCTGGATGATGAGTAAGTAAAGCAGGGGGAGAAAAATCAATACCAAACACAGGGGTCCATCGCAAATGAGGGAATGGAGATTCATACAACAGTCCACTAAAAATAGATAAAGAACTGAGAAGTGGGAATCAGGCAGCTCAGGGCCAGAATCTCTGAGTGTGGCAGTCTTTTTAGGCCTTCAAATCCCTGACCGTGCAGAGTAGGCCAAAGCCAGCCGCCTGCAGTTTGCCACTCCCGTCCCCACTCCACCTTATCGTTTATTTCCACTCCTGTCCTTGGAAAGTAATGCCGTCTTCGCATCCAAGTCCTTTCCCATCCCACCGCCCCATCTCTAATCCAAGTGTCAACATTCGCCTTGGAGCACTTGTCAAACACTTAGATGGAGCATACACATATGGTGAACGTCATATACACATAGATGGATACAACACACACACACACACACACACACACACACACACACACACACACACACACACACACACAGATGGATCCTCTGACAGGGCTTTCAACATAAAGTGACCAAAACATATGCCTGTCAGCACATACTGACAATTAAGGGCCGGATTGTGATGAGACACAGTTGGATCCCTCCATCTCTCTTTGTTTATAGAGTTTTGAAAGTTTTGCACATTTACTGTATTTAGTTATTCTTAAAGCAGCCTCATTTTGGGATTCACAGTTCCTTTTATTTGCTCACCTTTGCATCAAAGATGTTCCAAGTAGGCATTGTTATCTCCAATTTCAGTGCTAGTACGTGTTCCATTAAAAGTTTACTTGGTTGTCAAGGCAATTGTTGTCCAAGACCAGGAAACTATCTGAGCTAAACTTAGTCTTGACATTCTCTACTCAATTGTAAGGAACTTTCTATAAGAATAATTATCTGTCACGATTTGCAAAGGCGAATCGGGCAGAGAGAGTGTGGAGTGGACCCAAATGCAGGCAAATGGAGACGATGGTGGAATGAGAACGGAAAGCAAGTCTTTATTGACGGCTGAACAAAATAACCAACAGGTGGAACAGAGAAAATGAGCCAAAACCTAAGTTGGGAAAACTAAGCGTAAAATAACATGAACCTGAAACAAGAAACTATAAAGAGATGATAATGCGAGGGGACGGAGAGGAGAGGTTACACAGGGGATGACAAGCAGACAGACCAACAAAGAGCAAAGGACAACACACACCATAACTACACACCAGTTAATGAGGGGGAATGGACAACAGGAGGGAGACACGGCTGGGATAAATCTGACATAACGAGACACAGGAAGTAAAGCAGACTATACTGACAAAGGACCAGGACTATCAAGATAGATTTTTGATTGACATTCAGTCATAGTGACTGTACCTTTCTTTGTAAGTGAGCAAACTTACAAAATCAGGTGGGGATAGTTTAAATAGTTTAACCCCGCCCCCCTGTCCTACTGTATATATTCTACACTTTCAGATTTCAAATTGAAATGGAGCAGTTTATGATAAATAATGAGTGATCACCACTAGTATACTCGTGCAGCATGCACATACACACAAAATGAACACACAGGTGACTATAAAGTATAAACATTACTCCAGTATACTGGACTTGTGTGGAAACCAGTGCAAGCACAGCTACCACCTCAGCATCTGCTTTTATTTCACTGTGGTTAACACTGCTTCAAGGTCTCGAGAGTTTCATGCATACATAAAATATGAGCACTAATGACCAGTTTCACCATTACTGCAACGTGCAATTACCATCATAATGATTTACCATTCATTTGCTTTCACAGCAATGCGAAGAATTGAGTTTAATTAATAATTTGCTAGTGAGGAATTAATTGGAGAATGCAGGATGTCACAGCTGTGTGAGTGTCCCCTGCCTTGAACAGAGGGTACAATTAAGTGATGATTGCCAGGCCTGCCATGTTGAAACATGACCCAGTCTGAAGACCAAATCGAAGTGTGACGATGACGGTCCGGGAGGTAAAGTGACACAGACAAGAAAAAAAGATGGAGGGTGTTGGATTTTGGTGTTGTCACTATGTCATTGTCCACGGAAGCAGTCTTCTGCTCACGGGGGAGTATTAATTTTGTTGAACACACTGACTCACACAGACACATGCATTTACATTATCTTTACCACTGTTTGTATTAGAGAGAGCTTCCCATGTAATTTATGCCTCTTTATTTACAGAAAAGCATTAACACTAGAGAGTGAATGTTTCTGCAATCTCCAGGACATTTTAGCATTTGGTTTTTATGCCACTTCAAAAATTTAGACAAGAAAACTTTGAGCTTCCTGTCAAAAATACCTAAACTTTCATTTAAATTTCAATATAGGAAGAAAACTGATGATAAAACCAAACAAACAAACAAACAAAAAAGAAAAAAGGAAAAAGAAATGATGAAAAGCAATCAGTGGCTGAAAAAGTTTGATTTGCAAATGATTAGCATTGTCTTCACCATCCGTTTCATCACAGATGGCAACTAATTTTAAACTAATTATTCAGACAGGAAGACAGAATGTTCCTGCCCACATCTTAAATAGTGGATGTTCATAAGTAATGTTTAAGCTATGATGATTCTGTCATCTTCTTAAACAGACAAAATGGGTGCCAGTATAAATGTATCAAGGGATTTATTTAGCCTCTAAAGCCCAATTATACCTTTAAACAACCCATTTGGGGAAAAAAAACAAAAAAACATTTTTTTCAAAAACTGTTCAGTGTTTAGAGAGCTGAGCATAAAGGTGGTCCATCTATGTTCCTACCCTCACCTCTCGGTCATGAGCCTTGGGTAGTGACTAAAAGAATGAGATCACAGATACAAGCAGCAGAAATGAGCTTCCTCTGAAGGATGACTGGGCTCAGCCTTAGAGACAGGGTGAGGTCCTCGGTCATTTGGGAGGGTCTTGGAGAAGAGCTGCTACTCGTCCACATTGAAAAGGTCCTCTTGAGGTGGTTCGGGCGTCTGACCAGTATGTTCTGGGCCTGTTTTACCAGAAGGACGCCCTGATGCAGACCCAGGACATGCTGAAGAGATTAAGTCTCTTGGCTTGTTTGGGAACGTATTGCTGCCCCCCTCAAATTGCTGGATAAGGTGGCTGTGGAGAGGGAGGACTGGATGTCTGTACCCTGCAACCCAGACCTGCATAAGCAACAAAAAATGCGCGGATGTTCTGTGTTACACATTGTTTTTGTAGTTCTGGAGTGTTTAGTTACACTAAATTACATTAAATTACGCATGAAAAATATGCACATATTTAACTAAATTATTTCTGAGTTATAATTACAGTGCCATCTGGATACTCCAGTATTTTGTTCTATTTGGACAGGACAGTCTAATATTATATTTGTTTTTTGTGGTACAACTTGGGTAAATTTAGCATGATAGTTGAATGAAAGTTTTTGTAACAAAAATGGAATGTTAAAAAGTATTTGAAATTATTTATTTTAAAGTAATTTAGAATTCAACCATTTTATTTAATTAGTGTGTGCTCAAATACAGGATTTTGCATGAGTGCTGATCTTTTTTTTAATGTATTTTAACTAGCTAATACTTTTTTTATACCATACAATTTTACAAATCAGGCATGGTCTAGCAGAAGGTTTGGTTGATTTGAGACAGCATGACCAATATGAGAGTGGGTTTGTAGTACAAAAAAAAGAAAAGGAAAAAAAGAAAATCCAGGTCTTAGTCTTTTAGGACTTTTAACGTGCATAGGTGTTTCCATCTAATGCAACAGTATACATTTGCTTTAGTAGTTGTTATGGGGAATGCCTTATGAAGACATGTGTTTGACCACTTCAGGAACTGTATCGTTCTGGAATGCTGACATATCATGGAGGTAAAATAAATGGCAAATGATGTACATATGATATAGATTTGGTAAGTAATGGTTTCAAAGAGTTTTAAAGTCTTTATTTTATATAAGCAATCACAGCAAGAAAGGAAAAAAAGAAATCTTAAAATTGATGTGCGAAACTATATAGTTGTGAGACAGTTCTATGTGGCCTCCTCACTATGACATTTTTCTATCACTTAAGTTATTCATGCCATTGTTCCCACCACTTTTAAATTAATAACTACCATCCACTTTTAATCCACTTGTTTGACTGAGGTAAGGAATGTGGATGTTTTCTCCAAAACTGGTGAGCACTGGTGGGTTTGAACATTGATATTCCATAACCCTAACATAACCCACGGTGACCTTTCAGCAGATCACCTGACTGCATACAGTAAAGACAGCGCAATAACATATAACCATGTATTGTGTGACACAATCAGGTTAAAAATAAATAGAAATCCAATCAGAGTTTTATTAAAAGCAAACAAAACCAGTCGGATTGTATCCACCTGCTGCTGAATGGCGGTCACTGACCTTAGCACAGCCAAACACAAAGGTAATAACCAAGCATGTTCCCTGGAGGTCTCCTTTCTGTTCTCTAATCCATGTGAGACAAGCTGTGTTGCTCCACTGGAGATGAATAACTACAAAACTGAGTTTCAGTACTGTCACAGGGGTCGTGTGTTCGGATCACACACCAAGAGCCTTTCTGCTTATTACGTGATCAACCCTGGACAAAGCAAGAACACAGAGAAATAGGAAAGTTCATAAGTTGACATGGCCCTCTTGGCAGACTAGGTGGTATTTGTCATATTGGTCACGATGAGGGACTGGATATATCGGCAATGTTGCTTGGATAGACTGTTTGTTTTTGCCACCGGTCCCAGGCAGATAGAAACTTGAAAGGATTATGCACCTATCCACACTCGTCTGTAATCCTAAAAGAGGACAACAAACACCTGAGGCACTACGCCTCCACAAAGTCCACAAAGATTACTATATACAATGCTGACAGGATGTTTGTGACTTAAAAAGCTGCTTTCCTCATTTACATCTCTCTTTTCATTCAAGGTCGGACAACCTCCCATGGGTAAACTACTGGTGGCAACGTAGATGAAAACAAGTCCAGGCTATCTTCCCTGAAAAAGTTGTTAGATGTAAGGACCAAGATTGCAGGAACAACATGTCATGTCTTTAGAAGAGATTCTCATGAAGGTATTGTTTGCTTTTCTGCTTTTAGAGCTGTTGTGCATTACCACAAAAAGAGATTTGATTGGCAAATAATCCTTCTTCATCTATGTGCATCCTGCATTTCTAACATGTAGTGATTGTAGGACACTTACCTATAAAAATATCTTTGGATTTAAAATCTCTACTAGAGTGAATCAACAAGCAGCTATAAGAGCTAAAAAAATTAAGGGATAAAGAAGTGCCAAAAACTGCATTTGTTACATTGGCTGCTTTAAACTGGCTTCAAAAACCAGGTCAGTCTTCACAAAGTGGTAGGCTAAAATGCCCAACTTTAGAGAATGAAAAACCATTTTTACAGCCTAGTCCAAAATATCAATTTGGAGCTCTATGGATAGTTTCTCTGTTCTTAATAAATCTGAGAAGACTGAATTCTCACACCCGTCCTGGAAATTAAAGTAAAGGGCACTTTTACAGACTTTCCTAAGCAGGCAGCTGAAGGTGATCAGTATCTGAACAGAGTCACCGAACTGTATCTCTGCATGTTTGTGGTGTTAGTGCCTTTTTTATGTGATAATGTTATACATACTCTGGTTTTCCATGTGGTACAAACCATACACAAAGTTTGCGCTTCAGTTTTGGAGAGTCTGTATGATATTGCTGTGTTGTAAACAAAATTAGCTCTCATTAGCCGATAATTTAGCGCCCTAACCGTTCATCCAAATATGGTAACTTCTGGCTTCGAAAAAACAACATGGTGAAAGCAGAGTCCAAAACCAGCGGGTGACATCACGGTGGCTAAGTCCATCACTTATACTGTCTATGATGTGAATACACTGGCTGCCCTTGTAATTTCTTTGATGTTTCCTTTTAAGAAGCGTATTTTATAAATCAAGGAGTGCTGTCAACCCAAAGACCTCCAGACACAATCAGATGAATCCACTCACTTTTTTTTCCCTTTTTTGTTTGGGTCTGCCGGTTTGCTGGCGGTTGAAGTGGTAGTCTGTGCACTCCACTCAACATCAAATTAAAGTAAAAGTGGCTGAGGTATTGATTCAATTTTGACAGAAAAAGTTGAGCAGCATACATTAAATTTCCAAACTGTTTTGACCTCTGGATGTCCCTGCTGGACCATATTTAAAAGAGCCTTGCATTAGCAACCTGTCTTATCAGTGCATACGACACTGTCAGTGTAGGACTAAGCCTGCCTGGATCTAAAGCAAAAATCCCGGGCTTGGTAGTGAACATTCTGTGAAGAAAGGGAAAAAAAAAGATTACACTGAATGCCATCTTTAAAATGCCTGCTTCTGCAGGTGACCACGGTTAAATAATTAAATTCAGGAAAACTACTCTCCTGGGATGGGACATAATTCAGTGTTTGCACAGAGCCAGAACACCATATCTGAACTTACAAATGTCATTTTTTAAACTTGAAATTACAATTTTGTTCTTCAAACTGCCATTAAATTTTTTTTTCCATTTGCAGCTATCAGAGCCTTGCAGACCACTGGCTTTCTAGCTGATAATTTGTCAAGGTAATCAGCACACATGTCCTGAAACGCTCCTATGACACGAATGGTGCGATGGGCTCTTTTACCATCCAGCTGGTCTCACATGAGCTCAACAGTGTTGAGCTAATGTGTGGATCAATAGACTTTCAACAAAATACCAGCTGACTGGATCTCTCCACAGTTTGAAGCTGTGATTTCATCACATAATTAGCTATACAGCAGGTAAAATACGCATTGAACATGTCACCAATTTGTTAAGTAAATATGTTTCTAAAGGTGCTAGTGAAATGAAAAGCGAAAAGGCATGGGAAGTCATGACACCGTCTGAAATCTGTCAGAAATTAGAAAGCAGTCCTGCCATTTATTGCAAATTAATTTCAAGGCCAATGGCCTATAAAAAGGTGTCTCATTACCAAGAAAAATCTCATGATGGGTAAAACCAATGAGCTCTCTCAAGGCCTTCACAACCTTATTGTTGTGAAACATTCCAGTGAGGACTGATGAAGATTGGATCAAAATCACACCTGAGATATATGTGCGACTAGTTTCTCCATACAGGCGGCATTTCAAGCTATTACCAAAAAAGGTTTTTATACAAAGTATTAAACACATTTCAGTCAGCATGTTGAATACTTTTTCCATGTGTCATTATTACACACATAACCTAAGTTATGGACATCTATGGTTTGGTGTGTGGACTGCATGGGTTGTTACTGACATGCCGTGAGAATTTCATGTCAATAGCGCCCCTAGAAACATATTTACCTAGAAAATCGGTGACATGTTCAATACGTATTTTGCCCACTGTATACTGGACATGATATATCATATTACATCGTAGTCTTCTTTTAAAAACCAGGACATTTCTTAGGGGCTTGAAACTTTTGATCAGTAGGCTACAGTATCTTTTTGCTACAGCAAGTCTGTACCATCCTCTGTTCAGATATTACTTTAAAGTATCACTACCACTCTTCATCCTGCATTCATAAATGTCAGAAAGATAAATGATTTTTTTTAAAGAGAAGCATGATTCAAATGCAGTTGAAAAGTAACAAGTCAAGCATGTAAAGCAAGAACAGAAAAGGTAAAATCGAGACCTCTAACTAAACGCCTGGAGAAATGAACTGAGGCATACAGTGTATCTGTGCTGCTCCCTGCTTCCACAGGCCAGTGATGGATGGAAGTCAGCAGATTGTTGCAGCCCTGACCAATTCATCCAGGAGTGTTGTGACATCTATTTCTAATGGCATCTGTGTTCCATGAGAATCAAACCTAACACTGTCTGACAGAAACATATGTCTCCGCTGTGCCTGTATGACTCTGGCTTTCGTGGCTCAACTCTACTATAGGGATGAAAAGAGAAGCTTTCTTTCACAGGTTGTCACTAAGACATTCGGTAGCTGCTCCTCTGATGTGCGGGCTGCCCGATAGCTGACAGAGAAGCACTGACATCAGGAATACTTTCCACTAGCTGTTACAACAGCCAGTGGAGGATAGATTCAATAGATTCAATCAAATCCTTTGGAGAAAAAAAAGAAATTTTAAAAATAACTCTAATGACGGTGTAATGTGTACTATATTTAATTCACAAAAAGCCATGGGAACCTTGGTATGAATAACAAAGTTTGAGTCCGGGACTGGGACGCTGTTTTTCTGTAAATCTGTTTTCTTCTCAGATGTTTTTTCACTTAATGTCTTTCACTCTATTATACCATCCTCACAAGAGGGCAATGTTTTTGCATGCAGAGCTGCATAATGCAATGATATCAAGGTGAAAATGAAATGAATTTCTGAGACGCAAAATGTAATGAGTTTGTATGGTGTTGCAAAACCCATTCTACTATACTGACTACCCATGTTAACCTATTCAGTACCTTGTAGTCATGATCAACGCCTCCCAGGAAAGTAAATTTGTTTTTATTATCATTTTATTTTGCTTACTTTTGTAAATGCTCGCTATCATCTCACCACTTTTTCACCCCAAAGTCTGTTTTCTATTTGACTTAACTTCTTTTCACACCTAGTTTTAGTTTCATTTTAGTTATCTATAATAACGTGTTTGATATGAATGATTGTGTATTTATCAGTGAGATAAATGAGACCTGTGTTTTATGCATCTTTTTTGCCATTCAGGCGGCCGCCTGGTAGGATGGTGGTGTCGGTATGATGGCTGGTAGGCAGAACTGACTGCTTTGATCAAGAAGAAGAAGAAGAAACTAAAATCCACTAAAATGCCCACTTTGCTCACTCGGTTCACTAACTTGGTAGTAAAACTGAATGTTTAAGCTAAAGAAAACTTTCTTTTTTTCTTCTTTTTTAGAAGTGAGTTAAATGAAAACACTTTTTTTATTTGCACGTGGTCTTAAAATTCAAAATGTTAGGCTGTGCTCACAATTGTTTTACTACATACCTCAAGTCTTTCTTCAGTAGCAGGAAGTGACATTTGAAGAGCAGCAGAGAGGGGAAGTGTGGGGGGAACCTACAGATCGAAGTCTGTCTGCTGTGAGTGACTGCAGAGGAAGAATGTTACGCTGGGTGTAACTGATCAATGCTTGGCTTTGAGCAGCTCAGACAATGTGGTCGGATGAGGTATCAGACTAATCTTTGATATCTCTCTCTCTCTCAAGAAAAAGGTAATTCGTCTTTGAACAACACAATCAAGCCCCAGTTCTGTCCAATAGAGTTTTTCAGGGGCCGTCAGAAGTTGAATACTGAGTTTACTGAAAATCTCAGTTGCATATGCAGTAACTGTGCATGCCTGTGTAGAGTATGTGTTAATAAGATGATCCCATAATGTTAACCATTCATTTCAGACTGATTTTCTGTTTGGCTGAGTGGCTTTAGCTGAGTGGAAGTCTATGTTTAAGGAAAGAGTTGGAAATTGGTGAGCTGCGTACATCAGGTCACCAGCTGTTTGAAGGTGACAAATAAGACAGGATAAAATCTGTTATTTTTGATCAGTAAAACTGATGGAAAAACCATAAACACATTTAAGGTGAAGCTGTCCAAAAGTGTACCTCATTGTTCCCATGTGTACAGTTTGTCCCTTTCAGTGACAGTTTTGTTATTACCGCAGCTTTCAGTGTTTATATTTAGAACAGCTGCAGAAACTCTGTGCTTTGTGTAATGGTCAGGCAACACATTGTAGAAACTATTTAGTTTTTCTCACAATTATTTAGACATGAATTAAATATTGCTGGCAGCTACATCATGTGCTAAAAGAGAGCGCCACTAAATTACCACTGCACGTGTTCACCAGTGTTGTATCTACAACTGATACAGTAGAGACAGAGATATTGTTCTTCTGCTTACTTTATCCACAGTGCATTTCATTTGCCAACAGTTTGGCTTACAGTTCCATTTAGAATATTTTTTCCACTTACACTATCACAAAACAGATCTGAATGTGCAGTCACACTGAACTTGAATTATGAGGTGAGGCTGGGAAGCTGTGTGTGAGTGTGTGGGTGTGTGTTGAGGGTCCAGAAATAATCAGTTCTAAACTTTTCCTTTGATATTAAATGCTTGAATTATTTCACAGAACTTGGAAGGCCAAAACGAATACAACATATTTGGGATTTGGAGTGAAATTCTGCTGATCTTTTCTTTCTTTTTTTCTACAGAACATTTTGCATATGTTTTGTATCAACTCTGTCAAAACTACTAAAGTACAAGCTGAAGTATCTTACTCTCTTTCTTTGGTTCAACAAAAGCCTGATGCAAAAAGCATTGTGTTATTCCCCTCAGTGTTGTATTCACAGAGATTAAGCACTCTGAGAAATCATTAAGTACTGTCACTTTGTTTTTTTCACTGTCACTGAATTTTAACTAAAATACTTAAATATTCTATTCACAGGTGCTCCTCACTACCTGAGTACCCAGTGCTGCTGTTAAGAAAGTGTAATTCTAGAAAACAAAGATCTCGGATGTCGTTCTTTGGATCTCCTGGAGGCATTTGCCCATTTTGGGGGTCATTGCCTCGAGTGCTCAGATTACCACGGTGGATCATTCTCCACATCTTCTCTAGTTCCTTATTCTGCCCTTGGTTTTTCTCTGTTTTGCTCTTTCTTCCTGAGATTGGTTTAGCTACATCTATTGCTACGGCTGTCTTCCTTAGGAAGCACCCTAGTGGGTGTATCCCATTTTGACCTTGGGACTTCCAGGTCATACTCAGCATAGATGTTCCTGTATACTATGCCAGCCACTTGGTTATGGCGTTCCATGTATCCCCTGCCTGCTAGTATCTTGCACCCTGCTTTTATGTGCTGGATCACCTCAGGGGCATATTTGTGCAGACTGCACCTGGTTTCTTGCCTGGTGTGTAGACCCCAGCCTCTATCAATCATGTGCTCAGAGCTTTTTCCTGTGCTGCCATGATTAGTGCCTCTGTGTGGTCTTTCAGTCCAGCTTTGTCCAGACTGAATTTTTCAAAATCAGCCACCTCATCTATCTGCTGGTGGTACATGCCATGCAGACTCCTGTCCTTCCATGGTGGTTCGTGTTCTTGCTCTTCTTTTTTCTAAGGTTTCTGCTGCCTGATTTTGATCCAGCATGCAATGCCATCTGGAAACAGTTGACTGGCAAAGGCTTTAGCCTGACAGTGACACGACCTCAACATTATTAAAGCAGTTTGGGATTATCTTGAACAAAAGGAAGCCAAGATCCAAGGGAGAACTCTGAATGTCCTTCAGGAAGCCTGGAGAACTGCTCACTAAAGACTGCTCAAAGACATTAAAAAAAAGCTTGCCTAAGAGAATTCAGGATGTATAGAAGAATAGAGGTGGTCATACCAAATATTCACATATATATACTTTCAAGGTCATTATAATTGTACAAATTCTTTTATCATAAAGAAAAAGAAAGCACCTTAAGTGCCTAGAGGTAACTGCAGCTTTGATTTGGCACCATATAAATAAATTGAATTTGAATGTAACTATTGTTTAAGCAAAATAGGCAACATTAAATAAACTCAATTTTGTTACTTTACCACTTCAGTGTTAATACCTTGTAACTCGATAAGAAAAGTAAACTTACATTCACTTAAATTTACCACTTTAAACTCAGTTTCAGTCTTCTTGAAGGATTACTCCTCTCCCCTCCTCTATCACACCAAATATGCTGTCATACTTTTCCTTCTTAAATTATTATCTACACTTAAAGACATTTATTATATTTATGTATGGACTGAATAAAACACTTTATTAATGTTTGTCTTTTTCTGCTGTAAATCTCCCGGGCTGGGGGCGGCAAAAACATTTTTCAGGTCATATTTTTTTCCATATAAGATTAAATGAAAGCAAAGCTGCTGTTCAAAACCTTTTAATCTAATTTTTCTCCTCTTCCCTTTACAATTCTCATTATAGTTGTATAATGCATTTGAGATCTGGCTCAACACCTTTCCTTCTGAAAACCTCTTTATTCATTCAGAGAAGTGCCACCCCCTGCTCCCACTTTCCCACTGACTCAGCAAGCCAGCATGAAATAACACTGCTTCAATTTAGACTGCTCCTCCAATAACCAGATAGAGTTCAAAGGGTGCTTAATCTCACCTGTCACTCAAATAGCTAGGAGGGAAGGTGGACATGAATGAAGAACAAAACAGCATGGGAAGCGTGTGAGGGAGGTGAGCCAGAAGTTTTTGATTACTTTTCTCAAGGGACCTATCACATGGATTCAATGCAAATGCACACATTGCACTTTATGGTAAACAGCTTGAGTTATCTGGGGAGTTTACCTCTGGATTTCACAATAAATAAGGAATTTAACAAACAAAACATTGACTTTATTTGGTGTGGATTACGTTGAAAACATTTAAGTCATTTAGGCATCAGTAAAAATCAATCAATCAATCAATCAATAAATTACCATGCATGATGCCAAATTTCATGGCGATACAATAAATCCAAGTCTAAAATATAATAAAAAATATAACAAAAACATTAAAACTTGTAGAGACAAATCAGATGCCACTACAGTAGGGTTGGTTTATTTCTCTAACTATATTTAGGAACGTAAAAGTCATTGGTGCAGTTTAGGAAAAGTTTTTGATCGAGGATAAGCAAAGGCTGGCAAAGTGCTTAAAAGTTAGAGTGGTTTTGTTTGGCTGGATATTAATTGTCTCACATTACCTCCCCCATTTGTTTTTACTCGTTTTACTCCCAGTAAAAATCCTAAGCACAACTAGCTAATGTTATGTCCATACAGGCTTCACAGGAGCTCCGTTTGGCAATAGACATCTCACAGAGGTCACATATGCACATTTGAAAATATACTCCATTATATCAGGAGTAAAGCTTTTTGAATTCTCATGTTCTGGATAATCTGCAAACGTTTGGCCATTCCATTGAGCTCCAGGGCTTAAAACCAAAGAAAATCCTTTTTTTTTCCTTTTGCCTGATATGATGGTGCTTTTACAAAGGAAAATATTACAAAAATATAATGATGTGAACTTTTGGAAAAAATTACATGTAAAGACAGAAAGAGGGCAATGATACTGTTATCATGGGACAGTCAGGAAATAAAATAGTAAAAAACATAATGTGACTCCATAAAAAAAGGCTTATTATTAACAAAAAGGAGCATTGTTTCATCAAATGAAAAATATTTAATGTCCAAAAGTTTTAAAAAGGTTTAAGGGTGCAAAAGAACACATTAGTTCAAAGACGAAGGCTATCTAAATTAAATAAAAATACTTCAATTTGACAGAAGATGTCATAAAAAAAACCTGAAACAAACTCATATTTAAGTAGTATATGATCACCTTGAATGGGTCAGTAATGTTGTATCCTAATGGTAGCGTACACTCTAATTGTCCTATGTTGGTTTATGATCTTCGGATCACATCTCATCTTATGTATCTTATGAAATAAAAGACAGTCAGTGCAAACTTAAAAGATAAAACAGCAGCAAAAATGCAGCGTTTGTGCCACTTTCCTGAAAATACTATAAAAAAATGAAACTGAATTTAAATGGTTAAATATAGTCATTAATTACAAATCCAAGAACAAAGTGAAAGCTAAGACTGAAAGCTCATTGCAGCTATTTACAAGATGACTTGTAAATAATGACTATTTCTGAAAAAGACTAAACTTCCAGCTCACACTCGGATTCTACTTTTAATAGAGGTGCCTGGATGTGATGCATTGCTTTAATATTAAATCCCTGGGTTCAATAGCTCCCTGGTATCACTTTGTCATTCAACTCATAATTCTTATTCCACATTCTGACTGACAGTACCTCCTTCAAAATGTGCTAATGTTGCAGTGCAACTAGAATGCCAAATCAAAGGGCTCCAGCAAAAAAAAAAAAGCATGGTGGTATTGGCCAGTCAGCTATCAGCCAGCAACCGATCCTGCAATTGTGTATTTTTTTTCAAATATAAACAGTATGTGTGCTTGTATTTTTATTCTTAATCTTTTCATTATCACATAAAAATAAACAATAAATGTAACTATTGTAACATTTTGAGCACTAAAGCAGCAGCAGTAAAATTCGACATCAAGCTTTTAAATTTACTAAATGTTTGTTTTAATGTTTGTTCTGGGTTAGTGTTAGCTCTGCACATTGAAATGCACAGTGAAAAATCACTCTTATGCAGTGGGTTTAATTGCGATGCCAAGCACTCTCTCAGAAACCTCTGTATTTGACTAGATGTGAGTAACAAACCTATCTAACTATTGCTTAACCTCAGTCAGGCCAAGACGCCAAACACCAGCGCTCAACTTGGGCCCTTCTGTGTGGAGTTTGCATGTTGTCACATTGCCTTTTTGGTTTTTCTCTTTGTAGTTCGGCTTTCCTCCACAGTACAAAGATATGCATGTTAGGTTAATTGGTGATTCTAAATTTGCCAGAGGTCCGAATGTGAGAATGAGTAGTTGTCTTTCTCTCTGCATTAGCCCTACAATGGACTGGAGACCCGCCAAGGATGTAGCCCACCTCCTGCCCTATGAGAGTTGCAATAGGCTTCAGCATCTACTCCTGCAGCCATGAATTGCCTTAAGGGAAGAAGATGGGTGACTGCAGTGTAAGTGTGAAAATGGCTTATGGCAGCCACAAACAATATGCTACAATATCAGTAAGTAAATCAACATACATCAGTTTGAGCTTTGAGAATGTGTTGAGTTTTACTGGCTCAAACCTGTCACACAAATTTTTGAAAGTACAAAAGCTAAGTGAAAAGTGCAATAATGGTATTCTATTTTTCTGAATTATTTATGATCCAACAGCCCTATATATTATCTCCGTAGCAATAAACTAAAAACCCCAAGATTAAGGTGGGAAAGTTTTTTACACAGCCCACATTTTTCTCTAATGGACAGCCTATTATGTGAAGTGTAGGATCTGCATTAAGGGAGCCATACCTTTGTCTCGGTGCGTGCCTCAACTCCTTAAGACCCATCATTCCTTTCTGTCGCAGTCTGATAAATCAGGGCACCTAATCAGCGTATAAATATTCATGAGTCCAGCTCAGAGTACTTTTGAAGGTGTAACTCTTCACAATAGCTTGGCACGCAGCCTTCAGTGTGCCACAAATCCTGCAGTTGAATGGCAAAGTTGAGAAGGGTGAGGGAGTGGAGTGTGCAGTTGAATTCACCCTTTTAGCATTTAGAGTAAGTTTTTCACATGGGATCACACTAAACTCTAAAGAAAAAACCTTATCTGTGATTTTCTCTCATTCGTTTTCAAGATTGAAATATGAGGTGTCAAAACATGAACAATTACGAAAAATCATAAATTTGTGACCAATTTGGGAAGGGGAATGAGGCTGTCAACTATCAGAGATGTATGCATTTTCAATTTGGCATTTCTTAATGCCTGCCAGCTTCTCTCACCGTACCGTTAAACTGCCATTTCTCCTTGTACTAATTGAACGCTCCCCCCGTTCTCTACCCACACCATCATGTATTGCTCATCTATCATTGTTTGTTGGGAGCCAGTGTGGTTGTCCTTTCCACTGACTTTGAGAGAGCACTTCATCTTATTTGTTTGTTCCCTGACATGGGCATGATGCACTCGACCAGGCTGGCCATTTAAAAGCTGGGAACCATTCAAGAACAGCCTCCTTTACCACATTGTGTTACTCAGTGCATTGGCTTTGTGAAGGGCCTCTAAACTGAGATCGTTTGTCATTGGTAAAACTATTTACCATTGACATCTAATTTACTTAATAGATATGCTGCACAAACAGAGCTCAGAGTGGCACAGAGCTGCAATACATAAAGGACTAGAAATAGCTGCATTTCTCTCCAGCGATTTGTATTTTTGGGATGCTAAGAACATAGACTAATTCATCTACAGGAGATGTCAGTGAAAGCTTTCTTAGTTAAAAGCGAATCAGATGAATGATGGAAGGTGGCATTTAAAGGTTATTTCATCTTGATAGTAATCCAATCAGTTGTTTTGTATGTTCCCCTTAAGTACAATAAGTATATTAATAATGTGAGTCATAGCCACACTACAATTAATAGGAGTAAAATTCAGAAAAAAAGTTGCATTTTATTTAGAGATATTTTTTACGTTCTTTAGATAAAAAAAGAGCAGATGATCACAGAAGTTCAAAGACAAAGATAAAAGTTGAAGACTATGCTTGCAAAATAAAGCATTCAAACCAATCCCACAAATCCTTGTCAGGACCCGAGTAGACACAGGAATTTGGGTAATTAGCTTTAGCATCTAGGAGTTTACTTAACGGCCACAGAAACACTTTGTTTAGGTTATTTAAATACCGTGAACCCGGATTTGTTTCTGTCAGCATTTAGCCAAGACCACAGTGTTTCCCAACTTTAAACCAGCAATGTATACATGCTCACAGACAACACTTTTTTCATGCTGAAGGCCCCAATGACCTCATTGTTAGAGAACTTCTCTTAAGTGCTTGTTGTTGCTAGGTTACAAAACACATCTACATTGATATTAGAGTGCAAATAACTGTCTTATAATTGACATCCAGGATCACTTTCTCCTCTGCCATGGCTGACAATGTCAATAGGTCCACCTTCTTCTTGATTTTCAGTTGTCAAGACAAATGACACTAACCAGTGCATTGGCCTAAAACTCTGAGCTGGGAGTATTTTTTTTGAGGACTCAAATGGTGTGAGAGCTGAACTCCATAGGACTGGTGTAGACAATACAGTTGTAGTCAGAATTTCTTATACACTCATCATGGAAATGAATTTCATGGCAATTTGGCTTTTAATTACTTATTTAAATTGTCCTTTTTCGAGGGTGGAATGATTATACAGCATGCATCTTTAATGACTTTGGAAATGAGAATTGGGTGGAAGTTTGAAACTATTTTGGATTTTCTCAAATACACTGACTTAAGTCTTTTAATAAGTTCTACAATGCTTTTTAACTTGACAAGGGCAAGGCCCATTAACTTTATTAACTCTGGTTTCTCTTTGCTAGCATAAAAGGGATTTGTTTGACAACAATTATTGGATTGACTCATTGGATTGGATACTCAGAACAATCACAAAATACAAGGAACTCAGTGAAGCTCTAAGAAAGAGAACTTTAGATTTACACAAGTATGAAAGGTTTCTTTAAACCATTTCTAAAGAACTCCAGGTTCCAAAGTCATCATTTCAAACAATGTTACTGTTTCAGTAACCAAGGGGACTCTAAAGTAAGACACTGGATATGATTTCAGAAGATTTAATGAATAGAATCATGAATCCTTTGCCACAATAATCCAGCTAAGACAGGTGGAAATGGTACAGATGAAACACTCAAAACTGATTTTCGTCTAGAACTTCATCAGTCAGGGAGTGAAGGTAAGTTACTCAATCCATATGTAAATGAGTCTTTTCCAAGGTTCTTTGAGGAATTAATTCAATAAAAGTGTGTATTTGTTACATGGTCAGGGGTGTGTGGGTTTTTTAAGGTTTCTGCTTCTGCTTGCCCTCATTTTCCTAGGAACTGCTCAGAGTCTCTAAACCTCTACAGAGGTCTAATTTCCATTTATACTTCTGGGTAAGAGAGGGAGGCAGGCGGCCGTGAGGATCTTACTAAAGGCCCAAGTGGATTCACTGAGGGGACAGAAAGATAAACAGGTTAGTAGCTCTTGTAATTCTAGGAAACAACCAAACAAACTGAACTAGAGGTTGAATCACAAGTGGCCTCTACCACATAAAGTAGGTAACAATATGGCCACAAGTGGTGATAGCCAGGTTTGAGTATTTGCCACAGATTGCAGGATGGAAGACAGGTAAGGCTACTGAGACCTCGGTGAACCGTGCCCACTCCTGAAAGATAGGGCTTAGTTCCACCCATGCACACACTGACACAGATATGGGAGGGAAAGAGAGAGCAGAAGAAGAAGAAATGAAGAGAGGCAGTCCGCACATGAGGATGACATGACATCTACAAAAGTAGTTATTATAAGTTATTCTGATGTATCACTACTTAGCTTGGAAGAAGACCCAAACTCTCATGCTCAGATGAGAGGAAATAGTTTAGGATGTTCAGAAACGCCCAAGAATAACCAGGGCTCAAGCCTGTCATGAACAGGTAGCTGCAGAAACACCAGTTTCACAGTGAAGTTGATTTGGCATTGTCATGGACTGAAAGGGTGCCAAAAAAGAAGGAGGCACCTGCTCTAAAATTGAGACCTTCAAATTTTCCTAAAACCTGCAGCCACCTAAAAAACAAAATGCTGTCCGGAGAGAAAAGACAAAGATTAAGCTATTTTTTTCACAATGACAAAAGGCATGTTTGGACAGCTAAAGGCTTTCAAACCTAAGAACTGTCAAGCATGGCGGTGGTAGCATCATGCTCTGGGGCTGTTTTCCTGCCAGTAATGCTGGTACAATACACAAAGTGGATGGCATAATAAAGTAGTAGGACTATCTCCAAAACTTCAGTTTCATCTCCATTCAACAGCTAGATGGTTGAAACTTCAACAGAATTAGGTATTCCAACAATTCAGTCACATTAAAACTGATGTTGGAATCGATAGAACAGTCTAACATTAAGCTTCCAGACAGGGCTTCCCAAAGCATCGAACATTGATGTAAAAGATTTCGAGCCTGTGTGGACTAGAAAAAATTCAAAATGAATTCAAACTTATGGACCCAATTCTTGTTTTGGTAAAGTCATTAAAGATGTATGCTGTACAATCATTTCACCCTGAAAAAAACACAACAGTTAAATCATTAAAAGTCTACCATGACATTCATGTTCATGGTGAGTGTATGTAAGCTTCTGATCACAACTGTAGATGCTCACAAAAAAATCCTTTCCTTTGTCACAAAGAAAAAAGGTCTTTTACCTTCTTTTTACTGAAAAATCTGATTGCTTGGATGTTAAACACTAAGTGCCCATTTGTTATTTGGTGCTAATAAGACAGTATATAGTGAGCGTGCAGACTTTTTATTGTTGTTTTTGTTTTTTTGCTGAAAGCCACAGTCGAACAAAACTATCAGTTCAGTTAGAATATATCAGAAAGTAGAGTTACAGGACGGACAGCTAAATGATAAGCTGATGTTGTTAAGATGGCTGCAGCAATGTATATATAACTGTTGTGTGGTTTCATTGCTCTGATGGATTATTTGTCACTGGACATTGTCATTATTAAAACACTATTTATATTAATTTTAAGCAATCATTTTTAGTTGCTTAAGCATGGTTTAGTTGCCATGAGTATAGTGATTATAAACATTTGAGACTGTCATCCACCAAAATGTTACCCTATATATATTTTGCACAAGCTGCTATTTGTGACCTATAATTATTTAAGCAAATTCTACAAGTCATGTAGTCATGTGACAAAGTAGCATATATATATATATATATATATATATATATATATAAAACACCCAGCACGCCCCTGCGGGCGGTTTATCCTTCAAGCTCGGGTCCTCTACCAGAGGCCTGGGAGCTTGAGGGTCCTGCGCAGTATCTTAGCTGTTCCCAGGACTGCGCTCTTCTGGACAGAGATCTCCGATGTTGTTCCCGGGATCTGCTGGAGCCACTCGCCTAGCTTGGGAGTCACCGCACCTAGTGCTCCGATTACCACGGGGACCACCGTTACCTTCACCCTCCACATCCTCTCGAGCTCTTCTCTGAGCCCTTGGTATTTCTCCAGCTTCTCGTGTTCCTTCTTCCTGATATTGCTGTCATTCGGAACCGCTACATCGATCACTACAGCCGTCTTCTTCTGTTTGTCTACCACCACTATGTCCGGTTGGTTAGCCACCACCATTTTGTCCGTCTGCATCTGGAAGTCCCACAGGATCTTAGCTCGGTCATTCTCCATCACCCTTGGGGGCATCTCCCATTTTGACCTCGGGACTTCCAGGTTATACTCGGCACAGATGTTCCTGTACACTATGCCGGCCACTTGGTTATGGCGTTCCATGTATGCCTTGCCTGCTAGCATCTTGCACCCTGCTGTTATGTGCTGGATTGTCTCTGGGGCATCTTTACACAGCCTGCACCTGGGGTCTTGCCTGGTGTGATAGACCCCAGCCTCTATGGATCTTGTGCTCAGAGGTTGTTCTTGTGCTGCCATGATTAGTGCCTCTGTGCTGTCTTTCAGTCCAGCTTTGTCCAGCCACTGGTAGGATTTCTGGATATCAGCCACCTCCTCTATCTGCCGGTGGTACATACCGTGCAGGGGCCTGTCCTTCCATGATGGTTCCTCGTCTCCCTCCTCTTTCTTGGGTTTCTGCTGCCTGAGGTATTCACTGAGCACGCTGTCAGTTGGGGCCATCTTCGTGATGTATTCGTGGATGTTTGTTGTCTCATCCTGGACTGTGCTGCTGACACTCACCAGTCCCCGGCCCCCTTCCTTCCGCTTAGCGTACAGCCTCAGGGTGCTGGACTTGGGGTGAAACCCTCCATGCATGGTAAGGAGCTTTCTTGTCTTTATGTCAGTGGCTTCTATCTCCTCCTTTGGCCAGCCTATTACCCCAGCAGGGTACCTGATCACGGGCAGGGCGTAGGTGTTGATGGCCCGGATCTTGTTCTTACCGTTCAGCTGACTCCTCAGGACTTGCCTGACCCTCTGCAGGTACTTGGTGGTTGCAGCTTTCCTAGCGGTCTCTTCATGGTTCCCATTCGCTTGCGGGATCCCCAGGTACTTGTAACTGTCCTCTATGTCTGCAATGTTGCCTTCTGGTAGTTCAGTCCCCTCAGTTCTGACTACCTTCCCTCTCTTTGTTACCATCCGACTACACTTCTCCAGTCCGAATGACATTCCAATGTCATTGCTGTATATCCTGGTAGTGTGGATCAGTGAATCGATGTCTCGTTCACTCTTGGCATACAGCTTGATGTCATCCATGTACAGGAGGTGGCTGACAACCGCTCCGTTCCGTAGTCGGTATCCGTAGCCAGTCTTGTTAATGATCTCACTGAGGGGGTTCAGGCCTATGCAGAACAGCAGTGGGGACAGAGCATCTCCTTGGTAGATCCCGCACTCGATGGTGACTTGTGCTATGGGCTTGGAGTTGGCCTCTAGTGTTGTACGCCACAATGGGGATGTGGCGTACAACATATATATATATATATATATATATATATATATATATATATATATATATATATATTATATTTATGTATATGTATGGCTTGTAAACCACACTTAGATATGATTTCTTTTTATTTATGCCATTTCACTTCACTTTCACTTTCACTTGTGCTTTTTTCATTCTATGTTTCATTTTTTAAATCTGTTTGATGGTTTCATGAAGTTTTATTTTTTAGCTGTGTAGCATTGTGAGGGGGGCATAAAGAGTGCATCAAAAACAACAACATTTATTAAATTATGATATATGAAAAAAAAATGGATTCTTAAACTGGTTTAAAAGTGTCTAATGTGACACAGTTCCTGATGTGAAGAGGCGGTTTATTCCACAGTTTACGAGTAGTTACAAAGACTCTATGTTTTAATCTGGACCTTGGGACGGTTAGGAATATTGGCTTTGCAAACCTCAGTAAGGGTGCAAGGTGCCATGCAATGGCAATAAATGGGATCTTAAAATCTTAAAATCAATTCTAAAACTGACTGGTAGCCAATGTAAGGAAGCCAATAAGGGTGATACATCATCTCACTTGCCATGCCAGTAGTTTTAACCAACTGAAGTTGCTGAAGCAGTGACTGACCCTGGAATGAAGTCTATTGAAGATGTAAAATTTAGCTGAAATGAATACTAGGATAATCTTGGCCAACAGCATATAAATGGTGTTGGCCAACATATTGGAGCCAACATTTGCCTTCTTCTTTCTGATTTAAAAGTAATATAAACTATTAAGATTACAAATTGTTTTTTAGACTCAAACCAAAAAATATTGCAAGGCACCAAGTGAAGATAGCTTATTACCTCAACAAACTGCAATTTGCTTGTTTTTCTTTTCTTTTCTTTTTTTTACTGGCACCAGAACATGACATTTGGAATTAGACCCGCAGCTTCAAATCTGCCCACCAGTGTCTACATATCAAGACCACTATTCTGATCGGTGATGGTTCCAGGGTTGCAGTGCAGAGAAAATTAAATTCTTACTCTAAGTTTGTCAGAGTTTATGTGTGATATTCACCATTGTCCCTGTTGGAGAATGCTTTTGCTGACAGTTTACGCTCTTCCCTACAGGAAATATTATGGAGGAGGAGCCAGCACTAATCAGAACTGCAGGGCAGTGCTTCATAGGATCCAATGGTTTCTCTGAGGAACAGAAGCTTGGGATGGAGGTGAAGTGACCTCAGATAAAACTAGCTCAACCTCCAGCCACTGAGAGTTGCTCAGGGCAATGAAGACAGGGTGAGACAGTATGAAGGAAAAAGAAATTAATTTCAAGGACAATACAGATAAAGTAAAGACAGTTGAAAGGAATATTGTTGCAGGATTAAGCCTACATGTGGTCAAGTGTAATAGGCCTGTTGTTAAATATGTTTCATTTACGATTTCTTTTTAACATCAGTGTTCTGTATTGAGTCAAAACAGGTTTTGACTGAAGTACTGGCAGTTATATCAACATAACATATGTGCAAACATGACACTGACATCCAGTGTGTAAACAACTGAATTCAGATAAAGCTGCCCTTTTAAAGTGTGGAGGTTTTAAGCTTGTAAGCCTATTTAAAGGTGGTCAAAGTCATCAGCATTTCCATTCTGCAGGAAGCTTTTTCCTGGAAAACATTTCCTTCATGATCCCCACATTCAATTTTCTTTTTAATACCAAAATGCCTCTGTGAGATTAAACAGTATAATTACTATGTGTGTTTCACAATGAGAAAATGCAATGTGAACAGTGACAGAAAGCTAAAGGAACAGTTGCACTGAAGTAATACAGGTATTTACAGTGTTGAAGTTAAGGTCTTATTTGGATTAAGGTGTTTAAGATTTGGTAGCTCTGTTCCCATACAGTATGAGCACAGCAGATGACAAAGTATTCCAGTGTAGTATACACTTGTGGTTCATTGTCTTCAGACAAAAGAGTCTGATAGTAAAGCAGTAGGAAACCAAGAGATAAGACATAGAACAGTTAATAGCAGCAGTCACCTTAAAGTGCTTTGCATTGTAGGGAAATATGCTATAACATTAGAAAGATAACCCTAACAATCAATTGACCCCTATGAGGGAATGAAAATACTCACTTTTAACAGGAAGAAACTTCTCGCAAGCCAGGCTCAGGGAGGCACAGCCATTTAAGAGGAGAAGGAAAAAATATACATTATACATTATCAGTGGGGATGGCTGTAGGTCAGGAGGTGAATGAACGTTTCTGACTGTTTAGATAGAAAGCACTTAAATGTGCTAAGTCAGAAGTAAAAAATCAGAGTTCATTAAATGGTCTCTAAGGCCTTCCTTTAGTTTAACTCATGTGTGTCATTGTCAGGATCCTGGGTCTCCTGACCCAGTGTTGAGTTTCTTGTGTCTCAGTGTTTTTGTATTATGATGTATGTTCTAAGTTCTTTGTTGCCCCACTTTATTCTATAGAGTCTAGTGTCTTAGTTCGGGCTTCTTGTATTCTGTTTAGTTTTCTGAGTATTTAGTAGCTGCCCTCTGTGCCTCCTTTATGTTGGTCTCTGTGTTTCTTTGTTTTTCTGTCTCCCCTGTCAACTGTATCCCCTAGTCAAGTCCGCGTCTCTGTGTTACATTTCCTGTTTTACTTTGAAGGTCTGTGTCCTAAGTGAATGTATTGTGGTTCGCTTCCCTTGGCTCTCGTTATGTCTGATTTCTCCCACCTGTGCTCCCCTTCTGTGTCTCATTCCCCTCGTTATTTCCCAGTGTATTTAAATCTGTTAATCTCAGCCTAATCTTTTTATTAACACATTATTGCTAGTTCTTTTAAAGGTGAAAAAATGCAATAGCAAATACAAGTGGATGTAAATTAGCTATCTTTCAAAGGTAGTTGGGCTCTCTCTTAGTTAGAGGATGAGGAGTTAAGTCATTGAGTCATTAAGTCAGCTGAGGTGGACGCATCATGTCCTACCAGGAAGAGTCACCTCGACAATTTCCCCGGATAAGCTGGGGGGAGGTAGCTGGCGAGAGGGAGGTGTGGGATTCCCGGCTTAGGTTGCTGCACCCACAACACAAGTTCAGATAAGCAGAAGAAAATGGATGGATGATTTATTTATTTTTTTTGTCATTTTAGATTTTCACTTGTATTGAATTGGATGTCATGAATGTTCAAACAGTGTGTATCATTCATTATGCTCAGCACAATGCCCCACACTTTTCAGTCGCAATTTATTCATTTTTCAGATGTTAATTTGTCACATTGTAATAACATTGTAATTGTGAACATTTTTTGTAGTAACATGTTTTCATATCTTATTTAACATTGGTTTAAGTGTTTTTCTTCTTTGTTACCTGGAGTATAACATGTAACATAGATGATGCACAATGCGAGATGCAGGACAGTTAAGCGGCATGATTCATTATTGTAGAAAGTGATTAATGGTTTAAAAAGCCTTTGTTTACTGAATTTTTGACATCAAACATTTCTCAAATTTAACTTGATATCTTTGTTTCTTAGTTTTAGACCTGTTAGTTAGCTTTTTTCCTAGGAAATTAGTGGCCAGGAACATCCCTAATGTAAACAGTAGTGGTCTCAGCACAGAACCCTGTGGAGCTCAATGACAAACTTTTGTGTATGAATAGGACCCCCCATTACATTCACCATTTGAAATCTATACGCTAGATAGATTCCAATTCCTGAATAGAAATAAATATTCAAACATTTTTTTAACCAGATCACAAATTAATAAAACTAAAAAGCAGGGGAGAAATGCACATCTATGTGTGATTCATGTCAATATATAGTAAAATCAAACTCTTTCGAAAGAAAGAAATCATGTATGTTTCTTCCATAACGTACATTTACTGTGCATTTCTACACTCAAGCAGAGCTCTAGTTTACAAACAACCTGAACTAACCTTTTGCTTGCAGGGAGAAAACACTTAGAATAGAATATAAAAATGTTTTTTCTCTCTTTTGTCAAGGTCTCATTAAATGTGCAAGTTGATTTCTCAGCAGAGGCTTAGTTTTAAATCAGAGCCATACACTGTCAAGTGCCTTGTCTCTGCACCACAGTAATATTAACATAAGAACTTGTGCAGCTGCACAGAGTATAAGAGGGTCTGTGCCTCCATGCAGATTCTTTTAGAATTATACTGTGCTCTACACTATATAATGCCAACATTATATGCTTCATAGCCCACCATTTGAGAGTGGCACCTCTGAAAACTGGAGTTGTATGATACTGTCATGCTATAATATCACATGAAATGCTGCTTAATGTCTAATGTCAACATTCCAGTCCCTCAGGCACGAGGACGCAACTCTCGTGGACTCCATGGAATCTGGTGACATTTCAATGGATTGTTTATCCCAGAAATGCCTTTCCCATTGCAGGAAATAAGTGAGATAGGTCAACAGAATCTAGTGGGTGGGAAGTGTGATAAAGCTTGTTTTTTATGGTGCGTTTGGTTGCTGTGAAAGAATAAGACAAATGGAGTGCAAAACAAAAAAAGAATTATATATCAGACTCTGTGCGAGCCATGGGGGGTTGTCTCAGGAACATATTAACATATGAATCAGTATGGTATGAATGAGTCACCCCTGAATGAAATATGCGATGAACCATATGAAGTCTGCTAATGAGGTGGAAAGATAGAAGAGAGACAAAAATAAGAAATTTAGTTTGGAAAGAAGAAAACATGGCAGTACTGAAGAAACTATTCACAGCAACATAATTACATAAAGTACTTCCATCATTGTGTTTTCTTACATATGTTTCACTTTACATTATATTGTACCAGTGGCTGCACTGCCAGAAAACAAAGAAACAAAACAAACAAAATAAGCTTAAAAACTCTTTAAACTTCATAGAAACCAGATACTGCAATAATTAGATATCTGCTTTAATAAAGGAGTAAATTAAAATGCATGGAAGAGAAGAAATCATCCTATACGACAGCCTATTTCCCCAAATCATTAATTTCATTATTCATTTTGCTCCCCCTTAGTAGTTACTCGCCTCTTGCATTGAGCACTGCTTAGGGAAGTGTTCAGGCTCTTGTCATTAGTGTGATTATTAACAGGTGTGCAGATTCCAATTAGTGTTTACTGTGTCAGAACATACAAAGAAATAGTTTCCAGTTTGTCAACACAATTAAATTAGCACACAAATCAAAAATTACATCACACCTATGAAGTGATCATTTTTTTCAGTTCTTCTTTTAAACCATACTCTGTGTGTGTGTGTGTGTGTGTGTGTGTGTGTGTGTGTGTGTGTGTGTGTGGTGCCCTGGCCCAGAACTTTTCAAAAGTTACAAAACAAGCTAAAATGCTACTGGCAAGTGTCCACAGAAGGTCTCCAGGGGCCACTCAGTAAACTTTCTAGGAAACAAATGTTTTCTTCACTCCTTTTTAAAAATATACCTTCAGAAAACACCATACCTTTGGGGAATTAAACATTATATATATAAACTGAGAAAATGTTTCTGTTGAGTGAGTAAAAGTGCTGGAAGCATAAAAATCTCTATAGAATTGACTTGTCTTTTCAAATCTGAAAGGCTAAACATATGACTGATTCCATCAATTAAAATGTTAATGATGCTGTTCCGAGTACCAACAATACTGGTCACCCAAATGAAATGCATTGAGTCATGTCATCCATCCATTCCATCCACTCATCCTTTTCAGGGGTGGTGGGGGTCTATGTCTATGCCAACACATAGACACAAACAACCATTCACACTCACATTCACACCCATGGGCAATTTAGAGTTTGCAATTAACCTATCCCCACTAACTGCATGTCTTTGGACTGTGGGAGGAAGCCAGAGCACCCGCAGAGAATCCATGCAAACATGGGGAGAACATGCAAACTCCACACAGAAAGACACCGTGCCACAGTGCTAACCATCATGCCACCAGGCCATCAAGCCAATTTCTCAAGTTTCCAATTGAAATATTAGATGTTTGGTCAAGAAAGACAATTGCAAAAAACATTCTGGTAGAGCTCTTTTAAGATCAGCACCATATTCTAGAGTTGAGTTTACTCGAGTTTAATATACATTATGCAATAATACTTATTTAAATATAGATATTAATGCCACATCATTCTAAATATTTAGTTTGAAAACAGAGAGAGAGAGAAGAGAGATATGCTGATCCTCTGATGGACTGTGTACCCCCCTGTAACACACATGGTTTATGCTCCAGACCCCCCTGCAGTGGATAAGTGGTCAAGAATTTTGCTGGACTGATGGAAAAGAGCAGCAAAGGATGATTAAATGCTTGATATGTATTTTGTCAGCAACAGGGATCCAGTGCAGCAGAATCATATTCTTTTTTTTTCTGCCAGTTGAGCAAAGCAAACCAGTGACGTCAAACTCACGGCAGTGGAGCGTTTGCACTGTTGAGTCACATAAAACCTCTTTTAAACCCTTGCTTCCACACTGTGTTCAAACACTGACATGATAAAGGTCTGAAACTGTAAACCTGCATCAGCGCAACCTTTTTTAGCCCCGCGGCTGAATACAAATCTGTTGAAATGATAAAGAATCAGACTTCTGAGCAGAATAGATAACGGCACTGATATTGATAATATGCATTGTTATTGATGGCATTTGCCAAAAAAGAAATCATATATTTGAGTATGTCCATTTCCTTTGAAGTTACTGCAAGGGCAGCAAAAATTATTAATTATTACACACAAATATTTATTCTAAGTTATACATAACAGGTAGTAAGCTTGAATTGAATATATTAGGATACTACTATAGTTTTCACTGTTTCCCCTCCTGGGATATTTCACCCTCAAACAGCTCTGTTTGTGTGTGTGTAGGTGTATTGTGCCTAAGTGAGCCAAGCTAGTACACTGCGCGCGGCTGCTGATGCTCATATATGAGAGAAACAGAATTTGCACATTGCTTTAAAGTGTTACTTTTCCTTTGCCAGTCAAAATCAAAGGTGCAAGACACTTTAGTTTGAAGTTAGTTGTTAAATATATGACAGCAGAGTAGATACTCCAGAGGGGGCAGGAAAACTACAACTTCTACAGACGGTAACACCACACAGACTTTTCATGAGACTAGTTCCTTTTCCTGACATCCTAATTAAGGTTGTGTTTGCAGGCATCTTGAGTTCCTGAGGACAATTTGCATGACAAAGGCAGATATTCTTAACAACGTTTATTTGAAAAAAAAAAAAAAGTAAAAAAACAATAAAACAATGTTTAAGTGGTTTGGGCTTTAGTATCTGTGATTACTAAATAATATCTGGTGTGTATGTGCAGGCATCTATGTTAGATTTTAAAACGAATATTGCTGAAAGACAGAATTACACAGAATTAATAAAACAACCTGCTTGGGATTTCACAAGCTAATGATATATGTCATCATGTTACAATGTGTTCTACACAAGAACTTTACTTCAGTTGTAATTGTTAAGAAGAAGATGTTGATCATTTTGAGGTATATTCGTATTATCAAGTCTACATTTTTACATCACCAGTGAATGAATCTGAAAGGTTGGTATGTTTGCTAGTTGGTGTAGATTAAAAAGAAACTGGGTATGATCAGCGAGGATGTTAACATCCCTTTTTTCCCAAGGTGTTGCCACAGCGGAAGGATCTAAATATTTGATTTCACACAGATTTTATGGCGATGCCTATTCTGATGAAACCTATTAATGCAAGCTTCTGAGAAGCGTTAGGAGTAAACTAGTTTGTTACCCTCTGTGTCTCCCTTCATTGTCAAATCAAGGATCTTTCATGTTTAAGACAACTGTGTTAACAGATGAATTAATTATCAAAACTAAAATTATGACAACTATTATTGCTGTTAAAATATGTCCATAAAACAGTCAAATGTGTCCCATATTTTTGCGAACCTGTCTGCAGTCACTGTTGTTGTTATGCTAGCGACTGGCAGCTGTTTCAACTGTTACTCTGCAGAATTAAAGCACTGAGAAATGGTATGATTCTTTTTGATCAAATCAAATCAAATAAATCACTTTTATTGTCACATCACATTACTGGTACATTGGTACAGCACATGTCAGTGAAATTCTTGTGTGCCAGCTTCACAAGCATAAAAAACAAAACAAAATATAAGAATAAGAAATATAAGAATAAATATACGTACAAATATAAGAACGCGTGCACACTACAAATTTTACATACAAAATATATATATATATATATATGGATAGCGTAGTGGTTAGACTACACGCCAGAAGATCGCAAGTTCGATTCCTGCCCGGGGCATCTGTATCCAGTAAGGGTCCTAAGGCTAGACCCCCTATGCTAAAGTGAGCCTACCGCAGACATGAGCGAGACAGATAAATATGAAGGCATGCCGGCTCGGACGTCGCCCGGATCAACAAGGTCCGCGTCAGGTGTTGAGGAACCAGGGCACCCTGACGACAAGTGGGCTACTGGAACAAGAAGGCATCGGTGGGCAAGAGATGAAAACAGGGCGTTGTTAGAATGCTACTAGGCAAGTAACCCTGGCGGAAGGGGTTACATGAATAGGATGAGGGACCTATGGATTCTTCGATACCCAACATCCACAATGACGGCGAAACAACTAGTAGCTCAGTGTTCCAACATTCGAAAGAAGGGACTGCTCTCACAGCTAGAGATTGACGAGGTACAACATAAATGCTACGGCAAGGAGGAGTCAGGACGCCAGGTCAGGGGGGAGATATCATCACCCCCACCCGAGATTGGGTACATAGCCCCAAGTGCGATAGGAGAAGGATCGTTGAGTGCGAGAGGAACTGACCTGAAAGATAGGATCATGGCCAAGCTTGAATCCTGGATCCCCCGTAGCCGGTTACCAAGATTACGTGAAGTACCCTCAGAAGGTCTGCTAGATGATGTTAATGCAGCACTACGGATGATACCTACAACCACGATTACCGACACTAACAAGCTGATCTACACTACGGCAGCAGTGAGATGCTTGTCATTGCCACAAGGGGCAGTACCCTCCATGGAGAAGGAGGCTAGAGGGCAAGATCAAAGTAGCACGGAGGGAGGTTAGCCAACTAACGGAGTTGCAGAAAGGCGCGACAAAGAAGGTGCATAAGAAATACAGCAAGCTGTCCATACCTGAGGCCTTGGAAACTGCCAAGCAAAGACTCACAGCCTTGGCCAGCCGCTTGAGGAGGTACACCAGAGAGATAGAAGGCAGGAGAATAGACCAGCTGTTCTCCACAGAACCAGCAAAGGTGTACTCTCAGTGGCAAGGGAACAATAACAGAACAGCACCACCAAGGCTGGAGACGGAGCAATACTGGAAGAGCATATGGGAGAAAGACGCAACCCATAACGGCAATGCTCAGTGGCTAGTGGATCTGAGGGCAGACCATAGCGACCTCCCTGAACAGGGTCCAGTAACCATCACAGTGGCAGACATCCAAGAAAGGGTCTCCAGTATGAAGAGTTGGACAGCACCAGGGCCCGACATGGTTCACGCCTACTGGCTGAAGAAGCTGACTGCACTCCACGAGCATCTGGCAGCACAAATGAACCAGTTAACGAGAGACACCCAGAATGGCTAACCGAAGGTCGGACGGTCCTGATCCCCAAGGACCCCAAGAAGGGACCGGTCCCATCCAACTACCGACCAATAAACTGCCTCAGTACTACATGGAAGCTCCTGTCAGGCATCATATCGGCTAAGATGAACAGGCACATGGGTCAATACAATACATGAGCGGGGCACAGAAAGGGATTGGCAAGAATACCAGAGGCGCAAAACACCAGCTACTGGTAGACAGAACAGTCAGCCGAGACTGCAAGACCAACTGACCAACCTGTGCACAGCCTGGATTGATTAAAAGAAGGCCTATGACTCAATGCCCCACAGCTGGATACTGGAATGCCTAGAATTGTACAAGATCAACAGGACCCTAAGAGCCTTCATCAGGAACTCAATGGGGATGTGGCGTACAACACTAGAGGCCAACTCCAAGCCCATAGCACAAGTCACCATCAAGTGCGGGATCTACCAAGGAGATGCTCTGTCCCCACTGCTGTTCTGCATAGGCCTGAACCCCCTCAGTGAGATCATTAACAAGACTGGCTATGGATACCAACTACGGAACGGAGCAGTTGTCAGCCACCTCCTGTACATGGATGACATCAAGCTGTATGCCAAGAGTGAACGAGACATCGATTCACTGATACACACTACCAGGCTATACAGCAATGACATTGGAATGTCATTCGGACTGGAGAAGTGTAGTTGGATGATAACAAAGAGAGGGAAGGTAGTCAGAACTGAGGGGACTGAACTACCAGAAGGCAACATTGCAGACATAGAGGACAGTTACAAGTACCTGGGGATCCCGCAAGCGAATGGGAACCATGAAGAGGCCGCTAGGAAAGCTGCAACCACCAAGTACCTGCAGAGGGTCAGGCAAGTCCTGAGGAGTCAGCTGAACGGTAAGAACAAGATCCGGGCCATCAACACCTACGCCCTGCCCGTGATCAGGTACCCTGCTGGGGTAATAGGCTGGCCAAAGGAGGAGATAGAAGCCACTGACATAAAGACAAGAAAGCTCCTTACCATGCATGGAGGGTTTCACCCCAAGTCCAGCACCCTGAGGCTGTACGCTAAGCGGAAGGAAGGGGGCCGGGGACTGGTGAGTGTCAGCACCACAGTCCAGGATGAGACAAGAAACATCCACGAATACATCACGAAGATGGCCCCAACTGACAGCGTGCTCAGTGAATACCTCAGGCAGCAGAAACCCAAGAAAGAGGAGGAAGGCGAGGAACCATCATGGAAGGACAGGCCCCTGCACGGTATGTACCACCGGCAGATAGAGGAGGTGGCTGATATCCAGAAATCCTACCAGTGGCTGGACAAAGCTGGACTGAAAGACAGCACAGAGGCACTAATCATGGCAGCACAAGAACAACCTCTGAGTACAAGATCCATAGAGGCTGGGGTCTATCACACCAGGCAAGACCCCAGGTGCAGGCTGTGTAAAGATGCCCCAGAGACAATCCAGCACATAACAGCAGGGTGCAAGATGCTAGCAGGCAAGGCATACATGGAACGCCATAACCAAGTGGCCGGCATAGTGTACAGGAACATCTGTGCCGAGTATAACCTGGAAGTCCCGAGGTCAAAATGGGAGATGCCCCCAAGGGTGATGGAGAATGACCGAGCTAAGATCCTGTGGGACTTCCAGATGCAGACGGACAAAATGGTGGTGGCTAACCAACCGGACATAGTGGTGGTAGACAAACAGAAGAAGACGGCCGTAGTGATCGATGTAGCGGTTCCAAATGACAGCAATATCAGGAAGAAGGAACACGAGAAGCTGGAGAAATACCAAGGGCTCAGAGAAGAGCTCGAGAGGATGTGGAGGGTGAAGGTAACGGTGGTCCCCGTCGTAATCGGAGCACTAGGTACGGTGACTCCCAAGCTAGGCGAGTGGCTCCAGCAGATCCCGGGAACAACATCGGAGATCTCTGTCCAGAAGAGCGCAGTCCTGGGAACAGCTAAGATACTGCGCAGGACCCTCAAGCTCCCAGGCCTCTGGTAGAGGACCCGAGCTTGAAGGATAAACCGCCCGCAGGGGCGAGATGGGTGTTTTATACACACACCCAGCACGCCCCTGCGGGGTACATATATATATATATATATGTATATATATATATATATGTATATATATGTGTGTATGTATGTATACATGTGTGAATGCATGTCTATACATATATATAACATATACAGAAGTCAGCAGATGAATATTGTGGAAAAATGGCATTTATGTACAATGTGGAGTGCATATGTGTTGGAGTTTAGATAAGTGACAGTGAAGTGCCTACGAAGTGTTACTATGAAGTGATGCACCCTACACATTAACAAGTCAAAATTAAAATCCTCTTTTTTCAAATATAATAATACTATATGTGGAAAACAGCAGTGATTTCATATATTGAAAAACTGTAATTATTATTGTCAATCTGGAAAAATTTGTACTAAATAAAAAACAGTATAATAATTTATATACTTAACTAATTACGACAGACAGACACTATTTCAAATATTGAAATTCTATTCATTTTTTAAAAAAAAATCTGTTTTTGTTCCCTTTACTTTGAAGACCGCAACACATTTCAAAGTTGTTGAGAAAGGGTAATGTTTGCTACTGGTTGTATCCTCTTTTTTCAACACTTTAAAGCATTTAGGAAGTAAGCCAGTTATAGTTCTGAAAGCAAATTTTTTGGCTTAATGTACTGGTTCAGCTGCTCCGTGGTACAGCCCTTCTTTTGTCTTCGGCCTTGTCCCACTTGTACAGAGATATCACTGGATTCTCACCATCTTCTAAGGCAGGGGTAGGCAACTCCAGGCCTCGAGTGCCGGTGTCCTGCCGGTTTTACGTGTGTCCTTGATCCAACAAAGCTGATTCAAATGGCTAAATTACCTCCCCAACATGTCATGAAGTTCTCCAGAGGCCTGGGAATGAACTAATCATTTTATTCAGGTGTGCTGACCCAGGGTGAGATCTAAAACCTGCAAGACACTGGCCCTTGAAGCCTGGAGTTGCCTACCCCTGTTCTAAGGTTATTATATACATTTAGATGCTGAAATTCTAAATCTTATACCATTTACAAATTTCAAAATACATGCATACATATACACACATCTAATCTTCTGTTGTTCTAGTCTCATTTGAAGTGTGCTGTTGACATAAAATTGAGAATTTAAGACTACTTTCAGCTGCTCCAGTATTAACAAGGGGTCAAAGCGAGTAGTGTCAAATGTTTGTTATGCTGGATGCCCTTCCTAATGCCACCCCAGAGGGATTTGAAGGATTTGTGTCTCCTCCCAAGATCTTTCCCTTGCTAGTCTAATATTTAAATCATTACACTATACAGCCACTCAAATTGATCATATATTATATTATATACATTATATAAGTTTTAACATTGATATATTGTCTTTATATGTTTTTTAATTCAATGTTTATTTGTTTTTTCATTTATATTTTAGTCAAAACTTTTAAGGTAACAGGGTTGCATCACTCACTTATCTTTTCTCCCATGATTCTGACAGCCTGGCCCTACAGCCATTTTCTCTTTCAGAGTAAGAAACCTCAGTAAGGAAACAAGTAGTGGCAGGTGAAAGCCTCCCATTCACAACCTGCCATTCTCTCTCTATTTGCAGATGGGCAGCAGGGTGACCTTGACAACAAAGGCAAGCCATCGAGTTAGGGGGGAGAAGGGAAGGGGCTAAGGAACTGACGCCAGAGCTCCACTGTGGTCTGTCAGACTGTTATCAATGCTGCTGAGCTGCATTTGTGGCCGCGACGGGGAGAGCATGACGGAAGGCAAAGACGGTGACAGAACAACCACAGAGAAGAGAAGAAGAAAGAACGGAAAGAGAAGGTAGGGGGAGTTGAGGATGGATGGCAGCAGGAAAGGTGTCTGCAGGAGATGGCGAACATGCAGGGTCGAAGGATGCAGTTTGTTCCCCTTGCTGCCTGGCTGTCAGCCCAACAGTAATGAAGTTAAATGAGGGCACACACTCGACAAAGAGCATTCGGGAAATGGGTGATCACCTGTGGCCAGAGGAAAAAAGAGAAACAAAGAAAAGGGTCCACACGTGATTGACAGAGTGCAGGAGACGCAGCGCTGGCTCGGTCAATCAATAACTCCTTTCCTCTTGGGCCAAAACCACCTCACCAGCCTCATCAGCGGCTCCCATCTCCGACCTGACAGGGGTCTCTTTCCATGTGTCATCACACTGAAAGGAAAAGTCACCTTCTTCCACAGTTTAATGGGATTCCTTAATAACGAGTGGATGTGGAAGCAACAAAAGAGACTTGCCTTTTCATTCTTTAATGGAGCTGCTTCTGGTTGATGTCACAGAGCCGCCAAGACCTGGAGATCAGTGCTTTCATCTTTCATACTTTTCTGCAGCCTTGGGACAAGGTGATGGGGTGGAAAGGAAGTTATCACAAATTGTATTTTGTCCATCCAAATATTGAAAAAGAATACTAAATCAGTCGGGTTTGTCACGGTCAGTTCATAAAATAGAACAGTACTATATGCAGCCAACTTTCAGGCCATAAATATTACAGCATTAGCAAGCAATTACAGTGATTTCTATTTATACGTTGAGCTTTCCAAATTTTATTCAGGCATGGGTATTATGTCGAGCAAATATGTGTCTGATCATTTTCATTTACCAAGAATACAATTAAAACTTCTTCACAGGAGAATCTCAATTTGCATTGATTCTGCAATTTGAGGCTCAAAAAAGTAAAAGAAAGCCACAAGTATAATCAACCAAGTAAGATTAGCACAATATAAAAAATTTAATATTTTCAGTCAAGTACAGCGATAAACATCATGCCAAAGAAAGTCAGCTAGTTACACAAGTGACAATGTAATAAAACTATCCATAAAGCACATTTCATTCAAACACAATCATATGGACTTAGGTTGTTCACATTAGCACTTTAGCATATGGTATCCATTTAAAGTATGCACTGCACCCTACTAGACATCAAATTATGGATAAAGTGCCTTGTAATGATACGATTCTTCTTAAAGTTTTGTTTTGTGCCCTTCCTAAATATTTGTTCTGAGATATTTTCTATGGACTTAAGTGCTTTGAACCAGATATTTCTTTTTCTTTTGTTTTTCATGTGGTCAGCATCTTTGCTTCAGGGATATACCTGGACAGTTAAAATGGTACTTGCTCAAAGCCTTTGACTGAACTTCAGTCAGTTTGAGGCCAACATCAAAGACAGTTCCTTCTTCCTGAATTCCCAGCTTGGTCTCAGAAGTCAGAAGATCCACTGTTACTTGCTGTCTTTCCCTTTAATTGGTGTTATACAATATGAACTTGCAGTGGGGAAAACACTGTTGCTACCGAGGCTGTTTCAATAGATCAAAAACTCAGTCAACACTGCACTAAAGATTAATTTATGAAGATATGAAATATACTTTTAAGCAACTTGCATGCATGAAATTTAAGGTTTTTGCAATATTTTAATGGTAAACTCAGACAAATTTCTGACCACCTGCTAATGTCATCCAGAAAATTAGAAATTAATGATGAAGACGGATCTTTCATATTTAATATCATGATTCAACTATTTTTGGGGGGAAGAATTTCTCTTAAATGAGATGAAAATCACTGTGAAATGAGCACATCACAAAAACAATCAAACCACAGATTTCTGAGAGAATTCCAGACTGCACGCCCTGCCTGAATTTTTTTTAATTACCTGTAAGCAAAGTAAGTTCAGCTGAGCCTGTCAAAAATATCCAACTCTTTCCGTTAGCACTCTAATTACAATTGAGAACAAGGTGTAAATTGCGCTAACAGCAAGGCAAAAAGGTTCTCTTAAGAAATTCCACTGGCAGCTGGACAATGTACAGTACTGTTATGCATCAGTGTACAACCCATAGATTTTCTTCCAAGAACCTTAATAAGTTACAGGACCCATTTTCTCAAGTCTGCCTTCTTTGTTTGTTCCCTTTATTATCCTTAATTTGCCATCCATCCAGTGGTGATGAGGAGTCTCACTTCAGTTGTTTCATTAACTTTATTGCTAATAATATATTTCATTATGGCCTGTTATTGGAAAGAATATTGCAATCTGCTCATGATAGCTCACGTCCAAAATTGTTAATTAAGTAAATTAATGGTGAGGCCAGATAAATAAATAAAGAACACAAATTTGCATACTGTAATTGAATGTCACTCTCGGTTATTCTGCTCTTTGAACTGATGGATGGGTACCATCCAAACCACTGACAATAATGAACAAAAAAAATCACAAAAACACAACAGACAGTCACACGGTGGTTATCTCCACGCATTAATCTACAATATTGACAACAGCACTCAACATAGCAAAGGGAATCTGCAGGCAAAAAACTTGTATCTGTTGTGTTCTACATCCACTATCAGTCGTATCTCAACTGGACGCTGTGCTGCCAATCAATAAAACCTATGAACGATTTATTTGACAAGCCCAATGGTCACATAATAAGAGAAGAAACAAAGTAAAATAAAGCATAATCTGCTGTGTGTTTTCATCTTGACGTTTCACTTTTGATCATCAGTCAGTCTTTTATCTGGGTTATTTAACCCTATAACCAAAACCGTCATGGTTAAACAGGCAAGGAAAAATTTGGGAAACCAATTCTCTGCTTAGTATCAGAATGTGGCACAGTAGCAATGTGAACTTAAAATATCGTTCAAGACACTAATGTCATCTTAAATAGTTTAAATTCTTGAGCTGAAATCAAGGTTACTAAAATAATTTCTTTGCCTAAAGCTAAAATTTGCTACCAGAGAGTTTTAAAAACTTTACAAGAAACTGACAGATTTACTGTTAACACTATATCACTGGATTATAAAGTTATTATTAATGTGTTAGGAAACTTTGTGTCTTTTTATTTTTTGGTTCTGTTTTGGTCTCCATCACGTTAGTTGATAACTTTATCTGATGAAGAGGTTTGAGATGACACATCTAACGCTGTGGCAGGTCAACCTTGCTGCCCATTTTAACTAAAAAAATAGAATTGACCTTCTAGGACATTTTTTTTAAGTATCTAAATAATAATCGCACTTAAATATAAAGTATCAGAATGGAAAACCATATTTCTCTTATAGTAGAGTACGAATCCACAAGAACAAGTGTCACACTTCACAATTATTAGGCTGGCTGGGTAGCAGAAACTCAATTCTGTGTCCTACATAATGCAACTTAAACATGATAAACGCCTCAATTTTTCACCTTTTTTATGTTGCCAAACTCTTCTGTATCCAGATGGCTATGAGTACATAATGGCTAGACTAAATACTGACATTTTGAAATGAGAAAAGAATAACTAACCCTGCAGAATTTATAGGCATGTAAGAAACTGAAATGGGCTTTAAAATGGGAAATGATGCCTTGATTAGTGGCCATTTGTGCTGAAATTAAGTTGGCTCTGACTATGAATACCAAGCTGCAGGATGTGTGAGCACATTCATTTCTCCTCTTTCTGCTAAAGTACTGTTTCAGTGCATCAGTATCGCCAGAGAAGATCATACCCTGTATGGCACCGAGCTCTATCATGACTCCCGCTGCCTGGCCTAGAGACAGATTTAAGAGACAAAGGCAGGCGGGAATGGCCGCAAGAAGGAGTTCTTTGCTAGCACCTAATGAGGATAAGAAAAAATATGAAGTCTTTTCTTTTCATTCTTAACTCCTTGAGATGCCTGTGCTGGGGTGATAAAAAGAAAAATAGAGTTCATTTTACAGGGCTCGCTGAGACAGAGACACAGGATTTCAGAAATGGAAAAGTTTAAAAGTGCTGTCGCCTGCACTGATGGACACATGTGGTGAGACAGCCTTCAGCAGCTGTTCTGATGTTGCTGATCATGAACAATCTATTCTCCAAACTCATATTCCCCATCTTCCCTGTTCTTTCAAACCTGACTAAAGGTAAATGAACACGCAGGAATTCAACAAGCAGATATTTTACATTTAGAAGACATTTATTAATATGATAAGCAGACGTAAAAAACAAAGGCATTGATTGCATTTGATGTCTGCTGTTTGGGTTGGAGATCACAAAGCAATCTCACTCCATAACTTATAAATGTGCTTGATCTTACAGGTCTGAAACACCCACACTGATCCAAAAGTCTTGTTGGGACTGAGGTGCCATCAAACTAGATACCCATAGACACAGGTTTGTGTCGTGTGTAACGCCAAGTACTGTGCAAAAGTCTTGAGCCACCCATGCTGGGAAGATGGGAAATGGGTGGAACGACTTATTAAAAACACGTGAATTAAAATCCAGTTAGGCAAAAACAGATATTTTTACACTTTTAACAAGCATGAAAATCACTGTTTGGTGCAACAATGTTTTTTCTTACCACAAGACATGAAAATAATAAAGATAGTTCTCACTTTCATAAACATCAGAAGCCAGAATAATTCTGGATGTGGGGTATATTTTATACAGTACTGTGCAGTCTCACGTCCCATCCAACCCACATTTCTTTAAATTTGCCAGAAAATTCTAACAAGCTTGAAAGTCAATATTTGGTACAACTACCATTATTCATCAACACATTATGAGCTCTCAAAGTCAAGTTCTCTTGTAATTTCTTTAAGTAGTCTTAAGCAATAGTTCTCTGGACTTCTTAAAAGATATGGGAAGCTTTTCTTTGCTTGCTGCTTGCTTCATTTTGTTCTGTTCTCTGTCGAGATGATCCCACACTGGTTCAATAATGCTGTGGTCTGTGCTCTGGGGAGGTCATTCCATGACTGATAGTGCTTCAGTGTGTTTTTCTCCCCAGGTTATGATTTTACTGCCATGGCAGTGCATTCGAGATCATTGTCATGCTGAAAAATGAAGCCATAGCCAATTAGATGCTTTCCAGATGGCATTGCATGGTAGATCAAAATCTGGTGCTTCTCCGTGGAGCTGAAAGATAGCCCCAAATCATGACAGCCTCCACTGTGTCTTACGGACCTTTCTCCTGACCTCCTCCGTGCACACTGACCACAATTTGAACCAAAAATGTCAAATTTAGTTTCATCACTCCATAAGACTTCTTGTCACTTATTTTAAATCCAGTTCTTGTGTAATTTAGCATACATCAGCCTTTCCTCTCTGTTTTGATTCTTTAAGAATGACCTCTTGACAACCATCTTTCCATCTGATAAGGCTTCAGTGAACAGTAGATGGATTAACTGAAGGGCCAGATATATCTCACACTTCCTGTGTCAGGTCTTTGATGGATTTTTTTCCTATTTCTGAAAGACATGACAGTTCAGCTACCATTCATCTGCTGTAGATAGTTTTTAGGTCTTTTGTCTTCCACTTGTCCAATTTTGGCATGTGCACTATGCCAACATATGCCAATTTCTCAGGTAATAGCTTGTTGGGAATCACCTTGTTGGTCTAGAAATACTATGTCATGCCTTTAAAAACTGTTAGCTTTGGCATTTTGTATAGAGTCATCTAATGGTGTGTTTTTGTGACAAGCTGCTGGTAGCAAAGTGCCTTAAGATACCATTTAAAATTGGTTAATTGCTAGAGTTATCCATCACTTGAGTTAGGTGCCTTTTTATGCTTGAACGATTCAGAGGTCAAAAAACATCCCATAGATAATAAACAGAGACTGCTAAACTTAAAGTCATAGAAAAAGCAGCAACTCACCAAAGAGAAACTTAAGAGACTTTAACATGATGTTTATGGAGCAACAAAACGGACCAGTGGTATATGGAGTACATTATTTACAGTATTAATGTACAGTATTTTTATTTTTCATGACTATCTTAACCAAACCTTCAGTCATAAATAATATGTTATATGCAATTTTGGGGTACACTCTGGAATGATTACCTCTATATATGTAACAAATTACAGTAGGAGAGAGAGAGATGCGAGACTTTTAGCTGCTATATTCTGAACTTCGGAGGTTCATTAATATCAACAGGAATAAAACAGCATGATAGTATAAACTATTCCTTTATTGCTTCACCTAAGGGATTCCATAAATCACCTCAGTGACGGGTTTAACAATATGTGTGCAAAACAACTATTGAAAAAGTGTCCAACAGATTATTTCAAGTCCTCTTTTCCTACAGTCACCGCCTAACAGTTTCCTGGTAAATACTGTGGTGAGTAAGATACAGGTGCTGTCCTGTCACTTCCAATTAGATGCCAGCTATTCAAATGTAAAGCTCTGCTAACCAAGTGTCAGGACATCATTAGCAACGGGTCAAACTGCATTATGCTCACATCTACAGGTCGTTATGGCCAAACAAGCAGGCATGTTCAAGGCATGGAGAAAACAAGCGTCAATGAAGGTAAATGAGACTTCATTCATATACAAAAGCCATTTTCTGAAGACCTACCTCTCAGTACTTTCTCCACAGACAACAGCTTTAATGTCCAGCTTCAACTACAGCAGCAAATGTTAAGCACATGTTCTGAAATATGTTTGATGTCCTGCCAAACCTCAAGGATGTAATGAGTGCTTCGCCACCCTTATGACTCTGTAAATGTTTACAGGTAAACCTTATAATGTGGGCTCACTTAAACCCAGAGAAGCCAGTTGAACCAACAGGATAAGTCAGAATGTACATATGCAGTGTAAGATAATTACTGCATGGCTGTCAGACCAACAACAAGTAAACACCAAACACCAGATATGTCAAAACAGACAAAGCAGTTCTTTATTTTTCAGCTGTTCCTAAACTCTCTAAAGTAACTCAGTGTTAAAGAGATAAAAGAGAAGCACTTAACTATACTCTCTTTATTATCATAGAGATTGAGTAGTCTCCTTCTGAACTATTGTGAATATATTAATGGAAACAAAGCCAAGAGCACAGTGATGGCAAGAGTGCTGAGATTTTGCTTAGCAACATCAGTCCTATCAGTGCATGCAGTGCAGTGTAACGAATCTAAATGTCAGCATGTTACTATGCTCACAATGAAAAGATAATCAGATTATGAATTCTAAATTTACATGAACTGACATTTTATTGGCTAGGAGATCACCCGTGCTATTAGGATTCATTCTAATATGAAGTGTTCCTGTAGGACCAGATGAAAAGCCATTGTTAGCCATGACAGTCTGTTGTTGCTCTTCCTTAGTTTGGACAAGAGAAGTGGACTGATCATTCGTGCTTTCAAGTATAGAGAAATTACGGTGTGGAGGTGTCCTGATTTCAAATACTAACTAGCTTCAATAAACAGTCAATGCCTCCAATCTAATAACTTTTGGTCATGTAAATAGTTTCCATCATTATTTTTGTCTCCCCTATCAAAAACGTTCATCAATCAGGGCTCATATATATTGGTTCATGTCTGTGTACACCAAATTGAACTCTGTGCTTACATCACATATTTTCATATTTCAGTTACATATTAAAGACATCTTTGGTAGGGTTAGGTAAAAAAAAAAAAAGTGTTATGTTCGGAAAATTTCTGTTTAAAATAGAAGGGTTACAAACAGCTCTGCCACAACGTTCAGATGGTAGTCAGAATTTGGTGTAAAACAAAACCAATTTTCAATCATCGATCCATCCTGCCCTGTGCCAGTGGTTCAGGCTGTTTAGTGATGGTGGTGTAATGGTGTTTCTTGGCACACTTTGGGCCACTTAGTCCCACTTGAGCACCATTTAAACTCCACGGCCTACCTGAGTATTGTTGCTGACCATGTTCTTTCCTTTGTGACCAGAGTGTACCCGTTTTCTGATGGCTGCTTTCAGCACGATAACAGGTCCAAAAGTTCAAATGATCTCACCCTGGTTTCTTGAACATGATATAGAGTTAAGTGTACTCAAACATTCTCGAGAGTTACCAAGAGCCTTTGGGATGTGGGGGAACAGGAAATTGATGTTACGGATTTGCAGCTGAAAAAAACTGTAGCAATTGCATGACGTTGCAAATTTGTCGTGTGACATTCACACAAACAAATATATTTTTATGATTGTCACATTTTGCTATGAGAACAGGCTAAATATTTGCATGCAGCAATAGAACAAATTACCCAGAGTACACATAAAACAAAAAATGGGAATTTGACATCCACATGCTTATTTCTGTGTACAGATTAATAGACATTGGTCATTACTTCCAGACGGACAAGTTTCACTGATTTGTTAAAATATTACTTATGATGTGTTCAGTACATCAAACCACATTCCATCATTTTCAATTAATTAAGTTCAGTTCAATTTTATTTATATAGCGCCAAATCACAACAACAGTTTCCTCAAGGTGCTTTATATTGTAAGGTGAAGAATCAACAATAACAATGATGAATGGAATTAGACCATTATCCGAGATTTGCTGGAAAGCTGACACTTCCTTCTAGCTGCTGAAAATGACAACACAAAGACAGACTCATTTGACTGGATGATTCATTTTCAAATATTATAAATAACCCAGAGTTTATACAGGGCAGGCTGGCTGACTTCAATCTTCTGGACATCAGCATCATTTTGATATTGTCACTGTTGATGCTTTCAATCAGTTGTCTAGTCATAGAGTCCTCATCTGGACTGTCATCCCGTTGACTTTCCCCTGACTTTAGTTTAATTAGAAACTGTTACATCAGATTCCATGTGCTAGAAAGTGGCACACACCTATAATGACATACAATAATCTCAAAGCAGCTATCAGTCACAAAATTCATTAGTAACATCCCTTGATGTTAAGTGATCTGATGTTTTGCCTTCAGGCACTTTCCATTAACCTTCAGCTCTTTTTAAAACACATCAATTAATGATAAAATTCCCTCAATGCAACCCCCTATAACAAATCTATTAGTGCCCAATCCTGTATATTTCTTCAGGCACACCCTGAGCAAAATGGTTTTCAGAGGTACCGTCTCTCATTACAGTGGTAAACATTTGAAACAGGATGACCTGTTAACTCAAAACCCCTCTAAACCGCTGTAGGGCTATATAATTCTCTATATTAAATCTTCTACCAGTGTAAAGCTGCAGTCAGAGAAAAGCTTGCAGCTTATAACAAGATTTCCTGGAAGCCCATTCCCTTTGACCGATAACCATGCATTTCTTAAAAGTTCATCAGGAGTTTTGATTGTGTTCTATAAAACTAATGACAGCTCGCATTCTAGGAAAAATAAAAAAGAGTTATGGGGCAGGTGGGAGTAGTTTAGTCCCATTCTTCCTTGGAACGCCTGCACAGGAGAAATCGAGCAGAGCAAAGCGAAAAGCAGCGGGATGTTTTGAAATGGATTAATGCTCCCACTGTTTGAGGTTAACAGCCTGTCGCTGGGTTTCCTTATCAGATGGCCAAGATCAATGGCACAAACACATCTGCTCCCAGAACAATCTGCCAGGGTATTGCTGGACACTGCACTAGGAATGAAATAAAATCATTATCCAGCAGCTCCTGGAGCTATTTTAAACCTATTGGTCCTCTGAATCCAACACAGCGTAAGGACCAACATCCATTGACCTGTTTGGGAAGACTCATGTAGGAAGACGGTTTCAAAACTGTCTGAGACAAAACTAGAACATGTTTTTTTCTTCAGATACACCATGGAATTGTCTGTGATTAGATATCTGGGCTTTTTTTTACATTAGGTAGTGTAATCTTCCATGTAGTAAATTACATGTGTTATCATATAGTGAAATTTTACCTGAAAGCAAGCGTGTTGGTTTCTCTCTAATAACCAGAATTCGGGGCTGATACCACACATTTCCAAGTAATCATCACACTCCTGATAATAAATCCTAGTTTTTTATAACAACCACAGGTGTTTCCAGGTAATAAACCACAACATAATATTTACATTGCTACCTTCAAACAAATAAGAATGCTGGAAACATAAGGCAGGATTCATTTCAGCATTACATAACGGCAATAAAAGCATAATGTTAAAGTATCAAACAATTACTTTATTATTACGAAGTTACCACCACAAATCAGCATGTAAGAAATACACAGATATGACATTTTATTGCTGGCAGGTTATTATCTTGTTACCAAAATATTACTATATGATTACTAATTGGTTTTTCCTCATAGGTCTCCACTTAGTTTCCATGCCATTATACCCGATTTCTGGCCTGTTATTACCCAGTTACATAACTTTTAATGTAGTTTTGCTCATCTATAACCACTGTTAATAGAAGAAAATTATTTAGACATTACTTGAATATTACTTTGGCAACAAAGAGGCATGCTATTTCCACATATTACGTTCTTGTCTCCACCTTATTATCCTGCTACTACAAAATTATTTCAAATAGAAAGTGCTAAAAAAATCAAGTCACAGTTACTGTAACTTTCTAATAAATCTAAAAGAAAAAATCTTAATTTCATAAAAGATGTTTTCTGTTAAAGACAAAGCAAACTGAGGTCACCAATGCCAAATTCTAAGTTTTCTTATCCATAAGATTTATTTTTATATAATCTGGGCACGTAAAATAATTATAGGAATTCTGAATTGCACGGTGGTTTCTACAATTCCCTCTTACATTTTATATTTGCATTTTATTAGGCAGATACTTCAATGATAAGACACAGTTCAATGACAAAACCTTTCCTCAAATTTCACTATATTTATTAAACTAGTTTAATTTGTTTTGTCAGAATTAGTTGGCATCAGTTAATACACCCAAGTGGTTGTGTGTGTCATGCTATCTGTTTTTGAACTGAGCTGAATGCCCACCATCCTTTTGCATCCTTCCACATAATATAAAAAAGCCCCAGTGTGGCTCTTGTACCATTTGAATAGTCTCACTTAGCCACAGGCACAGTACCAGTATAATCATATATTCTGCAAGAAAAAAAATGAGGCAATTATTTGTACATTTTGTGCAATAAAAACTAATCATGGATGGAAAACCTTTTTGTGTTAAAATAATGGAAAGTAAGAAAAAAATCTTTTGAAAGAATTAGGACATTCAAATATGTTCAGCATTTAGTGTTTTGGCCCCATGACTAGTTTTGCAAGTTAAATTGCTTTTGAAAATAAATCAAATGATCGGTTTTGGTATTAAACTTACCATTTTTTTGTGTACTGTACTGACAACACATACTATGCAAGATGACATGTGTTAACGGCCTTGATGATCTCCCTTACAATAACAGCACATGTCCAAGTTTTTCATTGGAGATCTGGCTGCCATGTCATGATGCAGCTGGACTTAAAAGAGGTATATGTTATCTAATTATTGATGTATGCAGTTAAAATTGAAGAAGTTTTTTTTTTCTCAACATAAAGCTTCATTTTTAAATGCTGCATATATATCAAATTTAATGCATCAGTTTAAAATGAAAGGCTTTTGAGCAATGCTAACAAGTCATGTAAGTGCTGTGATCATGTCTTTGTTTTGTTTTTTTTACCCATTTGTCTTGAAGCAATTGCTCTCACATGACTTGGAATGGTGCTGAATGCCTGTTGGGAAATCAAACAGGGGCTCAGTTGAAGCGAAGAGTGCTATTTTGTTAAAATGGAAATTGTATTGAACATTTCTAACATACATACACTTCAAAGAAACTTTCAACACTAAGCCTTCACATTTAACCATTATCAATTTTTGCTGTTAAGATCAACAAATAGCATAAATAGCGTGCACTAGTTACTATTTGACAAGACTTTGAGTTATCCAAAAACTGTACAGTATTTCATGTTATTTGTTATGCAAAATTTATTTCTATAGCACATTTTAAAAACAACAGTGTTGACCAAAGTGCTTTACAACCAGCCAAAAAGAGAATAAGTAGTTAAAAACAAAGCATTAACAAACAACACAAGTCACAAACATAAAAAGCAAAAAAGGGTTGTTTTTTTTTAGCAAAATTAGGAGGAGTTTTAAGGCGTGATTTAAAAGACGGAATAGACTCGGAAGTACGAATGTCAACAGGAAGGTTATTCCAGAGTCTAGGAGGTGCAGTTGCAAAGGCATGATCACCTCTGGACTTCAGCCAAGACCTTGGTTGTACTAAGAACATCTGCCTAGAAGATCTTAGTGCTCTTTTGGGGTTATACAAGTAGAGGATTTGCAAATAATGCAAATAAAAACAGACTTCAATAATCTTAAGCTTATATGTAATCACAATTTTAAATGTTGAAAGTGTTGAAAAGCAATATAAAAGTATATTATAATTAAAACTATATTTATTTTAATTTCTAGCTGTTTTGCAAAAGGCATGTGGTTTCATCGGCTTAAATGTGATGAAAGACTGTCAGATTAGGGTTACTGTGAAAACAGAATGAAGTAAGAAGGCAATACCTACCAGTAACATATAAAGACCCATTTAAAACCTACTTAAAAAATCAGCTCAGCAATTATTATTTATTTTGTAGCTTTGAAATAAAATTTTCATTTCATTATGCTGAAAATGTTTGACAGTCTTCTTACTGAATAAAGCAAATAAAAAGTTCTCTCATGCATTACTTGTTCAGCCAGCATCAGGACAAGTTACAGTAGCTACTGAAGGAAGGAGAGTCCAGCTAAAAAGAAAAGGTCACCTGGGAGTGTATAGCAGTGGGATGCCTTAAAGGTTAGCTCCATCGAGCTCTATCAAATATTAATGGCATCAGAGGCCCCGACAGGACCCCCCGGCAGACAAGCAAGTCTTTTTAGCAAAGGGGGTGTTTTAAGAAGCGATGCGCATTGTGATGCAACACTTTGTTGCTGCTCTGCTTCATCCCGATTCTTTCTGTTAGATTTTCACTTCGTGCTCCATCTGCAGAGGTCCAACAAATCCTTGGCAATCCTATGCTGCAGTTTATGTGGCAGCATGCGGTGTTTTCCAATGCACCATTCCTGTATTTCTCTTAAAAGGTCACGGGCTGGTGGATTGTGACTTCTTGCCCTTATATTTCCAGTATTTTGTATTACCTTATTGATCCAGTAATGTCAACAAGAGGGGCATAAAGGTTACTGTGGAGTGTGCTATCTCTGCACCCATGCCTTATTAACTATGCACCTGCCTGGAGACATTAGGCTTGGTAGTAAAAAGAGCCAAAACTAATATTTAACAGAGAAAATCTGTCCTTTCTTTAATGGAATATTGGCAGTGCTCCTAGCAGAAACAATCTGAAAGGGTGCAACCATTTCTCTGATTGATTCCAAAAAAGGATATTTTACCTCAGTGGGGCAAGTAACAGTAAACACCGCTATAAAAGAGCAAAATGTGAGTTTATATTTTTCTTGGCAAGTCTCAAAACAGGGCAGTTTTGTTTACTTCTTTGCAAAGTTTCTCTTGACTTACTGTAACCTGATATGAAGAATTTTCTCCGCAGATTAATACAATATAGAGATGCAGCGAAAGACAGCAGGTGTTGGCCAGATGTTCGCAAGGAATGCTGTGGGATGCATACAGTTTCTCTGCTGTATATTTGCCATTGATGTCATTGTTTTTGGCAACCGCAATCTGCCTTTTTTAAGCATGCAGGTGCCCAAGGGATGCATTCAAAACAAAAAGTGAATTTGTATACAGAGGGAGCCAACAGAATTACAGTAGCGGTTTATTTTTTATGACAGTAGCTCTGTGTATAATGAACAAAAGAAGTGCTCTGTCTTTCCAAGCAATATCAAAGTACTCATGCAATCAAACCAATGAAAAACTACCTTTTTACATATTTCACCTTCTATCTTACCGCATAACTTACTATATCCCATTTCGTTGCAATTGCTTGAACGTGATTAGCATGCTGCAGTCTGGTTTATGTTCAGATAGCACTAACAAATCTGGCATTCAGACTTTAGGTGCTCCATTTGTTGCAGGAGGCTTTAGTGTTTTTCCATTAAACTTTCATCCATTGCTTACATTTGGAGCTGAATTCTTGTGCATCATGCTTGTTAAATTTAAGAAATATCTTGTAGTATCTTGTAGAGGTCATATTGTAATGGTTTGTGATCTTTTTGTTAGTTTGAGTTGCCATTCATGAAAATGGATTTTTAACAAAGTAATAAGAAAACTGAAAATCACTTTCTCTGAGCCAGTTGAGTCACTTTCTTTCAAGAATGTTAAAAGGATGGAAAACTTGAGATTCTTTACAAAAAAACTTGCACCTTTCCCCCAACAACTAAAAGTCAATATCAAATTGACATAACTCATGATTTGTATGATGTAAAATGAAACAATTCCTTCTTCCTGGCTTTTATAATCTCAATACCGCCAACCCATTGAGTCCACCCCAGCAGTCCTGCAGATGCCCCCATCTTCATACAGCTTTCATCTGCTCCTTAATAATAGATTGTGGTCAGCTAGTCAAGTCTTCCTCCTGCTTTGGGGAGCCTCCGAGGCCTTTGGTTACAAGACTACAGTACTGCACTTCTTTACGCAGCACATGAACGGGGAAAACCAGCTTCCCTGCCTGCAGCTCTTTGCTCTGCTTTCCTGTTTCTAATGTTTTGTGCGTCGGCTTGGCAAGCTAGGCAAAGGTTCACGGAGCCACAGTGAGTGGAGGAATTCTGCAGTTCATTTCCATGTGCTGAAAATGAACCGAGAAAAATAACCACAAGGAATTGCTTTATGTAATCTTTTATGTCTGAGTCTGCATCCTCAATTTATGAAGCTGTAAACAGTATGCACATATTTCATCACTCCGAGGCGAGAGAGTGTGCGTGTGCGGTGTTTGTGGGTATGTGTGCATGTGGTGGAGAGAAGAGGAGTAGGGAGGATTTGTAATATCACCACAATATTAGAATGTGAATAATGCATATAATCCACCTTAGAGCGCGAAATAAGACTGGGCCATTAAAAAAAGCTCTAAACTGAAATTGATGATAAGCATCACAACTGCAAAGCAATCTACTATAACCGAGAAACAGCAGCACGAGTGGTTTCTGAGTTAGATGAAGCTGCTTGGCTGCAAATGAACATGCAGTGAGTGATTTACAGGTTAGCTGTTTATCTGGGACAGTTGCAGCCTAAGTGGAGTGTGGGAAGATAAACCAGTCTTGTGAAAATCTGGGATATAAATTTGACTTTTTAAAGGTAAAAATGTGCACCAGGGAATGTCAATCCTTTCATTATCATCCAAAGTATGAAAGAAATGAAAGTGTTGAGGTGTCTGTTTTGAAATGGGAAGTTGGTGTACTTCATTAGATACTAAGAATATACACAAGCCAAAAAAGGGGGCTGAAAACAAGCAAAAAAAAGAAAAAAAAAGAGATCCAACGGCTTTCACACTGCAGGGCTCCAGTTTTTACATATTTATTTTATAAAAGAGTGATGTTTTGAGCAGAATAGAATATCATCCTGTTGCACAGCAAGCGTTTGTATTGTTCTTTTCATTGTTGTCTTTCATTGTTTGTTAGAAACAAATGAGGATTAGAGTGCATATCTGTTAATGCTATTGTAGTGTTCTATGATTTAGTTAACACATTTATGCCCTGTATTTTATACTATTGCACAGATATATCTACATAGATGTCACATGGGAGCCGCTGTTTATTGGAATAATGCATCAGTGCGGCAGCCTTACTGCGTAGCTGGAGCTGGGCCTCCACCTAGAGATTTAAAAATCCTCATAACTGTCCGAATTTTTTGAGGAGTTTTCAATTGTTTTGGTTGTTACAGAATGGCAGTGAAACCATTTATGAGTTCTCTAACTGTTGTGGTCCATCAATGTTTCTAACTTTATTCTTTATTAATTCATTTGATCAACACTGTGAATAATTATTAACTGTGTGTTTACATTAGTGCCGAGAAACAACCTGAAAATTTAGGCAGATTTAAGTCTTTAATTTAGGTGTTTAAGGACTACTGTATGTATCTACAACTATGTTTTCATGCCATAAATGAATCATGGCTAAAATAGTCCTTTTCAGTCAACAACCTTGCACAGGTTGTTGACTGGAGCACAGGAGGTTCTCAGGCCAGTTATGCATCAGTTTTTGAACACAAATACTTATTGTGCATTATCATCAGTATATGGCTCTCTTTTTTTTGGAGTGTGCATTGAAGGCTGAGAAAAGAGCATTATTCTACTAATGTATGAGTTAAGGTGAAGTTGCAGCATTGCAAATGAACACCACATCCTGTTTACATGTAAATCAATACTGTTATATGTCTAAATGGTGAGAAACATCCAGGTCACACTTGCGTAGAGGAATACTGGATGAGGCTCCATGTAGCTGGGAAAAAGAGATGTCTCAGATATTTCTGAGCACCTAGTGTTATATACAGTATATACTCATAAAAAGATATGGCTGCAAAAAGTCAGAACATTGTGTGTTTTTCCCCCCGGAACACAATGATGTGATATAAGATAACTTTAAAGACATAAAACACGAGCTGGAGCTAGATGACAGAGCATAGTGTCTGGAGAGGTAAATTATTACAGTATACAAAGGCTTGGTAGAAAGCTTTATTCGAATAAAAAACATCAAAATGTTATCACTAGATTCCAGCGGCAGCATCAACTTCTCTAATTAAGTGCCAAAAACATCAACAACAACCTCTGCAAATGGTTCAATGACTCTAAGTAACAGAGACTTTACAGCGTGCTTTCATCCAGGGAGAATACTATGAAGTTGTCACGTTTATATTCTGTCAAAGATTGATTTACTGAATATAAATGAATTTTCGGAGGTATGCTAGAATTATGCAATAACTACCGCAACTTTGAGGCCTTATTTCTCTAAACCCGGTAAGTTTGAGTAAATGTCTCTTTAAAATAAAGAAATATGACAATGGTGGAGGTGGAAAAGCCAGTCGTCGGATATATTCCTGTTTGAGATTCATCAAGTGTTATGTGCGCATGGCGCCCATGCATGGTTTTGCTGTTGGCCAATGACAAATTAATTTTGAACAGCTTGTGGAGCTTAGGAGACTTGCTATACCTTCTATGCTCTACCAAAAGAAACTGTCAAAGAGTACACAATAACGGTGAAAGCCAGGTACTTAAGTTTATCTGTAGGCATGCACATCCATGAAAACAACTGTTGAGAGCACTCTAGAAGTCTCTCGTTACATGTTTGTAACTTTGTCCCCACCTTAGACCAAAACATTGGGCTCCATGTCAAATTTGCTACTCGCTCATACTGAAGCTTAAAGTGCTGCTCACTAAAATTCTGAGTGCTTTTGATTTCCTTTCAACAGTAATAGAAGATGTGACATACAGAGAAATTAGTTAACCAAATGGCAACCTTCCATCCATCATGCATTTTCCTAACCACTTATCCAATTGAGGGTTCTTGGGGGTGCTGAAGCCTATCCCAGCTGACATCAGACAAGATGTGGGAACCACCACAGACGCATTACTAATTCATGACAGGGCTTACAGAAACAGACAATTTAGAATCACCAGTTAACCTAACAAGCATGTCGTTAGACTGCGGCAGGAAGCTAGAGTAACCAGAAGGAATGCATTTGGGGAGAACATGCAAACCCCACAGAGAGAGGCCTCAGCTGGCCAGCAGATTCAAACCCAGAAACTTCTTCCTGTGAGGTGACACTGCTAACCCGTGCACCATCATACCACAAGTAATAAATTGTATGGGTAAAACCCCCCAAAATTCCAAGTCTTTAAACATGTCTACAAACTGTGACAAAACACTTTTGGGCTCTATAGTTAATTTCCTTCACACAAACTGTAAGTAATGCTTAAAGTTAGCCTTTAGTGGGGTATAGCTGGTTTGTGTGAAAGGTTGACGCTTACTAGGCCGCTAACTATCTAATAGGCTTCACCCCTAATATAACTTAGAGCACTTAACTGTTTAACAGAGATTCAAAGTAAGTCTCTGATCCAGTTTTGTTGAAATTTTGGTGGAACTTGTTTTTTTTTTTGTTTTTTTTACAAATTTGCTGATATTTGTGTTTGCACACATGCAGTTTATGAACTGTTACTTTAGCTGATGACTTAGAACACCATTTCCTGTCTAAACATGGTTACTTTTTACTTCTAGGGGGAAAAAATCACTACAGTTGTACTGTACATTCAAAAAATGATCCTTCTGCCTCAATAAATATGAATTAATAATTTTCAATAAAATCCAACTGAAATATATGAAATCAAAGGTTTAAATAATTTAACGCTCCACACAGAAATGGCAGACAGTGGAGTTAAACTCAGGACCTTCTTACTGTGAGGCAACAGTGCTAACATGTACTTATATATATACTAGTCAAGGAAATTTGTATTTTAAGATTTTATCCTATGCTTGTATAAAAAAAAAGAAAATTCATGGAAAATTTACATGGTCCAATCATCTCAAATGCACATATGAATAATATCCATCTATCCATTCGCTCTTCTTATCCTTTTCAGGGTCGCGGGGGGCGTTGGAGCCTATCCCAGCTGTCATAGGGCGAGACGCAGAGTACAGCCTGGACAGGTCGCCAGTCTAACACACAGAGACAGACAACCATTCGCACATTCACTCCCGCATTCACACCTATGGGCAATTTAGATTGATCAATTAACTATCTCCACTAACTGCATGTCTTTGGACTGTGGGAGGAAGCCGGCGTACCTGGGGAGAACCATAAAGACACAGAAAGAAAGACTCTGGAGCTTCTTGCTGTGCGGCAACAGTGCTAACCACCGTGCCACTGTGCCGCTCATAACCCATATGAATAATAACCCTGGACAATTTACAGAAACTGATTACTTAACAGAAACACCAATACTTGAAAAGGGAAGACATTTACACACCGGTTTTTAAAGTGAATTAAAGACTTATATATAAAATAATGTAAACGGTCAATTTCCGTAACACTGAAGTATTTACATCCCCTTCTTAATAAAATGAAACAACTGAAAGTGTATGCCCTGAGAATATTTAGTTACTGCATATCCTCTCTGGCTAATGTCAAATTAGTTCTAAATATTCATGATTCTGATCCCTACATCAGCATGGATTAGCACTCTCATCGCTTGTGTGTTTTCCGAAAGAACGAGCTGGGATGGCACCACGGCATCAATTAGTCATGTAAATGTCATCATCATTATTTAGACTGGGTTTTGATGCCTCTATCCTGAGAAGCTGGCTTTAAATGAAAGCTTAAAATGAAACAAGAATGGGGAAATCTCCGCTGATGATATCCACACAGCTGTAGATAAAATATTAAACACAGACCTCCAGGGCATGAAGGCTATCTGATTGGCAATAAAAACGGCTTGAACAATTTTAAACAACGCTAATTGGGATGGGAAAGACAATGAGATATGGCAGCAGAGGAAACACAATGAGAAAGTTCAGAGATAGCATGTGATCACAGATCAGTTTGCATTATGTTCCCCTTTATTACCTAAGATTTAATTTTACACGAAAACAATATGCTCTATCCTCCCGCCTGTTTCATACGCCTCACCATCTGTTGTTTTTCTTACTCAACTGTTCTCTTATGTTGCACTTCGCTCTAACAGTGGCCAAGATTGTCTAACTGTACCTCAATTTCTACAGAGATGAAAAAATGAAATGAACAAAAGGCCTCTTTCGACACAGGTATATTTTCTCTCAGTCCAGAATAGAATGATTCTATCTGCGGCCATCACAGAAAATCTAATCATACAAGACAAAAGAAAGAAGAAGAAGAAGAACGTGGCCACCTTTGGCTCCTCATGATGTCAAACTCAGGATAAAGGTAGACAGATAGAGCTGCATACCTCCTAAAAATCTGAGTACTGTCAGTGCACAGCATCAACAAAGTACTTTTCTCAGTGCTTCCTCTCAGGCCTTTGATAAGCTTTAATAAATGTTAATAGAATACAGACTGCTTGGGGTAGAGTTTAGGAATTACAAATTGCTGAGCTTATTCTCAGGCATCCTCAAGGGACTTCTTGGACTGCAACACCTTGACACATTCCCTTGAGGGCACAAACGGAAAGGAATGAGAATTGTGCAAGAATGTAAATTTGACTACAGGGAGACGCTGCCAAGCAAGCGCGCAGATGGCTGTGTCAAGCTGGCAGAGAACGACGGAGAGAGGAGGGGTGGGTGGCACGTGGCTGTCTTTGGCACACCACAAGCATCTGGCACAAGAGGAACGTGCATCCCACCAACATCACTGCCACCCTCATCACTGACGACAACCCCACCTCCCTCCCTCTATATTCAGTTTATCGCACCACCCAGCGTCTATGAAGACAATGGGACAGTGAAATTCTAGCGTGTGTGTGTGTCCCCTTGTTGCTGGAGCCTTTCTCTTTGTGCTATGAATGTGCATGGCTCAAGGTTTATGATAATCTCGTCCCAGGGCTGATGGTGTCATGCAGGACTGGGTGGTCGCAGGGAAGTGAAGCATAGAGAAAATTTGCAGCTGTTGTGAATGAGAGGTTTTGTTATAAAGGTGGGAGCCTTACCCCTGTGGCAAAATCTTCTTTACAATGAACTGATGAAGTTGTACACATTGAGCTCCCAAGTGGTACCCTCTTACACACTGCATGGCCGTTTTGTAAGGTTCGTCTCGGTCTTGCACACATTTATGGGTCTAATGGCTATAATCTGGGATCTTTTCCCCTGGTCCTCAGTTCAAAAAAGGCTCAAACACCGAAAAGGCAGAAACATTTCTGAAGTTTTTGACCATTATATACACCCAAGTAGTTTGCATCTTCTTTAGTCTCTGTTGTCCATAATTACATCTTGTTGTAACTGTCACAAAATTCATGATACCATGTGCATTTAACATTTATCACATTTTCATACAGAACCTGTACTTTACACAGATAAGCATCCTGGCACTATAGCACGCATCTCGTTAATGAGTTTAAACATATGAGATCAACAATCTGGTATCCATTTACCGCCTGTGAGGAGATTCCTGCTAAGACCCAATCACTTGGCAGAGACCTGGCCTCACAGCATCCAAAATGAGCTGCACAGCGATACATTGAACACACTGGCAAAACACACAGCAGTGTCTTATCTACACTGGCATGCAAACAAGCCAACGCATTACAAGGGCAAAACATTATGGCAAAACACATTCATTTTCAACAATGTCTCACACAGTTTAATGAGTTTTACAACAAAACAATGTACACCGTTGCACTGTTATATTAGTATCACTGCTATGCCTTTATAGTACTTGTCTTTTAGCCAAACCCTTAAGATTCACATTTATATAACGAGTAAATGCTTTAGATATATGACATAGATTTGTTGAGCATCAAATGTATTACATATATTTGTAATCTTTAATCTCTATACCAAAAAAGAAACTAATAGGCCACCTGATTTCCAAAACTTGGAGATACAATAATGAACAAGAGTAGCGTATGATTTAAATCAAATTCTGTGACTTTCAAATATAGAGAATTCATTTTTTCTTTATGTTTGGCTCTTTTTGTTTTAATACATTTTATGTATTTGTGTAACATCATTGCAGTGTACATGCTGTAGTCTCATAGCATTATATTATAAAGCTCAATGTTACACCACTGTATGCGATGATGATGTTTCCTGGCGTGCTAAAAGCATTTTTGCCCAAAATCAAAAGGTAAAAAAAAGTAGATCTCTGCCTTGGTGACAATTGTAAGAAGTAAATAAAATACAATTTTGTTTGTCTCTCACTCTTTAGTGTGAACAGACTGGCCTAAAACATCAAACTTCTTAGATAAGAATGACATTGCTGCAAAGATGACAGCAGACACTGATGCACACAGCCATGAATGATAAAAGGACCTCCCACTGCACGGGGACAGCGAGGGTCAAGTTCAAATTTTTTGTATCATCTGCACTCCAGAAGAATCTATAGAGAAATAAAAAGGATTATAGATCTACTCCCAACCCATGCTGCAGGGCTTCATCATCAGCCCCTGTGCTGGGAAGGGGAGCGTGCAGAGGGCTTTGACAGACTCACACCATTTCAGTGTCGAGACAAAAGCACCATGCTGCTTTATCCAGCAGGAGGTGTTTAACCAGCTTCAGAGGGCTACTGGGACTCGCTGCCTGCCAGATGACCTGTTTAGTGCTGCGTGGTGCCAAGATTTTTTTTTAAGGACAATTCACATTTTAGACTGTTTTTTCCTTGTTATTTAGTGTTTTCTGGATATTCTATGATCAAGTATTGTGATATTCATGTTTGTAGAGGTTTTTTTAATCTTTACTCTGACATTTGTTTCTTACTTTTCTAGAAATGATTTTCCAACACTGAAAAATAAACTGTGTGCAGTTATTTTTTATTAGTTTTGGGTAGAAAAAGATATATAATCCATCATATATAATGCATCAAAAGACAAACCATGCTATTGCTGTATTGTAAACTTTTCATTTTCACTATCTGGATTGTAAAAATAGTTTTTATGGCTTTCTTTGAACATATCACTGTATCAAAGCTGAACATTACTTATAGGGAAATTATGTCTACTCATTTTTCATCATTTTGAATAACAATAAAAAATACCACTATTGATGTTTTATATCACTATAATTATTTTTCCCTACATCTAGATATACTGTCATCATTTCAGGTGACTAAACTGTCATCAGCTTCTGACTGATGATTGCTTGATTTAAAAAAAACTAATCAGCTCAGCTCCATTCACTCAGGCCAATTACTGTATTGTAATTATACAGTAATACAGTAATAAATTGTAATTATATTAAGTAACACTCACCATGCAGGTTTACTTCAGCTGTTCACACCCCGAAAAACAGAGTTGTGTTAGAAGCTACAAAAAGGGCTCTTGGGCACTTGTGTTTTGAGAATTCTGGACACAGAACGACAGTAAATTCTGATTTTTGAAAGAGTAAAAGAGTGTGCATAAAAATCTAAAAGGGAATGGTGATGGCCTTAATCAGACTGTTAACTTCTAGACTATAACTCCTGTTTGGGACTTTTGTGCATCTGTGGCTGTCTGGGGAGAAAGGAATTAGGCTTAGCTAAAGAATACAGTTAAAATGAGTTAAAATATGCCCCTTTAACCCTAGATGTTGAAAATGATGCTTTAGGCTATCCACTACACTGAAATGTGTCTGCAGGTCACAATATGTGACAAAGAAATAAGATGGGCTAACTATTGACATGAGAGGTGCAGTGGCACCAGCATCTTTGACCAAACTGTTATATTTACTAAACTTTACTACAGTAAAAAAGAGTTGACCAGTCTTCTATTATTCAAATCAAAAAAGATGTAAAAATGTCTTGCCAGCACTGCAAGGGGGCAGGTTCATGCCTGAATGCAAAACATGACTACGTAAAAGATGTTTCTTTATGAAAAACATTTGTAAATAGAACTTTTCAGCACCAACACATTAGTCCTTGAACATTACAGAGGTGCAAACACACAGTTGTTGGAAATGTACAGACATGGATGTGTAGACATCTCCAAACCAGCACACATGCACAAGCTTGGCCATAAACTACAGTTCAATAATTGTCTGATTTTTTTACTAAACTCAGTAAAGTGAGTGTGGATGTGTAATGTGTTTATACTATGTTAACATAAGACACGACTTCTCTCATCACCAAAGAAACTATAAAAATATATTCATGTAGCTATGTTCTAATGCTGATGTACTGTAAGTCCTGTGGCATTTTTTAAAATGTCGTAGATTTGTCTGTATAACACAAAGAAACAGTAACAGAAGAACAACCCCTGTCTGAATGACCGAATGCCAGAACTTTGACAGACCAGTGTTACTTGAAAAGGCTACATGAGCACATATTTGGAGAGAGAATTATATTACTGAGTTCAGAAAGACATAGAGTAGTTCCATTTTTATGGACAAATCTAATGATCCATATAAGTAACTATACTAAATTTAGATGTTCTAATATTTTGCTGATGGTATCTCTGAAATAATAACAGAGTGGCTGGGTAGTAAGCATGACCCATTATTACCCACAAAGCATTTCATTACCATTATCATCGACCTGCAAGTAAGAATTCTTAGGTTTCAGGCTGTGTTAGATGACAGTTGGTGACGAATGTGGTTAAAACTGAGATTGAAGTTCAGCCATTATTTCAGTGTAAACAATACTTCAGCCATGATCTCCAAGCCTCATTGTTGTGTGAATGATTTACGACACTCACTGCTGACTGAACCGCTCCACCACTGGAGGCCCGTCTGTGCATGTAACAAAATACAACACGACTGCACATGCACAAACATAAAGGGGCCTACAACAGCCGGGCTATGACCCTGTTTTAAATTACTTCTTTGTGATGCAATTACCCCTCTTGCTGGAAACTGATGTTGGCTTTTTGTTTCACCATCATTTGTTTTGTCAGTGTATCCTCTGGGGACCATCTTCACAAACACTCCGTGACCTTGCCTCCCATTTAGCCACCAATACCCAACCACGCAAAAAAATAAATGTGCTACTCTTAAAGACATTCGGGATGATGACAACTGTCAAAGGACTCTCAGTGGAAACATGGGGGATAGGAATAGGAAATGGGATGCTCAATGGTGTGTGGAAAGGTGTGTGTGTGTGCCACTGTGTATGTGCATTGATGTGGCAACAATAAACTACAAAAGGAGATGAAGGAAAGCACTGAAGGTTTATCATCTTTAAGTTGTTGTCTCCTGTTTCCTGGGCTGTGTGGTCACTGCAACAACACCAGCTAAGAGAAGAACTGCTGTCTTCAGCACTTGTTCAAGTTACCAAAATAAAATGCAAAACTTTTGTTTACCTCCCAACCACTCTCTCAGTACGTACTCTTTGCCTGCCACTTCACAAGGGCAGAAAAACTTCCATGACTGGAACTCTGTCTGTTTCCACTTTTGAAGCCTGCAAACAAGAATACACAAATCATAATTGTGAACTGATCTGTACGAATAATATAAAATGCAATGTGCCAAATGGTTGTCATTTATGAATGTGAAGTCACTACCTATTTTTAGTATAAAATCAAAACAGAATTGATGCCAGCATTACTTACAATGTGCTCAATTATCTGCCTTTCGGTGTCATTCATTCCAGTGTGGGCTGTTTGGACCATAAAAATCAATGTGGGCAGATGGCTGAGCAGTAAATTACATATAAAAGTCAGTTAATGCAGAAACCCACAGACAGAAAACAGATAAATGGAACAAATGCATAAAGTACTGATAGTCATAATCTGAATTAAATACCACGCCGCCACCCTCCCCAGTCAGTGTCCTTACTTCACCCACTCTGTGCATGCAATGTCTCCTGCCTACTAATAATACAATCTAGGTGTGAAATCAACACGGAGCTGTAGCATCTGTTAGCAAACTCAAGTTACTCCAGTAACAATCGAATTTCTTGGCTGGAAGAAAATGCTTTCTTACCAGGTTTAACTCTGGTGAAATGATGCCTTTGCACACAGACTTGACTAAATTTACCAAATACAAATCACTGGCTTGTCTAATTTGGAGGAAGAATCCAATCCAGTAATATCCCTATTAAAAACCATATTACACATGCCAGCTTAAGTAAATAAGATACAAAAATACATTCTGACAGACTAACTATGATTCCAGAACTGCTGTTAACTTGTCTTAAGTTAAGAAATATTCAATATGATTGTTTGTATAGAAATACTAAACTTTCCTTCCCATTCCCACACATTCCTGCTTCATGAAGTTTACCATCCTTCATTTAAGGCTTAGCAGCTCAAGAACAATGCCATACTACTTAAAGCCATATCTCTGATGGAGAAAAGTCATAATTCACTGATGATATGACAGCCACTGGAGGTCCCTCAATCTTGGGTTGCCCAAAATCTGGACATAAGAGCAATAAAAAGGTTGAGGCCTACAAAATTGGCAAACACTTGTGAAGTGATGCAATATATTCTTGAAGTAAAAAAAAAAAACTGCTGCCTTGTGTTTGCGTGTTTAAAAAACTACAGATTTGAATTAACAGTTTACAACCCAATTTTGAATTTTTATTGAGCGGTAATAGTTGTACCAGGCCTTTAAAGAACATTTTTGGTCTTGTGCTGCATTTCTTACTGAGTTTGTTTGTTGTATGGGAGTGCAATTTTCTCATTTCCAGCAACTATAATGCAATTTCTATACCATCGGTTAATGTCAGCCCTTGGTGTCAGTCACTCTGAATCAAAGAGCCATGGGCTTATTCCTAATCTCACAATTCTGCACCAAGATTCAATAATCAAACAGGGAGAAATCCATCATGGAAGGCGCACAGAGACTAATTTCTCTACTAACAGTATCCCCAAGAGGCTGATGCAATTCAGCCATGTTTCGTGCTGAGAGTAAAAGAAAGACTGACACAATGTCTAAATCTGCTTCAGAAGTCTAGTCATGTTAATTTAACAAAATTGGAGTGTATTTTTCCACTTAATGAATTCTTAGTAATATGGCAGAATGTGGTTGGAAAGTAAAGCAAACACTCAACTCTGGAATTATATTACTGCCACAATACAATACTACAGCAATTTGTCATTTACTTAGCTATTGCTCAAGCGTTCAGCAGCAAGTGAACCTTGAGTTTTGCTCTATCACAGTAATATAGTGGGGTTTAAAGAATCAGTTCTTCCAATATTGAATGAAGCCTGTGCATTATTAAGAGAAACTAAGTAATAGTTTTTGGAAAGACATTTTATTGTGGAGATTTTTGTTTCTTGAAATTATTTTTGATTAAGGAAGCTTTTTGATTTGTAGTCTCGTAGCAGGTAAAGGCTTCTAGCAGGTAAAACATCTGTGTGGATGGCATTCAGCAAATCTCAAAACCATCGACTAGTGTCTGATGATGATGATTTGCCTTCTTACTCTTTTTATTTCCCATTTATACGCAAGCATGAGCGGGTGCAAAAGGACAGTTTGCACCCGCTATTACTGTAGCTGTCTTTAGATGGGTTTCCAGTCTACCCTCATGGTAAGTCTTGCTGACAGATACATTAAATCCTTAGCAAAGAAAACCCAAATGGGTAGTTTAGATTAAATGTATAATTTAAACACATGTTGAGTAATTGACAGACATAAAGATTATCTGTATACTGAGTTACTAGTCCGTGTTTTGAAGGTCATGCAAATGTGTGTGAGATTTTGTGTGTATGCATTGTAAAGTGCACACCTGGACATATATGTATCCCTCACTGTGTGCATTGTGTGGCTACTGTATGTGACCTTTCAAAGTGTGCATGAACCACTTACGTGTTTGTGTGGGTGCATAAGGCGGGTGGAATCGGTACACCAAACCACGTTAGAGCTGTCACAAGCAGAGCTGAAATTGGATTAGTGTCACCCGTGATAAGGAGAAGGGGCGAAAGAGGGAAGAAGAGAAAATTGGAAGAAAGGAAGCGGCTATTTCACCACCAATACTTCCCTCTCTACCTCCACCTCCACAATAATTTCATTTCAAATTCTAGGCACTGAATACAAAACCGCAGAGCCATACCGTTATGGAGCCGGCTGAAGTTAATAGAATATTTATATGCAGACTGCGGAACCCTGAATTCTCTTTCTTTCCGAATAGCACCCCCCCTACGCACTTCCCTTTCTCCTATCTCTAGTTTTAGAATTGCCTTTGTTAGGATTTGACACTATTTTTACACCTCCAAGAGCACTGTATTTCCATTGGTTGCAGTTGAAAGGGCCTGTAGAGAGACTGAGTGAATATGAGCAGCGTTTGGTCAGGTGCTGTTACCTTCACCTCGCAATGGCACACAGAAATAGGCGTAAAAACATGCCCACACCACATGCTTTTAAATGGCAAAGGAAGATTCAGTTAAATTAATGCAGAGTGACGCAGACAGGGGGTTACTACTAGATATGTTAAACCAAGAAATCACTTAAATAGAGCCTGTCTGATAAATTAAAGTAGGTTAGATGATTTCCAAAAGCAACACATTATACCACACTCTGAAGAAGCAGCTGAGAAACAAAGTCATTAACCTCCTTCCAGGTTGGAAGCAGTTACAAAGCCATTTCTAAGGTTCTGGGACTCCAGCAATCCAGGTTAGAGCCATTATCGACAAGAGGAGGACAAACTGGAACACTGATGAAACTTCCCAGGAATGACCAGCCTAACAAAATTACTTCAAGAGCGCGTCAACGATTTATCAGTGAAGTCAGAAAAGAACCCAGAATGACATCTAAAGAACTTCAGGCTTCACTTGCATCAATTAAGGTCAGCGTTCATGATTGAACAATAAGGAAGAGACAGAGGGAAAATGGCATCAATGAGAGAGTTCCAAGGCAAAAACCACCGCTGATCAAAAACAGCGCGAAACCCCAAAACATCCTGATAACCTGAAGACATTTGAGAGAATATTCTGTGAATTGACAAGACAAACTGTTAACTTTTTAGAAGATTTGAGTCCCGTTACACCTGGCATAAAAGTAACATAACATTTCATGAAAAGATCATCATACCAACAGCCAAACATGGTGGTGGTAGACTGATAGTCTTAGGCTGCTTTAGGGACTAAACAAAATCGGACAAACATCTGAAACACACCAGCAAGTCCACCTCTGGATGGCTAAAAAAACACAAAATAAAGGTTCTGGAGTTACCTAATCAAAGTCTGGACTTTTCAGACCTTTCATGCTTGAAAACCCTCCAATGTGGTTGAATGAAAATAATTCTGCAGAGAAGACTGGGACAAAAATTCCCCACGGTGATATGAAAAAAAAAAAACATTGCCAGTTATAGCAAATTCTTGATTGTAGTTCTTTGTGCCAGGGGTGAAACAGGGCAAGGTAGGTTTGGTTACCTTTTTTTCCTTTAATAAATGAAATCATCTTTTATTAAAGGAAAAAAAAACTACACTTTCCAATCCAACTACATTTTGGATTTCCTTTGGTTATTTTTGTCTAATATTAACATTTGTCTGATGATCTGAAGTGTGACAAATGTGCAAAAAACTAAGGAATCAAGAAGACGGAAAACACGTTTTCATGGCACCTTATTTGATGAATCATAGCCATAATCTGGAAACGCTGCCTTAAATGATGGTGGAAAGCTGGAGACAGCTGGAGTTGGAGGAGACTGAAAGTTGGTCTTTGTAGAAATAGTAAAAAAGAGAGAGAAAAAAAAGTATCAGGTGAAGTAAAGAGTACCGGGGGGAAAGATAGAGATGCTGACAGGTGAAACTGAAAAGAGAGGGAGGGAAGACAGGGGGAAGAACTCACAGAGGAGCTATAAATACAGCAAAAGTGAGGACCTTGGTTGCTGCATAAAGTCACAATAAGATGCTTCGACATTGTTAGCATTCAGCTAGCGTCGCTTTATGGAGCAGCTCCTGCTGTGTCTACAGTAAAACCAATAAGAGTGGGGTATCATGGGATTGTGCAGGATAAATATGGAATATTCGTTTGCAGTGGGAGGTATGTGTGCACGCGCATGTGTGTGTGCATGCGGGGGAGAAAGGGGTAGGTGTGGGGGGCATGGTTCAGTGGATTGAGAGATAGGACGGCTGGGATACAGATAGACTCCCATTAAGTATTCCACCACAGGGTCACAGCAGTTACAGCTCCTCCACAGAGGCAGAGATTTCCATTTTGTCACATCGCAGGATTCATACCTGCAGCTTTAGTGCAGTCACAGCCCTGCTACAGCAAAGGGATGTGTAATTTTATCTTGAAGGGCTGCTGGTTATAAAATATAAGCAGCAGTTTATGGTGCGAGTTTGTCATCCGATAACTCCATCGCCCGAGTCTGCTGAAATGCTCCAATAACCCGATTGTGCTTTGTGCTGATGCTTTAATCAATGTCTCTTATTTGAATGGTGAACTCGTTTCGTGCTTCGATGATATAAAACTTATATAAACCGCTATCTTTTTGCCGTAGCCGAATAAGCCCAACTATGCATGGCTTCCTCCAGTGACCCCGATTCTCTCCAAAGATTGGATCGCCGCTCTGTTAGGGGAGTTATCAGCCTCAGCCAGCCCAGATAACCAGCAAGGACAGAAAAGAAACATATATGAGTAAGAGTGAAAAAGATACGGCCGGTGCATGTGGTGGAGTAATAAGAAAAACAGGGCTGTGTCTGCCCATTTGTGTAAGTGTGTTGCTGTGTGTGTTTCTGTTGTTCACATCAAACAATAGGAGGGAGGTGTTCCTTGGCTCCCTGTTAGCGTTTGAAAAATGGTATGAATGGACACCTTTTGAAACAGCGGCACCTCTCTCTTTGTGGGAACGGAAGGAAGGCAGGGTGTAATATTGGTGAAGCAAAAGAAGATGAGTCATGTCATCTTTAATGAAAGCTCTCGCAGCATCTGTGTGGAGTTGTGGTTGGCACCATCAGCACATTGTTATCTCCCTCTGTTCCCAGGCTAAGAGGCAGCAGCAGACCTCCCAGACCAGAGTGTGGCAAAAGCTGCACTAGAGGCCATTAAAGACAGAAGGCAGCATGTAGAATATAGGGGACAGCTTGGAAGAAAGAGGCAGGGAACGGGGCAGGAAGCCATACAATAAATGGAACAGAGAGTGCCTCATTATCGCTCAGAGCAGGTATTACAGGTTAGCTGTCATCACCCTTTTGGTTGCCTAGTGGAGAGTAGGTGCGGTGGAAAGCGGTGGCTAGATGGCTCAAAGTGTTTTCTTAATTAGACCTCCACATGAGAGGAGTAAGCCTCTCAACCTTCCAGGTCAAGATTTAAATATTAAAAAAGTTAAAGTAAAAAACGTATTTCTCTTTGTTCATGACTAAAACCGGTCTTTTCATGGAGTAAAAGGATATTTTGAACTAGGTCTGTATATTTTGCAACAGGCCAAATATAAAAGGCCACAAATGTCAGAAAATGACAGAATGCTTGATCTTCGCTGTCTGGCCTTACCAAAAGGCCACAGCCACACATTTTTTAGTTTTAATCTCCGCCAGTAGAAGCAGAAGAAGAGCCAGTAATAAATAAAAGATGTTGTAACAGTGCCCCCTTGTGGATTTGTTTAAATGTTTACCTCATCTTAGAAACTGAGTAAGCCCCACTAGCTGACAGGCTTTTTTGGTTGTGTTTTTTTTTTTTTTTTTTTTTTTTAAATAAAGCTTCACTTATCATATATGTCTGTTCCGGTATGACAAAATACTCTTTTCAAATGCAAAAGTACTTTCTGGTGGTCAAAACAGTCATCGTGATATGAGTCAAAACACAAATGTTTGTCAAATTTTAACCTTCACTGATCAAGGGGTAGATAATAGCAGCCTTAACAGGAGGCCCGGATGTTTTGAATGGATCCATTTAGCTACACTTCACAAAGCAACAAAACCTTTCAAATGCCAATCTCAACACAATGCCTGTCAGTTTAATGTGCACCTGACTGTAATTATGCAAATTTAAAGTAATTAGTCAAACAACCTGTAGCCCTAATGAGTTTTTGCAAAAGAGTACAAGCTAATTTTGGATAATGAGCCTGACACTGTGAACTAAGATGGAAACTGAGCTTCTGTTTTTTAAGGGATTCCCATAACCAGTCACAACCAGCCACAGACCTCTTTCTTAACAAATGCCTCACAAATTATACAAAAATAAGAATTTTTTATTTCCTGCCACAAACATTCCTTGGTGTTACTATTTTGGATCAGGTCATCTGTTGACCTGGCAGCCAAATGTCAGGGTAGAGCACACATGTCAGCTGCAGGTGGAAACTCTCAGCACTGGGTAATGCTGGCAGGCACAGTCGGAGAGCCTTGGGTAATACAGCACTAAGTGACTGCAGGTAAGGGGCCTTGTCTTTGCACTTTTTCATGCTTTGTTGGATTTTTTGTCTGCATTTTATGGATTTTATTGCCGATAACTGATGGGTTACAAGCATTACACACTGGTTGATTACCTAGCGATGTATCTTCAGTTTCCATAACAATAAAATTTTACAGTATGTGTAAAACAAAGCAGCAGTGGGTGTGCACAGTTACAGCAGTTTTTTATTTAATACTTATCCTGATATCCTCTCCTGGATGTAGCTGGAGTCTGGAGAAGCTGCCAGAGTTCCCATGACTGTTTTGTGTGTCACAGGTAAAAAGGATATTATCTTGTTCCAATCACTGAATACATGTGGACTCAATATGAACTGTATGCCCTGGAATTTTTTATTTTATTTTCATTTTTTCTCACAGACGTAGTAATATTTAAACCATTGTTACAGATGACTCCAAGCTTACATTTTGGATATGTCAGTTCTTGTCAGATCTCTTCTCAGTTAAGCAGTTAACTTAGGAAATCTTATTAAATAACCCTCTAAAGATGTCCGGCCTGTATTTGGAAGCGGCGAGCGGTTACACGAATGAATCCTACAGCGAGGATGTGTAGAGACTGACTGAGAGCTGACCCAACCTCAAGTTTCTGAGACATCAGATGTATAAGTCTGTTTTTGTTTTTCGTGCCACAGTATATTGTGATGATTGCTTTGTTTAAGAACAATCTTTACAATATCTTGGATTTCTGTACTTAAACAGAAATAATCAAATTCTGGAGAGAAAACTAATGCATAGGGAAAACGCATGCAACTTTTAAGACTGCACATAGTTAACTTGGATAATGCACTGTCCGGCCTAACACAGAATTGCTGCAATAATATACTGTACTACACATTACAGAAGCTTGTTTTAATTATTATTATTTATTTGATTTAGGAGCTGTTTAAACACTTAATGTGTTCATCGCTACATTTGATGCTGATTGACTTAAATTATTATTTGCATTATAATTTTAGCTATTGTTACATTTTTAACTTCATGCTAGCCATGTCTGCAATCAAAAAGCCAGTTTAATCGTAAAAGCATAACAGAAATCATGCAAAATGGAGGGGGGAAAGGGTATTCTCTTTTATACAGTGACAGCTTGTTCCTGCACGGTAATATAGGAAAAAAAAAACCTGTATACAAGTACCTTATATAGCAATAGTGGGGTTGAATTGTGATCTTCAACCCCAATGAGCAGTGAAACAGCACAGAGTAGGAACAGATTACAAACTACTATGTTTTGTGGCAACATGAAAAAAAACTTTAGATTAAATGTTATTTAAATTATACAAACAACATTCTATTTTACTGCTTATAAATAATTGTGGTAGCATCTTTTTTAGGATTTTGGGAGAAATGTGCATGATTTCATCAATGAGTTTGAGAAGCTGCACGAGTACTTCTGCTTCCTCAAGTTGCAGCCACCAAGTTTCTGTGTGGAGGAGGACTGTGACACGAGCCTCATGCTGCACTACCGCACAACCCGCAAGGGCTTCACCTTGTTTGTCAAAGGTAACAAGAAACATGATGGGGTAAACAGCGGGTGTGCAAAATGGTTTACCAGAGCAACAGGAAATTGGTTTGACCCCAAACCCTAGACCTATCTGTAATGCAATGCTTACATCTCTCCTGTGTTTGTGTGACTTTCTTTGTTATTGCATGCTGGGAGAGGGTCTAGTCTAACAGGTCCGATCAACTAAGAAAAACAATGGCTTCAATAAAAATTGAAGCCATTCCTTAAAAATAAAGTTCTTTAACAATAAAAGTTGCTTTGAAGTAGTTTGGCCAGATTAAAAGGAGTGTTTTGTTTTTTTTAACACACTACAGTAGCTATAGTATACAGACACAGTGTGTACATGTGTATATACTGTATACTATAGCTACTGCAGTATATTAAAAAACACTGCTTTTAATCTGGCCAAACTACTTCAAAGAGTATATGTATAGCAATTTTAAGGAAATGGAGAGAAAAACCTTTTGTCAACAAATGAATGAGCACAGTTGTTGAAACAGAAAGGTTCAACCTATTCAGTCCTTCATTTAAAATAAATCTAAATATAAACCTACTACAGACAGCTCATAAATTAAGCTTACGCAAGCCGATTGTAACTTAATTTCCTGTGCACGGAGTTGACCTCTACACATTCATGAGCAGCATGCGCTTGTTTGATTCCAGCAGGGCAGCTCTCCTAAGTGGGACGACAATTTTACAACACAGATATTGAAGTAGAAATCCTGTCTTAGAAGGAAACTGAGAAAATGACATATGTGGTAGGTACTCAGACTTTGAACTATCAGTCCAGCTACTGTATGCCTGACCTTGACCCTATGTCAGTTTGTTGAGCATGAAAAAGATATCATCATCTTCAATGAGACACCAGGCAGCGTTTGTGTTTGCACTTAGAGAGCAAGTGGTTATTGGATCTAGATAAGTGTTTATTGGGATGGGACTCTGGGTAAAGACAGGATTTACAACGGAACAAATATGAATTATGCAACCTAGTGTACCTGCACGATTCTGTCAGTATTGTCTGCAGTTACTTGTACACATTTTTTTTTTCTATTTTTACTTATGATTTCAGATCGGCTTACATGAAATGGGACTTGCATCTCGCACAGATGCAATTAATGGAAACAATGTAACAAGTTTTGAATATGTCATGCATGTTTCTTCCAGAGCCAATAGTTATTTGATGTGTTTGATTAGCTTCGTGAAGATAAATATCTATCTCCTAGATCTTGTTATTGTGTTGCTCTTAATTCGTTAAGAGTATGTAATAAAAAAAAAAACTTTCTGCAGAGGATCATTTCCTTCTTTTCTTCCCTTTTGGATCACTCTGACACCACACTTATAATAGGAGTGAGTCAAAGGAACTGGCAGTCTACAGATATTCTTAAACAATACATGAGTGATTTGGTCTTTGCGATGCTTGGCGCTCACATCAACATCACCCCACTCTCAGGGATTACACCTTTTTGCCAGTACACCACTCACAGTCTCACTTACACTAGTTTTTAGTTAGCAGCGTCATTTTGAGTGATATCACAGACATTCAGATTCATCCTATCACCATCAACAATCATGCACCGATATCTATCTCTCTGACAGAGAAAAGAGTCACACCACCAGTTAGGAGCTGGAGATTTAATACATCATTATTGGAAGAACAAGATTTCATTAATTTATTTCAAAAAGGAATGGGCGTCGCATTTAAATAATAATGACCTGCCAGGAATATCACAATGTGTTTTATGGGGAGCAGGAAAAGTAGTAATGGCAGGCAAAATATTATCTTACTGTTCATATAAGAAAAAGAAGGGGAAAATGCTTGTATTAGAACTAGAACAAAAAATATAATCATCAGAATCTGCCTATGCTGCCTCACCACAAAAACATATAATTAATAACCTGAGAAAACTAAAACTAGTATTAAATGAAATAATTAACAGGAGAACAAAACTTCTGAGGCACAGTTTGCTTTTGGAGAACTTTGAAGATGGTAGTATATCTGAAGAAGTCCTTGCAAATCAGTTAAAGCTAAATAAAGAAAAAAAAAACATTTATTCTATGAAGGATTCCATTGGAAACAATGGCAACAACTAATGATCCACATCAAATAAATAAATCTTTTAAAGAATTTTATGAAGCTTTATACTCATCACAGATTAATCCCTTCAACGCTGACGTCACAGAATTTCTTAACAATATAAATCTACCGAAACTAAATGGCGAACAGATTGTGGCTCTGGATTCACCTCTTTCAATCTCTGAAATCCATGAAACCCTACAGTATCTCCCAAACAATAAAGCCCCAGATCCAGGTGCTTTTTCAGCAGTTTTACAAAGAATTTGGGCCTATGCTGACACCTACTTTTTTCTAAATGGTCACTCAATTTCAGAACGAACACCAGATTCTATCTCCAAACATGAACTCTGCCATCATTAGTCTACTTCTTAAACCAAGCATGAATCCTGCGTTTCCATCCAGCCCAATATCTCTCATAAAATTAGACCTTAAAATGCTGCCATATTATTAGAAAAAAAATCACTCCATTCATAACACATCCTGATCAAACAGGTTTCATTAAAGGTAGACACTCAGTGAATATTATACATAGACTAATAGATTATTGTTCCATCAAGAAATGTGAAACCAAAGTTGTCTCCTCGGATGCAGAGGAAGTATTTGACTGGGTAAACTGGAAAACAAAAATTTGGATTTGGTTCATTTTTCATATACTGGATTAAAACACTGGACAGCTCTCCAAATGCTTGTGTCAGGACAAATGATCTTACTTCACAAAGCTTCAGCCTACAGAGGGGCACCAGACACTTTTCACCTTGCTATTTGTTATTTTTATCGAGGCATTAGCAGCAGTAATCCAAGAAAGTGTAGATATCAAAGCACTGAAAATACAGACCATAAGATAAGCCTATATGCTGATGATGTATTACATTTACTCAGGAACTCACAAACCTCGCTTATAAAGACAATCACACTTATGAATAAGTTCTCATCCATATCGAACTACTCGATCAACTGGAGTAAATCAATAGTTTTACCTCTGAATTGTAATTTTAAAAACACCACCACCACTCCACTACAATCAGGTAACATTAGATATCTAGGTATAAACGCTTCCACCAAGTTCTCAGACCTGATACAGCTGAATCATGTTCCTTTATTAAAAACAGTAGAGGACGATCTCACACGTTGGAGAACTTCACCTCTATCACTCATGGGAAGAGCTGAGACCATGAAAATAATGATTCTCCTGAAAATAAACTACTTATTTTCACTGATCCCTGATAAACCCTCTCTTATTTGGTTTAGATCACTAGATTCAAACATTTGGAACTTTTTATGGAAAATCAAACCATCACAGATAAGCCTAAAAACTCTGCAAAAACCAAAACACAATGGTGGTCTAGAACCGGCAAATTTTTATCACCGCTTCCTATCCAATAGATTGCTATATGTCTCAAAGTGTTTTAAAGCGTATTAGACAGCTCTTGGCTGGACCTAGAACAGGCATTCTCTGGAAATGTAAAACTTTCAGGTCTGCCTTTCATTAGCTCCACTATTAAACATTTCTCTGACAGCCTAGTGGGAATTCTTAAAAAAATAAAAATATAAAATATATATATATATATATATATATATACATCACTTATCCCATGTAAACTAACACCCATTTGGAACAATCTACATATTTATCAGAACAAGAATATACTACGAATTTCATTGTGGCAAGAGAAAAGGTTAAAAAATGTAGAACATGTTATACAAGATGGAAAGTTTATTTCATTTGAAGAATTTGTATCTAGAATCAGCAAAGGTAAATTTCTTGAATTTCGGCAACTGAAATCCATCATACAGGGAAAAATAAATCCCTTCCCACCCTCATTACTCATTACAAGTACATTTGTGACAAAGACACACACTCTGTCTCTCTCACACACACAAACACACACTCACACTACAAAAAGACTGTTAATTTACATATGAGTGCATTTTCAAATTTTTGTGTTCCAGGTATTGTATGTTTGTTTATTCTTGAAGGTGAAGCAGTTTGTGATACATTATGCATTTCTATTTGTACTCTATCCTTTTATTAGATCTCCCCCCACCCCGCCTGTTCTGCTTTAGACATTGTCATACTATAACACATATAATGTAATAACTGAAATTACCCAAATGGAAATTACTAAATATACAGATAAACGATTCACATCAACAAGAGGAGGCTACGGAGATTTTATATAGCTGTTCTTGGAAAAGAAAAATGTGTTTGGCACCACAGTGCATTCAGATCACAATCCTGGTTGCAAAAGCTGCCAGACAGAACAGGATTTAAAAAAAAAAACTCTCTGCAGAGGATCATTTCAGTCTAAAGGCCAGCATTTTTGAAAAGAGCAAAAATGGACCCACACATTTACAGCAAAGATGGATGGTTGAATCATTGGCAATATACAATTTTTTTTCACTAATCAATTTCCAAAAATATTTAACTGGGGCCCCTGAAACTAACTGAAATGTCAATCCGTTTGGGCCCATTAATTTTGACAAGGACTTCTTTTGAGAATATTTATTCTGTTTTAGCTTTTACAACCATATAACATATAACATATGAATTGGAATATTAGGTACATAAAATATTATTTTTATAGCACTGTTCATGATAAATATGACAAGTACATCATCTAAAACCACAAAGATAAAAACCATCCATAAGCAAGTTTAAAAAGATGAGTTTTTAGCTGCTTTTAAAAAAAACAGATTACCAAGTCCACAGATTTCAGTCTCAGTAGGAGAGCGTTCCAGATTCTGGGGGCCACTGTTGCACAAACTCTTTCTCCTTTACTTCTCAGGCTTGTATGCTGCACAGCCAGCAGGCCCTGATCACATGACCTTGGGGACCTGCTGGGGATGAATGGATGTAAAAGTTCACTGATGTACACTGGTGTTTGTCCATGCAGAGCTCTAAAAGTCAAAACCAGAATCTTAAAGTGGACTCTGAAGTTAATGGTCAGCCACCACAACAATAGTGCAATGCAACAGTGTGAAATGTGAGTAGTTAGAGGCCTCGCAGCAGAAGTTCCAACACAAGTGAACACTGAATTACAATAATCCAGATGTGGTGAAATAAAGGCATGAATAATAATTTTGTATTCAGACCGTGAAACAGTAGAACTTAACCTGGCAACATTTCTTGAGTGACAACAAAGAGCAAACCACAGATTTCATGTGAGTATCCAAAGTGAAGGCTGAGTGAAAAGTCCAGGTTCCTAATAGAAGATTTAGCAACAGAGACAAAGGAACCTAGAGTTTCCATTACCTTAGGCACAAATCTGTCAGGGCCACAAACAAGGACTGTTTTCTCTTTATTAAGTTGAAGAAAATGGTCCACCAACTTTTAATAGAGTCTAAGTACCTATGCAATATCCATTTAGACACATCTTGGGAGTTAAAAAAGGTATATAAGTGAATGTCATATTAGGCTTCACATGGACATTGTCATCCTTATTGTTCTAGAACTGTTCCTCAGGCTAAATGTTTCTGAAACAGTAAACTAGCACTTTCTTTGAGCTTTTGTCGAAATCTGTGGTGGAAAGCAAGCAGAAGATAAATATCCTGAAACTCAGTAAGGAGGAAGACGAGGAAAAAGAGGAGTGTGACAAAGCAAAAAGAGAAGAAGGGGTACTGGTCTTGCCATGTCATTTTTTTTCCCTTGTCTTTTCAATTTCAAATTTAGGGCGTATTAAAAACATTTTTAATAAATGGGATCACAACTTGATGGAAATAAAAGGCCCCATCAAGTTTATAAATGTAGAAAGGAATAGATAAACTTTCAGTACATAAGAGACCCTTATGCAAACTTTGTAGACCCAGTACAGACTGAGTAATATGTTTCAAATATTCATCACTAGAATAAAAGGGGATTAGAGGAAATGAAATAAGGAAATTAATCTGAAGCACAATGCTGTGTATAATTATTTCGAGAGGATATTCCCTTTATTCTATCCTCTTGCTGGCCGGCGTCATTCGGCTATTGCCCAACTGTGTGATTTGGATTTGCATCTTGACACATTGTTAATTTTGCATGGTTAACTTTTCCTGGTTCATTCGGCCACCTATCCTGTCACGGTTTCCATTTCTCACCCTCCATCAGAGCCAAAGGCAGTGGAGGAAATGAAGGGCGCAGACCAAGAGTACAGCAGTTTTCTCACTCAGTAGAACAGCTCTGCCAACTCCGTAGGCGAGGACATCAAATTGTTGGCATTCCACACTGTAACTGGTCAGAACATTTTACCCTTTTCAAACAGCCTTTGTTAAGTCTTGAAAAGAAAAACAGCATATCTTACATTTCTAGCTCAGAAGCATTTTTGATATATTTATTGTACTTTTCCTGTGCTTATCAGTAGGATTGTAAATGAATAGCTGTTTTAGGAAAACCAATCTATCACTGTCCCTCCTTAATTATCTTAATGAAAAAAAAACTTAAATTAATGTTATTTTAAAAAAAAAACCCTCTGTAATTAAAATGCAATTATGATAAACTGTCTCCCATGATATTCAGGCAAGTGTAGTGAGACCATCTCTGAGGACATGTGGGAGCCTCCTAAGAAGCCTCTACACCTAAAAGTCCAGATAAGTCCCCCAGTGGGATTCTCATCTTCCAAGGAACATGTAAGACCAAGGCATACTGTGACAATAGTGACTGATGAGACTGATTCAGGACTAGACATCTAGCACATCCTTAATAACAGAGACCTAACACAAGCTGCAAGACAGACTGGGTATATTCAGTCTAATCATGTCTGACTGGCCATATAGAGGGTCAGACAATCATGTTAGTCTGTAGCTTATTGTGTCTAACTCCAATATGGATCCACCTACATCATGTTTAATCATTATAGTAGATTTTTTCATTGTCTTCAAAGTATTAAAAAACACACATAAACTGAGGCTCTCTTTACCTGAAGGATCACACACCATCAGCACCAAATCAGGACCAGAAATAGAAGATTAGAATGTTAACTTCATACTATGAGATGTCCCGAATGCTCGAAAAGAGATTTGTCAAACTGAGGGAGAGTACAAATTATATTACCCCTGCTTACAACCACTTCACAAATTAATGGCACAACATAGCAGAGCCACCTCAACAGGACAAGACTCTACTGTATACCTGCACTTCAAAGAGAAAGGATGCTCTTTTGAGGAATCCAGTGTTCACATTTTTGACTAAGAAGACAGATGGTTTGAAATAGGACTAAATAAGCCATCTACAGCCACTGCAACCAACCATTGCTGAACAGAGGTGGTGGCTTAAGACACCAGCTATCAGCCACATACAGTGTAGTCTTGAGATCCATCCCATGCATTTCCACCCCATTCTCACCATTGCCTCAGGTGACCTCAAGTATCTTACAGATCTTTCACATCTTGGCATCTTGGTGATAGGCTCAAGCAGACTCTCCATCAGTTGTTTTAGATCCTATGAAGTCTCTTAGATAAGAGGTAAAATGTCTTTTCAAGCTCTCTTAGTATGAAATTTACATTCTGATTTTCTCCTATTTGTGGTCTTAATTTGCTGTTGATACTGTTTAACTGTTTAAGATAATTCAAGCTGGCATATTCCTTTGATTTCCTTACAGTAAAATGGTTTTATTAATATCGGCTTAGCGGAAAAAAGTAATAACATTCAGACCAGAACAGAAAGTGGACTATTTGTGTTGTGCAACAGGGGAAAAACAGAACTTCCACATTTTACCCTAATGTGCTGACATTTGATACCAAATTGTGAGCTTCCCAATCACTGCCTTATTTTCTTTCTTTATTCTTGTCGTATAGAGACTGTGGAGGACATGATAAAAATGGGTGTTTATGTGAACAATATGAACCTGCATGATTCTAGCAGAGCTGATTTTGGCCTGAACACAGCAATCAGCAGAGCTGCAGCTGGCCCGGGATCAGGCGAAGAAAATACCCTGACTGCTCAGTCCTTCGAGGGAGGGAGAGAGAGCACATTATGCCAACAGAGCTGACTTTTGTTCAACAGTGAGAACCGAACAATACAGCATTTTAAAGGCAGTTTGAGGTAGCTCATATAACCTTATAAAAGGTAAAAGACTTGTATGGCTTAAAGCATCAGTGATTTTGTAGAATGATACACTAAGTGCACAAAATAATGCCAGCTCTCTATAAAGCAACATGACCAAGTGAACCCAGGTGAAAAGCTTTGCTACCCTATTGATTTCACCCATTAAATCCACTTCAGTCATGCAGGAAAGATGTGGATTAAGAGGATTAGAAAATGCAAAGAGGGATTTTTGAGCTTTAAAAGAGGCGAGACTGTAACTATAGACTCTTGTGTCCCGTTTCTCATCCAGTAAGAGCAACAAAAATATACTCAGCTTCAGGAAATTATCAAGGAGTTGGACAAAGAGAAGAAGAGATGCGATTTAGGGCTGTACCCTAAAGTCATCGCTGACCGCCTCAGAAAGGGAATCCCTGCTCTGGAGACATGCCAGGTAGAAAAAAAATGCTTGGTCTGAACAAGGATAGCAGGATTTCCTACATATAAAAACATTCTGCTTTTTAAAAAAATGGTCAAAAGGGAAATTGAGGTCATAGACGTTTCTTGTTACTTGAAAGTCCTGCTGTTCTAGTTATTAAGAAATGATCACCAAAGCACCCAAGTCACGCACAGGGAAAGCACAGCTTGCATCTAAAGTAACTTTTATTCATTCACAAAAGAACTCAGGTGTCAGAATGCAACACTGGCTGTAGCTTGACCACGAACATTTTATGAATTAAATGCACTTTTTCCTGGCAAGTGTAACAGTGGAGGTTTGTCATCATTTGAAATACACGTCTTGTGTCCCAGGTGTTCCAAGATGTGATCGTCCTGTCCATGGACGTAGTTAAGTTTAGCGAGATCTGTATCCCCATTACACCCATGCAGGTGGTAGACATATTAATGAGATCTACATTGTCTTTGACACTCTAAACACAACGTCTACAAAGTCAGTCCACGAAAGCAATACAAACAATTGTATTTGTATATTACTCTGAACCAAATTATCTGACATATGCAGTTTTTAGGGTCTGTCTGAAGCCTATTTTCATATTTCAGAATATGACAAACATATTTTAGCACATTTACTTAATAAGAAAAACAAATGGGAAAGGGAGGGAAACACATCTCTTGCAAACAGACAAATATATTTATTTGCAGAACATATAAATATTTATTGCAAGTTGAACAGTGTGTAGGAGTCTGGTTGTTATTTCTGGAAAATAAAAGAAAAACTGATGATTGTTACATTTGGCCTTTTCCCTGTTCAGCATGCAATTCTGTTTCTTGATTGTTGTTAAGGTGGAAACAGATCCATCCATGTTTGCCTATCCCAGCTGACATGGGGCAAAGGTGGAAACATTTCATTTGATAAAGGAAAAGGAAAATATCACTTACGTGAATAAATACATAATAAAAATCAGTTATTAAATGAAATGAATATTTAATGAATTAGAAATACTTTAAAATACTTACTGAGTTTATTTATTTATAAACTGAGGTTTTGAGGGGTTTTTTTGTTTTATTTGGCATATTTTAGTTTTAAAATAAAGCATAAAACACATTCTGGTATTTGTTGGCCAAGAGAAAGAGTTATATTTTCACTTTGAATTTCCACTTTCTGTCCAGGTGGAAACAATCATGACGCCTACATGGTGGTTGCAGGTGTGCCTAACAAAAGCACCTTCCATGCTCACCATATCTGTGATATGGCCCTGGACATGGAGCTACATCGACCACATTAAAGATCCTTCCACCGGGGACAACATCCAAATCAGAGTTGGTGAAACAGTAAAACTGTCTGGAGCTTTGGTGGCTTCAAAGTCGTAAGGCACCCAGATTATTTGGATGCTTGTGGTATTATAAATATTGCTGTTCATATGTTGGTGATGGTATACAATTACTTCTTGAAAGGATCCAGTGCCTTGATTCTTGCACTTCAAACAGTCTTGGTTTTGGCATTTTATCTACTCAGCTATTCAGTAATGTTCAAACGACAGATCAAAAACTGAAATTTTGAGAGATATTTAACAGATGCATCTTTTTTCAAATACACAGATCACAAAGGGTCTCTGTTTTGATTTTGTCCCTGACATCATTAGGGCAAACGGGGGATATGGATTGTCTTCTTTTTTTTATCAGTTGTTATTGTTGACTGGATTTAAGAATTCGTAAAAATATTATTAGACTTTATGACATGAGACCATGAGGCAGCCAGAGTTCAAGCTGTGAAGATTGCAACTAAATGCTTCGATTTAAAGGAACATTAAACAATGCATGACTAATGTACTATACTACGCAACAGAACAGCTGTTTTATGTTTTTTCCTACCATCAGTAACAAAATGAGAAGTCGTAATGTTGCACTGGGGTGTGACATGTACACTAAGCTAAGTTAAAATATCACTGTACTAAACTGTCCATCTACTCTGTAAACAGCTTAATCTGATCAGCTTTTCAGGAAGCCTATGCTAGCATGTACTGAGATAGATTATTGTAGATCATTATTGGCTGAAGTTTACTATTCTAGATGTTAAACATCTGAAGGAAGCACTGCTATACAGAAAACTTTTTCAACTGGCAGAATTATTAATTGCTATTAAAAATGGATCATTGCTATGTTAACAATAGCAAATGTTTAAAATTACTGCACCTCCAAAGAAAGAATTGGTGAGGTTTTTTTATTAATGTGAATTAAATTGAATTAATTGCTTAAACTATGGCTGGAAGCTAAAGAGATAAATGTAAACCTCTTCTCATATGTCAACAAAAGCTACACTAAAACATGGATTTTGACATTTTATGGGTGCATCCGCTCATGTTTTGGTCTATTCAATGTTTTTTTCATTCTAAGATATTAATTCGAGTATGAGGCTGGCTGGCGTTGCGGGTCTGAAGATGCCTTGCTACTGTCTGCGTGGCGACACTGTTAACACAGCCTCAAGGATGGAGAGCAGTGGAGTGGTGACTACAATAACTTAATAACCAACTGTCCTGCAAAATGTTCCAAATAAGCAAAAATATAAAAAAAAACGGTAATAACATTCATGACTTCATGCAGTCAAATTTCATATAGTTTAGAATAGAAAACCATTTTCCGGTTAATGATGCCACTGTGCGTGTTGCTTTTTAGTTGATGCAACACGCTATTCACTTCATTTCCTTTCAATTACTTACAATAATAGAAGTTGATGTCATGTTGTGTATGAAATCTGCTCTTGATGAAAAGAAAAGGAAAAAAAGGAATCCGTTTGTGCAGTCATAATTTCCTCGCTACACTTTCCCACAAGGCAAGTAAAAGAACTGTCATTTATGAGTTCAGTAAACTGCAAACAAAAAGATATTTCAGAACAAATAGGCCTTATATCTCAATAGACAGCTTTAGCTTAGTTTTGTGTTTGTGCGTCTGAGCAGGGCATGCAGATCCACATACATTAGACCACCAAGGACCACTTGCAGCATAAGCCCTATATAACTGAGGAATAGGGCAAAATTGTTGTAAAAGTGAGTAGAAGCCAAGCATACATATCTTTTTGCTATCGGTCATGCTTTGGACAAAAAGAGCATTCTTATCCTCCCAGAAAGCATCGAGATGAACATTTTGATTACAACTTTATACACTTTCTGTTGTTGTTGTAACTGCAGTTGTAAGCAATTTATTTTACGATGAGGTGCAAAATTTAGGGGAACATTGCTGTTCCCCTGAATTTTGCCCCCTATCTTAAGCCACTCTCTGAGATATTGCATGAAATATTCATTCCAAAATGTATACAAAGAATTTCTTTTTCTTTCTTTTTTTTTTATCAAATAATATATCTTCCACATTCTTATAGGGTAAAGGCTACATGAAAAACTACTGGCTTAAAGGAAAGAAGGATCTATCATTCAAGCCCCCAGCAGAGCTGCGCTACAGCAGTGAACAGAAAGACTCTGAGGAGCTCTAATGGGTGAGTAGAGAAAAGTAGAGCAGTCAGCACCAAAGAATCACTTATCTTCTTCACACAGTGTGGACTCAGGATGCCCCCTGTTGATTTAGTCAGAGTTGTGCTCATTGCCCCCTGCGGTATGAGACAGAAAGCAAACTGGAAGGCCACTTAAGGTGCTTTTGTCTATTGGAAGGAGTAATGCTGCCCACCAAGAACACAACTTACCCTCACATTGGGCCTGAAACAATGAAAAAAGAAGGGGAAAGATTCATTAACTTTAGCAACATAACTGCATTTTTTACTCAGTGATGTTTCCCTTGTTTCCCAAGGTTTATCTTAAAATAAGCAACAATTTCTTAAAAGAGTGGATTAGAAATGCACACAAATAATAAAATAGTATTACTTGAAAGACAGATGTATGTTTGTTGTAAGAAAATAAGACTTTTTTCACAACTTTTTTCCAAACTATTGTCCATGTGACCATACGTACCAAAGTCTGATTTCAGCCGTAGCATTTCTGAACATTTTCTATGTTCTATCTGTGAATTCAGCTAATGTATAACTGCATCTGCCCCACAAGCACCAATCTTAAACACATGGCCTGTAGCCTGCACATTAATGGCAATGAGGCGCAATCAGAAGGTAAACCAAGCCCAAGTGACCTTCCCTGCAACACCTTGCCTACACCAAAAGCTGCTAATGAGCCCCCTACCACTTCAGCAAAACTTCAAGTGAAGGAGGAAGCCAAAAAGACGAAGAACAACATGTGGTGAAAGCTCAGTCTTCTCCAGGGTAACATGATGTCAGAGTCCTCTTCCCTTGCTGATAGGCTGAAGAACCCTGGTCCTTTACTCAATAACAAGCGAAACAGCTTCAAACAGGACTGCACGAAACTGCCCGCCAACCCACTTCTGTTCAGTGTTGCCTGCTGCATCCTATAAGCAGTGTTGTAGTGTGATTAAAACAAATAAAAAATTATATCTTTTCACGTCAATGAGGGCAAAGATAAAAATTATTACTAATGAACAGAATTGTAATGACATTGTCTTGTTTCATAGGTTTGTTACTATTCTAAATAATGAGAATGTACAGGTTTCACAACATGCCTGCCTTTGGGGTTGTTGGGTTTTTTTTTCAAAAAAGAGGAAGTCCAATTTCCTCTACATGCAAGAATAGCAGGCATATACAGAAGCAGAGAACCCAAAACGTGTACTACATAGTGACCAGAATGGGAATTGTTGGTGTGCTATTTGCTCTAGTTTATTTCACTAAAACATTTATGAAGCCACTGCTAATAGTACAGTGATATCACTTTCCACTTTTCTTAAAAGAGGTGCGAGATTATACAGAAACGGAAGCCTGATTAATCAAAAATAGATGCAATCAGAAGTCAACTTGTTTATCTTGTTTTGTCCAAGTATATGAAAAATCTATGATAGACTTTCTACTTCCTGTTTGTAATTACAATTTTCTTTTGCTGACTGTATTTATTTTTTAAACAACTGCATTTACAACCTCAAATAATTCTGTTTTGGAAACAACAATGACACGGCAGTGACACCTAAGTGATGATTTGAGAAAATACTGACCTACAGAAATACACATCTAATGTGTTCTTGACTTGGAATGTTTGTGAACTCTCAATCCTGATTTCTAAGTATGATAATGCGGTGACCTCAATTTACACAGGCATAAATTCCTAAAAATGAGGCAATTTCTTATATCACTTGATAACATTCATATAAAAATAAGAAGAATTTCATTGAAATACATAAATATTCATTCATGACTGGTTCATTATGCCTATAATGGTCAACCTCTATTAGACAAAGTCTACACTACACTGTGGACAACTAAAAGTTCATCTGAATTACAAAATACAGTTTAAGTGGCGATGATAAGCTGCTGCTGAAGTTTCCGAAAACTTAGGAGATTCTTGAAATTGTAAGGACATTACAAAGGTGTTTCCAAAAAAGCATGAGATTGCAAAAGGATAATGAAAAACAACTACTGTTCCAGTGTTATCTGTAAACAGATGGCATTAATTTTAACAACCACTAGGAGGTGATGAACTAGCCATACAGCAACAAATAAATGAATTAGAGACCATGACCTAGTTATTTTTTGGATCACTGAGGTTCTTCACAGCTAAAAAAAGCTGAGCTGTAAGGGTTTAAAAACTGATTCTCTGTTAGCTTCAGACAGACCATATCACGCCTCTAGCCTCACCTGAAACAGCATTTGTTCACCTTATAACACAAAGCCAGCATGAGTGCAGAAAGCACCTAAGCTCACCAAATCCTCCATCCAATTCAGACTCCAAATCTTCAGGTCCAATTTTCTGACCTCAGTGGTTATTCTTGTCTTAGTCATCTGGTGATAACACACTGCCATTATGTGAGTGCCTGTGTGTGTGTGCAAAGTTGGAGGCTTTGAAGGTTCCTGTGATCTTTTAATGAAACATAACAGACATAATTTAAGATGCTCGCATTATCTCATGACCAAAAGAGGTGCATGCGTAAGATGTGTACAGTACGAGGGTGAGAGAGTTAAGATCTCAATTTCACCGCATGCGCGTTCCTTCACAAAAACACACTCGCTCATATGCACAAACATAGGCGAGCGTGTAAACTCTCACTCACAGATATACAGCTGAGTACTCCCTGCTGATGTTTCCTTGTGAGATGTCATTACATGATAAAGAGGAAGCCATCAGGAAACCGCTTAAGCACTACTTCCTGTCTGTTGCCAGGGCGACAGACCTCATTCTGCAATTGCAGAAAAGTTTACCACGACTTTACTCAAGTTAATTTCTTGCAGAAGGGCAGGGTAGGTGGCAAAACAAAGAGGCAGGTGTGCTCGATCGGATACTGGTGGGCTGTATCCTGTCCAGGCACTCCTCTTAGTCCAGCTGGGTCTCAGAGCGACCTGTAACCTCAACATCTGACAACAATTACCATTTGCAAATGCTTAGTGGACATGTCTTTTTGAATGGCCCAGGCCTCGGCCAAAAGTCTTTCAGCACAGCTGGTTGTCATTCAGAAAAAAAAAATATATAGATAAACACACAGCTCAAGAGGCAGGGGACACTTCCTGATTCTAAATGAATAGTTGAATTCACAACCTCAGTTTCGCAGACATTTGCTGTAACTGCTGAGACTTATTGAGACCTTTATGTGTATTTACATGCCTCCGATTCAGATAAGACTTTATGAGTTTTATGGCCACTGGTTGAACAAAAGTTCATTCAGGGGAGCGACCCTTTTGGACTTTAGTTTTTATTGTAATCTGATAACAGTGAATAATGGGGATTATTGTATGAAGTCTATGTTTAACAACGGAAAACATTTCAGCGACAGTGTAATTAAAATGTTAGTGTGAAGATTTAAAATTACAACTTACAACTTCATTATTAAACAACTAAAGAAAAGAGCTAATATAAAGCTTTAACTTTGTTAATTATCATGTTGGTGCTGTGTTTCTACACAATCTTTAAACCTTTAAAAAAAAAGCTGTAGTACAGTTAGTGATCTCTGACTGTATGTGTACGTCAGACACACTTCTGGCTACTCATTGTTTTGATTCTACCTTCAAAAAGAGACATGCGGGGAGGGACATGGCGCGCAGCAGAACTGACAGGAGCCACATTCCAGCGAAGGTGAACAGCAGAAAAAAAAGAGTTAAGCCTCTCCCCTTTCAATGGGCTGCATCACTGGATTATTCGTAAATTCTTTCTGGGTTTTTCACTAGTCAGAACAAGCAGAGGCACAGCGTCAGCAATACAGAGAAGAGCAGGGAAAGAGACAAGCAGACTCAGAGTGCCAAATTGTGAAGAGCGAGGCTAAGAGAGAAATACAGTGGTTTGGAAGAGTTTGAATTTGAATTTCAGGGGGAAACACATGAGAGCGTATAGAGAGAGAAAGAGCAAGAGAGAGAGAGGAAGAGAGAGCCAGGGAGAGAGAGAGAGAGACATACACACACACTAAGGGGTGTGTCACAGCAATTTAGTTCCTCAAGGAAGTACAACTCAACATTATCTTAAGAAAAGGGTGGCAAGCACTGACAGAAGCGCTGCAGGAGGGCTCTTTTTAGGTTTTGGTTCTGTTCGTAGTTAAGATGAAGGGATCCCGTTAAATTGACCAGCCTGTGCTGTCAACTTGATACACAGAGCAGAGGGAGACATCTGACACAGACAAGGAGGGAGGGGGACTCAGCACGCACACACAGGTAAGAAACTTCTGCTGTGTTCATATGCCAGTAAAAAAAAAACCTCTGGGACTAGATATCTGTTGCCTCTCCATTTCTTTGATGTCGTGAAAATTAAGAGTATTAATTAATGGCTTCCAACAGAGGTTAGCTAAGAAGAGGGATGACTGGAAACTGTGTGACTTTGCTTCACTTCCCCATCTTGAACACGAGTTGGAAGATATGCATGTATGCTCACAGTCATGCTGGGACAAGTACAGTGACAGGCACAGATATAGAGCCCTCATTTTTTTGTTTGCACAGGCTGAGAGTTGCTCAACTCAAATCTCAAGGCAGTGAACTTTTGTTCTTCTTTGGCCTTCTTTGATTCGAAGCACGTTACGTCCAAGCCAAAGACAGTGAAAGGTTGCAACACAGCTCTCATTGCCGCGCACATTCAAGGGACAAATACAACGCTGAGGGCCTTTGCTAATGACTCCTCGCCAGTGCGCCAACGGCTCTGTTTCGCTTCCCTTTTGAGGCAGTACAGATGTGTGGCAGGCTTGAACAACTCTGCTAAGTTGTGCAATGTTGAAAGAGAAACTGCAATATCTGCTTTAAGAGGATTTCAAAACGCTTCCTCGTTTAACCTATACCTATGAAGCAGTCATCTTTACTGAAATAAAAGTATTACTTGGTTAATGTATAAACAATAATATCAAACAAAATCTATTCTTAGAAACCTGTATAAAACACTTTATATACCTGTGATGTAAGATAATATTAAGAGTGAGGAACACAACAGGTTGAATTGAAAAACAGGATCACAAACTACAACGATTACCCACAGTTCAAAACATACAACGGAAGTGACATTTCATTCAGCAAGATACTGATCTATTACAAAAACCTGCTGAGTAAGGACACACAAACTTCTATTTTTTATGCCGTTATTGTCTCAGGTTGTCCAGAATATCATCAGGTACTAATGCATCTACCACCAATCAATGATGACCTTTCTAAAAATGGCATGACAGACCCGTGTCTGTGTGCTTTTCCTGGAATATTCTCAGTGTTCAGTATGAGAAAAGGCAACTAAAGGGAACATACATTCCTTTAGGTCCCAGAAGCTACAATCCAGTATAGAAATCCTCAGCGCTGGTATGAGAAATGGTGAGGATTTCATAGAGTAATAATGCTCTGCTGCACTCTAGGAACATTACAAAGAATATTTAGATTGGCTCTGTCAAAGGGGGCGTGTGAGCAGCTCTATTTTCATAACACAAAAACAGTAGAGTAAACAAAGATGCAAGCACATAAGTACACACGAAACATCAAACAAAGCGCTATCTTTTATTGCTAAAAAGGTGCAGACAAAAACTGCAGGAAAATGACTTTCGCTTGGCCATACACGCTGTCATCCTTGCAAGTAAGAACATGTAGAAACACGAACAAACACAAAAATACTCCGGCTCAATGCTTGAGTCATCTGAGGAATGCTAAATATTTACCTCTCCTGCCTGCCTGGATGACTCCACCAATAAGGACAACTCTCTTTGACTGTCCATTAACCTACCATTTAAAGATTCCACACTGCCTGGATGTTACAGCAGCTCTGAAACTGATTAAGGCCATCTCTGCTCTGATAGTTTTACTTCTGCATTTTTGTGCTTTTCCTTCCAGCATTAGATCTCACACAGCATGCAGCTTCAGGCATTTGGGAGGGAAACAAACACTTGAACATATAATGGAGTCACTCCCTGTGGATGTCAACAACAAACTGATAAATGCTCAAAGGCCCTCTTCTATCCATTTGTACCAGAAAATTGCTGCTCAACATTGAGCGCATCCTCGACATGATCGACTGGATGATGTCCATTACAAAACACTGGTTTTATGGCAATATGCTGCTGTAGCATCGAAATGTTCCAGTGTTACCCAAACAGCCTCAACCCCCTGACAGCGCTGCATAAAATAAACAATGCTGATGCACAAAAGGCCAAGCAGCGACCTGTCTCGTGCTGTGGGAGTTTCACTGTGTGGAATACTGGCTGATGACTGCGCACAGTGCACATCCTTCAAATCCCTGTAGTCTTTTTAGCAAATAAATGAGATTGAAGTATGAAACTGAAATAGCTGTCACACTGCTCTACTTTCATTATCACTGTTAAGGGAAATTAATCTTATGAATGTTTTTGAATTCCCCACAGGGACCCCAAAGCTTTTGTAACAAAGGGAGCTATTAGAAATGTGACACTTGTTTGAAATGAATGGTTGTGCATGTAAAATGAACCCTACTAGAGATATGCTATAAAAGTGACTGTTTGCTTATAATGAATTTTGGAGCTGGGAGTGGGATGCATAACAGTGATGGGGAGAATCACAGCGAGTGCTACTTATTTGCATGATATGATCGTTAATGTGACTCGATCACTTTTTCATTCATGAGTGAATGGTGGAGTCATTTGCTCACACTGCTGACTGTGCATCGCTGGCACTGGGCGTCTTGAACATCATATTTTTAATGATGGTTTCTAATAACAATAAACACGGAGGAAAGAAATGCATCACAGGAGTTACAGTTGTTGATAGCTGACAGCTTACAGAAAATATGCTCTTAATAAATAGTGTTTACATCCTGTTTCGATGTTTCACTCAAAGGTAGACCCAGTTAGAAAAATTGAGGTAGCGTGTGGATTCAGGGTGCTCAACTTCCTGTTCTTGTTCTAGCACTGATGCAATGTGAAAAAAGCAGGCGCGGACATGCTTCAGCTATGCAGCCTCCCTGCACCCCTCATATACTTGTCCATACAGGCCACAAGTCAGGTTTAGTGCAGAAAATGACTCAGAAAGAGGTTCAGAAACAGTCTTATTAACTGGAGACCTGCTTAAACTTTGAGATTCTGCACATGTGACAATACTAAGTGACACAGGAAGTAGGAGAGAATGCACAGCTGCCTTGGTGGCACTGATGTTTGCTAAAGATACTGCATATCTGTTGATTCTGTGTTACTCATAAAACATGGATTAATATGAAGCAGAAGCTAAGCATTTAGGCTCATACTTAAGTGGCTGTGTTTCTGGAACTGGAGATATAAGGCTAGAGCTTATCTATTTAACATTAATATTCTAAAAACACACTTGTTTGCGTCATCTATTGTAAGAGTCTTATTGCTGTGATACTTTCAATCTTTGTTCTTTTGGTGATGTGGGAATTAAATCTTATTTTGCTTGCCCACTCTTTGTAAGACTCTAACAAGAACATCAGAGAAATCAAATTCAAATGTAGTTTTCCTCTGTGAGTGATCCACTTCATATCTGCTTGCTTCCATGTTAGAGATTAGGGGGAAATTAGATGGAATTAAAAAGGAATTAATTCAAACTGTGTTGACAGTCAAAGATAAAACTGTGGATTTTGTAGTTCTGTCATAGTGTGCTGTATGCATGCTGATGACTTCCCGGGGGGGGTGTCTGTGATGGATGTTAGGTGTGGTTAGAATCCCAGGGGAAAAATTAAGTGCCTCTGTGGAGGCTCTTCCATGGTACTTTTCCCTTTTGGCAATGTAAGTACACGTCAGATATCAAAACAAACACTGTAACTAACATAACATGAAGGCATTGCTTCAGAATTTAACACACTAAATGTTCAGTGTTTGTTCATTTAGCACCAAGAGTAACTCGATGTATGTTTCTAATTTTAAGATAACCAATAAAAAGGTTTGAACTCTTAGTAATATTGACACTAAGATGGAGTTTTATTATGTGTAAGAAGGGTCAGTGGATGATAATCTGAAAGTTAAAAAGTAAAGAGGGAAAACTCGCCACTTTGCTATAAAACATGTTTCCCCTCCCTTTCCAACAGTTTAATCTTGAAGTCAGCACTCATTCTCCAACTACTCAACTGGAACTGCTGTTTTTTTGAAGATTTTGTGGCAGAAAAATCTAGGGCAGAAAGAAAAACTGTTTTCTTTTAAGAGTGTACGTGTGTGTCTTCTCCTTTTGGGTTTAAACAGGACCTCTTTAGCACTTCATTCAACCCAAAAATGTTGTGCAATCTAGTCTTTACTTGCCTACCAGCAGGATTTGCTGTCGATTTACTGTGATGGGTATGGGCAGTGACAGGAAATCTGCCTAAAGAGACAAATTCAAACGTTCAAACTGAAAATGGTTACCAATCAGTTTAATCACAGGAAGCTGAAACTGTAAATGTTGAACAATCTGCCTCTATAGCTGAGAGAACTACACACTGTGTAATGATATCCTGTTGGGCTATTTATGAGCATAAAGTATGAATATTTTATTTCTTTTCACTGCTTTCTTTCTGCAGGTATAATTATGAAATCTTTTGTCTATACACAATTTAAATGTGCTCAAACTGAGCTGTAAAAAGTTTATGTGGATATTAAAACAGCTGAATAGTTGTATAATGACTTTATCAGGACAGACATTAAAATGAAAAATTCAATTCATTTTCTTCATAATTCAGGCACAATGGATGCGTTCAATGCCAAGGACATGGCCATGAAGGCACAGAAGAAGATCCTCAGCAGCATGGCCACAAAAAGCTCTGTACAAATGTTCATTGATGACACCACCAGTGAGATCCTAGATGAACTGTACCGGGTCTCCAGAGACTACTTGGGAAATAAATCAGAGGCTCAGAAAGTCATCAAAGACCTCATCAAGATTGCAGTCAAGATCGGCGTCCTTTTCAGGAACAACCGCTTCAGCACAGAAGAGCTGGCAGTGGCCCAAGACTTTAAGAAGAAGCTCCACCAGGGAGCAATGACAGCTATCAGTTTCTATGAGGTACACTTCCCAACTTAAAAATTTTAATGCATGATGTATAAGTAGGCATACATCACCTGAAAGAAAATTGTGCTAATGCACATGTTTTCTAGCTCCAACTGCAAAAGAATGCCAATTACTCTCAAATGGGAAAAATGTTTTGTGCACAGCATGAACTTCAAGGCTGGGAAATCAGGCAACTTCAAGAGTTGCTTGACCTTAGTTTTTCCACAATAAATGCAATTTGCAGTTGTGTTAACATTTCCAATTAAAACAGATAAATATATTAATCACATAGCATCAAAATGTCCAGGTTAGTTCATTGTTGAATATGATTCTCTTCTGCATCAACGTGTGGCTCAGACATTGCTTTAAAGGGTTGCTTGTTTTATTTCAGTTCCACATAATCAAGTGCTTGTTTCTCTGCTTTGGTAATGTGAGAGAACAATAAGTTGATATTGAAACTTCTGTATTGGGATTAAAATTGAATATGCAAGAAAGATTAAGATAACGAAAATATGCAACCTCTAAGACGTCTTTAAACCTGGTAGAATATTCATACATCATATCCTGCTACTTCACAGTCATGTTAAGATATTAAACAATTCTACTTGTATGAAATTCCTAACATGAATGCATGTCTTGTCTGATGCAGGTGGACTTTACCTTTGAAAAAACAGTGATGGCAGACATCCTGACCAGCTGCAGGGATCTGCTGCTGAAACTGGTCAACACCCACCTCACCACTAAATCTCATGGTCGCATCAACCATGTCTTCAACCATTACTCCGACCCACAGCTCCTGACCCAACTGTACAACCCTGATGGGCCCTTCAGACCCAACCTCACCAAGATCTGTAAAGGACTGAATAAACTAGTGGAAGATGGGACAATATGACATCAGAACTAAATTTCAGACAGACACTGGGAGATCAACAGACAGACTCAACTAGGACTCTGAACTGCTTGTTTTTCTGTTACTGAGGACTGGCAACATAAAACAAGTCATTTGAGAACCAACCTGCTTTCCCATAGTTCTCAAAGAACATGTGGGATACAAATAAAGCTTTGTGGAGTCATTCAAGTTTTTGATATTTTGGGGCCATAAATATATATTATGTAAGTGATGCTAATTTTCTATTCAGACAGTGTCCAAAGAAAACAAACTTGAAATTAAACAGATATATTGTGCATTGATTATTTTACTAGCATACAAAATATCATCTAATATTTGTGACTTTGAAATGTATTATTCAGAACTACTGATATTATGCATTATAATCACTGATATGAATCAGCTGGACAGATGCATAAGCAAGTTAGGCCTGGGAACAGTACCACTATAGTACACCACTGCCATCTGGTGGTTAAGATGATGCTTCTGCAGCAACAAACTGTATTTACTGAGGTGTCCAGACAACAATCAAGCCAAAAATAAAGATAATGACCCCAGAGTGCACAATTACTGCGACCATGACTGTATTTTAAAAACATGTTTAGATCAACAAAAAGACAGACTCTTTACTCATGACTGCTTGAACAGCCAATCTATAATTCATGATTTTTGGATCACAGTAGGGCTTAAAAATGTTTTAATTCATTGGTCTATTGGCTATTCATTGGTCTTACACGGCAGTTAAAATGGATAAAAATCAACTCCAATTGGACATTAAATCTCACATAACAGCTAAATCTGCATGTTATACTAAAAGATATTTGTTAGCAGTAATGTGAATAAATGTCATTTAACATGGGATAAAAATATTTATTTTAAAACAAAAAATACAAAATTGAGAAGACATTAGAAATATAACCTTAACAACACAATTATTGCAATGAAATATTATAAAGCCTACAAAATGTTTTCTTGCATTTTCAGCAGTAATAGAAAAACCATCATTCTAATCAGTTTATTGTCATCATCATTATTACAGTAAACGTAACTTGTGTTTAAGATTCCATTTCCTAAGGTTACAAGTCTGAAAATATGAGGCAATTACACACAAACCCCTTTTGTGTTGACCATATGATCATCTGACTAAATATGATTGATTTTTCATTTTTCAAATTTCAAGTTTCCATTTCCTGGATGTGAATAGTCATATGAAGCTTTTCACAACCTACAGTATGTCTCACCAAATAAATAACAAGTCTACAATTGTGCAATATAATTTTTTTTAAATGGAAGTGTAAAAACACTTTTATGCTTTAGGCAGCAGCGGGATCACCGGGGATTCCTTTTCATTCCTTTATCCGTAACGCTCCGTTATCCTGGAGATCAAACAGCGCATCACGGCTCCCTGCGAAAGTTCCATTAATGTTCTGAGTGACAGACATGTCACAGTTCAAAGATTTCATCTTCCTTGTCTCTCAGTTTCTTGGTCAGTTTGGTGACAGTGAGCGGTACTGTCCCATGTACTGCCATCCTGGAAGATGAAATGACACTCTGTGACCTCGTAAGCGGCCGGCAATCTGATGTCCTGTTGTTGCAAGTTGCTTCTAGTGTAGCAACCCTGGTAAATAAAAAAAATATATAACAGAGCAAGTCATTCACAGTGTACTGATCTTAGGCTAAATTGATTGATATTCTTAAAAAATAAAAAAAAATAAAAATAATCGCTGTTGCACTGGTACTATCACCAGGTCATTACAAATTAAATTCAAAGTAGCTATTAAGCATTGGGAATCTTTTGAACAGCCACATTGTGAGTGGTTGATGAAATACTAAGAAGGCCAGAAAGGTGGATGACTATACTTGACATGACAATCTAGGTTAAACTGACCACCAGATACTATCCATGTATATCTATGCTTAACATCAAAATGCGTGTATTTAACCATGACCTCAACATTGTTTACACATCAGTGAAGGTACAATATTCTCAGCGACATGACTAAAAACATATCCATAAGCAGGACCAACTGATCTAACTATTAGTGACTTAAATACGAAGAGGGTAAGTCTCTGTAATGCTACAAATGACCCTGACTGGACAACAACTGTGCAAAGAAAAGAGCAACCAGCGACAGGCACAGTTATACCTTTTCTCTGCTTCCTGGCATCCTTTGACTGCAGCCTGCTTGGACTGGCTTATCAAGTCATCCAACCTTTTCAAAAAATCCCCAGGAGTGAGATCTTTTCTGTCTTCTTGATTTTTCTCAGAGGAACTCCCTGTGTGTCCATTGTGAAGCGAAGCAGAGTTAGCACTGCCTTTGTTGCCGTCCTCCTCAGCCACATCCAGCCCTTTACTGCAGTCGTCCAGGTCTGCTATCACAGGGATTGTCAAAGACTTCTTCAGGAATATTGAGTCATTGGTGTACAGCCTGTTTGCTCTTTTGATTTGCTCCATCTGAAAGAGAAAATGTCCTTGTGAACCTTATGTTAATTAGTATTAGACTTGGCTAAATCAAGTCTCACTTTTACCGAGATCAGTAGGCAGACAGCAAACCAAATAAATACATGCCATTTTAAGGCAAGCACTTTTTCATAGTATGCCCTAACAGCTGAATAAACAATTTAATTATGTAGTTGAACGTTTTTGTTGAACCACTGAGATAACCCTACCTCAATAAATATGAAAATAAAACAATAAGAAATGTGATTATTCACCCACATTTACATTTCAGTATTGGTAAATCAAGTATTCAGTTAGAAGACATCATATCGCAACAAGTAAATTTCAACATAAGCTTAACATGACATCGTGGTTTGGGAACAGCTGTGTGAAGGACCAAAAAGCTCTCCAGAGATTGATCCGTACAGCAGAACGCTGCTGCAGGATTGCTCTCCCCCCGCTTCAGGACACCTACACCAGGAGATGCCGGACTAGAGCAACGCAGATACTGAAGGACCCGTCCCATCCTGGCAACAAACTGTTCCAACTTCTACAATCTACAAGAGGAGCTTCTATCCTCAAGCCATCGGCCCTAAACCAACACCCCCCCCCACCCACCCACACACACACACACACACACACACACACACACACACACACACACACACGCCCTCTCACATCATCTATAATTGACTGAGACTTTCCTCCAGACACTCATTTCCTTTAACTTTAAATATGTTTATATTGTCCATTCTGTAAAATAGTCAGATGTCTATTCATATTAATGTACAGAATTGACCTGCTTGCTGCTACTACTGCACATTCACCCAATGTATATTTATAATGTTATTCCTCTACCCCCCCTCCCTTTTTGCACATGTCGAGGAGCGTGTCAGGATACATTTCACTCTGTGTTATACTTGTATAACTATGCATGTGACAAATAAAGAACCTTGAACCTGAACTGTTAAAGGCGCAAGAAATAAATACTTTAACTAATTCAGTCTCAGAGTCAAACCAACACAGTCATACTCACAGACACTCCATACTTCAGCGCCAGGCCTTGCAGTGTCTCTCCCGGCTGAATTATATGTTCAATACGTCTCTGGTGCACCGGGGACAGCGGAGATCGGATCAAACTGCCGTAAGATCTTGTGCGGCTCCCTCGGAGTAGGCCGTCTCCTCCAGCTGGTAGTGGAGCTCGCTCCTCTGACATTGTCGTAAAACACTTATATTGTTCTTTTTTTGTGTGGTAAACAACCATGTGGGCCTAAAATGCGCTTACCAGCGAACTTCACTGCTGTTAACATCTTCACAATAATGGCTTCCGCTTTAGCCCATAATTATCAAACTAGCAGCTTAGTTAGCCTGCTAGCTAAGGCTATCAACTTAATTAACGTCGTCGCTCGTTATTTGTTCCAAGCGTTCAATCTTTTCTCCAAAATGACAGCCGTTTAAACTATATAGAAAGTTTCTTGGATTACAAATATAACGTACCTTATCTGTCAAATACACAACTAAAAGTCGCTGAAAAACTTGTTTTCAAAACTCTTGCAGTCAGCTGTCTACAGCCATATGTTGCCATGGCTGCCGTGTTCACTGACTAGTCCTATGATTCGCCACAACGCGTTGCATTAAAGACTGTAGGGGAAAAATTTGCGTTTTATATTAAGTTGATATAGTTTGTTTCACAAATTGAGCAAATACAAACTATAGCCACAAATCGAGCTTTCAAATGACTATGCGGACTTTATATTATAAAAACCAGCAGATATCGTTGTAGTTCCGATAGCCGAAACAATTATCCACCTCAAAGATGAGCACAGGTCTATATTTCCTATCTTCCGTTTGTCCATGAATGCAGCATTGCTATTAGCTTATATATTATAGCCAAGAAGCTACGCTGCTACTCAGATTAGTTTTTATATTATTGATCATAACAATTATGTCCTTTAAAAGAGAAGGTGACGATAAAAGCCAGCTGAATCTCCTTAAGGTACGGATCAATTTGCAGCATTTTATGTTGGCTTAATAACAGAGACTTCAGCTAAGAGCACACATGTGGCTAGTGTTAGCATCTTTAAGCTAACAACATACTGTAGTTATTACTTTGGGAAATAAAATTGTAGTAAAACTTACATACTATCTAACGTTATTCGCTTCGTTTTACAGAAACGTCGTGTGGCAGACCTTTTGTCTAATTTTATTCCAGAAGATGAGGCTGCTCTTATGAAAAATGGAAGGTGGAGTGAACTTCAAAACATTGATATGTTTGGGAAAGACAAACTTGTGTAGCTAACGGCATGTTTAGTTTAATTTCTCCCCGTATCTTATAGGTACACTTGCCTTGTGTGTTCCTACCGTCCTGTGTTTGATACAGTCGACATGTTGACAGTCCACAGAAAAGGAAAGAGGCATCTAGACGGTGAGCACCTTTAACCTGCAAAGTTATTTAAAGCAACTAAGTTAGTACGTGGGCTCGTACCCCGGGGACCTAGCGGACCTGAAGTTTCGGCCCCAGTCTTATTAAGAAGCGCTGTATCAAGGGTTAGCCATCTGCACACCATTTCTATCCCTTGTCTTTCGCCCTATTTATTGAGACAGTACCCCATATTTTAAATGACTCTGCATTTCTAAAGTCAATGCTGCAGGACAGGCACTTTTATGAGGTCGAGCTATCATCTGAGGTGCTGTGAAGTGCAGGTTAATATGCCATCCTTGCTACATATGCTACACAAAATCAGAGGAGTACAGATGCATAAACTATGCATATTAATAGAATCTGCTCAAAAATAAAATACAACACTGAAGACTGAAAAGCTACTTGTGAGAGGGAGAAGCTACATAACTAACTGAGGATCAAAGAAAGAGATGCGCTGGTCAGTAGTTATGTCCTCATCAGGCAAAACAACAGCCAACACAAGACCTGTATTGTAATTTGATGCAGCAGTTGAAAACCCAACTGAGTAAATGAATAAACTCAATAAAACTCAAAAGCAGCAGTCAAGGGGAAATTTTGCATTGCATTTGCAGATAATCAAGTCAAGTTAACAAAGAGTTGAAATATTGGAAAGTTCAATAGTTTTTGGATTGCGTCATTGGTTAGCTGTTTTTGTGTGTCTTTTCTAATGCTGCGTCACAAAGAGTAGTTTTGGTTTTCAAATTATCTGGATTTGATATCCCGTCATTATTTGGAAGAATTAAAAACCCAAACGATGATACATTGTAGCACTTTTTCACACTAAAACTGCATATTTACAAGTACATAGGGATAAGTAAAAATTTCATGCTTTTGAATTTGTTAGTTTTTCCATCACTTTGAATGGCTGTCAAACAAATTGTACTCTTTAAGTGTCAGAGTGTTGTACAACTATCTAATTTTTCTTCACCAGGTTTTTTTTTTTTTTTTTTTTTTAACATCCAACTTTCCTCATTCGGAAAAGCAAAACTCTGTCTGTTGTCTCTTACACAAACAATTAAAGACAAGCATTTGTACCCTGGAAGTTTTCTTTATTTTCTGATGATTCACTTGAAAAAATTCCGGAAAGTGTATTTTGAATAAGGGTATCACCGTATAACATGTATGTTAGATAAGTTACAGCATATAAAAAGTGTTGTTTTTACCTACATTTCGATACCAGTTTAATTTCTACAGTATGAAGGTAAAGTTTTGCATGTCTTCATTGTATATACCAAACTTGCTGTACTTCAAAGGGAAACGAGTATGACTTTTTTTTCAGGTTTGGTTCAGTTTACATTGACTTTTTAGTAAACCCAGTTGTTTGTTGTGTGTTCTACTCAGGGCTAAAAGCATTTTATGGCAAGAAAGCACGGCTGAAGAATGAAATAACAAAACGGCAACATGAAAACTACGTCGAGGCTGAAGAAAAAAGGCAGGTTGGTAACTATTAATCATGCTTTCTCTGTCAAGTTCACAAGTCTGTCATAGCCAACAGAAAAAATCTGTGTGTTTAACAAAGCAACAACAGATGAGAACCAGCCGGGTCATTCTGCCAGCAGACGGTCAATGAATCATCACAGGAAAAACATCACGAGCTCAACAGATGTAATCTTTCTTTACTGCATGACATTGTTATTCCATGTTGTTGTCTCCTGTTAAATCACTTATGTGGTGCCCGTGTGACTACCATATGACTCTAACAAATTACACCTTACTAAACAATTCAGTGTAGTTGTGTAATGGTGGAAAATATGAGCCACTCTTGTTGTGATTTCAGGAGCCCTCCAGTTCAGCCCCATTACTAGCACAAACACGGAAGCTCACCCATCATGCTTTGCTGAAAACTGTACCATATAACAGCTGTCATAGAAAAACCAGGTGAGTGATTACTTGGTATGAGAGTTGTCTGTATTTGAAGCCATACAATGAAAAACACAATTTAAATTATTTGTCATTCTTTTTAAGCACAAAATCTGAAAAAGTGACAGCAAGCACCAGCTCAGACCCCAGTGACAACATGACATCTGCATGCTGGGAATCTGGCATTTCAGTGAACACGTCACAAAGCAACTCTACTGTCTGTTCAACAGGTAAGGTCTGCTAGAGGAAATGTTTTATTGTCAGCTTTTATTTTGAGCAAACCTTGGTCATGATTTTGCCTGAACTCTTTTTGTAGCCAATAAAGAGCCACATCCATCAAAAGATACGGCCGAATCTCAGGCTGCAGAGACACAGGAGGCTGAACCCATCACTGCCCAGAGGAAGAGAGAGCTGGAGCACTACCTCAAACTGAAAAGGTGCCTAAATGTTGTGGGACTTTCACTTTCTAATGTTGTACATTTTCACTACTTTTTAGCAGATTATTAGATTTTCAGTGCATTTTATCTATTTTTTTGTTGTTGTTGTTATTTTTTCATAGTGATGGGTGGCTGCAAGACCACAGCGGCAAGTGGGTTAAAGACGAGAATGTCGAGTTTGATTCAGATGAGGAAGAGCCGCTTACCCTTGCCCCTGTGCCTGCAAATCAATGACAGCACTTAGAATGGTGTGGAAGCACAGATGAAATTTGTACCACAGTGGTACGTTCACGAGGCACAGTGCTGCATAAAACAGACACAGCTCCATGTGAAAAGAGTTTATTTAACACATTTATTCTGTTCGTGAACCTTTTATGTTGTTTTAATCTACTGAGTCTTCAGCGGCTATTTCTTCCATCCAGGATGTAATCAGTGGAGGTTGCTACAGAGTCAGTCTTTATTCAAGTGTAATCTTTGACCAGACAACTTTTCATATCCAGTTATATTTTATGCTTAAGGCTGAACCTTTGTTGGCTTATCATAGTCCACCCTGAAAATACATTTAGAGTTGGGGGAAAGTGATAAGAATTAACCAATGGTCTCTGAATTTGAGTACTTATATTATCTAACAGCTTACTTTACACCCATAAAGAGTCCTGAATGGAAGAGTCTGAAATCGTTTACAGCTGTGAAAGAGACAAACCACTCATGTTACCGGCACTTTTCCTTAAAATGTTGTGTGTGACTATTTTTTGTTACATTAAATCCAACACCACTGTTCCAATCTGTTGAAAAGATTTGTGCAATGTGACCTCTGCTTGTGACATGAGCATTCTTAGTGTACCTAGAACCCTCCCTCCACCCAGACAGGTTGTGCTACTTCATGCGGGAAGAGCAAGTTTGTCCCAAAGATGTGTTAAGATTTGTCTCTTTTGTCTGCTGCATGTTTGTTTCTCTACTTGCACAAGCAGATTAAGGTAACATCAGGGTTCTGGGAAATGTGATTTTGGAAATATTCATATTCAATACGACTGACCAAACTCTTCATGTTATTAAGAAGTTGGAAAATATTCAAATTGGCATTTGCCTGATTATCTGGCAGGAATTCAGACCATGTTTAAAATCTGTATAGAATTTATACATTAAAACATCTGCCTTAGCTTTAAAGCCATAAAGATTAAGACTGAAAAAGTCATCCTGGACTCTTGAACAACTTTCTTTTTTTATAGTGACTCACTCACAAAACATTGTCCCAACATATGCGATAGCTTTGTTTTTTACAACTTGTTGTTATTGTGATGTAGTTGGGGGTTTGTGTTCGTTAAATGAAATTAGTTTTATAATTGTTTATTATTGTTTATTCATGATCACCACAGTGGTCTTTTGCAAAAACATCCTGCCTGAACATGAAACATCTTGGAAGTCTGGAAGGACTGGATAGACTGTCATGCTCAGCGACATTAGCCTTACATCTTTTTCATGGCTCCTCTAGAATGAAAGAAGCGGGTTTAAAAGCTCAGGCAGCAATTTTCAGCTGAACTTCTCCTGACCTTTATAATTATTGTGACTATTTTCATTACCCTTTTCTTGTCCATTGTGTCCTTTCCATTTGAGTTCAGTGAGCTCTGATAGGATCAATTCTCAGCCAGCTTTCCTATAAATCAGCAGCAGATTGGCTGTATTGGTGCTAATCTGTGCGTTCGTTCAAAGCTCCTCTCAGCACAGTTGGTATAAATTGGATAACATCAGGGTCAGTGGAAGGGGGCAAAGGGACTTAACATGGGTTAGTTTCTGATGACATGGCTAATATGTTTCAGAAGCTCACTCACTTCATTAGTTTGGAGTTAAGAGCGTCACCACGGTCTTAAAAAGTCTCTGTAGGGATTTGGAAGTATGTTAGAACGTTTTAAGACAAATTCAAATCTGATATTTCAGTATTACTGTTTACGAAACAGTAGAAGCATAAATACAATGTGGTGAATACATTTGTGACAGTGTTACAGTCCAAAAATACATCCGTGTTTTACTGGAAACTAAGAAGTGGAAGAGAAACTCTCCGAATAGATTGTGGTAAGGCAACACTGACTTGAAAGTTTTAAACGAAGCCAAATGTCAGTGAAGCTTGCAGTTTTACAATGTGACCTTTGAGAAATCTAAAAAGCATATGTGGTCTTGTCAAACTTGACATTAGGTGAGAAGTCTTTCAAGAAATGGATAAATGAAATGAAAGGTGGAAGGCAGGGATGCAAGCAATGCTGTGAAAATCCTGAGAGGTTAGCAGCTGTTTCTGCTCATAAATTTCTGTGGGTGCATTAGGGTGCAACCCTCTTAAAGTTAGTTCTTATATTTGGAACAAGGTAACTCAAGCTGAGTGGGCTAGGATCCGTTTCACATTTGCGTTGGGCCGGGTGGGATGTAAAAATAGCTCAGGTGCCTGGAGGAAGTCTAAGGATCAGAAGAAACTGTAAGCAATTAAAGGGCTGTGATTTATTAAATCAAGGGTATTTTTTACCTAAAATGCTGTATGTGTTAGTTTTAGGAAATAATTTCATATAATATTTACCACAGAAAATGCAGATATTATGATGATAACAGTTACAATTATGTATAGTGCTGTTAAAAACTATTTGCACCCCTGCTGGTTTCTTAAATGTTTCAGATCATCAAGGAAACAGTTATCCAAACCTACTTGCTCCCTAAACCTTATAACTGGTTGTGCCACCCATGACGGCAAAAACTGCAACCAAGCTTTTGTAAGGAATTTTGAATTGAAGTAATGAAGAATTTTGGTCTGCTGTTCTTTGCAGAATTGTCTTCATGCAGTCACACTGGAGAGTTTTCCTGCATGAACCTGTTTAACGACTCAGTTTTGCTGCCTAAGTGTGCTTGATGAAGCAGGTCATGAAATGATGGCCTGACATTCTGATAGTCTGATAGTCTGATTCACGGTTCCATCAGTTACCGATCCTGAAGCACTAAAGTGCAAGCCCCAAACCATCACACTGCCACCACCATGTTTGACTGCTGGTTTGCTGTTGTTTTTTATGAAATGCTGTTAGTTTTGTGCCAGATTTACCCCACTCAAGCCTTCCAGAGAGTTCCACTTTGTCTCATCAGCCCCCCAACATTTTCCCCAAAGTCTTGGAGATCATCAAGATGTTTTTGGGGGGGAAAAATATAAGATGAGCCTTTGTGTTCTTTTTGGTCAGCTGTGATTTTTCTCTTTGGAACTCTCCAATGGATGCCATATTTGCCCACTCTCTTTGTTATTGTTCAATCATAAGTGAGGCTTTTGGTTCTTTAGATGTTATGCTGGGTTCCTTTGTGACCTCCTGGATGAGTTGTTGATGCCCTCTTGGAGTCATTTGGTAGGTTGGACTCTGTTTTTTTTTTCTGTTCTTGAGTCTATGTCACAGCATAATGCATTGCATTTTGAGATGTTTTAGCCGACTTCACTTTGTCAGTCAGGTTAAGTCATTTCTTGATTCAACAGGTCTGCCACTAATCAGACCTGTGTGTGCTGAGTCAAATTGAACTCAGTTTTCCAAAAAAAAGGTGGTTAATCACAGTTCTTAATTCATCGTTTACAAGACGGGGGCAATTATTTGATGGACACAATTTGGAAATGAAATGTTGTCACTTTTGTAAACAGCTGTTTGTCCAGTATCAGTGGTTCAAATACAGATTACTTTAACACAGTTACTTTACTTAACTCACAACCTGTAGATAGACTCCTTAAATGTGCCAAAGTATATGATTTATTTATTTTTTTTTGGTGCATTTAAAACAAAATTTGTTGAGTATAATATTTATGTGTGCAATAAGAATTAGAAACAATAAAATTAAACTTACCAAACAATTACAAAAAATAATCGAATATATATTTTTATTTAAAGTATTTACAGATTTTTCCCCCCTCTCCCACAGATGATATAGCACCACATTGAATTAGTGAATGAAAGTAATTAACTATTTGTTTGGGTTGATGTTGGTGACGCATAAACTAAAAGCACAAAAAAGACACTTCAGGTTGTGCTTGTGATCTATACATGCCTTTATGATAAATTCAGCAACCTACAAAACTCTTGCTGCAGTAAATGAAATGAATGGTTGAACATGGATGTTAGACATGGCTTCCCCCCGGCACAGTGACCAAAATTAATTGGGGAGAATTCATTCAGCTCTGCTGCACCACAGTGAGCTGGCACAAGAGTCATCAGTTTTTGCAGGCTCCGAGGGGCTAATGGTTGCTCTTCTGCTCACTCCTTGTTGTGTTCATCTTAATCTTTGCTGACGAACTATGTAAAAGAGAGAAGATGCCGATTTCAGATTCTGTTACACAATCCAGTAACACTTTCAATGATTCCTTGTATTATACATGAATATTTCAAGACTATCTGACCATGCATTCAGGATCATTTCTTACTCATGTCATTGTTTCGTGTGATGGCCATGGCGGCTCTGGCTCGGGGACCCTGCTGGGTGAAGTGGTATCCAAACCTCAGGATACTGGAGTTGTTCTCCAACATGGTGGCAATCTCCATCTCAACCGAGTCTCCAAGTTTCTGTCGCTATATGATACATGAAAGAATAACACAATCAAGCACTGAGTTCTTTTTTCCATTGTGAATTAAAATTGAAAGCAGTAAGAAAAGCATGTCATCATCAGATATGAGGATTAACTCAGTTATTTCATACTTGGACAATAAAAGTGAGGATGTCTTGTTCTGGTTGCTGTGCATAAGTCTTTTTTTATATGTTGCCATGAAAATGGGAAATACGTGCAGTGATTTACTGAAATATCCAAAGATACATGGAAATACAGTATATAAGGCAAAGTTTGCACAGTTCTAATGAGCTTGAAAATTAATAGTTGGTGTTACCACCATTTTTATTCTTTGAGGCAGGCTTGTAATTTTTTAAATAGTCTTCAGGAACAGTTCTCCGGGCTTCTTGAAGGACACTAAAAGCTTCTCTGCCAAGACAATCCCACACTGCTTCAGTAATGTTCAGGTCCAGCCTCTGGGGAGGTCATTCCATGTTTCATTGTGTTTTTCAATTTAATTTCTTTCTTTTTTTAGATTACACTGCACATCATGCTGAAACATGCCAAGTCTTCGGCTAACAGCTCTTTTGGAATCGCTTTGTTGGTGCAAAATTACAATTTAATGTCTGTAAAACTGTAGTCATTGGCATTGTTTTGCATATTCGCTAAAGAAAAGGAAACAAATGGTACGTTTGTGTGCCAGGCTTAAATTATTCTACAGGTGAGTGTTAAAGTGGCTTGCAAATTATCAGCTGTAGATTCACAGCATGTCCAAGAATTTGTTTCTAACCTGGTTGTCAATCTTGAGCTCCATCAGTGTGGCGTTATTAGCCATTGCTTTGATGATCGCCATCATGCCGTCTGCAGTGATGAAGTTAGACTCGATATTAAGACTCTGTAAGCTGGTGTTCTCCTGCAGCATCTCAGCGCATGCCTAGAAACACACATAATAAATATATATCTATAGCTAGACTGAGATATAAACTGTAAGACATTTCTAAGGTTTTTATATTAAACAAATAAATACCATACAAATGAATATAAACTTTGAGGAAATTTGCTGTCATTGGCAAGCAGTTGATAATTACAGTGGGTAATTTACTCACATATGCCACAGGGTCGTTGCTTCGGGTGGCAGCGATGCTCAGAAACTCCACGTGAGAGTTTCCTTTCATCGCTTCAAAGATCTCTTTTAGTGTTGGGATGGGAATGTCCTGCAAGGAAAATACAGGGATGTTCAGTTCTCAAACAATGAATACTTGATAAGCCTGCAGATCCGGGTTTTCCAGTCTAAAGGATCAGTATAGCAAATGACATGAGCTGGTTCACTGAAACGACTGTGTAATATTTGTTGTCATATGGGAAATTAATCTTGTTTGGGAGTTTAAGGACTCTGAGTCCAGCTTCAAGTTCCCTTTGACAAACATTTTTTTTTATCTGTGCATACTTTTTTCTTAATTGTGACGTTCCAGTGAGCTGACCTTGATGTTGTTAAGGTTGACTTCAGTCAGGCTGCTATCATTGTTGTGAATTCTCTCCAGGGTTTCCTCCACATTGGTGGGGTTTGGAGGTTCTTCAGGGAAGACCTTGAAAGGATCTGGTTTCACAACGCCTGAAGGAGATACATGATCACAACTGAGGCTACAGTGTAAACAGTACACAATAAAACATACAGTACTGTCACATTTCTGCCTGCATTTCATTTTAACGTTTGTCTGTGTGAGTATAAGCAATAGCTCATAAAATGTCTTTGGCTTCAGACATACTGTTGATGCCCTCTGTGTTGGCGATGGTGCCTGTGGTGCCCAGAGCATCGTAGTACTGCTTGTTACTCATCAGCGTGTACATTCCAAGGATAGCTGTGAAAACAGGAAAACAATCACTATGAATACATTCAGATAAAAATATCTATACTATTTGAACAAAATCAGAGAGTTGTGCCCCTGTTATAGTTATTTTTGTAGCTAGTTTTATTGGTGTGTCCTGTGTCCCTGTACTGATATACCAAAGGCAAGTTTGTTAATATTGCTTTGCTAGGAAAAAATGTTTCTGTGGCAAGGACAAAACCTCAAGTGCCACAGTTAGTTTTTCCTTTTCCTTCATCTCCTGTGTGTATCTATGTGTGTGTGCACGGGTGTTTGATGAGATAAGGAAACTCTTGTCTGAGTTCAGTGGGGACTTCTAATCTTACACTTTCCAGGGGGCCCCAAGGAAGTAATGATACCCTGCACAATACACAACTTTCAGGGTCAAGCTGTGGGCCTCTAGAATTCTTAGTGTTATTATAGCTGACATTGAGACAGTGTTAATTTGTGACCACACAAAGTTAGAAGAGGAGAAGACTCTGTTTATGGGCACCTACAGTATTTGTCAGGTCAAACTAATCCTTGAAATACATCAATAGCAAATATTTAGAAAAAGTGAAGGAAGTCCTGCTTTTCTCAAGTAACACTAACTATATCTTTGCATCATTCCTATTGCATTAAGTTGAAGTTATAGTTCAGTGTTCACTGGCTTTTTTGTTTTCCTGTTTTTAGGTTTGTTATGGAGTTTGCCAGTAGTCACAATCAGCAATATGCTGACCCGTGTCTGTCAGCTGTTTGATGGGGTAGTGCAGGGCGGGTGTATCGCATTTTGACTTTCTTAAACAGCTGACACCTCAGCAAAACAAAAAGGACAATGAAACCAAGACATTCACGTGATGCACAATAATTGTGTTCAGTGTTAGATGTTAAAAATAATTATTTATACCTTTGTTGTTGTTGTTTTACAGTAACTGCTAACATATGCTAAAATTGTGATGCAAAAGATATTCTACTGCTTTTACATGGTGTACCTCTAAGCTTAACTGTATAGCAATATGAGCCGATCATAAATGCTATAAAGAACATTTCAAAATACAAAGAATACCTGTCATATTAGAGTAGTAATGTCAAAGTAGCATTTACTGCTGAAATGTAGCAAAGAGGAACCAAAACTGGAAATAATAAAAAATTAAATAAGAACCTCACAATCTGCATATTAGTGCAGGAGTTAGTATTGTGTTATTTTATTGTGTTTAATATGCACTGTAATGTTATAGTATCATAATATTCACTGTAGTTTTAGTAGTTTGAAGATTAGGTGACAATATACTGTGATCAATTTTTTCCCAATTTCTGCAGTTTATCATTGGACAATTACTGTTGTCTTTATTATTATATTCATGTGAACTAGAACTTACACAGATTACACTTATATAAAATATTTACATTCTAAACAAATTACTTATACAAATGAGTACCTTCTACAGCTGTTGAATTGTGGCTTCTTTTTCTATTGCTGTTACTGTTTATGACCAGGAGGAGGCAGACTTCAAGTTGTTTTGTGTGTTTTTTGCTCTTGTTGAAACCTGCCAGGTCCAAAGTCTCTGACAAGCCAACTGCTGTGACAGCAACACCTCCCTGCATAGCACCTTCCCACCAACCTCCTCATCCAGTGTTGGAGGGTTTATAACCATGGGAAGGTCCTTGTGTCTGTGTGTGTGTGTGTGTGCATGTGTGTGTGTGTGTGTGTGTGTGTAGCAGTTAAGGGGAGTATTTGCCATGGACACCCATGCCATTAGTGTATTTAGCTAAATACACTAACAACAACCTAAAAAAAGGTAATGCTGGAACTCTTTTAAATAAACTGAGATAAATCTAAATAAACCAAGACAAGATCAATTTAAATCAATTAAAATAAACTGCTATTGTCTTATATAAATCAAAATCCTTAAGTGATTTGTTGGACATGCCAGCCAGGCTATTCATTCCCTTTACTCTGTTTGCCAGAAAGCCCCAACAATAGACTGACAGAGGCTAACCGAGGTTTAATCCTCATCTGGACTCTATCCAAGCTTAAAACGGCGGTCTCTCTGTCAGACTCATGGTGCTGGACAAACATGTTCCCCTACTTTGCCTTTCCGGATGCCTGCCTGCCTGTTTGGCACATCAGGGGAGTCTAACTGCCTGTTCAGGGGTTCACACTCAATAAAGCATGTTTTATGTTTCAGTTTGACTTAAAATACCATCCGGCATTTAGGATTAATGGTGTGTAGAGGATTTTATCAAATCTAAGGTTTTCAGTTAGATCAAAGCATTATTTATGCATTTGCAAAGCACCTCTCCCAAATAGGCCTTGTCCAATTACTGACGAGCAACGTAATTCACTGAGGAAGGCTGTGAGGGGTTTGATTTCTCTCTAACACTTAAGAAACCCAGAAAGTGCATTACACAGGATACTGTTAACTTTGACAAAGCTGCAGTTGTCATACTGTCTCTACATTTTCTTTAGTTTGTAATTTGGCTATTTACCACTACTATTAACCTCATATGCATTAGTACATTAAAAAAGATGTCAAAATCACCTCTTAAATGATTTCATTATTCAAGAACAAAGCAATCCAACAAGTGTGAACATTTTTTTAAATTTCAAGCTTCTGGAAACATGGAAAACTGAGGCTTTATCTGCGAACACAGTATGTTTTAAACAGATACAATATCTTTGCCTCCACCATCCCCATGTCCACTCCACCCTTCCTTCGGTGGCCTGGAGCCAGGCCTATTTATTTTTGTGTTGCTGAGCGTGGGGAATTGGACCCCGTCACATGTTTGGCCATGTCATTAACCTAGCTGTCTCAGTGTTGAGGGAAACAATATAAAGCTAGCAGTAGAAAGAGAATGGGTCTGTATAATAGAACTATGTGGGTCAAAGCCACTGTGATGAAAACACTGAGGTCACAGTATGCTGTGCATGTCATTGTTGGTTAATAAGCACCGACTGGTGGGAAATTGCATGACAAACAGATGACATCACACAAAAAAAGATGTAATTACAGATATTTTTTGCATGTCATAGGTGAGTCAGGGTCTTGGTGTTATGAATGCTGGCTCATTAGTATGGCTTACTGGGACAGAACCATTGCTAACATCCACATTTAACAATTTTTTTTACACATTTCATCCCTCACAAAAGTACAAGAGGGCAATGGCTCTGGTTTCAAAAAGATGTTTGGTTATGTAGAAGTCTATGAGAAAATGACCCTTCAGCTCCTTTGTCTGTGATCTCAGTAAACATTTCCCTAACAAGTTTATAGTCTCAGTCTCTAGTTCCAAATCTTATCAAATAAACACAATGTTCATTTTATAAATTATGGTCCTCATTACAGTTGGAATGAATGATAAAGCAGCGTATGCTTTACTTCACAAGTTGCTGAGCATGCACTGCTCCTTGATTTCTCAGTCAGATCTGCTTACTGGACATGATGAGCAGATCTGACAGACAAATCTCTCTCCTATTGTATGGATAGATGGATGGATGGATACATAAGGTTTTTTTCTAAGAACTTGTGGTCAGTGTAATAGTTGCAGTTCCCTTTTACCTGTGATTACCTGGTGGATCGTTAGATGTTTAGCTCCTGAAATACAGACTAAATATAGATTTTGGAAATATCTGCAGCCTGATAAAGCCTGTCATAAAAGCGCACTGTTTATATAGTATATATACTACATAAGTATAGTGTTGCCATTGCTATTAAAACAATTAGTAGTAATAGTAAACAGTAGCAATAGTAAATCTTACCTGCAATATCGCACATCTCTGCATCAGTGGCATTTTTCAAGGCCTCCTCTAGCTCTGGCTCCAGGATCACCTGCTCATGTATGGGGATCTCTGGTGCTTTCTTGGCCACAAAAGGCTTTCCTAGATATAGAAAGAAAAAGATGATAAATAAGAAGACAAAGGAAGGCAAAAGGGTAGCAAAAGCCAAAAAAAGGTTAAAAAAAACTATATATATATCCATCCATCCATCCATTCGCTTCCGCTTATCCTTTTCAGGGTCGCGGGGGGCACTGGAGTCTATCCCAGCTGTCATAGGGCGAGAGGCGGGGTACGCCCTGGACAGGTCGTCAGTCTGTCGCAGGGCTAACACACAGGGACAGACAACCATTCGCACTCACATTCACTCGCACATTTACACCTAGTGGCAATTTGGATTATCCAATTAACCTATCCCCACAAGCTGCATGTCTTGTGGGGATATGTATATATATATATATATATATACATACATATATATATATATATATATATATACATACATATATATATATATATATATATATATATATATATATATATATATACATATGTATATACATTATTTCTTAATGAAGTTATCTATCTGATAATTTCATTTCTCATAAAAGCTTTGTTTGTATGATGTTTCCCAAAGCATATCACAAATGGAGCTTTAATAAACTCAGGTTTCACTTAATCCTACAAGGTGCTTTCGCAACTCTTTTTTGTGCTCATTTATCTTCACAATTTCAGTGGTGAATCCCAAGAGCATCTGCTTTTTGCATCACTAGTTTCCATTTATTGCAAATTCTATTGTTGATATTAGTAACTAACTACACCCAATTGAAAGGGGGAATATAGAGAGTGCTTTATAGATGTTTACTGTATGTTCAAACTTTAGCCTGAAAACAAATTTAAATGACTTGCTGCATATTTTGTAACAGGACACCTACATAAATCCTCAGACAAAGAATCTGCTTTCCCACCTTTCTTTTCACCGGTGAAGGGCACCAGGTCTTCCCTGTCCTCGTGCTCCAGGGCCTGCTTCTCCAGGTGCTTCATCAGGGCGTCACGGTCAAATGGCCCCGTCGGACCCTTCTTTGTCTGATCTCGTTGCCGAAGGCCAGCTGGCAGCATGGCATTCTGGGAGAACATCAGGTCATATTATGTTGATGGGAAAATAAGACTAAATTAGTAGAAAGCTTTAGGTATATCAAATGATCTGAACAGAGAAGTAGCAGAATTTATTCCCCAAAAGATAGCTGAGAAGGTTCTTTGTTGTCTTCCTTCCTTGTTATCTTCCTTGTTGTGTTCCTTCTAAGAATTATATAAAATGTTGGCTTCTAGACTCACTTTTATTGCATGAAATGTTTTACTCTGCACTGAAAGTGCATCAAATGAACACTTTCTGCAAATGCATGCTATTTTTTAAACATCTACTGTGAAAAGTGAGAGACCCATTAAAACTGTTTCTTTTATGAAAGAACTCACTAAAATGAAATGTAATTTGTAGCCCATGCACTTTCTGCATTGTAGAACCATGTTCTTTTATCTTTATAATTGGATAATGTTTGATATGGCAACACTATAGTTTACTGACTGAGAGGTATGCTTTAAAACTTCATCATTTGCTTTTACTCTCCTGCAAGTAAAAAATTTACAAGTAACAAAGTCAATCATTGGTAGGGTAAAAAAAATGTAGTTCTTCCTTTAGATGTCACATACTTCCCACATGTCTGATGGTTAACAAGCTACACCTGATATCGGGTAGATTTTGGGCACAAAGGTAAGACTTGTGAATGTCAGGAACCAGCTATTAAAGCCCCGTGGCACTGGAAAAGCATGTTTTAGGTCAAATCAGCCATACCTCAGGGTCCATCTCCTGCAGCTCATACTCCAGCTGATCCAGCTCCTCGGCGCTGAGGCCTCTGAGGATGGCATCCTCATCAATGTCCCTGGGGTCTGACATGGTTCCTGAGGCTGTGACTCACATATACACACACTCACTCATACACACTGCTGCACACCCCTGGGTGAGAGGGCACTGCCGGTAAAAACGGGGGAAAAAAGGAAGAGAGGACAATCAATCTTTATACTCTCTTATCTAAAATCTTTTTTCTGTCGTACCTCGGCTCCTTTTATTGTGTCATATTTCCACCCTCTTTTAGTTATCTTGTGCTGTCATTTATTATGTTAGAAACTTCTTACAATAATATCATTTTCATTGTAAAAAGCTTAACTTTGACATTTAATCATGCAAGAAAAAGGAGTGACTGAGTACTGTTTTATCATTACTATAGCCTACATTAAACATGTTGCAGTGTAAACACAGGCTTTTGAAATCCTCAGCCAGATGCTAACAGAGGATGTTACAGCTCATGGTCAGAAAGCTTAATCCGCAGATCTTCTGACTATATAAGTAAATGATAAACCACCCAGCTCTTATTTTATCCGGGATCCTCTTGGAAACCTGTCAAGGACCACAGGGGGTCCCCTTCTTTGCATTTTGTCACCCACTGTCCTTGGCAAGTAGCGTTATGATCTCCTATCAGCTGCCCTATCCAGAGTGCTTCAATAATGCTATTATGATAATAATAGATGCGCTTCCAATAATACATCTGCAATACTCAGGAAAGCAGTGTCTGTGTAAATATGCTACAGCAGCCCCCAGATCACATTCTTGCATAGTCTTTATTTTCACCTGAAAGCAAACTCCAGCAGAAGAAGTGCCCACTGATGCTTTGCAGTTTTAACAGGAAGACAGACTCAGTGACGCGATGAAGTGTAAGCAATGAAAGACTGAGAGCGAGAGTGAGGTCTTTGTAACTTTAAACCCTCAGCTTACCACACAGTGACTAAGAATAGTCAAATGGAGAGAAGAGAGGAGTGGAAAGTGCAATCCCTTATTTATCATTGACAGACACTCGCTGATACAGTTGTGGACCCACCCGAAACATATCTGCACCCAGGGATGAAAACTCAGTGACACAGTTATGCTTTAGACACATTAAAACATTACAGTAAATTCACACCAGCCTCAGATAACAAAGACCGTGGTCTACATACAACACCACAGGGCTCCCCAAACAAGAAAATACCACAGTGATAGAACATGTATACATCTGGGTCAAAGTATGAGTAATACAGCTATCAGGTTAAAGGGCCAGTGTTTTCATTTTCACTCCAAATTTTTCCCCAACTTGGTCACAGAGGGAAAACCATTGCAGATCAGGTCATACAATATTGTATTTTGCAGGCAGTCTGCTAGTGTGATGTCAGAAAACACTCACATCTATAACTCCAAGTGTTTTATAGCAGGCAGTTCTTTTGCATGACAACATAATCATGTGCTCAAGGATGGATTAGGACAGCATAATTCGGAGTAACTTTCCACTATCCAAAGTGATCTGAAAAGTGTACTTTTCCAGCACTCAAATAACTCTATTGCGGTTGCAGGGTTTTGTGTTTCAGGGTGCTCTTGCTCTTTATTTTCATTTATACTGAAACAAAGTTTGTCGAAATACATTTAAATACCTTTAAATGTACCTAAATTTAAAGTGGCATTTCAATAAAATCTCAGACCAAGGTGATTAATGATCAGCTACATATTCAAGATGGTCCAAATTAGTGACTGCATATGTGCAGCAGATGTCAAGTTTCTCATTTCCATTTTTAAATGAATTGAAAATAAAAGCTGTGTGTGAAGATATAAATTATTTATAACAATGGTTTATAACATACAAATGAGCCACATCCTCTTTTAGGATTTTCACTTGCTTTCTTGTACATTTTTCTTTCAAAACAAAAGCACAAACACATTAAAAAGCTGAAACATTTAACACACAAAATTTCTGATATGAAAAGTTGAATAAGGACATTGACCTGAGGTGGAAAGTCACACCTTGTGTTTGTTTGTAAGGTCCTGTGAGTTTGTTGTGTAACCAGAGTTTCTGTAGAAAGTCAGTACAAAATAATGTCCTGACACAACACAATCAAATGAGTTGGTTTCCCTGACGACGCCATGGGAACTTGGTTACCATGGAAATAGAACTGAACTGCACTGTTCTGCATTATTCCAGAAGCTCTAAATAACTTTGCGATTAATGGGCATTCTATTCTATTCTATTCTATTCTATTCTTCATAAAGCATCTGAGACTGAAAGCTTGTTTGTGTTCTTAGAGTAACTGATCAGGTTACATTTTATTAGAAAGGGCAGACAGACACACACAAAGAAACACAAACACACAAATACACATACACATACAGGACAAAACAATGATGTACATCAATTTCACAGACCTAACCTAACCAAAAGCCATGTTTCTACCCATAAAATTTCAAATCTTTATTGTGGGGATTTCTTTTTTGTGCCCACAGTAAAGTCTACTCCCCACAAATAGTGTGACTGTGTAATACTGTGTATACAGATATGTGTCCAAACTCTGAATACAGAGTTTTTTAAACAAGATATAGGCCATTAAATTATATTATACCCCACAAAATGACATACAGTGAAGTATATCTTTATTTTCATCAACACTGTGTGCCTCTAATGTGTAAAGCCAGGGACGCAAACACTGGATCGCATAAACGAGTGTCGAGGAAGATAGAGGAGATTTAAAAGATGCAGCATACAGGACAAGGTGGGGCATCAATCTACTTAGACTCACTTTTTACCACGGATGAAAGGTTTTACCAGTCTCTTGACAGTAAGGCTCCCCCAGCTCTTTAAACTAGACTCATAGCTATAAAAAAAAACACTAAATACCAGTCAGCTACAGAGTCATTCGTCTTTTGCTGGACCATCATGTCACAGATGCAGACAAAAATGCTTTAATGTGACTTCAGATCAATAAAAGTCATTACAGTGAACTCCTTTTTAAAAATGGCTTCTTTTTTTTTACAGAACACTGTCTGGTAATCTGTCAAATCAAATCAATAAATTGGTAGATTTAAAGATGCATTGTGGGACTTTTTCTATAATAAAAAGAAAAATAATGATGTAATCTGCAACATCTGATGAATGTATTTTTTTTACCTATTCATATATATTTATATTATTCTGACTCATGCATTTGAAGCCAGCAGTGTCATAAATCCAAAACATTGTGACATGAAAAAAAAAAATATGAGGCCAACTAGATCATTCATTTTTCCCTTTTTCTAAAGTAAAAAAGTGAAAGACTGTCACCTGCAGTTTTTCTCCTAAGCACTGGATATTACATTGGTTTCTGTCCAAACGCAGCTCATGTGATTTGCCTGCTGTCAAGCCTTTGAGCCTTACTTATTGATGAGCTAAATACATGGCTGTTCTGACACTTGAGCTGAGAGTGAGGGCTCAGACAACTGGATACCAACAACCTGATAGTTACAAGTGCCGAAGAACATATTTTCTTAACTTATAAAGGCTTGAAGGGTCACATAATCACAAAGGGAAGGTAGATTAGGGGGAAAATGACAAATCAGAAAGCTAACCTTCAAAGTACCAAAAGGCAAAACTACCACTGAGACATGAAAACTACAAAACAGAGTCAAAACTTTAGAATTTTGAGGCAACTGCTTGTTGTCAGCTTTGGTAGATTATAGAAAATAGCACTCTGGTAAACTAACAGTCTGATCAAATGATGTGTTTTGACACATTCCAGGAAGCCCCTGTCCACATTGGAAACAGATGGTGTATTTGTGCATGTGCATCTGTCTCCAGCTGTCCCAGCAGGGTTTCTGCATGATAGAAAGCAAAGTGGGTGTGGAGCAGTGCAGCGACCGTCACCTGCCGCTGCCAGCTGGCTCTGGACCGGTCTTTTTCCAGTTAAAATCTCAACCATGTCCTGCACCTGCAGCTGCTCTAGTTATAGGAGTCGTGACCTCAGCTGTGCCTGGCTATAAATGTACATGTATAAACATGTTATTGATGTTTCATTCTAATACAGTTTTTTTTTTTAATTCACCTTTTGTGAAATCAAAAAAGTCCAATGGGTCATATTTTTTCTGTTTTGATCTGAAAAAGTTTTTTTCTCAAATTCAGATAAATGTGATTCTTTGTTACAAGTCAGATAAGACTGTCTCATTTTACGTAAACCTTAAACAGTCTCTTGAGATAAGTACTGCTTTTGTAAGCAACATTCAATCCAGGTCCCTTTTAACCTATTGCTTTGACTAATTTATATAAACTGTTTTTGTATCAAGTAACTAAATGTTATTTTAGCTGTAAATCAAAGACTGTCGCTATTGACATATCCCCCACTCTCCTTTGATTAGATCACACCTATGCAGGCCAACTTCATAACTTGCTCAAAGGGAGCAAAAGTCCAGTCAGTCAGAATAACTGAGCTCACAGGGCAAATTTCAGCTAAGACTGATAAGCACACTGAGTTTTCCTCAACAGGAACAGACGCCTGGTCTCCACTCCCCTTGATGACTGCACCTAATGTTAAGCCAGTGTTACAGTTTCTGCACCTACAACTATGCCCGCTTGGGTCCAAGTGACATAAATTTGTTTTGATCACACGAACTAGTTTGAGTAGACACTACACGACACTGTACACTGCTCAGGCACAATATAGTGTCTCCAGGCATATGCCAAGAAGACTTGAAAAAAAGTGGAATAAGAACAACTGCTCATCCATGGTGTCTGCAGCTGTCAGTGTGTGTGCAACAATTAAAATCCTGCCCTTACAAACTTCTATCTCGAGCCATCTGTTGGGTTTCTACAAGCATTTTCACAACTATGTTGTCTGCAGCAGCTCAACTATTGAGAGATTTCAAGGCTTGCACTTCTGTGAAGTTATTTGAAGAAAAAAATGCATGCAGCCCCTTTTTGGAGCAATGATTGTTGGAGTTCTGAAGGATAAAAACCCTTATTGTGAATGCATTAAAACCATGACTCACTATAAGGTAACTTTTATCATCGTTATTGCATTTCATTGCAAGGAGTTCTAATGAATACATGTCAAAGTACTGCATTTAGGCAGGCAGCAGGGAGGAGTTACAGTGCATTTTACAAGTAAAAGACCATTACAAGGGTCTACATTTCATAGTGACAAAGGTTACACACTCATAAATGCTCCAAAATGATTTACACTCTGCTTCTGTGTCAGTGCATTACCTTTACTGGAACATAAATAAACTTTAAAGGGATTCCAAATACTGTACTGCACTTTTCCCTTTGCTCTTTTGGTAGATCCAATTTTCTGTAACGGTAGCAGGAATAGGTTTTTTTCTTTTTGCTCATGAGCAGGCTAAGGCCTCGTTCTGCCACCCAGAGCTCAGAAGATTTGTCACCAACAGCGAGCCATCTTCTCCACGTCTTACCGACCAAGTGTAACATTCCAAATCACCCTTCAGCTTAATTTTAGCTTCACAAGTCAGCTACTTACAGCTGTGTGAATCCTCCCCAGCTTGGGTTGCTCCGTGAGACCAAGTCAGAGCACCATTTTGAGCGCCCTAAGAACCACTTTGATTGGGGGGGGGTTCCATTAAAGAAATTCATTTTTTAAGACATACAGTGGCTTTCACTAACATTGTACCTGAGCCAAATAACCCAAAAGGTCCCATCTACATAAAATGAAAGGTCCCTGCTTTTAATATAATTACACCATTCAGTCCCAAAAGACAATCTGACCCGGTGATAATAGTAAAATATCAGGCACTAATGGATGTTAAATGGAGAGGACGAGGAGGCCGAGTGTAAACTTTAGCCTTTTCTGGTTTCCAAACTTTGCAGGCTCCTGAGACAACATCTCCAAATCCCCTGTGACAAATTACCTACACAGTGATGGGCAGCCTACAAATACCATACTGATAGATTCATTTAAGTGACAGTCTTTTAGACGTTATATCTGGGAGAAAAAAAATGTAAAACTCATTTCTGATTTATAGTTAAATCAACCACATTTTACAGAAACACCATATTTTTGGACAGTATCATTTGTCTAGCACCTTTCTCCTATTTTACAAACACCTCATAGTGACACAACAGAGTGTGGATGAAGGGAAGCCCCACAAAGAGGCAAAGAGAGAGATTAAAGTGTGAATCAACCCGACATGCCAGTAAAAACTCACTGAAACAGACACAGAGAGCAGCCTCACACCTACCTTCACAGAAGCGCAGTGCTGAAGCCCCTGGGCAAGGCAGAGCCTGCTGTCAGAGAAACTTGTTTCTCTTTTTTCCCTCCTCTCACTCTCTCTCGACCCCCTATTTCTCCCCCCCACCCCTCTCTCCTGTGTGTCAAGCTTCAGGGCTGCTATGCTGAGACCGGCATACTGACAGCACTTTGAGAAGTCAGCATTTTATTATTTTGGCTGTATAACGGAGATGGTAGAGAGTCGTGTAGAAAGGGGGGCGAGAGAGAGAGAAAGAGAGAGAGACTGAAGTTGGGCATGAACCACATTCATCATTCAATTAAAACTTAGCGGCGGGCAGAAGGAGGATGGCTGACATCTAGCGGTCAGAGCTGAGATGTACATCAAAACGGTAAAATTTCAAACCTTTTTTTATTTACACAGATCTACAATCAGTAGGTGTTTTTGTTTTGTTTGATTATATTTTATTGTTTTTTACATGTTCTTTCATGTTCTTGGAGTTAAGTTTGCTTTTAATCAAATGTGGTATATAAATAAAACTGCCATTGCAATCAGAAATGAGATGACACGCTCAAATTAACTTTATCACTTTTGTCTGTTTTATCATTGCTTCATTGTAAATTTTATTTTTTGCTTTCATAAATTGAAGAAAGCATCATTTTGGCATCATTTGAGATCTTTTTCTGTTTTAGCAACAGATGCTTCTTACATTTGTGCCATGAATTGGTTTTAGATGGTGTTGGTAACAAATGTGTTTTAGTGCAAACATTATAGACATCATTTTATTTCTATTCATTTATTGCAATGACTTCAAATTGAACACATAATTAAAGATTTGTACATGAGAAATGTTTTTAAGTAGTCAAAGTGTCACAAAATACACTTTTACAACAAAAATTAGATAGACCTTGAAAGTAGCAGAACCCTCTTTTGTCTTCGGATATGCTTTAATTCTTCATAGCACAGATTCAACAGGTTGTTGATTGAATCTGAATCTATGACCTTGGTTCATATTGACATAATATAAAACATTTTTTCATGTTTTCATTTTCATGTTTCACCAAATTCTGAATGTTGCAGCAGAAATGTTCAGTTTCCTGTTCTTTATTAACAGGAGTGGTACCCAGTATTATCACTATACATTATTATAATAAATTGCTGCTGTAGTCCATTTGTTTTAAGGTACAGTTGGTGTGTTCAGATTTGCTCCTTACCTTAATTGTAACCAGTGGTTGTCTGAGTCACTGTTGAGCACCGTCCTGTTGACTTGAAGCAGTGTGGTCATTCTCAGGTTGTCTTGACCATATCTACATGCATTGAGCTGTTTCCGTATGACTGATTAGATAACTGCATTTCCCAATAACTGTGTAACAGTGGCCTGTGAGTGTAGAATTGATTAAAGTGTTTTTTTACTTTAGAATCAGTAGATGTGACGTATATATCTTTCGACCATTTAAGGCTTTTATCTTACACAGTTTTTGTTCTTGTTGTTGTTGTTTTTATGTCCAGCTGATATGTTACATAAAAGCACAATGACTGTGATGATGAGACTGTTGTTTGGTTATTTTTTAATCCAGTTAATGTTTTTTTTTTTCATTGTCTTGTCAATATGAAAAATGAATAATTATTGAAATAAAATGAAATTTTAAAATAATAATAATAATAATTTTGGGGTCTGTCAAAAAAGCTTTTACTACAGTGGGCCTCAAATGCAATGCAACTTCAGAAAACAGCAGCCAATGTGCAGGTTAAGGGGCTCCAGAAGGCCCTGCCTGGTGACCCTGTCCCAGGCAGGATAAATTGGACCCTTGATTTTTTACTAATAGGAGCTGCCAAAATTGCTCTTGGTCTGGCCTCTCACCCAGGATCCAATAGCCTTGGGAGACCCTACCAGGGGTGAATTGCCCCCAACAACATACATTATATTGCCAAAAGTACTCACTGATCTGGCACCTAGGCATGCAAAATGCTTCCACAAACATTTGTGAAAGAATGAGTCAGTGAATTCCAGTGTGGTCCCATGATAGGATGCTTCCTGTGCAACAAATATAATCATAAAATGTCTTCACTACTAAATATTCCACAGTGAGCTGGTTTATAACAAAGTATTATAACAAAATGGAAGTGATCAGGGAACAACGGAAAGTTCACCACGAAATGGTATTACCATGTAAAATCACAGAGTGGGATCAGCAGATGTTCAAGTGAACTTTCTAAAGCATCCGTCACTACAGACCTCCAACTTCATGTGACCTTCAGATTAGCTCAAGAACAGTACATAGAAACTGTTGGGTCTAAACTCAGACCCCGCTGTATCCAGGACTTATTCCAGTGAAAGAAAAACAAGGCAACAGCGATCGATCGATTACTTGCGCAAGGGAGGCCTCATCTGTGTCCAGCATGAAAATGACCCCGACGATGGCCTCCTCTCGCTGCCTTTTATTGAGAGACAGTTCACACAAAACACAGCAAAGCAACACCCACATGGTTCTAAGGCATTGTATGTATATGTGTGAACTTCTATATGTAAGTAGGAGTGTGTGTGTGTGTGTGTGTGTGTGTGTGTGTGTGTGTGTGTGTGTGTGTGTGTGTGTGTGTGTGTGAGACCTCCTGCTGGGCAGGAAGCTTACATCAAAAAGATCTTCACAAGGATGTTGCCTGTAATAAAAGACTACAGCCTCCCACCCAGAACCTCGAGAATCTGGGGAGGGGACTGTGGAATTCCTTTCATCCTACAGTTAAACAATGTAGAAATGGATGGTAAGCATAAAAATGACAAACATTTAACAATTCACTCTAACAGAAACCTTCATGAAATGGGTTTCCATGGCAAAATGCAACGTGTCAGATGCAGTGGTGTAAAACATGGTGTCACTAGACTCTAAAGCAGTTGAGACATGTTCTAGTGATGAAATTGACAAGTTTCGGTTTGGCGGTTGCTAGGAGAGCGGTACTTGTCTGACTGCATCGTGAAAAATTTAGTGGAAGGGAGATTATAGTAAGGAGTTGTTTGTCAGGAGTTAGACTGGACCCCTTAGTTCCAGTGGAAGGAACTCTTAATGCCTCTTCATACCAAGACATTTTGGATAATGTCATGCTCCCAACTTTGTGCAAACAGCTTGGGGATAGCTCCTTCCTCTTCCAACATGACTGCGCACCAGTGCACAAAGCAAGGTCCAAAAAGGCGTGGATGAGGGAGTTTGGTGTGGAAGAACTTGACTGGTAAGCACAGAGTCCTGATCTCAACCTAGTAGAAAAGCTATGAGATGAATTAGAGCGGAGACTGCGAACCAGGCCTTTTCACCCAACATCAATGTCTGACCTCACAAATGCACTTCTGGAAGAATGGTAAAAAAAATTCCCATAAACACACTCCTAAGCCCTATGGAAAGCTTTCACAGTTGGCTGTTATAGCCACAAAGGTTAGGCTCCAGTTCATATGTGTGTGAAGGGAGATGAGAGAATACTTTTGGCAATATAGTGTAGCTCCTCAGATCACTGGAACACACAAATCCCTGAACCACAACAAGGTTGAGAACTTTATAAAAGAACAGAATGGAGTAAAACAATCAATTCAATTACAGTTTCATTTCAATAGTATTAATATAGCACCAAATCAAAAGTTGCCTCAAGGCGCTTTATATTGTAAGGTAAAGATCCTATAATAACACAAAGAACACAATCATATAAACCCCGCTGAGAAACCGCTTTGGTGACAGTTGGAAAGAAAAACCTCCAGTAGAACCAGGCTCAGGGTGGGGCAGCCATCTGACGAAACCAGTTGGGATGAAGGGAGGAAGACAGGCTATATGATGTGGAAAAGAGCCAGAGATGAATAATAACTAATGATTAAATGCAGAGTGGTGAATAAACACATGTGTGGGAAAAAAGTGACATCATGGGAATCCCCAAAGCAGGGGGTGATATGGTAACAGTACTATGAGGTAATTGAGATAGATTTGAGGCTGAATTTACAAGTCCTAGTTGACTAAGACCTGATTTCTGCAAATCATAACATCATTATTTACAATAATGCTTTTGATTAGTCATTTATGTAAAAACAACATGATAAAAACTCTCCCCTGGAGGGGAAATCACAAAAACCACTGTGATCTCCCTGTTTTACCTGAAAAAACAAAACAAAAAAAAACCCTTTGGGAATTCCATTAAAAGAAGCTGGTGGTTTCACTCCTTTACTATTTTATTTCTTAGTATTTTTGTTTTAATTTAGAGTCCATCATTTTATATCTGCAAGCTACAATGCTTTTTTTTGGTTTTTAAATTGTGCTCTTCACTGTAGATACATTTCATACCCCTGCTCTGTCACCACTAGATGGCATTGCAAATACAGCTCAGCCACTTTCAAGGGCTTGTGAAAAAGTCTTTAAGAATTTTTTATGTTTCTCTCTGTGGTGCCTGCCAGGAGTCAGCAATGGCTTTTGGTGTTTAGGCAATAGCCTGTAATATGTGTAGATATATGAGAACAAACACTGTTTAAAAAACGCATTCAAAAAGTCACGCAAAGAGCAATAGTGAAGATATATGACTTTGTTATAAAGTTCTGCATTATGGTCAAGTACTTTGCAAAGTCATGATGGTAACTTTTTTCTGCACATCCATGCAGAGTCATCCCTATGACCAATCCTCAGTTGTGGTAATGAACTAATCATTTGAATCAGGAGCAACTCTGTTATCCCCAAGTTCTCTGTATTCCAAAGATGTCAGAAATTCCAACTTACTGCATTGCGCTCGCTTTAAAGATACCAATCATAGCAACAACAAACAAAGCCCGGTCTCAGCATTCATCTATGAGTGTGAACGAAAAACACCTGAGTTCTCACACTGTTTGTGTTCTGTTTTTTACCTTCAGTGTGCAGGTGTCTGTTTGATCTCGTGGTGTGATCTATTGCACCTGCAGCCTGTGTAAGCAAATAAAATGTGCTTGTGTCGAAAGGGTAAATTCACTCAAAACACAAAACCAGATGGGCTCCAGGTTACACTCAAAATATTATCCCTGGTTATTATTCTGACCTGCCCATTCAGGTTATCTTGGAGTACAGCACAGGTTTGGACTTAATTGCATCAACACCAATCCAACACCAGTGGATGTTTTGCACTGGTCTGCTGTCCCAAACCTGATACTGGGCTTTTTCTTTTTCATCTCATCCTTTTTATCAGGACTACATTCTGCAAAGAAATAGTCCCTTTGACCTGCCAACAATCATACATAGGGATTATCCACACTAACTACAACAAGGAATAACAAGAAGACATATTTTTGTGTCCCCTTGTTAGTATACAGTGTGTGTGTGTTTGTGTTTTACTTGGCTAAATACCATCTGACTTATCGGTTTCGCATTAGATTTCCAGTGAAGTCTGATGAAACACCACAACAAAATTATCTTTAGCATTTGCTTGTTGCAACATTTCACTGCAGTTCAGTGATAAATGATCAAACATTAGCACTCACATTTACTGATACATTTGTAGTTCATACCATTCCATCACGTGGCGCTGAAAATATTTTGAGCTTTATTGTCTATAAACACAGTAATAATCTACAATGTTTTACTGCCGCAGTATAATCAAAGTGTTATTGTGATTAACTACGTTCTTCCCCCTCAAGGTCTGCTTCCTTCTTATTGTCATTTTCAACTTGTCACTTTTTTTGAAATGTTATGCACTCTCTGGTTTACAGATGCCCCCTCGCCCACTCAATCAAAACAATGTATCACTTCTGAAAATTTTCTTCCAGATGTTTAGGCCAGTGGAATTCTCTTAACCAAAAATATGTTACTTGTGTGTGTGTATGTGTCATATGTGTGGTGTGGGGGTGTTTCCAGTTAATGGCACTTGGTTGCAGCCACAAAAGAGGAAGTGTATAGCCTACTAACTTAGAAAACTATTTAAAAAATAAAAGAAAGAAAGAAAAAAAGCCAGACTGAATGAGATCCCCCAGAGATGCCCCAATCACATTTCAGCAGAAGTCAAAAATTTACCATCTGGGGTTTTACCAGGAAAAGTAAAATTAGGTGTGAGACACTGGACTGGCTCTGAGTAAGTGGGAAGTGCAGCTCACGTGGATTAGCCAAATCAACCTTGGTGTTGTTTATTTTTCCAAAATCAAACATGACTCATTTCGTGACACCTCAGTTGTCAAGTTTGTGTGAAATTTTGATATTACCCCGCTTTAAGGTTTATGCTCTCAGTTAATATTACTAAGTTTTAGGGGTGCCGACAAATGCAGTGATGCTTGCTGCTACTTTGAGCTAAAAATTGTTTTTATATTTTGGGAAATAAGCTTTTTATGCTTCTAAAACACTTTAACTTTTTCCTTTAAGTGAATGTGCACCTTTTACTTGACAATAAATGACACAAGTGAGACATTTCTTCATGAATTATACATTTTACATAGACTGTTTAAAGCCTGCCATTGATACTCTGTATTTGCATCATGCCACTAAATCTGAATTTAATTTGAATTTTAGGAGATGTGAAAGAGGCGGGGGTTGCCCCGCGTTGACAGGAAGAGGCGGGGGCTCCCCCTTGACATTCACTTTCAACAACAAAGGGGATTTTTCTTTCATTTTTACTTTCTTCCTTCTTTCTGCCTCAGCTCCCAACGTTTCCAAATATCCACCGCTCTATTATTTCCCCGTGTGTGTGCTCTGCTCTCATTCACACGTCTAAATGATTTCTTCTCATAGCCGCCCGGGTAGTGGAAACAGGACGAGAACTACAGTATACCTCGTTCCTCTTTTACTTAAAAGAGGATACGCGTACCTCAGATTCCTGTAAATAGTTATTTTTTTACCACTAGATGGCGTAATGACACGTGTGCAGTGAAACAAAGAGGCTCTTCTGTGTTGTCGCCCCGCCTCCAGTCTCTCTTGTGTTAGTGTGCTACGTGCAGAGCATGCTCACAAGAGCTGGAAGGGTACATAGGCTGTTGACAACAGTGTTGCATGCTTTTCACGTACACCAAACTGCACGAGGATCTCCAGAATATCTGCTAAGACTGATTCAATCTCAGCCATACCAGACAGTTAGAGAATTACATTCTCTGCTGTTTTGTTGTGCAGAAAAAAACATAGTTATGCAATAGCAGCTGTGCATTTTAATGTGTGGTATGTTTGAAGAATGCTTGTTTAGGGCATCTGCTTAAAAACTACCTAAATAGTGTAAACGAGTTAATGATTAAACTCTATCATAATATAAGTTGGACAAAGATTAGACAAAGCATTGGGTGAGGCTGAGCGCTGCACATGACTGAAAGGGACTCAGGATTGTATAGTAATTATGTGGAATGTGAAAGCCTAGCCCATATTGGGTTGTATAACTTTAGTTTTCTTTTTGTCTTTAGCTCTTCTCAGCTTTTAAATGCTTTTCAAATGTACTTTTGGTTCTCTTCTTATTTCCAAAACATCCCATCCTCTCCTTCCTTATGCCTTTTACAGCATTATACAATATATACACAGTATAGGATATATATCTGTAGTCATCATGTTTGTACTGTTGCTGTTTGAGGTTCAGAGTAAACTATATCTACTTCTTTATGATCAATAATGTTCTGTTGTGATGACTCTATTGTCTAATCTACAATAATCTACAAAGAGATTGTAGATTATTGAATCTTGTTACAAAATTTATTTATACATTCAAAATCGGCTGGGAACAAATTGAAATCTCCGGAACTTCCAAATAAGGAAAACTGACCAGAGCCGGAAATGCCTTTTCTGCAATAGCATAAACTCAGGAAGTCTTTGGATGATTTGGTCATTTTTTTCTTTACTTTTTTTCACTATGACTCAAGGCAAACACTTGCTGTTAGTGTTTTTTATATTGGCTTTTATCATTGTTCTTTTTTAAAGCGAACCAGGAACTCTCTGTCATGCATGACATGACTTTTACGAAAGTACAAAAATTAATAAATGTTATACATAAAATGTTAGCAATAGCTGTAAGAAAATGGTTGTAATGTAAAAGCTACAAGGTTTGTTTTTGTTTTACATTTATTGAAATCAAAAGGTCTCTTTAATAAATCTGGAACAGATGTACTTTTAAGCACTGTTTACCTGTTCTAAGCAGACTTTCTCTACAAACTCTGGATGTCAGACTAGGCCTTCTGTTAATATTTGTTATCCCAAGTGTCTGTTTTCCAAGAATGGTCATACAGTTGAGGAGCTGTTACTGATTAAGTTTGGGTATTTTCGTTCAGTTAGATTTGGATCAGGAGAAACAACACAGACTTAAGGGGTTAAACAGAGAAGATGCTGTTATTACACCTACCACCCACAAGATGTGGTCAGACTGTGTCATTTGAGGTGTGGCAGTTATGACCCACAGGGTTCAAAGGATGCAGTCCGGATGTTCTTTATCACACTTTGCGTAAATACAGGTGACATATTAAGCAAACATAAAGATTGTTCAAGCGCTGCTGACACACCAAAATACACACATAGGTGTTGAGTTTTTCAGATCCATAATTTTAGCGTTCCAGGTCACTAAACAATTTTCGGTCTTAGTCGACTTTTCAGTAAAAGGTTCAACACTGTGGAAATGTTACCATAAAAGCAAAACAGATTTAATGTTTTTGCAGTCGTTTTTAATAAAGTTGAATCAATGGATGCATGTCGTGAATACTTTCCATTCCTGATGGTACTTGCTCTTTGCAACATTGTATGAGTTAGATTCTTCTTCATTATTAAATGAAATGCAATTAATTATATTGTGGTTTTGCAAATGCAGTTGCTCACCAGCACTTTATTATGTTGCTGTGCTGTTTTGGAAGGAATGATCTGCAGGAGAGCGCACCAAACCAGCATCCAGACATTAGACAAGGAGGAACAAATTCCTGTATTACTCAAGGACCTGTGAACATGTTAGCAATACCTCAGGTAAGGGCGTGAGCCTGTACTTTAAAGGTAAAGTGGCTTTTGAGAATGCAGTCAGCTGGATGACATGGCAAACAAGACATGCTGAAACAAGTGAAGTTCTGATGTTTGGCTTTGTCATACCCCCCCACCCAAGCCGATACTGATCTTAACTGAAGCCAAGGTATCTGTATTAGAACAAAACTAGAAAAAGCTGCACTGGTTCATCCCTACTTACGACACGTCTGTGTTAATACAAAATCATAAGAACAGACAGCAGGGAATACTGTAGTTGTTGCATTGAGAGACTACAAGATGAAAGCTGAAAATCTTTAGCAGAAAGCATTGAGTAGTTTTATGAATATGGATGAAAGTAAATTGTTATGAAATGCTTACACGCTTGTAGTTTTCTTTTGTGGTAGTTGTAAGTAATTATTGTTGAAGTTTACTAACGCATGCTTAAAAACATGAAAAAAGACATGCTTTAATCATGCCAACCTGAAACAAATAATTGAACATATGTAATTGTAATTGTAATGTAATTTATGTAATTGGGCTTGCTTTCCCCCCTCCCCCCCAAAAGGGTGGGAAGCCCCCACGGTGTCAGTGTAAACAAATATGCTACATGAGTAACAATGAAAGCAAAAGTAGTAGCCACATCAAACAAAGAACCCCACAAGAGGCACCCCAGCTCTCGCTAAAAAAAACAACAAAAAAAACAAAAAAAAAGAAAGAAACATGCAAACCACAACATTACTCTAAAGGTTAATTTAGTTTGTTCCAAATGCTCGCTGTGGTGGTGGGGCCTGATAAAGTTGAATGAGTGAAAAGCTGAATGGAGCCAGACAGGGGGAGGCATGCATGGCGTTCACAGTCACATGGCAGATCGCGTTTCCTTTGTCTCCAAACCCCATGGCCTGCTTTGTTGAAAGAGGGGATCCGATTTCCCGAGGCTTTGATGTCTCCTCCTCTCAAGCTTCCACCCTCCTTTCTGTTGAGGCGCCCACTTGTTCACCCACACACATAAACATGAACACACACTCACTCACATGCTTGTGCCTTATGCTTATGTGAAACCCGACACAAGGCTGCATCTGGTGCGTGAAGCTGGCCGTGAGCCCGAAAACCTCATCGAATGACTTCATGTATGAAGCAGTCGAGATGAAATATAGCAGACAGGAAACTTAAAACTGACGACGCCATTGGCTTTGAGTCCAGAAATAAATAACAGAACCGAAAGCATTCTGTGCCCAATTACAGAATGCTTTTACATTTCCTGTCCTCATATAAAACATTTTGTGTGATGAAAACTGTGTACTGAAAGGACATTGGTACAAGTGTCCTGTTTATTGGCACAATAAAGCGATTTTTTTCAAACAATGACTTTGTTTTTCATACAGTTTGGTTCTGGAGTTAATATTTCATTCTCAGTGTACTGTGGAACAAAATAACCATTATCCAAACTAAATCCATCTGAGCCATTTTGTGAGCTCATGGAAAATACCTCAAGTAAATCTAAATCCATCTATTTTCCAGAGTATACTGGCTCTAGGAAAGAACTACCACAAACTGGTATCAGCAGGTTCGTCTGTGGCTGTACCTGAGCCTGTATTTTTACGTGCTCAGCCATAAATGGCTGATCCGGTGTTGTCGTCACAAGGCTGGGCAGGTGGACATGCATGATTGTGAATGTGATAATTCTAGAATGAGGTGATGTAGGATTTTGAAACTGATACCGTAGATGTATCTACCAGGACACTGAGAAATAGTACTGGCAACCCGCCAGTATCATTTTAATGTAAAGAAGACTTTAAAGGCATTTACACTTGTGGACACATAATTCTGTCTTATTTGTTTTATGAATATTGAGCCATGCTATCACCTCTCTGTCATATCCACTCATCTTGTCATTGTAAACCTATGATGTGAGTTGTTCATTGAGAAGTCAGTTATTTCAGTAGAATGAGACATAAAGGAGGGCCAGACAATAGGAAATATTTCAAATTAGCAATGACGTCATCTCTGATTTTTGAACTATTTTCTTCCATGACTAAACATCAGTAAAAGATACACTAAGCCAACAGTTATGCAGTGTTTCTTTCTACCTCTAAGCCAGCATAATAAACTGTCTAAAACCTACAACCTCTAAATCACAGGCGTCGAACTCCAGGCCTCGAGGGCCAGTGTCCTGCGGGTTTTAGATGTGTCCTTGTTCTAACACAGCTGATTTAAATGGCTAAATCACCTCCTCAACATGTCTTGAAGCTCTCCAGAGGCCTGGTAATGAACTAATCATTTGAATCAGGTGTGTTGACTCAGGGTGTTATCTAAAACCTGCATGACACCGGCCCTCAAGGCCTGGAGTTCGACACCCCTGCTCTAAATTAATCAAAAGTGTTTAATGCTGAAAAATGTTTTCACTTGAGAGTCGACCTTTAAAGGTTGGAGGATGTCAAAAGGCTATTAAATAACTGTGCCAACAAAACTCTATTTAAATCTCACAATTTTCAAACATAAGGTCAGGTTTTAAAGAATTATCATAATGCTTTTCATCTTGCACTGTCAAGAAATATTTATTTCAAGAAAGAATAATGTCATTTACAGTCTGTGTATTTGTCTTGCATATTTAAGAGACAGAGAGAAGTAAATACTGGGGGGATAGGTCAAAATAACTGCTTAATTAAATAATGGTCATTAAACAAATCTTATGCTAAAGTAATCTCAAATTTCTGTAAATATATTCAAAATAAAAGCTTAAACTCCATCAAGTAATGCAGAAATATAGAAAATACTCCTATGGTGAAAAAGGGGACAAAGAGTATCATTCTTTGTCCCCTTTAAAGAGGGCTCTAGCGGCTAACTCAAGTTTAAATCAGCCAATGAGATGCTGACAACCCCACAGGTGAAGATCATTCATTGGATACACAAAAAAAGGGGCAGAATTGCAAGGAGAAGAACAACAGCTGAGAAAACAAACTGATATATCACAGTATGCATGCGTGTTTGTTGACATTAAAATGAGCTCAGACACTGATAGAGTGGCAATAGTATCTACCCAAGAGAAAAATTGCCAAAACTAGCAAAAACTAAAACACAAAACAAGCCACGAGTTTTCAGTTAGTCTAATACATCATTTTAGTGAAGCATAATATTTACATTCAGCATGTGTCCTAAATTTCCATATGGCAGTCTAAGGGGGGATAATCCATCTTAACGATCGCTGGGTACCCATCTAACTTCTACTGCAAAACAACATGTGGTATGTAAAGTATCCCTTTGATTGCATTGTTGTGGGGGCTTCGGCTGTCGGAGATGGTAGGGGCCTCCACCAAACCAGGGTACGCTAGCCAGACTGCAGAGGTCAAGGGGGCCTCTTCCCGCACACAGCCATTTCAGCGTCCTTCCTGGAGCTGGGCTGATGTCAGGGCTGAGGAATGTGAAAAACAGAGCACAGAGGGGGCCCTTGTTCCCGTACTCTGTATAGGCCTTGGGCACGAATCCAAAACACATGCCACACACGCTGCCTGAGTCGGACTGAGGGGGCAGGGAGGCCTGAGACACATGGCTGTGGATAACACACAGTGAAAACATACTGGCAACGTGAGAGCAGTCTGAGGTAGTACAGACATAGTTTGCCTGATGGTCTGAGGAGATATGTCTGAAATATATACGAGATGATCTGTCATGTTTCGAAAAGAAGTGGCTGTAAAGAATCACGTATAAATGAATATCATTTTAATTAAATATTTTTGGATTTTTTTCAAATTTCGAGACAAAAGTACACTCTTTGGAAGTTCAGGGGTTTTTTTTTTTAATGTTCAAATCCAAATTGTCACTAGGTGTGAATGTGTGAGTGAATGTGAGTGTGAATGGTTGTCTGTCCCTGTGTGTTGGCCCTGCAACAGACTGGCGACCTGTCCAGGGTGTACCCCGCCTCTCGCCCTATGACAGCTGGGATAGGCTCCAGCGCCCCCCGCGACCCTGGAAAGGATAAGCGGAAGCGAATGGATGGATGGAATATTCAAAGCAGAATCATCCAAATTAATAGTTTTACACATTTTCACATTAAATAAAAGTAAGAAAATAAAAGTAAAAATATGTAAAAGGTTTATTTTATGTTTGATTAACAATGAAAATGAAATGAAAAAAATATGCTTGCTAACTGAAGACTGCAAGAGCTTTGACTAATTATGAAGAACAGCCTGCTTACACAGTTCCCATTTTGTTGGGCATTCCACAGGGCTCATGACTTGATCCTATTCTTTTCCTCATATATGTACATCAATTAAGAAGTCATTTTGTTCAGTTGCTTTCCAGCAATAAAGCTGAGTATTTTGAGTTACGTTTGCCTCCGTGAGTCCTCTCTTCCTGCCTGCCTGCACACAGCCATGACAGGATTGACATTTATTTATACTTTTAACAGACCCAAGTTTAAAAGCTGTACTTTAATCTTAATAAGTGTACAGTACTCTGTTTTTGTAACTATTGTCCATGATTTTAATATTTTTTTCTGTAAAAGTTGTGTTTCTGTTCTGTGTCCTGTTCTGTTTGTTTATGTGCTTTTCTTCTGCTGCTGTGACAACCAAATTTCCTCTTGTGGGACAATTAAAGGATTATTCTATTCTATTCTATTCTATTCTATTCTATTCTATGCTATTCTATGCTATTCTATTCTATTCTATTCTTACTGATTCTAGCATATTAAGCTGTATTCCTAAGAATTTTTTCACAGTAAACGAATAACTTGCATTTCATTCTTTAAACGCCTCTTTTACTTTAGGAATGTACTCTTCATGACATTTTTGCATATGACATGAAAGTACTGATGGGTGTGGCTACTGATGCAATAGAGCACACCAGTTCACTGATCAGAAATGCTGGACGTGATATGAATCTCCCATTCATCCGAATACTGTGGAGGCCATTTCAATGGAGTGAGCAAATGAATTTCTTCAAGAAACCAGTTTGAGATAGTTTGAGCTTTTGTGACATGGTTCATTATCCTGCCGGAAGCAGCCATCACACCAGGGTTTCTCATGTATTGAAATCTTTTCAGCCATTTTCAAAACATAATTACCTGATCACACATGGAAAATTCTATCAAGACAGGTGACAAGTGGTTAATAATCAAAGCATCAAAATGTTGATGTCAGAAAAATGGCAAAGATTAAACATCCAGAATAAGACACTTTTTTTTTTACAGTGGATATAGCAATCATGATTACAGACAGATTAAATTAACAGACTGATTCAAAACGAAAGGGAATGCGAAAAGAAAAGCAAAAGAATCACAAAGAACAGACTTGTTTAAAAGCCTTTGGTAAAACCCAGCCATAACACAGCTGAGAAACCTGTTCTTAAATCATACAAATATCAGAACAAGCCCAGGAAAGCTCTGCAGCCTGGATTACAACAACCAGATGAAGTTAGATTTTAAGTTTTTAGGATTTTTGCAAACAACATTCTTTTTATAAAAGTAAAAGTAAATAAAGATCTAGATTTTGTGCAGATACATGTCAAAGTATGCATTAAAAAATGTGAGTGAACTTTAAAGAACTCAGCAAGCAGAAACACGATGACATCATAACACACAAGAAAAATGACATACACTCACTGGCAAAAGCCTGGGGAGGGACTTATTATGGTGACACCTAACAACCACAGTTATCTAAATAAAAGAATGTTCCCTCAGTCTCAGTGCTTAGCCTACATGCCTGAAGCTGTTGTCATCTACCCAACATTGTCTGTGTAGGACACAATGTTCTATTTTTTCACACTGATGAGCTAGTAGGTCCTCACCCAGTTTGACGCAATGGCTGAATTCTTGTCGTGAATGCTGTGAAACGGTACCAGACCCCTTTCTGGTTTCTTAATCTTTTCCATATTTGTCATTCTTAAATGTTTCAGATCATTAGAAAAGTGAAATATTAGACAAAGATAGGCTGAGTAGATCCAAAATGTAGTTTTTAAATACTGATTTCATTTATTAAGGGAAAATCCTACCCAAAGTTACCTGACCCTACATGAAAAAGTAATTTTCCACTAAACCTAATTACTGGTTGTGCCACCCTTGGTAGCAAGAGCTGCAATCAAGTGTTTGCAGTAATTGTCAGTTATTCTTTCACATTGCTGTGGAGGAATTCTTGTTAACTCTTGTTAAATCATAAATTAACTGCGATTAACTTGAATTTATGAAATGCTGAGCTCAGTTTCACTAGATTACTACAATCCTTTTGGATTTAAGACATTAAATTGAACCTGGCAAAGTGGCACCAGTGCCACAAAAACAATAAAAAGCCTCAAAACCATAAATTTCACACCCGAGTCTCAACTCTTGCGGCCCAGTACCAAACGACTCACGGACCCAACTGGGGGTTGGGGACTGCTGCTTTATACAACATGCCTCATTTATCTTAACACTTTTTTCTACATCCAAGTGTTTTAATCTAACATGCACACTCTGCAAAACTCATCTTGCCCAAGAATACTTTGGGATTTGGACTAAAGCATCCAGGGATCTAACCATCAGTCTTCCGATTGGTCAAAGACCTCCTCTACCTAAACAGAACAGACTAAAAGGTTATTGCTCAGATCATGACTAAAAACAGCTATTTTTTAGCTATTTATTTTCCCCTACCATGAGAGGTTTCACAATAGGTTTTTTACATACCTCTTCTGAAATAGTGGCATGTAAAAAATTCATGTGTCCGTGTGTGTGCAGGTGAAACTATTACAATGGCTCACCCCTAAAGGGATGAAACAACACACAAGAATCCCAGCTGTGAACCTTCACCTAGAAGTGACGTCTATATACATCTGAACTGAAACAGCAAATATGTTTTAAATACAAATTGCAATTACTCTATTCACTCACAGGGCCTGTTTTTACCGCACACAAAGAGAAAATCAGTACTGTTTTGACCCACAGTGCTTGTTTTTAAGCAAACAAAAGGGGAATGGGGAAAGGGGAAGAGGGTTTAGTTCTGTTTTCCGAAAGTAATACTGAAAATAAGTGTAATAAAAAAGCTGTTTCTATTGAGAGCAAATTTTAAAAAAATGTGAGGATACTGAGATAATAGCACTTTAAAATATTCCAGGATATAACTGTGGTACTGTATGAGAACGTTGGGGGTGTCAGAGAAGTATGTGAGGGTGATGCAGGACATGTGTGTGGACAGTGATGAGGTGTGTGGTAGGAGTGACAGATGAGTTCAAGGTGGTGGTGGGATTACATTAGGGGTTGGCTCTGAGCCCCTTCTTGTTTACACCGGCCAGGTTGAAAGACAAGGTTAGGCAGAAGTCTCAGTGGATTATGATGTTCACGGACATTGTGACCTGTAGTTAGAGCAGGATGCAGGTGGCAGAAAGGTGGAGGTATGCTCTGCATAAAAAAAGAGGAATGATAGTCAGTTGCAGCTCTAGAAATGAGCAGAGAGAACGACAGGTTAAGTCCAGTGTGTTAATAATACCACAATATGGAAGAAAAATGATGGACATTAACTGGTATGGCTAAAGCCTGGGTAGGGACTTATTTTGATGACACCTAACAACCACGATGATCTAAATAAAAGCATGCTACCTCTTACGCCTTAGTATTTAACCTACATGCCTGAAGCTGCTGTCATCTACCGAAACCACCCTACACTGTCTGTTTAGCACAGAATGTTTTATGCTTTCACACTCATCACCTAGTAGATCCTCACCCAGCTTGACACAACTGATTTTGGAGACAAAGTTAGAGAGGCCTAGAGGGTGAAATGGTTTCGGCATTTGCAGTGGAGGGACAGTGGCCATAGTGAACAAAGACGCTTAATATGAAGCTGCCAGTCAAGAGGAAATCGAGAATATTCAAGGATGTAGTGAAGGAGGACATGCAGAGGGTTGGTGTGACAGAAGAGGATGCTAGGGATAGGGTGTGATGGAGGCAGTCGATCTGCTGTAGTGACCCTAAAAAAAGAAGACTGATATGTTGTATATGGAATTTTAAATGTAATTAAAACAAAATGTAATTACAAATAAAAGCCCAGTTCTTGGAGCACTTGGTGTAAATATAGCCCAAGTTACGGAGTGAGAATTTGCATTATATAAACAGGCACTCTTATGAAATTGCGGTTATATTGACATTATCAACATGCCTGAATGTGAGCTGAGCTGAACATCTAAGATACAGTTGGTCTATGCATTTCTAATGATGCTGTTTGGCTGACACAGAGTGTTTCAAATGAAGATGCCCTGCAGCATGTCTTCAGATCTTCTTGCCCTGTTCTTGCTGCGGTGTGTCATCAGTCAAGCTTCAAATTGTGAATGCCTGACCTCATTACATTTCTTGAACCTCCCTTGTTATTGTAAGGCCAGGTCACGTCTAATGAGATTACAGTGACCTGTTATGTAAGGCATACATGTCCAGGCATGTGCTTCTGAGCAGTTATTTCAGCCCCTTTCAGGAATCTGTCTCACCACTGCACTTCAGAACACAGTGTTCTCAACTACTGATGCAGCATGCACGTGGAATGTCAGGCAACCACATAAACAAACTGCAGATCAGCACGTCTTCTCCCAGGAGTTATTCAGTTATCACTGAAAACAGGATAGGATGTAGTCAATGAAGCTCCTAAGGGTGCATCCACTCAGCCCAGTCTTGCAGCAAAATGTGAGTCACAAGACAATCTGTTTGTGTATATGGACTGCAGTTGTCATGTTTTTGGGGTTTTTGTGACAGTCAGCACAACTGTTAAACCGATGTTTTGTAGGTAAGCATATTTAGTACCTGCAGAACACATGTTGTCTAGACTCTTCATTGGGGACACATCACTCCTTTGATACCCCTAACAAAGTAGTTTTATTGCATAAACTTACAAAGTAATTTGTAATTCCTAAATTTAAACAAATCTTTAATTTGACCCTCCAGATGTGGAGTTCTTTCCCCCATTAAAAGTGAAAAAGACTCATTTTATGTGTAGGACAAAAGTCAATACATATGAGATATGAAAAAAAATATTGTCCAGGAAAATGGAAGGAAAGGGGAAATTTGTGTCCGGAAACATCCTACTATTTCACAAATCTCCATTAGACTTTTCCCACCTGTGCCACCATGAAGTTAATGTAGAAGTCTACTTAAGTGGACTTCATGGTGGCTTCAAGGATGCATTGTTCTTGTGAGTGAGGCCAACTTAATACTATATTAATATCAGCTTTTGTGGTTGTAAGACTTCAATATATAGAATAGATAGAATAGAATAATCCTTTAATTGTCCCACAAGGGGAAATTTGGTTGTAACAGCAGCCAAAAAGACACATATACAAACAAACAGTACACAGGACACAGAACAGAAACATACACAATTTTTCTTACATATTTACATTAAGGACAATGGTTACTATATACAGAGAGTACTGTACAGTTATTAAATTAAATAAAAATAACTACAGATAAGAGGCAAACCAAGTTGTAGTGCGAATCGGTTAATTAACTTATTGCAGTTACAGTGCTGATGTAAACATCTATGTTTGTTGGGAGCAGTTCTGATTGTACAGTCTGACAGCTGCAGGGCTCCAACATACCACACTGTAAAAAATGACAGATGCCACCACAGAGTCATAGAAGGTCTTTAAAAGCGCTCCCTGTACTCCAAATGACCTCAGCCGCCTCAGCAGGTAGAGTCTGCTCTGACCCTTCCTGTAAAGAGCATCAGTGTTGTGGCTCCAGTCCAGTTTATTCTTCAGGTGAACACCCAGGTACCTATAAGAGTCCACTATCTCATGTCCACTCCCTGGATGTTCACCGGTGTCAGTGTGGTGGGTCTGCGTCTCCGGAAGTCCACCACCAACTCCTTGGTTTTCCTGGCGTTGATCAGCAGGTGGTTCTGCTGACACCAGTCAACAAAGTCCAGAGTCCACTGTCTGTTCTCTGAGTCGTCCTCACCTGTGATGAGGCCGACTATGGCAGAGTCGTCAGAGAACTTCTGTAGGTGGCAGCGTGAGGAGTTGATGGAGAAGTCTGCAGTGTAGAGGGTGAAGAGGAACGGTGCCAGCACAGTTCCCTGTGGGGGCCCCGTACTGCAGACCAGCGTGTCAGACACACAGCCCTGTGACCTCACATACTGTGGACGTTCTGTGAGGTAGTCCAGTATCCACTGGGACATGTGGTGGTCCACTCCCGATAGCTCCAGCTTGTCTCTCAGAAGTCGTGGCTGGATGGTGTTGAAAGCACTGGAGAAATCAAAGAACATGATCCTCACAGTGCTTCCAGGCTTCTCCAGGTGAGTCAGAGCTCGGTGCAGGAGGTAGATGATGGCGACCTCCACCCCAATGCCAGGCTAGTAAGCAAACTGCAGCGGATCCAATGAAGACCTCACCAGGGGGCGCAGATGGTTTAGAACCAACCTCTCGAGGGTCTTCATCAGATGGGATGTCAGGGCTACCGGCCTGTAGCTGCTGAGGTCCTTGGGATGGGAGGTCTTTGGTACCGGTACCACACAGGAGGTCTTCCACAGCTGTGCTACTTTCCCCAGTGACAGGCTCAGGTTGAACAGATAACCTAGGATGCCACAATATATATATTTCACTGTATAGATGGGTTTTGTTTTGTTTTTTTTACCTCCTCTGCTTTTTAAATATAACCATTTTTTACATAGGTGTAATTTTGTCACTTTGTCCTTTATTTCTATCTGAAAGTCTTGTCACGTATTTGTCAGCTGGTGTCATTGGGTTAGTGTAAATGTCATCATAGACAATAGATCCCCATGAAGTTTTGTAATGCTATTCATTTAGATAACAAAGTAGGCCAATGATGTTCTAAAAGGTTTATATACTCACAGCCGTTCTGGTTCCACTGATGCAATGCTCTATTATACACGGCTTACAGTCTGAGATGTCTGCTGTTAAAAATGCATGTAAACAGCACTTAAGGGTATGTCATGTCTGCAGGCTTTGTGATTGGTTGATGCAACAGGCAAGCTCTTTAGTGTTTTAAAAAACAGTTGTCTTTATTTCACAGAAATCCAGCAGAAATCCCTTCCATAATCCAGTCCCCAGAGACATCCAACAACTGTACTGTAAAGAGACGGGGGGAAGAAATACATGCCCGCCCACAGGCTTTTGGTTCCATTGAACCATTTATGGCTGCAGAAAAAGAGCTTTTGGGTAACGTTTCGGATTCTAAAAATCATAGCTTAAGGATGTAGGGAGGGATTTAAAGGAGGTGAACATTTTATAAAAGTGCACAACATGGCAGTAAAACCTCATTTGCATTTGTATAGAAACATGCACAAAAACAAATCATTGCAGAGTTTTAATCTAGAATGACACACACACCCACACGACCCTCTGGGTTTGTTCAAAATCACAATCCTTTCAGCTTGTTCATGGCCAAAAGTGCCAACCAATAGATTAGGTCTGTTGGTTGGTTATTTGTATGTTTTTTGCTATTTTTTCTGCATAAAGTTTTAAACTAACATCAGTTCTTTTCATAAATATAAAATAGTCATGACTTTTTACATGCTTACGTGTTACCAGTTAGATCACACAATTGTGATCTAACAGGTGCAATCTGATTTATTTTCTCACCATGATTGCAGTTAGATATACATCAATAATTAATAGTATCAATGATCATATATGCATCATTACTTCTTTGTGCAGTGACAGAAAAACTCCCACTGAGTATGTTCGTGGACAAAAGTGGCCACCTCCTGTTTAAGGTCACAAAATGCTATAAAATGAATATATATTAAACAATTTCATCAGTCGTTGTCGTGAAAACCAAAATTTTATTCAAATTCAGATTTTTTTTTTACCTTTAAAAGTCAGTTACGTTATATATTACCAGTAACTTTTTCAAAAAACAAGGGAATAAAGTTCAAATTATTTCACAATATAATTGATGAAACTTTTTTTTTGCCTGTCCCGTTCGGCTCTGTAGCAATCAGAATTATTGTCTCAAGGCCAAGAGAGATGCCCAACGGATTTACTTTTCCAAGTGGATCATTATGGCTTTGCCATACTGGTCAACTTGATATTTATTCATTTTATTTTATTTTATTTTTTTTACTTTTAAGCTATTACAAATGGAACAGACATGACTGGGGGATAGGAAAAGGAGAGACGTAGACAAGAGAAATTTAAGGCAAGGAGAGAGGAAAAAAAACTGAGGGGAAGAGGCAAACAGAGAAAAGACTAAATCTGCTAGATCACCTGGTGGGGAATAAAAGAAGAAGAAAGCAAGCATAAAGACAACAACACAAAAACCACTGCAACAACCTAGATAAGTATAAGTAACAGTAAATAATAAATATTGAGTGTTACTGAGCAGCACACAAGACCAACAATGCACGACATGCTTTGAGGCAGCAGTCAAGGAAGATTGTGTGTCTATGAACACCCGTGTGTACACCTGTGGTCACACCTGTGTTTGTGAGCGCACTGGTATTCAAAAGGTTTTTACCCCCCGGACATAAGACAACAGATGCGCTACCCTCCTGAAAAGAGCTGAGGAGCTCCTCAGACAGGGGTCACCCAGCAGCCACGGTGCAGAAGCTACAGGGGGCTGCAGTGAAGTGCCCACAGGCTCCGCCAGCAGCCAGTCGCGCCAGAGCGGGCCGAGCCCCAGGCCCTGAGGTTCGAGGGCCCCCCCATCTCCCAGAAGGGGCCTGACTGAGCCATGGGTGCCAGTTAAATATCAGTTAGATCACATAATTGTAATGATTTAGAAAGAGATAAAAGTTTAAAATTATTATTTTTTTAAAATTAAACATGCAATCTTATTTATTTTCTCATCATGATTGCAGTTAGATGTATATCAATGATTAACAGTATCAATGATTATATATGCATCATTACTTTTGTGTGCAGTGACAGAAAAACAGAAAAACTTCCACTCCGCATGTTTGTGGCCATGTTTTTTACCCTTTAAATGTCAGTGAGGTTTAGGGGTGGGCGGTATAAACGGTATACGGTAGAAACGATATAAATTTGGCCAGCAGTAGAGATTTTGACTATACCGCTCTAACGCGATAGCGCACGTTGATGGTGTCATCAAGCTGTGCGTTTTTTGGTTCAAAGCATCGCATCATCTGCAAATTATGCCGGGTGACAGTAATAGCAAAGAGACAAAACACGTTCCTCCACTTCTGTACCATTGAATTATTAATGTTGAATTCTCTCACAGCTGCTCTATTCCCATGTTGTTGGGAACAAAACGTATGATGCCTTTTCTATGGCCTGCTTTAACAACGTGCTAACCTTATTTACATCATACAGTATGATGTCATATATGACATACAGCTTGATGTCATATAAGGCATACAGCTTGATGTCATATATGACATACAGCTTGATGTCATATAAGGCATACAGCTTGATGTCATATAAAGCATACAGTATGATGTCATATAAGGCATACAGTATGATGTCATATAAGGCATACAGTATGATGTCATATAAGGCATACAGTATGATGTCATATGAGACATACAGCTTGATGTCATATAAGGCATACAGCTTGATGTCATGTATGACATACAGCTTGATGTCATATAAAGCATACAGTATGATGTCATATAAGGCATACAGTATGATGTCATATATGGGATACAGCTTCATGTCATATAAGGCATACAGTATGATGTCATATATGGGATACAGCTTCATGTCATATAAGGCATACAGTATGATGTCATATATGGGATACAGCTTCATGTCATATAAGGCATACAGTATGATGTCATATATGGGATACAGTATGATGTCATATAAGGCATACAGTATGATGTCATATATGGGATACAGCTTCATGTCATATAAAGCATACAGTATGATGTCATATATGGGATACAGCTTCATGTCCTGGATCGAAACAGCTTGATGTCATGCAAGGCATAAAGATTGATGTCATGTATGCAAACAGTTTGGCGTCTTATAAGGCATACAGCTTAATGTCAAGTAAGGCAAACAAAATACGTGAAACAGCGAGGCCGCAAAAGGTGAACAATACGAGATTAATGACTAATCTCGTATTGTGGATGGATTATCTCAGTTGTTCTCCTGACTGAAGGTTGGTCCGTTTACAGCATCCTGCCATGCGATTGCATTTGTCCCTAACCATCAAAACCCTCCCGTTATTTTTATCGAGTGGAAAAAAGTTAGCATTCATCCTCTAGCTTCACTGTTTATGTTATGCTAACCTAGCTGTGTTGCTAGCGATCACGTAGCATATCATTATATACCAGCTAGCCCAACTTCAGTAACCCTACAAACGTCACTGCTGTTTAGTTTTGTGTCTTCATTTATGTTGGAAGTGCTAGCAGAGCTGTACATTTTAATGTTGTCAGAAATCTCTCAGTCAGAACATGGTATATCATGTTTAGGTGAAAACTAGCGAGCTAACTTCCTGCTAACTTCTAACTCCGTTTTAATCAATTCTGTTTTCATGGATGCCTGGATGTTAAACTTGATTGTTACACCTGATAAAGCAGAAACGCTGATCATTTTACTAAAGATTAAAGAGTTTAGACAGTTTTTAACTCTCAATGATGCTGCAGTGTTTGTTTGACTTTGGGACCTGCAGCAGACGGAGTTTTGGACCCAAATTACCCCACAAGGCTCCTGACTACGGTAGCCGTAATGCTCCGACAATCCATCAAGCGGTGTTGCTTCGTAGCTTGCCAAAGTCATACTAAAACATTTTTTGATAGATTTTTGAGCGCTGTGTACCACATAAAATCGGTTCAAGGTCAGTAAGCACAACCGGAATTCATACATAGGGTGCACCAGATTATAATGAACACTGTCGATTTTTGAGAAAATTAAAGGATTTTAAGTTTTCCTTATAATGTGGAACATACTGTATACTGTACAGAAGAAAATAATATATCACGATATATATTGTTACCGCACATGCTTCAAATTATACCGCGATATGGATTTTTGGCCATATCGCCCAGCCCTAGTGAGGTTATATATTACCAGTAACTTTTCAGGAAAAAAAGGGAATAAATTCAATTTTTTTTCACAATATAATTGATGAAACTTCATATTTTTTTTCAGTCATCATTGCAGTGCGAGTAACAGTAACAATGATTTATTTTTACTTTTTGTGCATTATTACTTCTTTTGATGAATGGCCAAAAAGAAACTCCCACATGGGGTGTTAATGTCCAGAAATTGCCATTTAATGACCAAATGACTACTAAAATGACCAAAATTTGTATTTCAGCTTGTGCACATGTGTGTGTGTGTGTGTGTGTGTGTGCGCGCGCGCACATCCTCATTATCAGCAGGATGTGCCAACCACAGTAGAGTGGTCTATGTCGGCACACTTTCCACAGCTGGAGCAAGTGGTTGCTGTTCTAATCCTGCAGGTGCACCTTTTGCAACTTGTTCTCATTTTGATGGCGAGGTGTGGGTCACCATTTGGTTCAGACTACTGTATGTTGGGATCAATGGCAGAAGTGGCTGAGCATCAGGGACAAGGCCGTCTTGCAATTGTTGAGATCACCAGCATGTGCCCTAGCTCTTCGAGGATCACTCTTCATTTGTAGGTTTTAGACAACTCCCATTCCTATGAAGTGGTTTCCACGGGACAAAGGCATTGTATTCCAAGACATCCAGGAGATAGTAGAAAAGAGCCAACAGCCATCAGCTAGTTTTCTTTCAACAACTGAGTTGTTTCCCCTGATTGTGCCAACCAGAGCCAGTTTTCATTGGAGGAGTTCCAGTGTTGTCATCCAACATGCTACGTATTGCTTTATTCTGTGTAGGCTCACATCTCCAGTTCATCTATACCCCTCCAAACGTCACACCTTCGCCTCCCGTGTAGATTTGTATAGGTGCAAAGCAGCTAAATGATCTCCTTTGTTATAAAAAAGTAAAAGGTAAATCTCAGGCTGCTAATACAGGGAAATGCATATAGGGTGAGCTCTGGTTTGATACCAGTGGGCACTGGATTATAGAGCAGTCTCTCTTCAGTAGCGGGACCCACCTAGTTTTCCCTTCACTCAGTCGCCGGTTCCTACGTTCTTTGCCATAGGCCTTCACCTCTTTGTCAGTAAAGTCGCCCCCCATCCCCCAGTCGCCCCCAAAGAAGAGGAGTCAGGCACTGGCTAGTACTCATCATCAGTGGCGATGCGGTCAGCCTCTTTGGAGATTGTCCCCTCATCTTCTGGAGAGGAAGTTTCTTCATCTTGGCCAGATGTCTTTTTTCAAGGGCAGAGGCCTTCTTGCTATCCTAGCTCTCTGACCACATCGTATAGACAGTGCTTGAAGCAGTTATGAACTTTTTGCCAGAAGAATATCTGGAAGAATTATCTGGAAGCTGTTAGGCATACTTATAGCAGCAGGACTGACTGCACCTGCATAAACTGCAGGACAGATTTACAAACAGTGGTTGTTGTTGTTTGCGCTGCAGCTGTGAACTCTGCAAAATGTCCTGTGACGTATATATATAAATATATATTTTTTGAAAGTTGATATTTTGGGTATGTTATTTTTTATGAAAAGTACATGAGTAAAAGTGCTTTTAGCACGTGCTTCAAAGCTAAGTTTGCCTGGGAAACTCAAAGCTCAATAACCTGCATCTACAGAAATTCACTGCAGCCTATGTAATATTTGATGTGTTGTAATTTATTCCAGTCTATCTTGCAGATACATATTTGTGCTGCAATGTCATGCACAAACACAAACTATTACATCCTTAAGATCAAACCCATGCCAACATTGCGTCATTCTTTTGGTCCATTGGAGTGTGGTAAGCCATCATACGCCCTTATACAAAACTAAGAATATTACATGAAATTGCTCGTTTGGCCAATGTGATGGCAAGCTCCACACCTCACCACCAGTTGATTCACTTTAGTTTACTTTGCAGTCACTACTTTAAATATATTCTACTTATTCTCCAATATTGTTTCTTTATTAAATTTATTTATTTTTTCATTACACCTTCCAATGTTTATATGGCGTGCACACATATTAACACTGCAAGGTCAAAGTTCGGTTTTATGTTATATTAATATGTCTTATTTTGTTTGAGTTACCTGGGGTTTGGCTTCTCCTTCCTGTCTGGCAAAAGGTGTGGCAAAGGGCTGGGAGAGCTGAAGTACCACTGACAGCCTAATTGGATGAAACCACATGCTTCATTGCCTGGGGGGTGTTTCAAGTTTGTTTAATTGTTTTGTATTAGTTGGTTATATGGCAGCTATTTTGTTTTCCAGATGTGTGTCATTTGGTTTAGCTAAACCAGTATTTAAGTTCCCCATGCGTCATTTCAGTAGGTCAGTTTGTCTTGTGTTTGATTGAGGTTTTGTTAATTGTTATCTTGAGTTTAGCTTACTGAGTTGACCTCTTTTATTGATCTGCCTGTTTAAGTTTTTTGGCTTTGTTGAATATCTTTTCATATTTTTGGGTCAATAAAACCCCCCTTTTTTTAATTAAACACCTGTGTCCTTTATGCCTTACTGCTTGGTCCCTGACAGCCAAAAATGGGTAAATGATGTAATTTGGTAAAAAAACATTAAAAACTACAATATTCATGTCTTAAGTTTAGAATGAAAGTAATTTTACCTAAATTGCATGATTTAGTACTATCAATAACAAGAAATTAAAAAAATGTAATTATAATGGGTTTCAATTGGCCAAAAGTGGCCACGATAAAACCAAAAGGAACAACTGGATGTATAGTGTATATTGTTGATATATTCAAGGAGCTGAAGTTGAAAATGAAAAAAACAGAAAAAAATCTAGACCCTTGGGAAGTTTCATTCCATTTGCATTAGCACAGCAAAAATGATCAAAAAAAGAAAAAGAAGTGGTAACAAATGGCCAGCACAGAGCCCAGAGGGTTAAAAGGACAATACGGCATCCAAATGTTGAAACCTATCTGATAAGAACCTGCTTTTACTTCCAAAACTATTCAATGGTTCATAGTACTAACAGGAACTTACTATACAATGAAATATAAGTTATTCAATTGCATTTAGATGTAACTAATAATCCATTAATAATGTTAAGAATAAAAAACTGGAATAGCATAACAACAATAACAAATTGCACACATAATACATAAATAAAGTACAAAAAACAAAAACATTTTCCATTTCAGTTTATAAATTATAAAAGCTTATTTTATTCTCTTTCCTAGAAAGAAGTTCACTCAAAAACAGATCATGATCATCACAATCAATTTCTGACAAAGTAGATCCTCCCGTTAGAAAACATGGTATGTTAATGTTACATACAGTCATGTGAGAAAATTAGGGCATCCCATTAAATAATCAGCTGTTCACATATCAATGTCCAATTATGTTTTCATGTATTACTGGAAATTCCAGGACTCTCCACTTTTTAGATTTTAGCCAGTCCTTGGTGGGTTTGCTGGTATGCTTTGGGTCACTGTCATGATGCAGTGTCCAGTTCCGCTTTAGCTTTAATTTTTTTTTTTTTTACAGATGGTTTCAAGCACCCTCTGAGGGCATCAGACAGCTCTTTAGATCTCACCAATGATCTCAACAATGCACTGATCCTGTGCACCTGAAGTGATACACCTGTGTGTGATTTTAACCATTTAAATTGTTTGTGTTTGTGTTTGTGTGTGTGTGTGTGTGTGTGTGTGTGTGTGTGTGTGTGTGTGTGTGTGTGTGGGGATTTTTTATTTTTTAATTATTTACTTATAATATTTGGATCGCTCAGCATCATTACAATTTATAATTAATATCAATATGTCCAGATATATTTGAAAATATACAGCCTTTCATAGGGTGTCCAAATTTTCTCACGTGACTGTAGTTTCACACAGGGTACTTGGAGCCAGGGGGGTGGGGGTGGGGGTGGAGGGATTCTTAATATTAAGGGCTTTATGTACTGCTTTCAGTATTTTCAGGGCCACAAAACTGACATTTGTTTAGTTTTATTAAATGGACAGGCGGAACTAAGAAACATGTAACTCACAACTGAAGCAATTAAAATAAAGGTTCTTCATTCAGTTTAATTTTATCTATTTATACAGCGCTAAATCACAAGAACAGTTGCCTCAAGACACTTTATACTGTAAGGCAAAGACCCTATAATAATACAAAGAAAAGACAAAACCCAACAATCATGTGAACCCCCCTATGAGCAAGTGCTTTGGCGACAGGGGGAACGAAAAACTCCCTTTTAACAGGAAGAAGCCTCCATCAGAACCAGGCTCAAGGAGGTCATGGTTATAAAATAATAAAATAACTGATCTGTTTAATTATTTTTAAGTACCTTCATATAAAGTAATAAATAAATAATAAAAAATAAAGTGCATGTTTGCTATAAAAACCCTGAGTTTTTTAGTTAATAGTTTAACAGCTGGGAGAAAGAAGCTAGGCTATGAGTTTTAAATGTGCAGGTTTCCATTATGTTAAGTCGATCTACAATCACAGTGTGTAATGTGATAGTGATAAATGGGATATGCAGAGGATGAGGATGCGACAGAGCTGGAAAGTAGCGTTGGTGCAGAGTAGGTGTAGAGTTTATTAAGCTGATGAACTTTCATCTTGGTCACAATAATGCATCCCAGAACCTGCAAATGACAGAAAACAGCGGTTATTATACCATTCCTCTTCTGATGCAGTCATTTATAATGTGCTTTCCTCCTGTATTTCAAACCTTGCCTATATGAGCTGACAGATCACAACTGGCACAAGAGAGCTACGCACAAAGTGGTCTATGGTGTTAGTGCCACGGCGCACTAGCAGCGAGAACAGTCTGCTAGTCAACTACAAAGTCCTTGACTGAAGGATGGAGTGGTGGTGCTGCAGTAAGTCATGAGTTTGTCTGCCAGAAGACTGCAGTTCTTTTCCCTTTCAGGACCTTTACGTGCAACCCCCCACCACCACCACTATATTTATAATTTTGCTTTCACTCCATGATCAGGTTTTGGCACCAAAAATACTCAGTTTAAGGAAAAGATTGTGGTTGACCATATTAACCCAGCATGTTGAAAAGTTATGCTTATCCACCGCAACACATGTTCCCATGAACATGGGTCCATCTTAGCACCTACACCAAAGCACACTATGCATATATCTGTGGGACTGCAGCAGCTATGACAAAACAGCAGTAACTGATGGCTTTGAAATGTAAACAGGCTCTCAATTTCAAGAATCCTCATCTGTCCAAAAAGAACCGTTTTGCTAGCTTTCAAATCTAAAATATAACTTTGATATATTTCCATATTTTTAAAGCTGTTTTGGTAAGAAGCGAGTCGTGCATTTCACATGTAACTCCATGTCTTTATAGTTTATTTTCGAAAGAGTAAAAAGGAAAATGAGTCATCAACCTTGAGACCAGACTGATAAGATGGGTTTCCTTTGAAATACTGGAATTTATTTGATATAGCCATGCCAATCAGTTATCAAGCTGCTCAGGCTGTAAACATCCGGGTATGAAGTGTTTACTGTGAACACTTAGCATAGGACTGCACTTCTGTTTTATCAGCTTCTCTCTATGGCATGGGTGTGCTGCAAACGCATGACTGTGAATCAACATAGTGTTGAAAACTTCACTGTTTAATCACTTCTTGTCTGCACAGCCAAGTCGATTGTATGGCAGCCAAATTATACATGGCGTGGTCATGTTTTAAATCATCTTCCCGTAATGGGACTATGGTACAAGTGCAGCATTATGGTAAGTATTCATCCAAACAACATGTCTAATAAAACTGATGTACAAAGAATTAAGTCATGGATAAACAACTGGATTGGACATTTTTAAGCACAAATGCAAACAGATGATTCGACAGTAAATAAAAAACACCACACATAAAACTACATGAAGGACAGTAGGTAGTAACCTCTCTTTAAAAAAAACATGTACAGTGGCTGTATGACGTATTCACAGTGTATCACGTTTTGCATTCCCTGATCTTTGTCATTAAAAACAAACTCATCCCACAACGTGTCCAAGTGACACTGTGTTTTGGCAAGAAACAGTTTGAGTGACTGGTTGATGGCTAACGTAAGTCAACCCGCTAATCACCAATACGGGCTTCGTATGTTACGGGCGCCAGTAGGCCGAAATTAACATGGGTCACCGCTGCTCTGTAAACATGCATGAGGAAAGGTTAGCTGTCAAAGTACAAGAGGTCACACTGATTTCAGAAATACGAAAATGTAATATCTACAGATGATTTCGGGAGTTTTAAAGTGCTGTAACTACATCATGCAAGTTTCACTCAAAACAGCCACAAGATACAAGAAACCTGACAGCTTAATAAGAGAAAGATGACAGATTTTGAGCAACCATAAACCAACATAACCATTGAGTATGGCGATATAGTGGTCTACAACTGACCCAGTATCTAACACACTTCAAGACATCTCTCATTGTTAGGGAACCAGTGATTTATTTCACTGATGTTACCATGAAGTTCACATTTACGGTTTTGTATGTATGCACTGGGCAACATTTTCGTTTCTTTCAGACACGAAACATGGTTGCAGTTGCAGAGTGCCTTACAGCAGACACTATGCAACATCAGCACTCATGACATGGTTGAAGGGTGTTTTTTCCATTTGTGTTACTTTTCAATTTTTATTCATTGGCCATTATAAATGATGATGCAGACAGGCTAATACCTAATATCTGCAATAAAATTATTCAGTGGGACTCTAAATGTTACTGTAATTGTGAGCATACTGATGTGGACGTGAGACTCAAAATAATCCCCAAGTACAGTTAAACTGAGACGCTATGGTAGTCTGTGCTACGAAAATGCACTTCAGACATGACGAACGTGATTTACGCTAAGCTATTACCCTAATTTAGTCCGTCTGAAATTCCTCCCCGTTTCTAATGTGCACCAGCTTCTGCTCAAGTTCCCCGGAGCAACATACACGTGACGTGTGGGACTAACACCAGACTGTATTTGCTTTGTGCACAAAGTGTAAGCCAAAAAAAGACATACTCAGCAAAACCCTTACTCCCTTAAATATAGTTTAAAGGGATGTGAGGCCACAGGCAATAATTCACCAAAGTGGTCTTTAACTTGTTGTGCAATCCTAATTACAAATGATGTGAGCCTTTTATTTAAAGTGCATGTTGTCATCCGGCTTTTTGGAGCCTTGATCCTCTCTCAGCTGTTGGGCTCTTCTGTGGAAACAGCTGCACTGACACACTGTTTAAAGACAGCCTGCAACAAAGCTAAATATTAATCATGAGTTAGGAATGGAGGACTGGAGATAATCATGGAGGACTCCTGATTATTCATGTTGGCAAGGCTTGTGTGTACGTGTCCTTAAAAGGCGATATAAACGTTTTACGTGAAAATACAAGCTACCAAAAAAGAAACTTGGATTACATTTCATTTACAGATGTGGTAATGTTTTGTGATATGATGTGCCACATTAAATTACAGTATTAAGACAAAATGCTAAAAACTAAAACAGGACATCCTCACCATTTGATTAACTGAATATTAGTAATATTTGTTTGAAGTTAAAAGCTTCCTTTATCAAAATTTTGCATCCTTTTACTTTATTCAAGTAAATTTTGCTAGTTCTAGTTTACATTTTCACAGATTAAGAAAATGTAGGAAAATGTAAGGGGGTTTTGGACTCTAGTGAATAATTATGATTGGGGGGCTTGTTTATAAAGGGGGTAAATCTAGTCATACACTGTCATGAACCGAAGTTCAGTGCACAAGCTGAACCCAGAAGCAGAGCCAACACACACGCAGGAGTACGAGAAAATAAACTTTATTCTAACTAAAGGTGTCCCGGGAGGGTTAAGGAAAACACACGTGAAACTAGAGAAACCAAGGCACCGGGAGAAGAGTCGCGCAGGAACGCCGAAAACGGGACTGAGGGAGGCTGCAACAGAAAAAGAGAAGAATTACTGGGATGCGGGGAAAAGCGGCACACGTGAGGGAGAGTTTGAGTCTTACAGTCAAAGCGGGGCCGTGAGAGCCGGAGGGAGGGGTGAAGGTCCGCGGGGAGCTCCAGGGAAGGCAAAGTGAGGGATACTGAAGGTGATCAAAAAACTCCAGGCGGGCAGGTGGACAGGCAGGTGGCTCAAAAACACGCCGAGCAGTTATCTGAGTGCACAGGGAGAAATCAGCGCTCATGCAGACAAATGAGGGTTTTCACAATCGCTTCCCTGTAGGCATACGTTACCGCTGTGAGACGATTACGGACTGGCGTGGAGCAGCAGGCTGGGCTGGATCAAGTAGTCCACCTGATAATCGCCTGGGATGAGATGCAGGTGTAGAGTTAACAGCCACGCCCGTGGGCGTGAGCATCGCATCAGCTCCTCGGACGCCGGGCCGCGGACCATGACATACACAGGAAGAAATCAGTTGTGTAAGACAAATATTTTTTTTTCCAGACTTCACTGCCAGTAAGTAAGTTCAAGGAAGTATTGCATGACTTGTTCTAAGATCTTTTGAGAGGTCTGCTTTGGCGTCTCCACAGCAATGAGTACAGGGCAGTAGTGATGGAGACAAAACACATGAAAACAATGATGCTTTTTAAAGCCTTTCATAACTATAATCTGAACTTTTCTAAGCACCCTTTTCCTCTTTATTCAATTTATATTAAGTTACAGGAAGAGACACACCTCTTATAATAACAAGCCCTGACACAGCTAAGGCTTTGAGGCCACAGCTGCAGCATTCTCAGTTGCATTCAGTCAAATTTACCAGTGAAACAAGAGCAGAATAGGTCAACAAATTTGTACTAGTTGCAGTTTTCTCTTCACAGGTTTCTCTAACTGACGCAACCATTTAGGTACTTTCCTCTTCATCAAAAAAAACCAAACAAAAAAAACAGCTGATCCGGGCCGCTAACCAGCGATGTGCTCCACCCAAGCGTTTTGTGCAGAAACATCTTTAATAGTTCACTAGCCTCATATAAAGAGAATCGTTTCACACCGTAACCATCAGCTTGTCAAGAGTAAGCATGAAGATTTGTTTTTTTTCTTCAAAAGTGCACCATTTTTTGTAATTTGCTTATTTTTCTTTTAAAGGTTGTAATGCTGGACAACCTTCTTGGGGCAGGTTGTTTGCTCATGTATGCTGCAACACAAAATTAGAGGTAATGGAAGGTTTAGAACAGGGGCAGGCAACTCCAGGCCTCGAGTGCTGGTGTCCTGCAGATTTTAGATGTATCCTTGATCCAACACAGCTGATTTAAATGGCAAAATTACTTCCTCAACATGTCTTGAAGTGAAGGGCTGGTAATGAACTAATCATTTGATTCAGGTGTGTTGACCCAGGGTGACATCTAAAACCTGCAGGCTACCGGCCCTTGAGGCCTGGAGTTCCCCACCCCTGGTTTAGAAAGATATTAACTGGGTCCTGTTGGGTCTTTTTGTATGAGTTAATGATGGATGAAGGTGCCATGCATGAGTGTTCACATGAGCTTCCTCCATAACCCTATGCGTCCATATTCAAATCAGGCAGTTACGGAAATTCTCAGTTGGTGTGGGGCTCAGGCAGGGTTACCCTTGCCACTGGATTTGATTTTACTTTTTTTATTTGACAAGAATCTCTGCACAGCTGGAGCAGTTGCATCAGTTCTTTTTTGCTGATGTTACTCTGTTAGCTTCAGTGAACTGTGGCCTTCAGCAAAACTGCAACTGAGCACTGAAAGCACTTTTTACTACAAACCACACACTCACAATCTGATTGATGCACTGGCCGAAATTTGGGGTTCAGTATCTTGCTCAACCTCCAAGCACACTTTGAGTCAGGGATTAACAAACTGATTGACCTTCAGATTTATAGACAGCTTTTAACCTTTTTCAAGAGTTTAATCACTTTATCTACCCTAGAAAAGTAAAAGTACTTAATAGTGTAACAAACTAAAATAAGATAAGATAAAATAAGTAATCGATTCCTTACATCTCCATCCTTTCACCTATTTTGCTGTATGACCAAACCTGCCTTAAATGTTGATCAACAGGGAACATAATGAAATGAAAGGTTTCTCTCCTGGGCACAGTTAGACAACAAATAGCAAATAAGTAATTATGTGACATGTCAGAGTGTTAAGTTACACCCACTGGTATAGGCTGTAGTCACCACTGAAGATGCAGTTTCCCAAAAGCAGTTATTAAGAGTAGCACACATCAGCAGTGATGCAAATGTTGTCCCCAGCTACGTAAGAGTGTAGGCGAACCACCCTCCAAGTCTGACACCTTTCATGTCAGTGTTCAGCTGTCAAATTAGGTTGAGATTCGTACACATCACCGACAGTTAGATTTTAACCTCAACAGGGTGGAGGCTGCCATTTAACGCAAAAGCTCTAAATTTCACACACACTATTCATCTAAAAAGCAGATCACTACAGAGGAATGTGCACAGAGAACAAACATATTTCCTTTGAGGTTGCTAAAGAGCAAAATACACCTAAATACAGTAAATATTGGCCAGGTAACGAGAAATGACAAATCTCCCACACTAACCATGGCCTGTATATTCAGTTTATGATAGATACCTCTGCAACTGAAAAGTATAACAAATGTGTAAGGTAAGCGCTTTAAACCTGAACCAACAGATGGGTTACTCCTTACAAAAATCATTTCTATAGAAGATTAAAATTCTCATAATCTTCTTTTCAACTGTCATATGACCTCTGTGTGTCTTTTTCTAATAAGGTTATGATTTCAGTTACTCGTTTAAAGTCTTGCTGAATACAGCATGCTGTTGATTTTGTAAATTATGATCACATTAAAGGTCTTTACACAACAAGTGCATTGCTAAAAAAATAAAAAGTGCTTTCATACACACTTCAGGATGTTAGAGGGACAGTTTGAACTCTTGTTGGCAGACTTGGCACCACATCTGAGGAGGCAGACAAATAATTTCAGAGACCCGACTGACCCGGAGCAACATCTACCTGTGTGTCTGAGGTAAATTAGTATTATTTTATCTATGTTATTGTATATAATTAGAGTTGCACGGTTTGTGCTACAAGCATGCTTGTTGTGAAATACCAGGGTCTGATTGGTCAGAATTGTTATTCACATACAAAAAAATCTGAACAGTGGTTAGCACTGTTGCCTCACACCAAGAAGGTCCCGAGTTTGATTCCACGGCCTGGTCGGGATCTTTCTGTGTACGTTCTCTCCAGGTACTCTGGCTTCCTTCCACAGTTAGTGGGGTTAGGTTATTTCTTAATTCTAAATTGCTCATAGGTGTGAATGTGAGTGTGAATAGTTGACTCTATGTGTTAGCCCTGCAACAGCCAGGTGACCTGTCCGGGATGTACCCTGCCTCTCGCTCTATGGTAGCCTAGATAGGCTCCAGCTCCCCCATGACCCTGACAAGGAAAAGCGGAAGAGAATGGATGGATGGTGTGTAAAAGCCTTAAGAGTAAAACTGATAAGACTGTAGCTACCTTGTAATTGGCAACCTGCTAACTATGAGAATGAGTGCCTTGGGTTGCTAAATCCACTCGTCATTTGTTGTTTGGATAGAAATGACCAGCTTAACAGCTCTACTCAAGGCATGGTCTACAAAGTAATGGATGACATAACACTGATCAAGTCTATTGTTTAATCCATAACTTTTTTTATATTGACACGAAAGAAATGTGTCATGGGTCACAATATGAGTCTGTTGCACCCAGATTGCCCCAAAATAATAGAATGAAATAGATCAAAGCTCATTTCAGCATGGCACTATCCCTGTCCCTGTTTCTATAATAGGGTGGGTGGCTGTAGCTCAGGTGGCAGAGCAGGTCAGCCACTAATCAGAAGGTCGGTGGTTCGATCCTAGGCTGCCTCCTGGCTGCATGCCAAATATCCTTGGGCAAGATACTAACCCCATGTTTGCCTACTGGTGGTGGTCAGAGGGCCTGGTGGCGCCAGTGTCCGGCAGCCTCGCCTCTGTCAGTGCGCCCCAGGGCAGCTGTGGCTACAATGTAGCTTGCCGTGTGAATGAATGGGTGAATGACTGAATGTAGTGTAAAGCGCTTTGGGGTCCTTAGGGACTAAGTAAAGCGCTATACAAATGCAGGCCATTTACCATATAATAAGTCATTTTATTATAGAAGCCCACTACAACCAGCACTGTATTCTGTAAACTAATGGTGTGTGTGTGTATAAAAGGTAGAGTTATGTACAATTTCCTCTGAAGTGGATTGCACCACTACATTTTTCCTCATAAACAAGGAGCAGCCCTGCTTAACTGTCAAAGTAGAAGCTAGACCTAGATAGACATACTGCCTGAAACACTGTGGTGTTTTATTTGCACTCGGTGTTTGCCATCTCCAAGCTGCTGTTTGCCTTCAGAGTCAGCTGAGATTGTTTATACCAAAAGTGATGACTTGCTTCTTGCTTATAAGTTTCCTGAACCAGGGAACTGCGTGGGAATACTATTAACTCTAGCCCTGAAGTAAACCATCTGTTACCGACACACACCCACACACACACACACACACACACAATGTCCTGTGTACCCAAAACAAAAGGAAAACTGGAAAAACTGAATCAGGAGAGCAGGTTGGTTCTTGACCTGAGAGAGTAACTGCAATTGGACTAGCAGCTGTGTTATGAGCCGCTTTCATTTTTCTTTTTTCAGGACAGTGCTTTAAAGTCTACCTTGCTATTCAAAGCAGAGACAAAGGCCAGCCCTGAAAAGCTTTAGTGAATCGTGGCAAAAATAAAAGCTCTTGATATTCCTGTTTAACCATCCACAGCTCAAATAACCTTCAAACAAGCACCTGGAAATCCAGTCATCACTAGTTCCATGTTACACACCCTCATGCACACAGGCTGTATTAGTACACAATGTTCCCAGAAATTTGTATCCCTCTTACTCTGGAGTGACGCCAGGATATGGGCTGACCGTCATTCCTTTCATTCCTCACACTTATCCCACAAACAGCAACAAACTCCTCTTCACTCGTACTTTGTGTTAAAGGTTTGCAGCAGATTTAGTGTTCAGGAAATGTTAAAATACAACAAGGAAGGGACAAGGAGCAATAAAACTGTAAATTTTGTTTGAGTAAAAAGATGAAAGAGAAAGAATGAAAGGGTGACTTGAAAGGCACGCATTTACAGATATAGGTCTTTGCCAAAGACAAGCCTGTTCTTGTGAGCTGGCTTTCCAGTGAGTAAATTTGCTTTTGGAGGAAGCAAACAAAAGAAAAAAAACCCTCAGAGCTAGACTAAACAGCCAATTTGGAGGACAGCCTCGTTAAAGACTTGCATACTGTACATGACATCCTGGTTTTAACCGTTTATAGGTGACATAAAAGAGAACGTGGAATAATGATGTCAGCACTTAAACAGGGTTCAAAGTTTACAGTACCAAGTGCTTAGAAAGTCAGCTGATCAGTCAGCTGAACAGGAAGCAAGAAATTCCACAGTAATATTAACAATTAACAATAATAGGAAGTCCCATTCATTTGTTTCAGAGTCCAATGAGGACAAAGTGAAGAGGAACAAGAAAGACCAACTGTGAGATAAGTTAAATTCCAGTTTGTGTAGTCCGTGGTTAAGAAAACAGAACCTAAAGACGCAAAGCCTCAGAAAGCAGAAACGTGGCGTTTGCGACCATTATAACTGAGAAATGAGCTCATCTGTTTCCTGTGTAGACTGGATCTGGATGACTGAGTTCACATTGCAAGGAAAGAGAAATTCTGGGTAAAGTTCACCGACACTGGTATTAAACTAATGATGAGGATAACCAGAAGAATGTTGGGTGCAGTTCAAATGAACCACCTGACTCATTCAAAATCAGTTAAGACAAAGACAAAGACAAAACATACCATTCATAATCCTCTTAAAGATGGTTGTAGTTTCATTTAGAACAGGGACTATGCTCAGATCCAAATTCAGTTAAAATGATTTTCAATTGATTTTCATGTTCTTACAGTCTAAATCTCAAAAGAAGGGCAAGTTTTAACTCTTCATTATTCAGCTAATAAAACTGGCAAGACAAACGCTGTCAAGTTCACATAATCAACTGTGAACTGTTTTGTAGAAACCACTTCTTGCTCTTCAGCCCTTCAGTTCAATTAAATTTTATAGCGCCAAATCACAACAGCAGTCGCTTCAAGGTAGAGACAGTACGATAATACAGAAAAAAAACAGCAAACAAACAACCAACTTTGAGCAAGTATTTAGCAACAGTAGGAAGAAAACTCCAGCAAAACCAGTTTGAGGCATCTTACTTACTGGCTGCCTTTTGACTGACTTTTGTTGGGAATTAGTTTCTAAGAGTGACATGAGTTTCACATATCTGAAATATTCTAATTGCCAAAATATCTAAACTGCTTTCAGGTGGTTTAGTGTAGAGGAGGTTTGCAATACACGTGCCATCCACCGTCCACCATCCACCAGTACACTGAATGCTTACGTTACTCTCACGTGGACTCGATCATGCATTACACATTTCCCACAAGGTCACTACAAGAGATTTTTTTTTTACTGCAGTACAGAGAATCTGTGCTATTTTTATATGTAATATGCATAATGTTTGCACAAACTTTCTTGGATATACTGACACAGAACTAGAACTCCTGAGCAAAGTTCCACATGAGTCTTGTGACTGCTGCGGGAAGCTATGATCACACAAACTTCTGTGACGAAACTAAAACTAAAGTTTCCTTATTTTCCACCATCTCCCGTATTAAAAGCGATTGATTTGTAGTGGATTTGTGTAGAATCTCTTGTTAACAGCTGCCCTTATCACCAAAGGCAAAAGACTGAAACTTGTGTAGGAGACTCACTTTATACAGCTGCACTGTGAAACTGAAGCAGTCTTTGAGCGTGGGCGTGCAGCTAAAGAATGTGGAGAGTGTGCCAAAGCTACCTCACATTTGGTAAACAGACATGTACTTCCCCAGTCCACAGACTCCTGTGTCAGGACCTTTAATTAAGTCAGATATGTGAGTGGGATGTAAAAGTCTGCCAGTATTTCACTCAAAACACCGAAGGTGTCAGATAATTTTTTTAATTTTTTGGTAGCAGAAGAATTTTTCTGCGTGGGCTGATAAAGCACAGAAAAACATGTCTTTTGGGATATGACATGAAACCATGACCAAGTCTTATGAAAACATATCACATGGAGACCAAATCTGTTCAGGCAGGCAAGTATAGAAAGGTCTTAAATTGGTTGCATTGCACACCATCAGCCTGAGGTGCATGCCATATGCTTGAGGCTAGGGATGGATTTTTGAAGTGTGCTACCCATAAAGCCACAAAAAAAAGAACAGCCAAGGCTGGAGGAAAAAATGTTCCTCCAGACAACAAAGATGAAATTTCTGCACCTATGTTGGTTAACGGTGAGAAAACAAATGCTTTCTATAATTTTAGTAACAGATTTCCTGGTGTTTTAGCAGATTAAAGCCATTTAGTCTACATTTAGGTATTTTTTGTGATGTTTATTAAGAGACTAGCTGCATTTCTGTTCCTTTTACTGCACAAAAAACTATCAAATAGCTGTGAACCAGAAAGAATGATTCTTCCAGACAAGGCGGGGTGCAAACCAAAACTTACACAGGAAAACAACACTGTTCCTCTCTTTCTGTAAACTGAGGAGCCTCTTCGAGGTTCACTGAAGGGCTCTTTGAATTCCTTTGGACTAAGCTCTTGTTTTTCTGGACTAAAAAGGGAATGTCTGGGTGCTCATACTGAAACTGGAAAATGCCTTGGATCACTGAACTAAAGCAACGCAGCTCATGTGCACTTCATGCAGTCTGCATTTGACCACATTAGCTTCTCAGGGTCCAGTTCCAGGGGACACAGACCTGTGATTATTCATCACAGTATGCCCAACAAACTTTATGCAGAGACTTACAAGCTACATCACAATCAAAGGTAAAAAAAGTAGATGGAAAAAGCTAGCATATCAGCGCGGGAATGACTGGTCATTCAAGATATTTTGATGTAACTAGAACTGAATTAAAATCCATATCTGTGCCGTTTTGTGTTGTTTTATAAAAAGCATATGGTGCTACAGCTTTATGTCAGGATAACAAACTCCTTTTGACATAAGTAACTACTAATGGTTGATACTCGCTGATAATCTTCATTTAAATTGGTATTGAACCATTTAGCACTAACACTGACACCAGCAAAGAAATGCCATTAGTTGTATAGGTATTTGATTATAGACTAAAGTACTGGGGGGGGAAAAGAAATCTTGACCTGGCCCAAATCTGCATTTGAGGTTAACATTTATGGCAATACGTCTGGAGACATGTTAATTAGACCACAAACAAAATGCACATTTAGGCACTACAAGATGAAGGATCACAAAGTTGATAAGAGACATAATCTGTTTATGTTAGTATGTCAAATATTACGTGTATGCATGATGTATGTTTAATAAGGTTTGTGTATTTTTCTTGTGTAACTGGACGTGAGGACAAACATCAAGCGTGTTTCTCCTTGACCTTGCATATATGTCCTCTCCACGTGCTCTCTCTCTCCGTCATTGAACTTGGGAACACCATTTGTGTTAATCATTGCTTGTTGCACCATGTCTTCCCATGAGACTGTGCACTTCTTCCTTGTCTCACGCCTATCATGTTTCATTGCCAGAATCTGATGCAGTGTCAGCTAACACCTATTTTCCCCAAGTCCTACAGTAAGCCTAACCTGAATGTTTTTCTTGGATGCTCTGGGACTTTCTCACCTGTTTAATCCCATCCATGAATATAGAAAGAGAAATAGAAAATAGTCTCCTTTCCCTTCCAGTCAATAATCAACAACAAAAAGCTTACTGAAAACACATTCAGTTGTCCTGGTGTAAACGGTTCCCACAATCAGCTGGTGTTGCTACTATTACAGAAGGAGCTGACATCACTAAAGGGAATGGCCCTTTTCAACGCTAATAATTGTAGGATTGTGTGGGAAAAGTTACGAAATGAAAACACATCACATCACGTTGAGATTTTATCATTATGTTGGTAATATGTGGGTACAGTTTTCCTACGAGAATTTTTGTTTTTTCTAAAAAAAAAAAAAAGAAAAAAAAAAAAAAAGGCATTTTCTCACACGATCCATGTCAGCTGGAATGGTCACAAATCCTGACAGAGCAAGTGTGGTATACATTCACAGAAACACAAAAGGTTGCACACAGCACATTTGAGATCAAATGCACACAGCAGCATATTGTTCAACAGACGTCACGCAGCAGAGGTCACACACAGAGGTTATACAGTTTATCCCAGTTTTATCAGAGCGATCTGCTTCCAGTCAGCAGGTATGCGATAACTGCACAGTTTCGTGACATGTCTAATGAAAATGTTTGTTCAGGTTGTGAACTGTCCATTTCTGATTAAGAAACAAATTAAGTAAATAAGGTGAATGGAGGAAGTTCATCACTGTATAGTGAAGGTGGTGATGGAGGAGTGACGAACAGGGTCTGTCATCTCTGCTCACATACAGAGATGAGTAGGAGGATGTTGTTTATAACCTACTTCCGACAAGTGCTTTCAAGTAAATATATTTGGTTTCCTCTGTCACACTAGGTAAAAGAGGCAGAGATTATAATAACCAATGATTAAATGCAGAGTGGGATATAAACACACACAGGAGAGAGAGAAAAAAGTAGGAAGTGAAGAAGGAACACTTGGTGCATCATGGGAAGCCATTAACACCCTAGGCCTAATGCAGTATAACAAAGGGATGATTCAGGATCACCTGATCCAGCCCCAACTATGTGTTTTATCAAAAAGGAAAGTTTTAAGCTTCATCTTAAATGTGCAGAGAGGAACCACAAGTAAGCCCACAGTCTGAGAGCATCGTGCTCTAGTGGGGAACAATGTGGTCTTTAAGATAAGCTGGGGCCAGATTATTTTTAAAAACATGTGCTTGTACAATGAATACTGAACTTGAGCTGATGGTTACTGTGATTTGGTGCTATATGAATAAAACTGAATTGAACTGAGCTGGCGTTAGAACCTGGTTAGCTTCGTTTTCCCATTTTAAAAGACTAAACAGCCTTAAACATGTATTGTTCAAATCCTATTGTTAGATAGAAAGCATGCTTTAGAGTTTCTTATTGGTTGCTTGGATAAATAGGTTATGATATACACTCAGACACTAGGCCATGACATTAGGTATAGCTTTTGAGATTCTTGTTATTGGAAGAATTGAATTAGCCACCCGGTGCATTCAGGTATGTGACATAATCAAGACGGACTGCTAAATTACAGACTGAGCATCAGAATGAGGAAGAAAGATGACTTAAGTGATGGTGGGATTTTCCCACACAACCATCTCTAGTGAGTAGCAGTTCTCTAGGCAAAAATGCCTTGTTGATGCCAAGTGAGAGGAGAATGGCAAGACTGCTTTAGGCTGATAGGAAGGCAATAGTAACTCAAAAAAACCAAAAAAACAAAAACCCACTTGTTATAGCCAAGATCTGCAGAAGCAGATGAACTACCGCAGCAGAAGACCATACTGGGGCGCCACTCCTGTCACCTAAGGACAATAAACTGAGGCTAGAATTTTCACAGTTCACCAAAATTGGACAACTGAAGATATTTTCTTGGCACAAAACTACTTGAGCATCATTTACACAGCACAGGCTACCTCTGACCATGTCTATGACTTTATGACGACAGTCAAAGCAGCCATCTTCTGATGGCTAATTTCAGCAGTGTAATGTACCAGGTCACAAAGCTCAAATTATACAAGACTTGCTCCTTAAATGAGGTTATTGTACTCAAATGGCCTCCACACTGATCAGATTTCAGTCAGACAGAGCACCTGTGGAATGTGGTGGTATGGAAAATTTGTAACACAGATGTGCAGCCGACAGATCTGCACCAACGAGGTGATGTTATCGTATAAATGTGGGAAAAGATCTCTGAGGAATGTTTCAAGCACTATTTTTGCTATGAACATTCAGCCATATTAATCTAACCAAAGTTCTCCTGTTCATATTCCAGGGTGCAGTTTTCAACGTTGTAGATTGTGTCAGGTTAGACATCACACGTGAAAAGGTTGCCCTTCTCATTAAAAGAGGCACATTTCCTAAACGTATGCCTGTTCATTCGAGGCTGAGCTCATTGTTGAAGCAAGCAAATACAGAACTGCAAACAGCGTCTGCACAAACACTACGATCAGATGACATATAATATAGCCCATGGCAAACACGTGGCATGTGTATACGCACATTTCGCGCTGGTGTATACCTGATATCACCTGAGTTTTCAATGCTTTTTTTTCCATTACTGTTCATTAGGTACGCAATGGCATCAATCATGGTCAGGCCAGGTCCCGTGTCCTTGATTTTATGAAGTGCTTTTTAAACAAGAAAAGCTTAAATGTTAGCCTGGTAAACATAATCAGCTTGCTTTTTATTCAGACTTCAGACCTTCATTGCAGTCTTAAGGTGTGCTTGTGCACTTTAGGTAGGTAACACATGAATTACCACAACTTTCTGATAAAGAGATTATTTACAGTTCTTTTTGAAAAATGTGTCTTTCTAAAAATATCTCCCTTTTTTTGGTGAAAGTGTATAATCAAGTAAAGACCAATCTTTAGCAGCAAGTCAGTGATCATATTAACATATAATGTTCCATTGTTATTGGCTTACATTTGCTTAGCATTATAATCACACCACCCACTCAGTAATTTCCGTTTGATGCCACGCTTACCCCATCTATCAGATTTCTATCTTGATAAGTTTCTGCCTTATTTAGCAAAGCACTCTTAAGAAAGATTTAAGCCAACACCTTCCCACCTACATCTGGCCATTCAAATGTAGTGTAGCAAATATGACACTGTATTCTCATTGCTTGGACAGAGGCGAGTGATAAAGTAATTTTGAGCTGCAAAACCAGTACAAGCAACCTGATGCCTGACACTGGTCACTGTATTGCAAGCGTCACATGCAGCAAATTAAAGTTGAGCTGGCCTGAACATTTTCAGCTCTGCAATGATGCAGTAAAGCATCAACCATATGTTCATATGTTTGTGCACACAATGTAGCTGGCCACACTCTGCTGTTGTGTACAGTAGAGGAGCTTAGCCTAAACCAGCCTTGTACAGTCTAGCTAAAGTTGGCATTCATGACCAACAGCAGTAAGGAGCTGGATGGACACAGATCAAGTGTCCTCAAGTCTTCTGCCAAGGTACGTAAGCAATGCCTCCATAAGTGCTCTCAACTGACCACCAATGTTCACAGACAAACAAGACCACGGGTGATGTCAAAAAAGACTTAGCAACAGTGTAGCCACACTTGGCTTAGTAAGCTTTCAGACTGCAGTAAACAATAGATTTGCTGGGGACTATCTTCAGCTGTGGACTATTACACATTTCATGAGTCAAACTAAACTACAGTAAGTGTTTGTGTGTCACCCGTGATAACATTGTGGACTTCTGATGAATTAAAATTTTGGAACATTGATGAGAATCTGTTGCAAAAATGAAATGATATACATCAGTTTGGTCAGGTTATTGCTGGTTGTACTCTTCTTATGGAATTTTGTAATAATTAGGAAAATATCCTGAGCTCAGTTCTGATTAGAAGAAACTTCAAACAATTCATGTTGTTGTTTATGAACACGTCTGATCTTCTGCTAAATCTCTTTTCTGGTTTAGACTTTGATTGAATTCGTAGGATTTGGATAGTAAAACTGGATTAAGGCATTGGAGGAATGCAATACATATATGCAATATATATATATATATATATATATATATATATATATAAAATTCTTAAATCCATTTGATAAGCATTCATGGCAGAATTTAAGTGGATTATGTTTTTAGATTGTGTTTTCCACAACACAATGAGCAACCTTTTCTTTGTCTATAAGAAATGACAGCCTACCAATACAGGGATCAACACTTTATCAAGCGGCTTTTTTCTGGTAATGTGAAGGCGACAGGCTCAAGCTAGCAGACCTCTCTTTTTGTCTTTGGTTATCAGCTGAGCTTGTATTTTGTCTGTGCAGTAATCCCTCGTGTCGTCATGTATGGGGGAGGATGAAAGACTTTAGACCTGACCCAAATTCACAGAAAGTCCTTGAGACATAACAATGGCAAAGCCTATAGCAAAAGCCCCTAATTATCGTTTTTGTAAGTGTGTAGGTATTCTCTGCGGCATGTAACTGGGGAACTACGCACTGAAAACAGTAATTTAATTCTCTTAGTAAAACATTTAACAGAACTTGGACTTTACCTAACTATTTTATACCAGGTCATTTTCATTGTCTGGAGATTGCACTGTTTGGTTGAGTTTTTTGCCAACATCAGCTAAGTAAGAAACACTCTAAAATGGCAGGATAAAATTTTGGGAGGAACGTCACAGAGTAGTGTTGCAAATACTAAGTTATTTAACCCCCATGTTGTTCTGTAATCACCCTGAAACACAAACAGGTAAGAAATAAATGTAAAATATACCTAACTGAGACCTAACTATAAACTTTATTAAAAAAAAACAAAAACAACAAATAAAAAAACCGTCGACAACTTTAAGGTTAAAAGTAGAGAGGGTGTCCAACTCCTGAATACAAATTGGGGGTTGGTTCCAGAGCAGAAGCGCCTGATAGCTGAAGGCTCTGCCTCCCATTCTACTTTTGTAAACTCCAGAAACCGCAAGTAAGCCTGCAGTCTGGGAGCAAAGTGTTCTGTTGGGATAATATGATACTATGCGTGCGTGATCATTCAAAAAGACTTTAATTCAGTTCTGGATTTAACAGGAGCTAATGAAGTGAAACTAATAGTACCAACAGGAAGTCACTGTAATGATTTCTGCTTCTGTTATCTCGACTTTGATTGCCCCATATTTTAGCAGCAAAGTTCACCTTAATCCAGTACACAAGTTGCATGCATCTTTTCACTGAAACTTCAAACACCCCCTCTTGTCTTTAAGTTAAATCACAGGTGAACTGAAAAAAATGAAAGACTCTTTTGTAAAGAAACATCTATTACTTACACTTTATCTTTGCTTAAAAACAGCCACTCTAAGCAATCTAACACACCCTAACCTCAGAATTATCTTAGTTGTTAGTCTTCAAGGATAAGTTATATAGTCATACTAGTAAACATGTCTATTGTTGCAAAGGAAAGAAAGCATAACACTTCTGTTTTCAAACCCGTCCTGTTGTAGTAGGGCTCGTTTAAGATCCTGTGGTGTTAAGAGAGGCGTTGGGCTACCAACATATAGTGACTTAGCTAGAACCATAGTCACAACCAGTGGTACTTTAGCACATGCAATAGAGTACTTGATACTCTACCATCGTATATTTCAACCTTTCCCCATGGGTGCGGTTAAATAAAAACGTTACTGTTAGGTAACGCACAACTCAGAGTGTGATCTTTGGAGGACATTGCACTGAATTAATTCCTGCTACAGATATGCAAAAGACACTGTGTAAAGAGAAAATTTACTCTCTCTAATGCAGAATATTGGACAACATCTACATTTAGTTTTTGTTCAAATGAGAAGGTAAACAGCAGATTAAAAAATAAATAAATAAATAAGCAACACTGAATTTGGGAGTCTCCAAATCTTCTTGGGTAAGATTAAGAAAATAAATAACAGCAAAGTTATTCGTTATAGCCTTGCTAAATACACTTCATTTTGAACAGCATGATTTCATTATCAGTTGGAGCCCATTAAGGAACTTCCATTTATCCAAGTCAAGTTAGTGGTTGGGCTGGAGCCTATCACAGCTACCACTGGGCAAAAGGCAGATCACACTCCTGACAGGCCAACAGGCTTCAATAGGGTTAACGCAGAGAGCCAGACCCCTCACACTCACATTCAGTCTAGAATTATCAAGTGAAAATGCTAGCCCCCACACCACAACACCAAAAACAAATAGATGACAGAGAATTTATGGATTTCCTTTTTAACAATTGTCAAAAAAACAAGTATCTATGGGTATGCCTACTAGTGAAAAACTGAACTCCTACCCAGACTGCCACAGTCGTAAGCCAGCTGATACTATTGAGACAAAGAACTTTGTAAAACATAATATAAGTGAGAAATAACTTCCATATTTAAAGTTGTAAAGTAAACTATATAAATATGGTACTAGTGTTATACTGTAATCCACCAGAAAGCTTGCATGTAGCTCTTGTGCTAAGCCTTCTGCCCAGACTGCCCAATTGTGCCATATGACTGGGACCACTAAGGAATGAATGATGCGTCAGTCAAGCTTAGCTCATGACATTAAAGTATGACTAATGTTTGTCTCCTTTGCAGCAGTAATATTTGCTAGTCCAACTGAAAATCTGTGGGTTTCCTTGAGAAGTACATTTAAATCTCAGACACTGGAGACAGATTCATTTGCAAAGGGTTGAATCATTTTGCTGACCAAGTGCTGAAACAAGAGAAGTGGATGTATGAATCCTGCTGACAAAAGAAACGCGTGTTTCAACGCACTCATTCTTTCAGCGAGAAGAATCATGGAAAAAAATCATGTGATCCAAAGACGCATGATCCCAAATTTTCAGTGGTGAAATGGTAGTAAGTCATATGAATTATGTTCGGCACTGAAGTTCTCGAAAATGACCACATAAATGGATGACTATCAGCAGCATACTGTGTTTTTTTTTTAATAAACACAATAACCTCCATTCATCTGGGATCAATGCCTTTTAAACATTGAGCTCCAGAGATTGTTGTGAGGGATGTTAAAAGCTGCAGATCTCAATAAACAACCATCAGCAAACATGCGGTTTCCCAACAAAAGGTGAAGGCAGGGTGGGGGAGCCAACAACCTGTAACCAACACTGACCACCTGACGTCCACCCACCAGCGATAACATCATCACACCTTGGAACATTCGGGTTAAACAAGTCCAGGCGTGTCACAGTTTGATCCCAAAATACCAGAAGTCAATAGAAAGAGGCGCCTTGCAGTCAAGTCACGATGCTTCTGAAAACAGAATGCAGGGCAAAAGCTACTTCTGCCACAGGTCATAAGAGTTCAGTGACTAAGAAGGAAACATGATGCAATTCTCAGATGGTTGTCACCCCCTGTTATTTTCCCCTTACGACTTTATCATCAACACAAAGAAAACATCATGAAGGTTAACGAGAACATAAAAACTGTATGTCTGTGAAGGTTCTCAGTCATCCAGGTCATCATAGTCTAAGGAGCTTGGAAAGAAAAGCGCTGAAGTTCTTGAAGTTTCCTGGTTTCCTATTGATCCTCTGATTTACTGAGTAAATCACATGATAGGGTGGGGGTAGTGGGTTCACCTAAAACCTTGGCTGATTGTAACCCACACCCGTTTTCACACCTTGACTCGTGTGATTAGGTTGAGGATCAACAGGGGGTCCATGACCCTCTTGGGGACACTCCCATAGGGCTTAAAATCTGTCTCTCTCCACCAATTGCTCTTAGAACTGAAGAAGCTTCTCGGATGAGAGGTGAAACGTCTTCAACGAAACTTAAAGAAGTCCAGACACTTTTAAGTTCCTTATAAAAACTACAACCAAAACCAGATTTTATCAGGTAACACCAATCTGCGCTTAAGTCTTTAGATTTATTATTTCCCATCACTGTCCAATTTTTATTATCATTATAACTTAACTTAGTTTTGCTTTCATTTTCATTCTGACTTTGAATTTGAATATTTTGGATGAATGCACAGCTGCATTGGATTGCATTTTCTGGTTCTCTTTGCAAAATGTGATTGTAATAATATAGATCATTGTACATTCTTCCTAAGACCAGATTCCCAACCAGACAATATCACTAACTTACATGGAGCCCCCAAAAGCTTCCACATTTTTCTAGACTCCACACTTTTTTCTAGACTAACTGCATGTTTTTTCTTTCAATTTACAACTTTAAATATTCTTTATCGACTTAAGGTAGTTCCTGTAGCATGTGATAAGTTTGTGTTGTATCTTATAGGCAGGCTGGCTCTGTGTCAATATCCAGCTGAATAGCTATGCTCAAATACATGTTAATAAATAAAGTTGTTTTTAGTGATAATTCCAGAATTGTACTCACAGTTCTAAACTCATTTGACTGGACAGACTTGGCAGTCAGTAAGGACACAGTTGGAAATTTTGACCTTGGGCCACACTGATGGGTTAATCTAACCACTTCCATTTCTCAGGTCACTTTATTGTGTCAAACTTAAGAAATCATGTTACTATAGAACTCCAACGGTAACCCATTTCTCAACGGCATATTTGTACATTGGGCTACCAGACTATATCACAGCTGAAGACAAACTAACTTCAAAAAAGCAGTCAGAAAGTTACTTTTCTGCCCTTGTGCTCATTTAAGCCTATGCAAAGTAAATTCAGACTAAAGTTTTTGTAGTTAAAAAATATAAGAAGTATAAGGAAAAACACTGCCATGTAAGGCTTGAAAAATAGTTATCGAATGACAAGCACAGACTTCTGTGGCTTGCTATTTATTCCTCAATGTGCTGCAATTTCCTTCCTGTTGGTAACTTGCTGGGAACATTGGTGGGAACATCCCACCCTTCCAGACAGAATGTGACTCTTGTTACCAAACTGTTCTATCCTTGGAATAGAAAAAAACATGGCAAGCTTCCACTGACTTCACTCAGGGTCAAAGACTGGCTGTAGAGTACAAAGTGTGCTGAGAAAAAGCCTAGAGTTAAGCTTTTGCTTAAGCAAATAAATGAAAATGTGTCTCATAGCAGCCAATAGCACATTGTTGTTTATTATTTATTTAGGATTATTTATTTATCCTTAAAGATACATTATCTGTGCTCACAGGATTTCCTTCTGGTAGAATAAAGTCTTAAGAGGTTATTCCATTGACAGTTATCACACATGTGTTTGCATCAAGGTCCCTGATGAAGGCCAATAGCTGGTGATTTAAACTACCGGTAATTCAGACACCTTGGAAGTAGTTGAAGTTAAGCTAGAAACTTCTACACTGTTCCAAAAACAAAGAAACTCAGACAAAAAATAAAGAAACCTGTATGAGCCCATAAAGTTACATGTTCAGTGCTGTTTCCAAAGAAAGTTGTAAGTTTAATTTAAATGCTACTTGAAATCACTAACAAAGAAAACTCAGATACTGACACTAAGAGCTGTTACTATTTGAAAAATCTATGCAAATCTTGAATTTAGTGCTATCAAATAGTTAAGTTGGGTAATACCTAATGCTTTTGTTCTATTCTGGAAAATCAGACAACTAATCAGGTTAATTGGCAAAAGGTTAGTAATGTGATTGGGTATTGGGTAGTGAATAGTCAGTAGCACTTCGCTAACATAAAATTATACAGAAAAGGTAGCCAATGAAGAACTATTGCTGAAGGAATGATAAGAACGCTTGATTATTAGAGTTGAGACTGTGCTGAAGAACGAAGATGGTCAAATGTTGACTTTCAAGTTTGTTAGAGTTGTACAAATTCTGTTTTAGGCTTATATACTGCATTTCCATGGAAATTTCATTCAATCACACCCTATTTCCCTAGCAAAATATAAAGAGGGCTGGCACAAACATCTGCACAGTATTGTGTATAAACAAAATCTAGGATCACTGGTGCCTTCTCTGGGCACTGAACTCATTTAAGATGGCGTTAGTGAAGTGGAAAACCATCTCAGTCTTGGCATCTTAACGAATAGAGAGACAAGAGGCAATGTGTTCTGTTTAGAAGCTAGCATCAAATAATAGCATCCATAATGATGGCACACATTGCACAAGCAACTTAAACATCTTAATGCTGAATAGCACATACAGGATTTAGGAGGAATGCATACTGCCATCTTCATTACATTTTGTTCAAGGAAGGCCTTACTTATTTCAGCAAGATGTTCTGCATGTATTACAACAGCTTTGCTCCGTAAGGTAATACTGTGTGGTTGCTAAACCACCCTGCCTGCAGTTCAGAGTTCTCACGCACTGGAAACATATGACTCAAAGTAGGTAAAATATTACTGTTGTGCAAGTGACATCCAATATAAAGCAAGAATGGGAAAAGAGAAAAGAAATACAAGAAATGGTCAGTTCACAAATGACTTTTGTCAAAAGAAGAAGTGATGCAACACGATGGGAAATGCTCACCTCCATGATCGGACTTTTGTTTTTAAAATGTGCATATATTAAACAAACCATAGTAATTCCGATTAATTTTTTTTTATATGATTACCAACCCTTTCTCCTACTTTTGCTACACTACATGCCACGTGTCTAATTTTTCTGAGTAGTGTATAAAGAAATGAAGGATGTCTATGACTTTTGCACATTACTGTAGAAGTGACTCAAAATGTTAAGCAGTCTTCCAGCTTCTCCGCTGCAACAATTGTGGACATTTTTCACTATGCTTATTGAACAAATGAAACCAAGAAAAACTAATAAAAATAATTATTATTTGGAGACTTTTTGCGTGAAACTGTGGAAGCTAGCCTTACAATAAAGCTATCTTAAATAAAGCAAAAACTCACTAAAAGAGAAGAGTGCATTTGTGGCTATGGAAAATCCTAAACTTGCTTGGCAACTTAATTTGGAAACAAATGCATCATTTTCCTGTAATTTGCATATCTTTGCGTACTAGACAGTGGTAAGCCTTAGCTATTTATAACATCACAAACTAGATGCCTATATCAAAATTACAGAGAACCTAGGCAGAGAACCAAAACTGATCCCGAAGTAATCTAGTCTGCCAAACAATATAAACTGTACAAAGTTAAAGGAATGCCATCAATAAGACTACTATAAGAAGTGCGTTTTTGTTTTTTTTAAAAAGAAAAAGGTATGAACACAGTTTAAACGTACAGGGTGTCAGAAGAAAACTGAGGACTGGAGTAGAATAGTAAAAACTGACGAGTCCAGCCTGTATGTCATAACTGCCAACATGGATAAGCCAATAAATACTGCACTATGGTCATCAGTCAAGTCAAAGAATGAAGTTTCAGGAGGAGAGATGACTCCACTCGGGAAGGAACATGACACGTCACCCAGTGGATCCAATTTGATCTGAGATAAGTAACACCTCACCAAGAAGAGATTAATGTTCAAAGGTTTAGGCTGAGCCATTGACGAATGCAAACCACACAACCTCTGGTCTGTAATTATTATTTAAAAAACTTCTATTTAAAGACATTGTTTTCTTATCTACATCCTGAAATAGCAGCTTCCAACAACAATGCTAACAAAGGCTTTGGAAATGCATGGGAGCAAGACACTCATATCTATGAACAGTTCCTACCACAGAACACACAAGTATGATGAGACAGGAGTATATAGAATTTTAAAGCTGAAAACCCAAAGACAAACAATATGGCAATCTGACACAGCAGTAGATGGCTTATTTATATTTGAATGCTTAATTAACAAAAAGCAACAATGGATGAAGAGATGCCAAATGGGAAGTCCGAATGAGTAGGTCTGACTTCTGAACTGGAGTGGCTTTATTCTGGTTTCCAGACCAGGTACACCGAATCAGCCGATTACTTAAGCTGAGCTTTACAATGGTGCATTCAGGAATACCTAGGAAGACTGAGATATTAGCCACAGGCAGGGGCTTTCACAGATTCTGATATATCCTTCAAGTTCTTTTTTTTTGTTGTTGTTGCAACTGCCATATAGTATCTCCTCTAACAATACCACATAAAAAAGACTGCAGCCAGGTTTCTACTTTCTGACACTCGAGGTGGCAGGTATCCACTGGGTGTAAGGTGAACTGAAGTCAACCATCTTATCGTAAAAGGAAGAAAAACAATAGTATGATGTAGTGAAGTCCAGTATCATGGAACCATTGTGGTGCAAAACAATCGCTAATGAACAGTCATATGAGTAAAGTTGTTCATAAATTTGTCTGTAAATCTATAGAACTGAAATTTTTCTTTAAAGTTTTGCAGTGTCTTCTAAGTAGCACTGAGTTGCAATGTGGACTATATTACACAAAGTGGTTTAAATATTTTCATGGCAGGTTTCTTGCACAATGATCATATTTGTACTCTTTTCTTCTGTAAAAAAAATAAATGAAATAAACAACAGACTGCTGACATCCATTTATAAGTAACTGCGCATGAATGAAAGGCTTGTGTGAGTTAATACAAGGAAAGGTTTGTAGCTGCTTTTATCAGAGAGAATGTGCATGCACATTTCTGCTTTTTGCATAAATGGTAATGGCACTCAACAGGCGTTTCTCTTCTGGGCAAACCAGTTATAAGTGCAGATTCCAAAGAAGCGTTGGACACTAGTGTCAGCAGAGATAAAGGCCGTGAACGGGCCCCAGCCACCAAAAGTAACAGAGTGAATGTTTAGCTTTAATGTCTGCAAAATGTAGTGTAGAAACTAGGATTTGATCTAGCACTAAATACAGGCCATCTATATTTTTATTTACATCAGTGTCCTGAGATATATTTAGACTTGTTTAGCTCAAAGGAACTCCTGCCATTAAAAGGGAGCCTTCAGCAGATACTTTGCACAGTTATTTAAACATGTTCTCTTCAAGTCAAGCACAGACTTAGTCAAAGGTTTAATTAAAGTTTCCTCTCAAACCTTAAAGTAAACAGTGCAAGCCTCTAATTCTGTGCCAGTGAAGCAGCTCTGAACTCTTGTTCTGTCTCTGGCTAGTAGGGCATGCAAGCACTGAACTTTTTAATCTAACAAATTCTGCTCCCCTTTTACGCAGTGTTAATGCAAACTGCGAAAACTAGGCCTATCTTTGTATCTCAGGGTCAGAGTTCTCAGAATTCTACAGCGTGCAGCGTCGTTAAAGATTAACTTCTGCGTCAGCTGACTTCTCAGAAACACAGCTTATTTTAAAACCAAGGGGCGGGCTGTTGCTATGAGGAAGTAGAGCAACTTAACCAATACCGTCTTTGGCAGGTCCTCAGGCTCATGTTTCAAAATTGCAAAAGAAATACTTGAGCAACTGAAATGGGTTGGACTTGAAACCAAAACTGTTTTGTGAAGTTTACTTTTGAATATCTCTGATGGGAGTTAAGGCAGACTGCCTTATCAGAGGCACTATAAAACAAAAACCTAATGAGCTGCAGACCAAAATCACTAGTTTTAAATGTCAAAGGGGGGTACATTGACTAATATCCAAAAGTTCTGCAGTCTGAGTAAAGACAGATTAGGCCCAACCATTTTATCTCTCTGCGTGGGTAGTTTCTGTGATGGTATGTGCAGACAAAGGTTTCTAAACCACTCCTCAAACTATCCCACGAAAGGAATGCAAGCTGATGTGTTGGAGTGAGCTTTTTCAGTTTACAGCTTCACTATTGCATCTGAACATAACTAATGCAGCTGGAAAATAAAAAGGTTTAAGAAAAAAGAAACAAAAAAAAGGTGTATTGTGAGACTGTCACAGCTTCCCCTGCTGCAACTGACCACCTATCCCAGTGTATAAACCACAATGACTTTGAAATTTGCAAGCAAAACACCCATTTCAGCAACTGTTTCATTTTCAGTTCAATACACAATCTTTGTTTTTACATTTGTCTAAATTACTGGCATTTTCAGAATTGGTTTGCCAATATGTAGTGATAATGTGCTTCCCTCTTTTTGTGCACACAACTTTTGCTCTTTCACTTCTTACGGATGGAAAATACAGCTTTAGTCCTTCAGAAGGAGAAATTAAAACACACACACAGTATTATTCTTCCTAGTTACCAGTCTCAAGGTTGTTTAAATATTGTGTGCTTCACACTGCAGAGCCTTCTTTTCTGCATGCCCAGTCCATTCGGGTATTGTGCAAACTCCTCTATGAAATTGCCTCAGCCTTAATTCCCTATTGTCTACCAGTGTGTTCTTCACAGTTAACTACAGGGGTAACCTGGGTGGTAGATAACATTAGCCACAGGAGAAGATTAGGGGAGGCCTGCTGTGGATCATCACCATGGCGAGACACTCTCCATTTCTTCCTGAGACCTGAGTGAGTGTTTGTCCTGTAACCCAAGACAACAGGAGGATCTGAACAAACATGGGTGAAGCCACACATCATTGCCAAGGATTGAGATCAACAAAACAGCAGCAGAACATAGAAGTCAAGTGTACTTTAGCAACCTTCTGGATGGCAAAGACTTTAAAGATGTGTGCAGTTAAAAGACAAACTGGAATAAACTGCATCAACGCATGAAAAATATACCCTGACATTAAAAATGCAGAGACCCAATCAAATGTGCCATACGTGATAAGTCACAAGTCTCTAGGTAGCTAAAAACACAGGAAGTAGACAATGTTATGTAATTTCAGGATGTTATGAACTCCTTTACCCTCGTTTCACAATCTGCTTGTTGAATTCAGTTATTGTGCACCAGCTCTTTGCAGATAACGTGCTACAGATGCACCTAGAAGTGCGGATGCAGCTGAGCACTTAGTGTGATGAAGGTGCTGCTGCAGCAGTCTCAAATTTCTAGGAAATGGCAGCCATTGCTCTGCATTTGGGTTGTGGTGTGACTGTATAAAGGCTAACAAATGTGTAGGTGTTAACTTTACTGCACGAGCCTAAATAAGCAGCATTGGAACTAACGAGCGTAGATATAACCAGCTTCCTGCTTTTGCGAATTTCCTTTTTAAGCAAAGAGTGTGAAAAGGCAAAACTATGTAAATTAAATATCTTTAATTGATCTGTACAGGGTTGTAGCTTACAGCTGGATCATAGACTGCTTTGTGTCAAGCACATAGCCTCCCTCCCCCCCAACTGTTCTTAGTCCTTGTTCATCTTTTCAACAGACTCAAAATTTCCAGAATCCTTTTACAGTCAAAAGTCCATGTTGTTGGTCTTGTCTCCTAGTGCAGTTCCAGCATTTCCATAATCAGGAAGTACTGCCAAACTCATGCAAATCCACCTCCTCCAGCACTCTCTTGACTTCAGATATCCTCAAAAGATTGTAGAAGATCTGAATGGACTTTGGAAACTGGAATCATGCAGGTTTCGCTTCCTATTTTGATCTGGGTCATTCTTACAAACCACTGCCACCAAAACATTATTATACAACAAAATATAGTGAGTAAACAATCATTAAAAAAAGACTAGCAAAAAAGGAAAAAAAATGTCTTTTTCCTTTTTATTATGGCATCTTTTAGCAAAAATAGATCTCTGTGAATTAAATAATGTAATTTGAAACATTTTTCCTTTTGTCCATTCCACCTCCCGGGTCTGAAAAGGTGTCCAATGGGGAAGAAGAAGAAGAAGAGAAAAAAAAAAAAAAAAGGAGGTCGCTCAGTGTCCAACAAATTCACCTGATCAACAGGGCCAGTGTTGCCCCAATACCAGCAAATCCAGCAAAGGCCATGAGTGTGTTCCTGACCGTGGACTCAGGGTCTGCTACTCGAAAGAACTCCACAAAGCCATCCTGGAAAGAATTAAGTAAGATGTGGTAAGAAAGAGGCACAATATGTTCACTGGGCACAAAATACTTTCTGGGACAATAAAAGGAAGTTATGCAACCAGGAACTCTTTTTTTTTCTAATCTTGTCATTCAAAGGAGTCATTACTCACCCATGCATTGTTTTTGACAATCCAGTCTCGCTGTTCAGACAGCAGGTATGCAGAAACCTCTTGGCTCACTAGCGCCACGCAGTTGTCTCTGCCCTTTTCCTTCAGGTGCTGAGACACCACTGCTCCGAAGGCCACAAAGCTGACAATACGACCCCAGTTGGTCGTGTGGTCTGCAAAGAGGCTCTTCGCTACAGCACCGACAAATGACATATCCTCGTGTCTTTCATCCAATGACAGTTTATTAATCATTCCTGCGAAAAGAAAATAACACTAGATCAAAAAAAACGAAGTCACTTATTCGAAGTCGAAGTTTAGTGAAATGTATAAATTATATTTTAGTATATTAGCAGTTTGGTCTCGGTTTAAAAATTACTAGCTTGTTGTGGTGACTTGAAACAGTTCAAAGGCAGCCTATGAGTAAAGCAGACAAATGCTCCTAAATGTCTTTGTGCAAAATCCGCAGACTGATTTCAACTTACCGTTGTAAGCGTATCTGTGCTTTTCTAATACGTCCGCAACAACTCTTTTCATCGTTTTTAGTGCTTTGGTTTCCTTTCGTTGAGGCTGAGAAAGTCCAGTAAAATCACCCAAAAAACTGTGAATAAGGAGTTTCGTTTCTCTCTCCAGCTCCTCGTCGGATTCACCGTCCAAATGATACTCCGGGGTGCTCGGCAACGAACCGTCTTCCTCCCGGTCCCGGATAGCTTTTGTTGTATACCCGTTTGTTGAGGTTACCCCGAGGTTGTTCGGCCGTTTGGGGGTACCATTAGACACAATCCCGTTGCTAGAGTCTTTAGAGGAGCCTGTGGCATTCTGCGGAGAGGATTTCCCCGATCCATAGTGCATTGGTCCCTCCAGGACTCCATTTTGAGGAAGAAGATAGTCTATGAAGGTACACTGGTTCCTTTTCGACATCAAAAAGTTGGTCATCTTGTTAACTTCAAACTAACACCAAACAGTTACGCGAAAAATACTTCGAGAAGAAAATCGGCGTTAGCCTATATTAGACAAAAAGCTAACTTCTTGCCTAACGCTTAATCTCTGGCATTTTCTCTTGAGCGGAAGTAACGCACTGAGAAGGATTGAGTTCGGTCAGAAGCGTTTTATGTTATACTCCCTCTGACGCACGTCTGACGTAGGCGTAAATTTCCAGTTTAAACCGTGTTTAAAAAAAGCAAGAGAAAATAACAGGAATTATGGTTTTCATTAAGAAAATATTAATAATAAACACATCATTTCAGAAAAACAAATTAGTGCAAAGATTTATCAGTGAGTTACTGTTGAGTTCTTTCATTACATTAAAAACGAAGGTATGAAGATGTATAATAGGCACTGTCATAAACACTCCCAAAATTAATTCAAAAAATTATAATAACAATACAACTGAGAACACGCACAGAGGTTATAATTAAAACTCTCTTGTTATGGCCTCATTATTACCTGACAGAACAGTTGACTAATATACTTTTAACCTTTATTTTGGGAAATGTTGTAGAATTCATTTTTTGTTGTTCTTGTTGTTGTTTGTTTGTTTGTTTTTTCAACACACGTTGTAAAATAAGATACTCCATTTATTCCAGATTTGGGAAATTATTTTCCTACACTTGGCAACATAACAACAAAAATAATAATAATGATAAAGCAAAGTAAAATATTTTAAACTCAAAGCAAAACATAATTTCATTTAACTAATCATAATAAAGTAGTTTAAGATGTTATGGTTAAAATATAATGTTAAAATTATAGTGTATTGGATTATCTTCTGACAGATGTGTTGCACTGTAGAGGGACTTTCACTTAGGTAGGAAGTGACACCATTACAGTCCTTTGATATCACTCCAACACTAATCTTCCACTAGAGGAGTATAGGAAACCATCATCTTAAATCTCCGAGCTCCATGACGTGCCATTGATTTACCACAAACCCTATCCTCACATAAACAGAAGTACATTTAATCTATGACAGAATGCCAATGTTGACACATTTCCTTAAGTTAAAGAACTGTCTTTGCTTTGCCAATGTCAAAATATATTCTAATTAGTAGCTTTCATCACCTTTCATGTTATATGCTGGTATAACAGAAATACCTAGAATTTTCCATCCTGGCTCTTCTCTCACACCTACATGATTATGCCTCCCCCTAGTGGTAAATGAAAGCTTGCGCCTCCTATGCGTTTGTGTGTCTGAGAATGCTTCTTCCTTCTACTTCTGTTTTTTTAAGACCCAGAACATTCCGGGTTTTACGCCTCACCTCGAGATTTCCTCTGTTGACCATGCAAGAAATCTTATGATTTAATCAGCAGCTAATTCATCTGTTTAACATGTAACAAGGATGAACAACTGAACTCATAAAACAAAACCCCACAAAAGCACCTTATTAATGTAAAAGTTTATTTCAAATACTGACAAAAATCCTCTCACCTACTTCCACACAACTTAAACATTCCAAGTACCCTTGTACTTCTGAAGTCTTAAAATCATTCCTGTATTCTCCAGTCATCCTGTTTATCATGTAAACCCTTTTTTTCTTGGAAGCAAGGGTGCATCTGATTTCCCTGCAGTCTTGGGCCAGGATGAAATATACTAATTATGCATTAAGAGAACACAAGAAAAAAATATTACTTGCAAAACAAGAAAACAGATAAGGTAAAAGCAGCACAAAAGTACTTCAGAGCACACAGCCTGTTAATTATTTTATACATTCTGGCACATATTTATCATAGCTGAACAAGAGACACCCTGTGTGTTGGGTTTGAAACATACCCAGCTATTTCCTCTTGTTGCACTGCTCCGTGCAAAGCCAAACATCAAGTGGCATTCAAGAACATCTCTCCACTGTTGTTTCATAACATCACAGCATATTCACCTTTTCTTTATTTAAGCCAGGCTTACTTCTTGAAGCAGAAAGAATGTAGGCTTTTTAAACACAACATAATAGTCTGTTCTTATCAAAGTGACAAAGCAGTTTAGAATTTTAAGATCTGGCTAGACCACACATTTGTTCCAAACCAACAATGCATTTATACATACATTTTTTTGGAATCTGCACTTAAGTTGAAGTTTAACATAGTTAACATGTAACCAGTTTTTGCCACAGGAGCTTTATGACTCTTAAAGTGAGATGCTTAAAGAGTCAGACTGGCAGAATCAAGAGGACAGATGTTCTATACAGGGTATGCTCTCTTAGATTTGTCATTGACTGAATCAGCAGCATTTACACATATTTCCATTTGATACAGATTCACATAGCCTCTGCGATACAATAAGATACAGCAGAAGTAGTGTTAAACAGAAAGGAGAGAGGAACCATTGAATCAGAAATAGCTTGGGCTATGAAAGAGTGGAAAGCAAGTGGGAAACAACAAAAATAATTTCCTGTTTAAGTCTATTTACAACAGCTGGAACAGAGAAAAGCAGTGCATTCATACACCAACACAACAACAAGCATATATGCACAAGTCAGTCCTCTTTCACCCACTGCAACTTTGACACATTTTAAAGTCTCATTGAAAAATAAGTGAGGTCGAGAACGTGACGGTGCATGCACCCTGTTACCTAGCCTATGTGGTGGAGTGTGCGTTTGTGAAGGTTCCCTGAAGCAGTAATTTACACTGATTCTCAGTGAGTGCCGGCATCCAGTTCAGGTTCTTGAATGTGCGAAGGGCGCGCATTCAAAGTCTAGAGATTTAGCGATCGTTCCATTGACCTGTTTCAGAAGTTGAACCACGATAACAGGTGGGATTACCCCTCACCATGTGTTATAAAATCTCTCTCTGCTTTGTCAAGTGTTGGTGCTCCTGCAGATATGCCCTGTTCCACTTTAAGCCTGTGGTGATGCGTTTTAGAGCTGCACTTATCAGGTTGCCTGCCGTTTACCCTCTAACACCCCTGAGATCAAACATCCATATGAGTAGTGTGAGTTTTGGAGAGAATAAACTTCTATGACGTGCTGGTAGTAATGTAGGGCAATAGTCCAGCTGAGATTTTAGTGAAGTAGTTGAACTTTTTTACTAAGGTTAGTGTTTCACTATGTGAACTGCAATGAAAGAAGGTCAGCTGTTAAGGGAACCACTATGACATACTTTTCATTCTTAAGTATTAAAACATTCTCTTACATGAAATTAGAAATCACTGTCAGAATTAGTCTTTTTCATAGTCAACCCTTAAATACTAAAAAATTTTACTTTACATATGGCCTTGAAAGACACAAGTATGACTGCAACGACTCTGGGTACTTTTTGTCATCTCAATGAGACTTTTGTGGCTGGATACAAAACCTTTAGAAGTGTTTGCATCAGTGCTTCAAAAATAGCCAGAAAGATATGTGGAAGCCACATCACTCCTTACATCTTTAGCCAGATCAGTGTGGGCTCAAAGCTGCCTCATCACATTGCAATGTAAGCAGGATGATTGGATAGTAACAGTCACATTGAAAAGACAAGTGTATCCACAGCCTCTGGGCTTGCAATGTGGAATTTGGCTCAGTTGTTAAAGCAAAGAATATCCAAGCCAGAAATCCTAGGGTGTAATCCCAACTGAGTTGATTTAGCACTACCATTTGTCTCAGGCATGCTAGCCGGTTCAGTCCTTAAAGCGCTAAGCTTATCACGAGTTACGTGCTTGTTTGAGTATTATTTACAGAAGCATATACACTATGCAGGGTGCTTCCCCCCCAACAAATCTTTTAGGCTCATAGTTAGCACATATCTTGATGCATCTCAACAGCAACCAAACAAAGGCTGAGCTCATAGGCTGGCAGGGTTCCCAGCCTTTAAAAATAATACCAGGATATACTCAACTGGCTCCCACCCTGGGCAGCAAACAGGAGCGTGTGTACATGGATTGTCAGAATAGCATAAAGCAAAGCAAGTAAGGAAGTGTGACTGTGGACATTTCAGGACTTTAGGTGTTTGTTTTGATCACTTACTAAGCAGCTGCTCCACTCCTGTTACAAAAGCATGTTAATTTTCTTTTTTTTTTTTGTTACATATTACAAACATGCAGCCATGATTTTTTTTTTTAACTGAGAGAAACAGGAGTAAAAGGGGTAGGAAATAAAAGCAACAGAAGCACACAGACAGAGAAAAAAAGTGTTTCAAATCCCTGCCTGGATGAGCTGCAGCAGTTGTCGTCAGATTATATTTGACTGAAGTGACTGAAAGGGTGAGATGCAAGGAAACTTCCACTCATTTCCCAATAGGGTGTTAGTGAATGCCAAGTATCCCTTAAGCTGCCCCTCACAGATTTGGTAAGCAAGCAATTATTCACAAACATCTTCCAAACCCTCCCGCTGAAGCTAGCTACCAGCATAGAAAGGGAAGATGAAGCTCAAAGAACACATTGTGATCATGGTTCCTAACTCCCGTACACACATTATTTTGGTGTCATTCAGGATGCAAAAAAGAAAAAAAAAATACTATACAGAATACAAAGTGCATTAACTCATCCCATCCAACCCCTGCCCGATGACACACACACCTACTGTAATGCATCTTGGAACACTGAAAACCAAGATATAAGGGAGGCGGTAGCGCAGAGTGCACAGAGGGGGCAGAGCTGTGCGTTGTGGGAAGGCAGAGAAGGCTGTGACCTTGTGGGCCGCCTAAACCTCCGTCCCTCCCATCCCGCCCCACCCACATATAAGCAAATGGAGTTTTAACTTATACAACTCTGCCCGATATGTTAAAGCCAGTGGTGCCTGGGGATGTAAAAGGAAGAGAGGGGAGTGGATGGACATATTGGGAACACAGGTGAAGTGGAGGAGGGATGCTTGCTGGGAATCCCGGGGGGGAAGGGGGGAGGGTGCTTCTTGAATGATGAAGGCTAGCCAGCTAGCTTGCTGGTGACCAAGGAGGACTTCCTCTGGGGTAGATCCTGTGGCGTGGGGATGTGGTCACCAGTTACCAGATTCTTGTCAGGCCCCGCCACAGGAAGCTGCTTGTTCTTCATCTTGGCCTTGGCCATGTTGTAGTCACCCGAATCAAAGTACTTTTGCTGTGTGAAAAGAGAGAGCAGAGGTGCTACAAAGTTTAGCGAAATGCTAAATACTGAGAACAGTGCTTACATATTTGTACACTGAAAGAGTTATTGCTGATTGCACTAGTGCTATAGAAAACGTTCCAAATGTATTCCAGATGGAGGAAAATTCATACTCATCTTTAGCAGCCTGAGTTTAACCAACATATTTTTTTAATGCTGAACACCACAATCATACCCATAAACCCGAACAGCTTTAAAAACAGGTTTTGTTTGTGCCTAATAAAATTTGGAACAATGCTAACTGAATGTAGCTTTAAGACTCAGCCTCATCATCTTCTACCTCCTTCCAAACTGCCTTTTATAAAATGAGGATAGAGTCCCCATATAAGCTGTAATCATTATAAAGCATGCTTTGCATTTCCTTCTATAATATTGTTACTTACTATAAATTTAACAGTGCTCAGTTTAACAGCTAAAGAGAACTAGAACCAGCACAATAACAAATATGTCGACAGTGCTCACACATCAGAGAAGATACCACAGGGGTAATGCTATTCTCTTTAATCAAATCACATGCTTATGTTTCAACATTTAAAAATTTTAAGTATGAGATTACCTCCTCAGTCTCTGATAGTGTTTATTATCTTATGATAAAACGCTTTTCCCTCTGAATGTCTTGGCTACTCCTACTCCTACCCAGTGATTTAGCATGTTTCCCAGAATGACTTTCAACAACCTCTAGAGGTGGAAGATCTCTGTAGCATATAGAGCATGTGTAGGTGGAGAGAGACATAAAATTTTAAATCTGGGAAAAATGAGATTGGAGTTAAAGTTTCCTTTGGGTGCTCTGTTCTGCAGTTCAAAATACAAATTCAAGTTACTCTGTCACACAAGCTGTACTGCACGTGCTATCAATCTAGCAGCTTTGTATTCTAGTCTGAGGATGGAGAAATTATTTTTCTCTTCGTTTCAATTAATTTACCCTTGTAGCACTGATGAATCAACAACTCAATGGTGGTTCTAGGTAGAGCCTTGATTCTTTGGTTTCTAAGGTGAGCATAAACTTTATCAGTTAGGTTTTTAGATCACTGATATCTTTATTAAAAATTAAAGATATGTTCACTGCAATTACATTCAAATTGTTCGTTGTTCAATAATAGTAACAGCAGCTTGACCATACCAAAACAACAGCTATCCTTTTTCAATTTTACATGGGGTGCAGGTGTTTAATGACTTGTTTTCTGGGAAGCTCTCATTAACGCACAGCCCTGTTTTTCCACTGCTGTTGCGGCTGCTGCTGTCTCTGATCGCATCATTGGCAAACTATAGTAACTCACTCCTTTTTGTAGTCTCTTCATCAGGAAGTCTGACCCACCGGGCCTCTGGCCCAGACCAGGATATTTGGCCTTCAGCTTCGCCTCTTCTGCCTTAACTGGGTTTGCATTTTTCTCTTGAGAGTCCTGTAGAGACAAAAAAAAGGTTTAAGCCTCTTGTTTTGCAGAAAAACAGGGATCCTTTAAAATGTCAGTGGACGCAGCTTCAGAAAAGTTCACAACTAGAACAGCTGGTCATGTGATAGCCACTCACTTCTGGCCACCCTGCAATTCTACAACTTTTTCCACAAAGACTACAAGTTTACTGTGGAGCACAGGACCAGTACATTAAAAACACCAAACTAAAAGTACTGCTGTGAAAGGGATTCAAAAGCATGACAGTGACTGGTGGAAACTTTATATACTCCATGATAGCATGAGTCACAGCATGACTGTCCTCCTCTTACAGTCTCTCATAACACCATAATGCCTGAGAGGAAACTTGGTACGACCAGGGACCTTAAGAGCGAATGCTGAATGATTTTAGAAGCTTATGATAGTAACAAACAACTAAAGCTCTATTGGAAAGTTGTGTTGCTAAAGCTCTTGTGACCAAAATATTGTTTATGCATATATTAAAAATAAAACTAGAATGTATAAAGCTGAAATCTCAAAATTACTATAAAACTAAACTCTGCAACAGAGTCCATTATTCATAGTAACTGAATTCTGCAACTTTCCATTTTTTTAAACAAGACACAAAATCTATGCTATTAATTGCTATATCCTATTGTGATCTTATGCTCAACTGTGTTTCTGGTAATAGTAACTACTATGTTATGTAGTAGTAACTACTATTTATTATGAGAAAATCTGAAAAATTGGGTCAAGAAACTACAACGTGACCGGGCGGTCCAAACAATACTAGGCTTAGATTGCTGAAGCCTACAGTGGGAATTCTGAAACAATGGAAGGGCTTGTGCTGATGCCTCTGCCGAATACTAGTAAAACTAGTCAGACATTGCCATTCAAGTACCCGACAGGTAGAAACTGAAGCTACTAATCTGGGGCACCACCCTGTGCACACAGCAGGAGTCAAGCGCTTGACTCCATGTTAAAACTATTTCAGAAAACAGGCTAGTGCAAGACTATAACGGTCAAACTCCAAAGGGCATTTAGACACTCCTTGTAAACACACCTGAAGTGAGCTGCACAGCGTAGACCTACTTCCACTATAGAGACAAGATAGGGCACTCAGCCTATAAAGCTTGCTGGAGCAGGGATAAAATGTGACCCAGGACACAGAAGCCGATGAACAGATTCCCTTGGGGGTGGGGGGTGGGGGTGGGGGTGGAGGAGGTGTTGCACAGAGTGTGCTGATTCACTTGGGTCCATGAAGATAAATTTATGAGGTACTATATTTGGTTTTGATGCAGGGAAACTGCAGATTCCAACACAGTCTTTGTGTGCACAGTGGAACTGGCATGTGTATGACTGTAAATATTCCCCTCAGGAAGGACTGTCTTTTCTTGTTCACTTAAAGCAACAGACAGGGTTAAAAGTCCTGTTCATAAGGTTTGCTTAAACTACTGGAAAAGCTTAAATGCACAGGCTGTGTCGCCATACGAAGAGACAAAATATTAAAACAATATTTCCTTTTGTGGCATCAGCTTAATTCACACAGAATTTCAGTAACAAAAACTCATGAGTCAAACTGAGTTATGACAATGTCAACAGTCATAAAGCAACGTCTGTCACTGCAGTACAAACAATTTCTATTCCCTTCAACTTTATGATTAGTAGGGCATGAACATACAGTAATGCACAGTTATAAACAGAAATCTGAATTTTTTACTTCCTACCTTGTAAAGGCTGGGCAACGTTTAGTTTCCACTTTTCATTATTTTTCTCGTATTGATTAACGCAATTTATATGTGTGAATAATAAAAACAAAGTTAAAAGTACTTAAAATGAGAAAACTAGACTTTACATTATAACCTTTGCTTTATAGTGTTAGGACTGAACATCTTTCTTGTAAAAATAATAGATACTGACATTAATGTTAGCATCCACTACGGGTGTTTATCTTGTTATTTCTGCTCCACTGCTGGTACAGTGTAAACAAACTTAAGGAGTGTCAACACTAATCTAACACATACTGACATAAGAATGTTTGGCAAACCCTCGACCCTAATAATGGACTACATGGCATCGCTGCTGTGCTTATGGCATAGTATGGAAATGCGGAAGCACTGCAGCTGGTTGTCACAGTCAGTGCAAGACCACCAGGAATCCAGAAACTGCTAGCCATTCAGAACAGACACTTTTCTATTCGACTTTAGCGCAGTTATCTTTACTTACTCAGTGTGCACTGAGTGAAATCACCCAGTCATGCCTTTATCTGGAGACTGCAGGCCACACATTTAGTGTGTAAACCCCCCCTCGGGTACAGACCAATGAGGCCTGAGCTGCTGTGGACTCGCCAGCCAATGACACCAAGCAAGGGACAAAACAAAGTGACACACAAGCAAGGTGCTTCGTATGCTATGGCAGCTACAACTAAAGCACTTCCATTTTACAGAGCAGCTCATATCGGCTGTACTCCTCTTCTAGGTCTTTCCCGGTGCATTGGTGCAGCGCTAAGATTACTGCAAACACTTATGCTAACTGATGCTAGCCACTGCTTAGTTAGCATGCTCTGTGGTTAGCTAACAACATCAAGATAGCAGGCAGAAACCCACCTGTTTTTCGTCCTCGTAGTCCACCTGAGTGTCCGAGTCCAGGTTTTCTGACGACATTTTGTGAGTGTGGAGGACAAGCAGGTGTCTCGTCGGTTGCTGGACCAACTCAAAGAGATGATTATTCAAGGTACCGTTTTGTGTACCTGTACTGGATCTAATCCTGCTTTTCTGAACACGACTGCTCTCCAACAAAAATGGCGTAACGACATATGACATCACCGTTAGGGCCGGCGTTTTCCTTGTAACTAACAAATACAGTAACCAATAGAAGTGGAGTAATAGCCCACACGAAGCCAATAGGATTACGTTGAATGTGTCCCGGCTGTGATTGACAACCGGTTGGCCAATGAAAATACAAAGTGAAGACGGAGGCGATGCGGGGGCCGCGCTGCATCAACACAAATCACCCGGACAAAACATATTTTGGGTACAACGTTAGTTTTCAGTTGGTTAACGTTTGACATATCAAATAACAATTATAACAATAAAAAAACAAAACAAAAAACTTTAGACAATAGGCTCTGAAGCCCTCTTTGTTTTTAGTTTTACCTCCCTACTCTGTGATTGGCTCCCTGCTGGTGAACCTGTTGCTGCCCGTTAAAGAATTAGCGGGAACTTTTATAATAGCTAACACCAAAAGGTTAGCTTTTATTTCCTAGTTCCCCAGAACGACTGTACTGTGTGGTTCTGGTTATTGTTCCCATGCAATTACAAGAGCATAATCTATAGAATAACTTCGCGGCAGGTCAAAGTAGTGTGCTAGAGACAAGTTAAGTAGAGGGCTACATCAGCTAGAAACTACAAGGTCGGCTAGCTAGTTGCGATTTACAGTAAGTACAGTTTTCTGAGTAGACTCCTATCTGTCCTCAAATTTTCTCTCTGCGCTTTGCATTTTTTTATTTTGTGTTTATTTTACACCAAAGGTATGGCGTGTGTACAACAAGTGAGAACATCACAGGTAAAATACATTACTCATATGATTTTATTGTGATGTGATCCTGCAAACACTAAGTTGCTTAGCTAGCAGGCAGTTTTATAGACAATAGCGTTATACTATACACACTCTTAAAGTTCTGTAACAGGTTTTCTTTTTCTTTTTTTTCCAACGGTAGTTTTTAGTTTTGTAAAAAGTAGTTATTGTATTAACAATGGATCACTGTTAGTGCCAAAGCCAAGGCTTCAACATTATTGAAGTAATGTGGAATCACCTTTAGCGGGAATGGAACAAAAGGAAGTCAACATCCAAAGCAGAGCTTTGAATGTCCTTCAAGAAGTGATTCATTCATGTATGGTTTTACTGCAGTGGCAGTGTTTGGGATTATTGTTATGCTGAAAAATGAAGCTGTTGTCAATCAGCTGCTCTCCAGCTGCTACTGCATGGTGGATCAAATCTAATGTTACTTTTTTTTGCATTCATAATTACACTTTTGACAAGCTGTCCAGCATCACTGACCCCAATCCATAACAGAGCCTCCACTGTGTTTTACAGATGGCTGTAGGCACTCAGTGCTGTACCTCTCTCCTGACCTCTGTACATATTAATGTTGATTTGCAACAAAATTTTCATATTTTGATTCATTATTTCATTTGAACTGTTATCTCTAATCTTCAGTCCAATTCTTTTGTAATGTGGCATACCTCAGCCTTTTCTTGCTGTTTCAGTCCGTAAGAATGGCTTCTTAAAAGCCACTGTTCCAGTGAGACTATTTCTGATGAGACTTAAGACTTTTTAAGGACATGGTACAGATAGTGAAAGCCAATAAAACTGCTGTAGATAGTTTTTAAGGCTTGCCACCTTTGTCCATCACTTGTCCAGTTTTCTAAGATTTCTTTGTAAGAACACACGGCACACTGTGCTGAGATATGAGATACACTGACAGTAGAGTCACTTGGTTTGTGATAAAAGTATTGTTTGTCATGCATGTTTCATAAGTAACTATTTAAGTTGCATCTTGGGTGAAATAACAAACGTGCTTTTTTTTTCCAAATATCAGGAGACTTACACAGAAACAAATTGTGACACTAATATAGAGGTCCATAAAATTCTGTTTGTGTATGTATTAAATAAGGTGCTGTAGCTGAAACGCAGCTGTTGGATTGCAGGATTTCTAATAATTGTGTTAACTGTCATGACTAAGCAGTGCTGAGTCTGATTAATTTGTTTCACTCATACAGAGCACTCAGCTGTTTCCTAATCAGATTGTCTCGGAGCAGCAGTCATTGGTTGTTATGAAGAAGCTTCTGGCCATTGCAGTGTCTGGCATCACATACCTCAGGGGCATTTTCCCGGGGAAAGCCTACGGGAGAAAATATGTGGAAGGTTAGATTGCATATGAATCTAATTTGACTGTACATCACATTAGCTTTCAAGTTCACTTTACCTGGAGACAGTTCCACAGAACATTCACACATTCTATTTTTTCTTTTTAGATCAGCAAGTGATGATTCTCAGAGAGGAGCACAGCTGTCCTGGTGCCACTCAGATTCTTCAGTGGTAAATTACAGCAGCTTGACATTTGCTAACCAGAGCTGTTCATTAGGGTCACTAAAGCCAAATAGACACCATCTTGTGGAGTCATATCAACTGCTCCATTTTGATGTACCAGTTTTGATTTTGTCTTCCAGTGTTATCCCTTTGACAAAATCTGTTCATAGACAAACCCCTACAGAGGTACTTTATGATAGTTCTCATTTTAGTAGGTGTCACCAGAACTATGTTTTACCATAGGTAGACAAACAGACCTACAAGGTAAAAAAAGACCATCATGTCTTTTGTGGTTGGTAACAAATTGAACTTGATTGAACTTGGTGATGTTGAAATGATATTCTTGATCTGTTTTCATCAAGAAGATATTTACACGCAGTGAACAAATATAATCAAATTAGTGCAATAGACAATTATGCTTCATAAATAAAACGTTCTAGCTCTAAGGGTCATCGAAAATGAGATGAGAAGTATATTGTTATGTTACACTCAACAGTTTCAACAGTCTAACAGTGTAAATAAGAGACAGGTTGTTGAAGACATTTGTTTTTTTTAATTTTTTTTTAAAAATTTACATTACATATTAAATTAATGTCACTTTGTTCATCAAGAAATAATTTCAGTGGCTCCTCGTTCTTGTTTCATTTTTTTGTGCTTTAAAATTTTAATTATTATTTTTTCTATGGATCATAATTGTTTTTAATTTTCACCAGGATGCAAGGATGTTTTGATGCCATCGAGAAGAAATACGTAAGTCACATTTGACCTTTATCAGTCAGAAGATTTGTAATGTACACATAGTTGAGTTAGGGGAGATTTAAAAAAAAATTAAATTGTAATTTGCACTTTTTTTTTGTATCAGAACAACTAATGCAGTCAAAATGTTGTTTTTTCTTCCTCACCAGCTTCGGACAGTCATTATATCTGTGAGTATTTTGCTAATATTTGACCTTGAATGTGTGTTCTTGAATAATGAATCTTTGTATTAAAACTAGTTAGGGTCAGCCTGGAAAAGTGAGTGTATCTAACACATGAGCAACTAAATGTCGGAAGAGCTGTAATGTTTTAGATCATTTAGTCTTATATTCTATGCGGTACTGATGTTTGTCCATTTGGCCTTATTTTTTAGATTTATACCGACCCAGAGAACCCACAGGTAAATATCAGGTTATCTTTTTGCAATATTCACTGTTTAACAATTTAAAGGTTGCTCCAGTCTACACCCTGCATGCCTAAGTATCTATGGGCAAGATACTGAACCCAAGGTTGCTCTCCCATGTGTTCATTGGGGTATGAATGTGTGTGACCGTTAGATGGAAAGAAATTGGTTGTAGAAAAAAAGTTCTTGTATTATTGGGTGAATGAGGCACTTTGAGTAGAGTAGAAAAGTGATATATAAGAAGTGGTCCATTTTCCGTTTACTGTCTCCATAGTGATTACCTATAACATCTGGCATGTCGTCTTTTTCAGAAAGTGACCGAGTTTTACCACTTTAGGATCCAGTACTCTGCAGCAGGGGCACACATGGATTTTGAAAGGTGGGGTGTGTTTATGCTTACAGATTACACTCACGTATGAGAAAGTAACTTGAGTTTCTGTTTTAATTGTTACCTAGTCAATCTTTGAATTTGCCTCTCTTTCTTCGGGCCACAAGTTGCTTGAAAGTTGGAGAAAAGTGAGGAGCTTAAAGAGTTTTATATATGAGTAAAACTTAAACCCAAGGTGGTATGTCTGTTATTGTGTCAATAAATCGAACCATTGAAAGAGTAATTACTTTATCATTGTATCAACACTGGTCTACAACTGAATTAAAGGGTGGAGCTCTCACATCTCTCCAACTGCATCATCTGTGAAATGTGACTTCAGAGTGACTGGCTTATGTTAGACCACCCCAAGAAACTATATACACTTTACCTGCCAATGTAATGATTGTCTGGCAAAGCAGCTGAAGTAGCAGGCCCTTTTATGCTCATTTTTCTTCTTGCTTGACTTTCTTGATCAGCAACAACAACATCAAAGTCTCATCAATGTCATGTGGAAACACCAGGAAAGCCATCATCCTGCTGGTGAGGAAGCTCTACACTGTGATGCAGTACCTGGGCCCTCTGCCAGAAAATGTCTACCTCAACATGAAGCTGGCTTACTATGACGATGGTAACACTCACATCAAAAGTAATGATTTCTGCAGCATTAATTATATAGAACCCACATTTTTTAAGGCTTTGAACGTTTTATTATTATTTTTTTATTATTTTATTATACCAATCAACATAAAGACTCTTAAATCCAGTGTTTTAAGTGGCGCTGCTTGATGTCTCATACATGCCCCAGCTTTGATCTTTTTTGGAAGTTATCCAACAATGGCGATGTGCTTTTCTGTTTTTGAAAAGTAGACAAAAAGAGATGAGGGTCTGGGTTTATATGATTCATACGCAGGAAAAACAGCAAACAAAAATTTTATCTTACAGTGTGGTGTTACGATTTGCATATTTTCCTAGTGTCCAAGTGAATATTAACATATTAACAACAGTTCAATAACCTTTTTCTAAGTTTCTACATATACTCACACATTAGATATATCTATTCAGCTAATGCTAAAAGTATCTGATCACACAATCACACAGGGAGAAACCCAGCCCATGCCCCAGACAGCAGTTGAGAGTGACTCCCTCTTGGAGTCACTGGATGGGGTGCTGGAGAGTGCTCCATCCAGAAACTTCATTGTTCCGCAGGGAGAGTGTAACACTCATATGGGCAATAACAGTGTGACTTGGAGGAACTGCCTGCCCTGACTTTGACTGTGGCATGGTCAGTGGTTCAAAACAGGCTGGTCTGCGTATTTCAAAAAACTGCTGATTTTCCCTTTCACTGTTGCTTCACTCTGTGTTTGCTTTTCTATTTTCCAGTTACTCCTCAGGCATACCAACCACCCGGCTTTAGGGAGGCTGACTGTGACACTATGGAGTTTGAACAGGAACCTGTCAAACTGACCATGGGGGAGGTGGTCAGCCCCTACCATACCTTAAAGTTTGACATGGCCACAGAAAGACACAGGCTAGAGCAGGTTAATTGAGAGAACTGTAAGATAAAGGGATAGCAAGTGATAAAAGACATTAAAGCACATATAAAGATTTTTGTCTTTCTTTTTCATGAGGTTTATGTTAAATGTGCAGCTTTTTTACATTAGCTAAAATTGAGAGCTCATTTAGGCACATTCTTTAATTATTCAGGTGGAGGAAAAGTGGGTCTTGAAGATAGATGAAGAGGATGCCATCACCCAGGTCAGTGGACAAATAGTTGTTTTTTTTAACCCATTAAGTGATTTATGTTATTTACAGTTTTATTTATCTTGTGTGATAGCAAATTATCATTTTAGACACAATAATCTTTACAATGGCCAAAAAAAGCATTGCTAAATGTGTTTTATTTACATAACCCTGGTAAATCAACATGATGTGTATAACTCATTGTCATTTTTAGATTTTACAAATTTTCCTGCTTTTTTTCTCGAAAGTGTGCTCTACATATTCATTTTATGTTAGAATAAAGTATGTACTTGAGATCATTGTCCAATTCACTGAATAGCTTCACTACTAACATACGAAGTGGGAAGTACCTAAATGATGCAAAATAAAGTGAGTCAGTGTCAGAATTTTGTCATTGTGGTAAGTTTTGACATTTTCCAGTCGTGATGTTCAGATAAGCTGTTGTAACCCCATAGAGTGAAGACCCTAAATGTGTGGAGGAGGCTCAAAAGGAGAACACAGTCCTGGAGAACACTGGTAAAAATCTGTAAACGTAAAACAGTCTAAAACAAAGCAATAACTGAAAGTCTCCCATCTTATTTTGTTAAACTTATTTTCAGGATGTCTCAGTTAATAAACTGAAAGATGTAGAATTAATATTATTGCTAGACTCTGTTAGTAATCTAAATATGATAATAATAACTCAAGCTGAACTAAAAAAAATCTTAGGGTATTTGTGTTTTATGAATTCTAGAGGTGCGGGTGAGCTGTCATGAGGAGATCAATACTTGTGAGGAAGTCACAGAGGTATGTGTGACTCACTGATGATGCTCAACACATTGTGAGCCGGTGACATTTAAAAATATATGACGACTTGACCATTAAAATGCACTACATCTGTTACATATGCCTGTGGCTTGTTGCTTTGTTGTTGTTTGTCGCATCGACTCAAAATATAAAAGCCAAACCAAAGAAAAAATAAGAGAGCAATTGCTCTTTTGAGAAGTTAAAGGAGAAATTATAAAATTTTGTATTTGGGCATTCTAAATTTTGATATTATAGCATTTTTTGGGAGCTGAAACTGAGAAAGTGTTTCAAGAACTGTTTTGTAATATTGATTGGTTAACTGATGTGCAGGTTTATGGCAAGGTAAGGCTTATCCCCTAATTTTTCCATGACGGATAAAAAAAAAAAAAAATAAAGATCTGGATTTGATTCCAAATGTTGATCTTGTAGCTGTTCATCGAAACTCTCACTATGAGGTCCAAAGAGATACAAGTTAAGGAAACCATTTATTATACTCAATAAAAGAAATGAAACAGTTAATGTATTATTTTTGTGAATCCTTGAGTTAAAGCCTTAAGTCTGCACTATTTACAAAAAACAGTGTTATTATCCAGAAATGTGGGGGTTTAACTTTGTCTTCCAGAGCTCTAAATGAGAATACTAAAAAGTTAAGGACCTCTAATCTGTTCCAAACCCAGTGCCTCAAGTGTACTTAATGATCACTGGCTTTAAGGATCATCTCTCCTCTGTCAGATGGACACTCTGGTGAAGAAGACCTGTTATATGGAGTTGGGGACGAAAAGGACCAGGAGTGGAAGGATCATCAAGCCAACTATGGTCAGTCTAACATTTAAAACCTAATAGCTACAGGTCCTCGCCTCACTCTATTACAGCTTGACAACCCCCTCCACACTAAAACACTTTGTAACTGTGCAGAAATTGAAATTGTACCTATGAAGCTCTCCAGAGTTTGTAACATTTTGAACAGTGGAAGACTTGTTGCCTTTCTTAAGGCAGCAATTTCTATATTATCATGTAACCCTGATGTCTTAATCAGGCACGTCTTTGGATATATATAATAGATATGGACCCAATAAGGTCATCTCTACTCATTTAGGATGTAATGGTCTTCAGATAGGCTCTTTGAAAGCAAAATCAGGCATGAAAATGATCATGTAGCTGCTTAAATAGCATTGCTAACATCATCTGGGATTCTGTAATAATGAAAACTCTTTTTATTATACAGACTTTTGTAGATTTTGCAAGGTTGGAAAAGGAAAGTGTGTTTCTCTGCGTTTGTCAGCAGGAGACAAACCTAAGCATGCATGGGCAACAAACAGACTGCAGTTAAATAAATGAAAATAATTTGGTAGTTTATCCAAAACAATGACCTGTTGTCAAAAGAAATGTAAATGTGGGTGGAAACATGTCCTCACATGACCTATCACTCGGTTCGTAAAAACATGATTTGATTTGGGTGATAATACTGCAAAATTCGTGCATAACCAAGATGTGTTCTGCAGATTTAGGATTAATTTCGAAGTGGAAAATGCGTAGGAACCCTGTTTGTTACACAGATGAGTCAACACTGGTCGCTTTGGTTTCTCAGAGTGGGATGGTGCCTGTCAGTAGACACATAAAGCCGTGCTTTACTAAATGTCAAATGCATGTTTCTTCTGCTGTTTTCAGGCTTCTCAGTTTCCCACCAGTCAGGAAACGCCGTCCACCGACTTGCCTAAGAAGAAACGTAAGTTTAGCGAGCCTAAAGAACGCTACTGACATCACAGCCTACTGTTAATGCAGCAGTGATGTTTTTTCTTTTTTGAAATTCGATTTTGATGACAAGTTCCACAGTTTGATTTTTAGAATGTATTACTGACTTATTTTGACAATGTTTCAGAAACATTTTGAGGTTGTGCAATTACTATCCGATGGTTAGGTTTGATCTGAAATACATTGTTAAATGCTGTTCATCAGTAATGTTGGAATACCTATGAGCAAAACAGTGTTTGTTACTTTTTAATGGTTGTTTGTTTTATTGTAACCATTATATATGACCTATGTATAAATCAGTTTGCAAACTTTAATTAAATAGAAAGAGTGCATCAAAGTGTAACCTGTGTTTTCAACTTGTTAGTGGAAAGGAGGAGAAGGTACTACAAATTTGGCTGTAAATGATAAAAACGAGTTTTTACACATAGATATTTTTGCTGTATTTCTAACTATTTGCTCCATAGTGTAAGGGTTTATACATTTTCCACTGGAGTGACAGATCTCCAGTTCAGTCATGGGAAAAAATGAAATATGCAGCACTACCTGCTGTGTCAGTATCTTATGAATAAAGAAGGGCATTTTAATTTTTTCAAATTATACATTTTTCATTATTAGGTGTCATAAAAACGCTGTGGTCATTTCTTGATTTGGAAAAAGATGATGTACTCAACCACTAAAGCACTGAACACTTTCAACCCGTCTCTGAAAAAATGTTTAAAAAAAACCCTGCCTGCCTCTTGGAAAAACAAAACCTCAGTCTTTGAATAGACCCTGAAATGCCACCATTTGCATGCGAGGTGCCTTAAATGAAGCTGTTAAGTGAAAGTGGATTATATCTGTACACAGTGACCTTTGGGCCCAGATAAGGGCCCATCAGCAGCCTCCCGCCCTGCAAGCTGTGTGTTTTTAATCTATTGTTTTTCCCAGAGAGAGGGACATTTGCTGATAGACTGCCTTAACCCACTGCAGATCAATACTGCAGGAAGCCTTTGTGATGCATATCCAAGCAGCCTGCCCCCTCTCCCCACGTCTGCAGCAGGCCAGAGTGGAGAAAGAGAGACTCCATCAAATCAGCCCTCACTTCCTAACTCAGGCATTGTCTTGCTCGTCACATTTATTTCGTAGTCTTTGTGTTTTATGGGTATTTCTGAAAACAGAGAAGCATAAAGCAGAATGGACTGGGAAATCCATGGTGGACGATACCCACTCACCGATGCGTTGGTGCTCTTTATGAGCTGTGAAATGAATCAGGGTTACCTAACCTCTCAGCCTGACTTTAGTGCCTTTTTCAGCATTTTTATTATTTTAACAGCAGGAGATTCTCTTGCTGTTGATAAGTGATGAAATGCCTTGACAACAAAGGCTTCTTTACAGGTGTTTTCATGTATTGTTGATAAACAGTATCTCAGCTATAGCAGAGATATTGTTACAAAGAAAAAATGCCTCAAGGCCTGGAAAATAAAATGGCCTGACAAATAAAAATATTGAGAAATTATCTTGTGTGGCACTCAAAGGGGTTAACCTCCGGTGATTCAAGACTTTAATGCTTAGAGATGCAGACACTGTTCACATTTTTGTTAAAATTGTAAGAATGATATAAGGCCATGCTTTAAGGGTTGGTCAGTGTTCCTGTTAGGCACGTTCCAAATATCTAATGATAAAGGGTGGAAAAGAAATCTAAATTGCATTTTTACTTAGATATTAGATGAAACCATCAATCCTTCATTTGATCCTGGGACTCTACATCATTTCTGTACACACACGTCCCACAGAAATGAATTCTGAAATTAAATTCAGAGACACACGTCCAGTGGCCAGTGTTAACAGATCAATCACCTGGTCAAACAGCAGGAGAGGCCCACCGGACGGCTCTGCAAACCAATCACAAATGTGGGTTCGGATTGTCTAAGTCGATAGCTCAGGTCCAGGGCTGCTTATGTACGGTCAAGGCAAGACACACTGACAGGCTGACGGACAGACAGCCGCAGTCCATCCCAGAGCTCCATATAGATTAAAGCCAGCTTCTGTGAGCCTATAGTGGCGTTGCGGTGATTGTGCCTGCAGGGCCTATAGGCCCCAAGGGGAGGCTGGGCTTTACAGCAATGGGGGAGGAGCACAGGATGGAGTGGACATCCAGCCCAGGGACCGTGACCCTTTTGACCTTACCAGAAGGGCAGCAAATGTTTCCGAGCTGATTAGCGCTTCCCCAGCAGAGTGCCCTGCTCACAGTTAACCCCTTGGAATCAGATAGTTGGCAGAGATATTGGATGAAATCCAGAAAACATGTCATTCACGTATCTTCTGGAAAACCACATAAAAAAACAGTGAATCATATCTCAATGTATTCTTGATCACTATAATTTAATATTACTATTAATACTATTACTATTACTTCACAGTATTTTTCCTTTGCCTTATTTTACTGCCTTTCACCGATTTTCCTAGAAAATTTTGAACTTTGAATTTCCAAATTTGAAAGAGAGTTGCAAACAGGACTTTCCAGACAGTTTTATTGGTTAATATGATTAAAAATGTATCTTAATATATATTATTGAAATAATTCATTCTGCATAATAAGTAGATACTCACGTGCATTCTGCTAAAGCAAAGCAATTTTATAAAATGTAAGATAAAAAGACATTAAAACAAATAAAAGAAACTGAAACAATTAAAAATGCAGATCACTTTGATTTTAAAGTGTTACAAATAGATATAAATAAGCAAATACTCAAAACAACTTTACAAGATGTAAAAAAAAAAAAACCAACAGCCTTAATTTAAAAATGTATTAGTGTTGCACATGTTTACTGTGACTTTCATGTTCATTCTCCCACAGTTTGAGGTGATTCACTAAAAGGAGGAGATGTTCTTTTCCTGTTTTCCTTATTTGTGGCAGAAGGGTAGCGTTGCTGGGTAAACACTGCCCTTCTGCCACAAATAAGATAAACATTACAGGTACAGTGCGGTGGAAAGGGTCATCCAATAATAATTTAATCTGATAAATGGTAGTATGTAACAACATTGAAAAAGTTTACATACATATAACCAGGTAACCATATAGACCAATAGTCTCACCATAAAAACAGTGGACAAATTTAAAAGCAAGAATGATGTATGCTGAATGTCCACAAGGGGGTGATAAGTAGCCATGGACTGTGCTGTACGAATGAGGCCTACATAGATAACTCTGTGCCCTGTGTCTTGGCAGAAAAGCATCTTCTCTCTCATGCACGCCTTAATCAGCTCATGCAGTTTTGCTGCCACACTGTAGGCAATTTAAAAAGCATGCGATCCTACTGAACAGCCAGCACAAGGCTATTCAACTTGTCTTTTGAGAGATACTGCAGTGGAGTCAACAGTATTGATCCAAATAAGGAATAATAAAAGGAGGGGAGGCTGAGAGCAGGTGGTAGTGGGCCAGCAGATTCAGGGATTTAGTTGCACACCGTGTTTGTATGGTCAGCGCTGCTGAGCAGCGAGGGGACCAGTACCTACTCGAAACAGATGCTCAAAGCAATGGGATGTGCCCCCATTGTGATCAGAGTGGACAGCTGAATTGTTTATCACCAAAGGGTCCTTTTCTTCAGTGGAAGACCCGTGCACAATGGGGCCCCCACCGTACTGACATACTGAGGATTTCTGCAGGGTGAAGCATAGAGGTGGGGGGTGAGTAGTTTGTGTGCATTGAGTAATAGGGGGTTTGTAGGGTGAGCCTCTGCCCGTACCCCCTTTTTTCTTTCACTGTGCTCAGATGGACCTCTCTGTGGCCCCCCATCTTCTCCACAAAGCCCCCCTAAAGCTACCGCAGGGCAGGGGTTTAAATGTCACGCTTGGCCATCAGAGCGCCCAGCCCCCGGCTCGTGTCTCCTGGGGGAAGCACGCCAAGAGACAGGGTGAGGGAGAGAGGAAAGCTTAGGAGAGGGAGACACTTGCCCTTGCCCCATTGTCCATTATGATAGGCGTGAGCTGGTAACTGACTCCAAATCAAGTGTATCCTCTCACCACGTGCCCTAGCCTTGTCCTGCTCCTGCTCAAACACAAAGGCCCTCTGTGTTTTTATTTTTTCAGCCATCCATAGGTGAATAGCTGCTTTGGTCATGGTATGTCTGAACGAGCAGCTTAAAGGAGGCTGCAGAGTCTAAATTCAGCTGGCCAACGGACTGAATGATAAACACAGTTTGTCACCCCGAGATGCTCGAGATCCATCCACATTGCACTCTGGTGAGCTCTAACATAGCAAAAATCAATGCTAACTTTTTGCGTTCAGTCACATAAGAGGGACTTCAAAACGTTAAAGTGAGTGGAGGGGGTAGACGGAGAGTGGATGAGGTGTGGGGTGACAAAGTGTCAAGCTGAAATACAAGTACAGGACGAAATATACGAGCTGCTGGCCAACTTTATCCCGGCCCAAGGTCCTGGCCCATACCTTATACACCCACAAGATTGAGTGTTTTATGTATCTATTTGTTCTAAATAGTGGCACACTTGACCTTGAGGCAAGATATGTGTGGTTGCAGCTTGGCCCGGGAATCATCCCTCCTGTCAGAGACGGGAGGGAGTGACCTTGAACTGCCGAGGCACAGGCGTAGCTGAGTGCACAAACTCATTTAACTCCTGGGTTTGTTATCGACATGCTGTAATCGTTAACATTATGGATGATGAATAACTACTGACGGCCTTATACCTACGCAATATGTTGCCGTGCCATGCAGACTTGGACCAGCTAGGGGCCCACAGTGGCATTCGTGATGGTCAGGTGACTAAAGGCCCACATCACTTAGAGGTGTTTTTCTACCCACTTACAGCGACAACTCATCAGGACTGCCAGCAAAGCACACCAAGGTGCTTAAGGACATAGATCACTTCTGCACTTTACGCTTTTCTCTCATATAGATATATATATATATATATTTTTTAGCACACATACCCCGATGTGTACTCAGGAACACTTAACCTCTAGCATCAGCTGTTCAGGCATCTGCAGTGGATTTTTTTTCCCTGAGTCTGTATTGATCGTTCTAAATGGTTGAATTTACTGTAGTTTCTGAAAAAACTCAGAAAACAGACAAAGAAATTATTATGGTCAACATTGCCACAGCTGGGGGCATGAATTTTGAATTTTTAAGCAAGTTAATTAGTGTAGAAGTCATTTGTGAAATGAGCACAGAATGAAAACACTATAGAACACTGAGTTCATTTTTTTTTTTTTTTAGAGCTGGAGTGATAGCAGTGTGGTCTCTGATCACCAGATGTTCACATGAACTAAAGTAAAAAACTAAAAGTTCCTTTGGGCATTCTTATTTGCATTTCCCCCGCATCCGATGAATTTATCTTAATTTTGAATTAGATTAAAAGATCAGCCAGACACAATTCCAAAGTAAGTCTGTCAACATTTTAACCTGTTAACAAGCTATAAGGACAAAAAAAGCAGATGTCAATTTTAGGCGAGGATGCTCTACATTAAAACAGAATCTAAAATATTCTTTCAATACATAAGTAAATGTGAAGAAATAAACAATTTTACTGTCTGGTTAAAAATTCTACAAGCAATCAATCAACAATAGTCTCTCGTAGTCTATCAATGTGTCAATATGTTTGTTTAAAAAAACAAAGAAGAAAACAAAAAATGATGGACAGAAAACTTTTTTCATTACTAGTTAAACAGATAGGGAAACTTCATGTACTTTGTGGTAACACTGACTTGTAAATGCTTTGTTAATGTCGCATCAATTTTGTTTGTTAGCACACTGTGTCACATTTGCAACATAAAGATAGTATTGTGTATGGTTATATTCTGTATCCTCTTATGTACATCCATACCTGAGCTCACCTTTTTCTGTAAGATAGCCCCGTTCACTTAAAATCAGCAAGTGGAGCCAAACAATAAATACATAAATTGAAAAAAAAACACAATAAAACAGCTGCTATTTCAATGAGAATAGATTTTTCTGTGTGTCACACATTATTCAGAACAATGATATGTATTTGTCAAGCATTTTTAAGGGGTAAACATTGCTCTTTCTTGCATCACACAGATATTGTATAGTGCTCAAATGTCATGTGTTGCACTGAGTAAGAATAATCTCATTTCAAGCCCTAATTATGATTGCAAGTTTGTTCTGGTACATTTCACAATAACCTTTACCAAAATTAAATAAAAAATGTACAACATGGTGCAATACCTTGGGCAAAAAAATAAAATAAAATTGTGCTAAAAATTTCTGAAATTGTACTTGTCAAACTCACTGTACAGTGAAATACCAAATGCAAAACCAGGTCACTGCTGTCAGGCAGCTTTTCACAAGTTGCTCAGAAGTTTTCTGTGGCACTGAATGCACATTTCATATACAATAACTCAGTTTTAACACTAAGCCCTCAGTTTGACCACACACACAATCTGCCAGAGGATACAAGAAAAAGTTTGGTAGTTTTTCTTCTCTCTCTCTGTGATGGCCTTAGGAGTTTGACTTTTGCCCTGCCAGTGTTTTCCTGCTCTCCAGGCTTTGAGAGCTTTTCATCTCACCAAGGTGCAAGGGCAGCCACTTCTCTCCTCTCCCAGCCCCTTCCCTCCCGTCCAACATGGACGTACACATGCGGATTTCCAATTCAGCTATAGTGTGAGATTAGCAGCTCCACCACCCCAAGGCTGGCTTAAGACAGGAGGGCAGACATCCAGCAGTGTTGGTGGGATGCATGCGGGGGAGCAGATCCCCCAAGACTTGTTTGAGGCCACTGTGGATTCAATGGATGAATCCTCAAAACACTCATGTGGTTGTTTAGGCTGAGCTGTGTTCTGAAGTGTCAATTTGTTGTCAACTTGATGACCTCACATGTAGCTAACTCTCCACTGCGTGGGGAAAAGACATTTAAAGATGTGTTATGTTGAAGAAAGCTATTTGATCTGTGGGCTTTCTTTGTTTTCTTTACCACAAAAACCAATAAAGCTGCACGATTTTTGTTTTTAATTGTTGAGGTAATGAATTGATCCATATAACATGATCTTGCACGCCACCTTACTATTGTATAGGCACAATGGTGCTGTAGGCGCTCTCTTTTTGTTTTTCTTTTATTTTCTAGCAAAATTTAAAATCTTTTCTAATAGTTTGTAATTGTGGCAGATGAACTGTAGCAAACCAGATCAGGAAACAAAACATGCGTAAAAGAATGGTAAAAGATTTCAATAAATGCACACAAAGGTAGTAATTTTAATATACTTTTTTTTTGTTTATTGAACTTACCCTACACCCTTTAGAACAGACACAGACCTTATTTATTTGACAGTATTACCATGACCTGCAATTGCACATTATTCTGAAATGCTCTTGGCAGAATTCAGCAGACTTACATGCAGATCTATATTAGTCAAAAAGTGATAGGACACCGAGGCCATTTGGCCACAAACCTCCTGCAAAACCCATCAGATGGAGCAGGCATCCGGTAGCAATAGCACCCATTACAACTGACCCGTAACATGTGGCCCAACTACAACTAAATTGTGGCTGAATTATTGATACAGTGGCGTCGGCCGCTTTGCAAGTGGGGGCATGAAAGGAAGCCAACATGGGAATGGTCTGCTAATTTTATATGGGAGCCTCAGGGCACATTCCTACCACTGAAGACCAAACATATTGACATATGTGTGTAGGGGGAGAGACTGTATATAAGTGCAACTTGGTTCGGAAGGAGAAAAATGGACAATATGACCCTCCATATAGGCTCAACCTCATCCACATGTATTAAGTCTTCAATTTTTTTTGTAAATATGGCTATAAAATGTGAAACTTTGAGAGGTGAGGTGGTGCATGAAAGGAGAACTTGACTGGTGGAGTAAAAATGTATGCAATGTCCTTTACACTTTTGCTCTCCTGCTTTTCAGATTTCTTCCTAAACTCATTACATCTAAACTGCCTGTTTCACATTCATTTGTCAGTGTAATATCAATACTGTACTGAGAAATGGTGAGTTGAATGATGAGTGATGTATGGGATCATGTCATTTAGAAGGGTGGGCCAAGGGGGTGTGTGGGCTGTTTGTAGCTAAGCCAAGGCGGTTGACCATCAGTGAGCTGGCCGGCTAATTTCTCCAGAAGTGCCAAAAGCCTTTGTGTTCTCAGTGCACTTTTATTTCCACCTTTCTTGGAATTGTGATGACCGTGCCTCGGGGCGACAGAGACACCTTGAGGAGTGCCCACCTTTAAATCTGCTGCTCCATGACTTCAACCATGACCCCTCGCTTGAGGGATCCCTCAGGCGAGATTTAAACGAGCTCCCCCAGGTCTGCAGAGGCTCCTCTATTCATCGTCACGTTTTTAAAGACATGAATTGGCCCACTCTGATGGTTGATAGTAAAACTTAATTTAAATAAAAAAAGATTTCAGTAAATTGAAATAAAAAACATATGAGGATAAATGTAGCATGACATGTATGTGAAAATAGTCTGCCAGAGGGAAGTAAAAGGTAGAATTTGAAGTGACTGTGACAGGAGAGGAGGAATGTTGAGGTTTTCTACAACTTTCTGTCTTTCTTGTTTGTTTGCTTATTTGTTTTGATAGGAATTTTCAGTATCCTTAATACAAATACAGCTCCACAGTATTTACATTTCATCAGACTCCAGGCACTTTTCTCTTGATTTGATTTTTTTTCAACTCATCATTCCTATTAAATATGATCGCTTACATTTTTACAATTCTGCCTTTCTCTCTCTCTCTGTCATTTTTTTTTCTTTTTTTGCTATTATGGAGGGCGAATGGTGAGAAAACCATACAATATACAGGCTATTGATCCACGCCCATCACTGCAGAAAAAAAGTCGGTACAGGGGGTGGGGGAACGTAGGGGGACTGGACACAGCGATCGATAACCTACTCTATCAGCCGTTTCCATGGCAACCGGTCGAGCAAGGACAGAGGGTTGCCATGCATTTTGCACCTGTCTATTTCCTATACCTATCGTGATAATGAAAATGTCAGAAAAACGAATGCAAAGGTGACGAGGGGCTCCTGCCTGGTGTCAACTTTCACAATTAAAAAAATTACATAAAGGTTAAAAGCTTGCTGGAAATCAGTGGTGAAAAATGGCAGTGAGGATAGTGGTTCTGTGGGGATTTAGGTGACCCTCCTTATGGGGGTTGAAGGACGCTCGAAGGCAAAGTAGGTTGCGGCATGGTGGGTACAAATCCAGGTTCCTTGTTCTGTGTTATTTTCAGAAAAAGACGCACAAATGACAGTTTGAAAATGGCAATTGTTTCCTGACACTGGAGACTTGGCCTCTTTTGTTGTTGACCCCAATTTGGAGGTCTAGCAGGCATGATCAATGTGCTGGTCATTAGCTCACCATGAGCAACTGTAGACGCAACAGCAGAGAATTATGGCGGGGTAGATACTGAAAAGGACTGAGAAGTGAAGACAGGCAGGAGGGTGGGAGTGATGCTGTGGCCAAGGTTAGCCTGAGCTTTCTTCAGATCAAAACCCAGCAGGCTGAGCCAGACAGACTGTCAGGAGAACTTGACACCCAGGCGATCACTGAGTCTCTGTCTTCCTGACCATCGCAAGCACTGAACTTCTAACCCCGATTGAACCACAGGCTCCAGAGCCATGGCGCTGAGATGGGTTAGCCCTTAGAGAAGGGAATAGATATCATGATCTAGGGCCTGTGTCGATCATATACTGTATTGATCGCCAATCGCAACTACTGCTGAAAATGCAGGATTGAGAAGGAGAGCAAGAGACAGAGTGGAAGCGAAGGCAATCAGCTGTGGCTTCTTGCTACGCTCAGTGCTCCTGTTTCTGGCTGTTGCGGTTGCTGACATTGCTGCATAGGAGGAGATGGTGGTTCCTGAGAGTGTTGTATGAAATGCATACGGCTCGTGCATTTCTTTGAAGACTGCCCTGTTTTACAAGTGTATTCTGGTATTTTCATTGAGGCAGAAGTCATGAATGACAAATCACAAACTGCTGCGGATTTGCTTGAATGACAGCATAGAGAAACTCGAGCGTGAGCACAGCATGCTGGCGTGTAGAAGGCAGCACTGCTGTAGACGACACAGCGGTTGTCCTCTAGCACCAGAGGCATTCTGTGTTTTGTGAGCTGTGACAGCGAACTATTGACAGGCACGTGGCTCAACACTGTTGTTCAGGGGCCACTGGCTACTGAGCTGACCTTTGACACCCCATCCATGCGCTGGCCTTCATTGTTAGGGGTAGAGGAGGAAGTGGGAGTAAAGGGGAAATAGATGACCCTTGGGCTCCTAATGTTTGGATTCTCCCTCCTCCACAGCCTCACCCCTCCCATCCCAACACTATCCATCCCTCCCCCCTTGCCTTACCCCTCTTCCCCCACACACTCCACCTTATGCCGATCAATGACAGTTTCATGTGGCTTCTCTGGGCTTGCAGTGACGTGTGTCCTATTGATTTATCGACATTACTCCAGGCAAGCAAACCCAGAAGCCCCCTCTCTCAGTAGGCAGCCAGGCTCCAACCCAGCAGAGGCGTACCTCCCTCTGCGCCGGGTGACCCCGTGCCAAGTCATCCAACTGTACCAGTATCTGGAAGCAGCAGCGCATTAGTTGCAAACAACTGAACAGTATTTTAGTCTGATTGCATGTGTGCGTATGTCACTGAGAATGCTTTTAAGCATCACCCCTCCCTTTCCCAGTCTAGTTTCAGCCTGTCCCCCCTCTTCTCCTCTGCTCTCCATGAGACATGTAATAGGGACAATGAGTGAGACACCCTGGCACTCACAAATGCATTTACTGTCGCCTCCAATTTCCAGAGGCGACTATTCCACTTTTATGGTTAAAAGGTTCTTTTCTTTCGTCCGTGTCAATGTCATGCCTATGTGGTCATCATCCTTGTGGCTATTGCTCTCATCTCCCCTTTTTGCTGTCTTTTACTGAGGGGGGAGGCTCAGACCAGCCCACCCTTTTACACTCTTCCCTCACCCCCCCTGACTCTCCTGTGTCCAGTGAAAGGCCAGTGTATTCAGGGAGGGGAGGGTAAGAGGGCATCTGGACACTCCCTGTGGCCTGGCTAGCCGGTGATGTGGGGGGTTTTCAGAGGGGAGGTGATCCAACACCATTAGGCTAGGACGTGGCGATGGCAGCTGGCCCCAAAAAAAAGGAAGAGGAGGGGGGTCAGGGGCAGCTAAGAGATCAGTGACCTGGCCACAGTGTCCAGCTGGGGGGGTCATTTCACAGTCCACCTCCAGCCACGTGCTGGATGACCATCTGGGGATCTGGCAAACCCCACAACAGAGGTAGAATCATCTTCTTAGTTGCAGGGATGGACAACAACAAAAGTCAAGAAATCTGTCAGTCTAATCTGGAGTGAGGTGGGAGGGGGCACTGCAGCTGCCTGTTGTTGTTTAGTATTAAGTGTGCAGAACTACTTTTTGATGCAATAGGGTCGAATGTTTGCACTTCCAAGAGCTTTGGTCTTTGCAAATAAATGCAAATAGATTCATTACTGCTTGAAGTGTTACTGATTTTTCAAGATATTTTTCTAATTTTTTTTACAAAAATATTTCAGATATGAGTTATATCAGTATCATACATTTCCAGACACCACAAATATCTTGCTTTGTCTAGCAAATAGTTTCCAAAGGCTTTTGTTTGTCATCCCAATAGAAATGAACGAAAAGCAGCAAAACTTCACATCAAAAAAGCTACAACCATTCTAGGTTTTGAAATTAATTATTCTTTTATTTGATGCGAAATTCATGAGTTTACATAGTCAAAATTAGTAAAGATGACTATAGTTCAGATATCTTTGAGAAACGGGGGGTGTCACACAAGACCCCAGATGGACCACCGGATTCTCCTTTAGCTAAGCTGCTCAGTTTGATGACTCTGATCAGAGAGCAGCAGATGAGCACCGGTTTCTTGTCATTTCTAACCTGACCCCTCCTTCTTTGTCTCCACCCCTTCTGTCTTCTACTTCCAAGCTCTGTCCTCCCCCATCTTTTCATTGTCTTCTCCTTCTCCCAGAGCCCTCTGTCTTCGAACTGTTTAAGGTGATCGAATTTTCCCCATCCTCCCAATGTGGTCGGAGGGGATCGAAGGTTGCTGACCCCAGTCTGATTGTAAAGATTTCAGTGAGGAAACTCCGTCATAAATAGACATCCTGCTAAACAGATCTGACCTTCTAGATGTTTTTATGAGCTTAAAAAAAATCACATTTTTTGATTTTAGCGGGGACCTTGTAATCCCTTTAACATTTATCATTGTTCTGCTAATGAAAGTGATCTTTGTGTTCATGTCTGATAGGGTTCTAATTAGATTCACATAGACCCATGTGGAAATGATCCAAAAGATGAGCCAAGGGAGTATTGGAGTGGTGGAGTTATTGCTCTCAGAAACACCAAAGTGCCACAATGTGCTGAAAGAAATTCATAAATGTGGTGGCGGAGTGGGGTGAGCTGCAATTGTGCACCAATGTAATCTTTGGTCAGCACTTCTTCACGGCCAATACCATGATAGGAGAGAAATGCTCTTCTGAAATTTGATTAATTGCTGTCTCTCCGCCTCTCAATCCAAACATTGGTGGAAATGGAGGCCAGTTGACAGGACAGATACATCAGCCTCGGGAGCTGCAAGCCCCTGGCAAGCAGAGGCATTTCTTATCCTGTAACAGGATATCCACATACACTGAGGTGTGGAAAAGTGAGAACTGCATCGTCTTCATTTGGCCATAACAAGGGAGAGGGGGAGGAAGATTGTGAGGAGGGAAGGTATGGGGAGGAGGGGGGACAGCCAGCCAGCCAGCCAGGCAGGCAGCTCTCTAGGTTGGGCTGAGGCGTATCGATTGATTTCCCAATAGCCTCTGGTCCATGAGCAGCGAACTCTGGCCCCGGTTGCTAGGTGACCACACCATCCAAGATGGAGAGCGGGGTGATGAAGGGTGACAGCAGCTCTGAGGGTCAGTGGGGCCACTGGTCATTCTGCAGCCCCTCTGGGACACTCCGGACATGCAGATAATGCAATGAAATTGGACCTCAGCTTGCAGCGAAACTCGGGCAAAGCAGAAATATAGAAAAACAATATCAGAGCACAGTGTTGTTGTGCAGCATATTCGTTGTGCTCGGCTGTGATCGATGCTCGGTCAACATGTACTGTATCATTGCACGCAAGTTGCCGTATGCACATTTATGACATACATTAAAACAAAGTACAATTGGAAAGCAGCTGTTAGATCAGTTTTTTATGAGGTTTCAGGTTTCACGTCACAGCATCTTCTGCAAAAATAGATTCCCTGAAAAATATTTATGGCACCCGTGTGATTTCAAAACGGCCGTTGACCATATATGAAAATATTGATTTGGAAAACAAAGGGCTATTCAGATAGTCATTGTCCAAAACATATTGCCTAAATTTGAAAATGGAGGTTATTGTCTTCTTGCAGTCACAGTAAAAGTACACCACAGTTCTCATTACAGAGCCAAAGCAATTTACTGAAATGTACAATTTACAAGCAGAAGAGGTCGAGAAATTTATTGTCATGGTTCTGCCAATATAAATATGCAGCACAGAGTTCCTTTTGTCCATGGAGTGAAATTGTTTATGCATTGTTGTTGTAAGCTTAAATGCAGTTTATAAAATAAAGTGCTTTTCCCTTCTGCAAACTGATTACAGGCGTGCAAGTAGAATGTTTTACAGCTTTTTATTCCAAGTGTGGTTTATGATAAGACATCTCCTTACATGAACATGTGTTTTTACTTATATAGTCTTCTGTTTTAAATAATCAGTCAGCGAAAGCTTCAATTTAAAAGCATAATAAATCTTTGTCAAATGCAGGCTACACACAAATGGCAAACAGTACAAAAGAAAAATACTGTAAACATGAACTGACCATAATCTATATCACATATTCCGCAATGATACATGATACCGTAACGCTTTTCTACATATCGATTGTTCCACTGCGCGAGTGAAAAATGATATGGAGGTAAAAGAGAAGAAGAAGAAGCAGCAGTAGGAGGAGGAGGAAAAGAAGAAGCACGGGGGGTGGAGGGGTGGGGGGATAAACTGGGAGACAAATGTAAAAGGATCTACCTCACACTGTAAGCTTTGCACTGAGACAGAAGTTACCAGAAGGCAAAAAAGCAGCACAGAAGGGGGTGGGAGGTTTGTGTGTGTACTTGTGTGTGTGTCGGGGTGAGGGTCATGGGGAGAAACCCATTCAGTCAGCCCTGAAAGGCCACCTTGCATTCTTGCAGTTGCCTGTGTTGTTCCTGTATGAAGGATTTCCCTTCATCCTGTGCCATGCCTCTAATGTCCTCCTCAGAAGGAGCCTGAGTTTTTTCATGTCTGTTGGAGTTCCATATCCTGAGGAGGGAGGACTTATGTGTCTTTGTGTGCACGCTTGTGTATTTTCCTCCCTGCTATCTATTAATAATATTGGGGAGAGAGACAGGGAGATAGAAGTGGATGTTTGCTTTGGTATAAGGCGAGATGTTTCTCTGTTTGCAGCCCTAAGCTGTGTGAGTATTCAGCTCTTAAATATTCCCTTCCCTTGTGATTTCAAACTATCTTGTGCCCTAAAGGGATGCATGGACCTCCCTGGCCAAATATCCACATACCTTTAACAGCAACTGGCAACTGACTTTTTTTTAAATGGGAGAATTTAGGGCTTGGTGGCTGGAGACCGAGTTAAAGATGAGAACAAATGGAACAGAGCAAAAGTACAGTGCTGGATATAAAGGTGGCCATTTATTAGGAGAGACTGTTACCTTTAAGCTTCAAAACTCAAAAACTGCAATAAGTGAAAAGCATGAAAAGTTCAATACAAGCTAAATGTTTTAAATTATCTGCCAAAAACCTTTTTTTTATTCGTCTTTGAGAAGCATTCAGTCCTACAGTTCAGTCCACCTGCCTACAGCTGTGAATGTTTTCCAAAGCAGTTTTTCCCTTTCATCTGGAGAAAGTTACACACTCTCGTGTTTTGTCATGTAGATTACTGTAACTTTAATGTAACTATTGAATTGCTTTCCGTTTAGTCAACTTGTTCAGAATCCTTGTACTGATTTTAAAATGGTGATGCTTGTTTGTACGGCATGTATTTGGAAGTTCATGCCAGGTCTTCTGACCTAAAACTGTTGATGTTTCATGGTGAAAAATCAGAACAGCTGCTCTTTCAGAATTGATTGGCATAACAGGTCTTTTGAATTTACCTCAAAATTGCTGATACGTAGTCGGGGCTTTTTCTTATTAAAAGAGCAACATTTGCTTGGTGCATGTATAACCAGCCTTTTAAAAAATTAATGATATGCATGACTATTTTCTCATCCACCACCACTCCGTACACTCCAAAAGCATATGTCTAAAGTGTTAATTTACAGTTGGAAGAATAGAGTTTGATAGCACCAAGTGTGGGGCTTGGGGTGCGGCTGAGTGCATTTGGTAGACGGTGCGGACAACAGTGCATGTTATTTGTGTTTATAGCTGCGCAGCTCATCTTTACTGTCTGAGTTAGTCCGTTTAAGGATCAGGCAAAAGGGCTATGACTCTAAAAGTCACTGTTTTGAGCTGACCCCCTTACCTGAATGTATCTGTCACAATGTCACTGATGTGACTGAGGCTAGCAAAAGGCCTCACTCTTAACAACCAAATGACCCTACAAAAAAAAGTCCTGCATCAAAGGTATTTGAGCATTTCTTTAACTTCCTTGTCAGCTGCACTCGAATCACTATCAGTGTACGTCCCAACATCTGATTACTCACACATGAGAAGAGTTTTGACATAATTTTAGGTCAGCCTTTGCTGGTTATAAATCTGCCTTCTAAATAAAATGTCTTGAATAAATTACCACTAAGGGCCTCTGCACCCAAGACAGTCCTGCAGTTGTGTATCTGTGTGTGTGTGTGTTGCTCTGTATGTGTGTGTGTTTAGCAGCACAGAGCGAGGGGGAGGTGGATGGAGATCGTATCAATCGCCAAGCCAGGCCATTGAATGTATTGATTAGTTACCTTTCTTATTAACATGCTGATTAAAGAGAGAAGAGAGAGAGAGCGAGAGAGGGAGAGGGAGTGAAAGAGAGGCAGACGAGGCTGCACACACACACGCACTCCTTCCCTCAGCTCGGATGGACGGAGAGGAAGCAGCAGCCGTTGCCGGGGAAAAGAAAAGGATGCAGAGTGGATTTAACAGCCGAGCAGGGAAGGAAAATCAGGGAATAATTGGGAAGAGGAGGAGAGAGGGAAGCGAGGAGCGGATGCAAGAGAAGAGGAGGAGGGTGAGGAAGAGGAGGAGGTGGTGGCAGTGGTGAGGGGGTGGAAGCAAACGGGAGGGGGGTGGTGGTGGTGGGGGGGAACCTGACTGGAAAAACCAGGAAAAAGAGAGAAACCCTGCTGCCTTTGATCCCCCACCAAGTTACACTGGCTGGATAGACTGACACACAGTTTTCAGCTGGTAGACACACACTTTTACACCCACACACACTCTCACCAGCTTACACACACACCTGAAAGCTAGCGTAGACACACACTCACACACACCCTTAGAGACTGACAGGCCTTGGCAAACGCATGCATTATCGCAGCAGAAAATAGCTGCGAGTTTTTATGTGATCGATATGTAGATGCTTTTTAAATGGTATTTTTATCTGTGAGTGACCATGTTAAGCAGCATGCGACAAGGGATTTCTTAAGATGCACACCAAGGTTGCCTGAGAAAGGGCGTGCTTTATTCCGATAGGGACCAGAAGGTGTGGAGGGCAAGATGGAGGAAGGGAGGGAGGGAGAGTGGAAGAGAGGGAGGGATGAAAAACAGAGGGCGCAGACTTGTTTATATGTATGTTTGTGTGGAGGCATTTGAGTGGGTGTGCCTGCTTGTTTGTCAGTAATTTTGCATGTAAGAGAAGAACGTGGGTTTCAGGGTTTCACCAGGCAGCTGACTCTCATTAGAAATGGACATGTGCATGTTGTCTCATTTAGAAAAATAGCTCAGGCTGTTTGCCGCATACTGTAATCTGGTGACATCTTCGGTAATGTGTATTTTGTGCAGTGTTGTTGTGAATGTATACCTGCAGCTTGCAGTGCTAACAATCCAGGCCCAGAAATGCATGTGTGTATTATACATAAGGCCTTGTGTTGTTCTTGTGTCTGTTTAGCATGCGTGATCTTTGTGTGGAATCTTTTTAAAATTCACTCAAAGTATGTGTCTCTCAGCCCTGGCGTTAATCTGATCTCCAATCAGAAAACAAGTGGAAAATGACAACAAAACAAATCCACTGACTGAGACCAAACTCTTTTTTAAAACATTATTTGGTTGCCTCATTACTAAATTATATTATTTTATTTTTTATTGGAAGGGAAAGAGGGTTTAAAATGACCTTCACAGTCCTTTTCCCCCTACAAATGTTATTTTTTCCCCCTTTTTTCCTTTTTTGGGGGTAAGTGTGAGTGGGTTTAATTAACTTTGCAAATGATATTCATGTACATTCATGTGACAGCTTATTGGCCTCCACTTAATACTCAAACCCCAGAAAAATAAATTGGATTAATTATTACTAAAGCCCTGCACTTTAAGCAATAACACATATATGCAATTGGAGCTTAGACAAAAAAATTGTAAATGTAAAACACAGTTACAATTTAACACATTTGTCTCAGTATAAGATGATGAACATGAAAATATAATTTCTGACCAAACTGCACTCTTAAAGCACCAAATTTAAATCATTTTTCAGAACTTGGTGAAAGCGTCTAAGTGCAGGCTTCGTTTACTTCCACTGCTCCCCGACTAACATTGGAAAGCGCTAATTGTTTTACTTTTACGAACTTGTAATGAGCACTGACTCAGAAATAGACACATGCACAGAGAAAGAGGGGGAGAGAGAAATAAACTCAGACAAGTTGCAACTTATCGACCTTTGCACCCCCTTGAGCTCCATTTTGCATAAACACTTTTTCTTTTCTCCCCTCGCGGACGGGGGCCAGCAGATAATTTCATTTACATAAAGAATGCAGAGCCAATTACAGAGGGACATATTTGCATTTTATATGAAAAATAGTTGTAGGGCAAATAGGAGGCTTTTTAAAATGCACGGATCGATATTAGCTGATGTGCGCTCACACACACACACACACAAACACACGCACACACCTACACGTTATCCCATACAACTTCACAAAATAAAAGCTTTTATCCTCCCATAAAAAAAAAATATATATATATATTTATAAAAAATCCGAGCGATGTTTTAAACACCTTGATATGCTGTTCGAAGGAAAAATATACCAAATGAAATCATTTCCTATTTAATTTCTACTCGTGTTTTCTTTGCTTTTTGCAAGTTTTGTAGATTTTTTTCTTTTTCTTTTCTGTAGTGCATTATTGGCTCTTGAGCACAGGAGGCGAACTCAGTGAATTAAACGAGTGAATTTGCATTAATCCAGATATGATCGATAATAACATTATTCACGCTGCGAAGTCAAGTTCCACATCACGGCGTACACGATCATTACTGCAACTAAACCTGCAAATAATAGACGAAAATAATGTGATTATCATTCATTCACTTGCTCAAACTTTCCAGCAGCAGCTCCAGTAGGCTATTTTACATTTTCGACCTGATGGAGGATGGGGCCAGGTGGACTCCACTGTGTGTCGAAAAAATAGATTTTTATTTATTTATTTAGGGTTTTTTTTTGTTAAACATATTTCTATAGCGTGAGGCATCTGTTTTGAGCTGTAGGCTAACTTAACCACCATTGAATATGGTGTGAGAATAAATATCTATCATAAATAATATAGTGTAATATTAGGCTTGACTTTATTCATTTTGCCGTAATATTTAGTGTGAAATTTCAGTTAACAGTGTGTGTGTGTGTGTGTGTGTGTGTGTGTGTGTGTGTGTGTGTGTGTTTGAGCAGGCCACACACTGATAAATTGTAGGCCTGCATCATGAACACACATTTGCCTGCAGCTTATTCTTGTTTGTTTCAACCCCCCCTTAAAACAGCGTATATGTGAAAAGGCCATAAAAAGATCACCCAGCATCAAGTTAATCACATTTTCTCATATTGGTGAACAGATCAAATGCTGAAATCATTTTTAACTTCATAATGAGCCACATGTATGTTGCGCAGAATCAGTCCTGCAGGTTAATGAGTGTTTCATTCATTCAGTTTGTCTGATAACCAGCTAAATGTGTTGAGTCAATATGGTGGTTACATCTATGCTCATTTTTACCATTATTATCATCAGGTATATTTTGTTCATTTTCTTCCCACTCAGGTCTCATCTAGCCACATTTATTTAGTTATTGATTATTCACATTGTGATCTGTGTAACGCCAGGTCTCGTGGTAATAATTGATTCTATCGACCAGTTAGGGATGGGAAAGGGGAGAAAAGCCAACAACAGGGGGAAATAGGAAGAGAAAAACAGCGCACTGTCAAAGTGATAAAATATCAATATTCACTAGTGAAAGTTTTATTTGTAAATTATAACAGCGTAAATTTCACTGAGCTCGTGTGATGTCAAAATTAAATATTTTTGTTTGTTTATTTTGCAAACTCAAATTCTTACATTTTATTTATTATTTTTTTTCCCTTTGTCTTTTCTAGTTTTCCAGTTGTAACTTATGTGCTTTAAAAAATACAGGTTTTGTCAGGCACCTTAGTAAAAACCGGGTAAATAATAAACATTTTCAGAAAATAATATAAAGAAAGTTGTTGCTTTAATTACATTTGTTAACTCTTTACAAAGTCAGTCTAAAGACGTCCATGACAAGATCATTAAAAATAAGTCTCAGTCGGCACAAAAACGTTAAAGCTTGATTCTGAAGTTTTAAATGTCTGCTTTAAAACTTCCATCTGACACAAAAAAATCAAATAACAGTGCTACCAAAATTAGTGAAGTCAAATTTATAGATTGTTTTTTTCTATTTATGGAAAAAAACATTATTATTATTGGGTTTTTTTTTTCAATATTTCCACTTGTAAATAATGTCAGGTATCTAATAATAAAAACCATCTTTGGCAGGATTTATTAACAACTGTAGTTGTGATTTTTTTAATCGTCTCGTGAAAGCCATATTTGGGTGTGTCTTGCAGAGGAACAGGTGATATTTTCTAATGATTTCTAATGATTTCCATCACAAAGAAAATCCCTCACTCCCACATATTTGTCTCACATGGTTTTAGTTTAGATCATATATAAACTAGTTGTAAATAAATGTGCGACGTTTATAGCAAACACTTCATGGCACATTGTCATTGTCAAGCAAAATAGAAGTGACAGGTAACGGGGGGCGGTGAAATGAATAAGAAAGTTAGACTTGATGAATGTATGTGTGTGAATGTGATGAACAAAACCAACATCACTGCTGATGGAAACTTCAGGTATGAAAACTGAGCTTTTCACACCTGAAACTTTTTTTTTGTAATATCCCTGATGAACTTTGTTTCCAGTACGCGTGTTTAGGAAGATGTTTTTGTCACAAAAGAGTTAAAAAAGATGAAAACTTGTCCACTGTATATTTTTCTTTCAAAATAAGAAATGGGAAATATTAACGGTTCTGTAAGTTTTCTTACATATGACAATAAATAACTTGAAAATCAACTTGTGTTTTGTGTTCATTGTGTAGCGTATGCGTGCTGCGAGCTGAACTGTTTACACATGCACACAGCACGCAAGATTGTAGATGCCACATAGACCAGTCATTATCGCGCGCGCGCGTGTTTGTGCGCTTGCGTGAATAAATGATGCATGGAAGTGTAGATGAGATGAAAACAAACAGTCTAATATGAGAACGAAACCTTGAATCCTCCACCTCATCATCAACAAGAGATTTATTAGGATGTATGAATATATGAAATATATATTAATGTCTATGTTTGCAACTGAACAGGCAAATCTCATGACTTAAGTCACCAGAATGAGAAGGATGCTGCTTTTTTCTCGTTTAATTCTTCAGAATAAATTCCTTTTCCCTGAAACAGGCTGCATAAAATCGTCATTTTGGGTGTTTATTTTTTCTTTTTCACGGCTGCAAAGACCGTCAATATCTCATTCAAAACTGCAACCCTGCGCGTGCGCTTCATCCATTATCATTTACCCAAAGTGATCACGTTTACGCGGTGATTAACCAGAAGATTTGAGAAGCGAGTGTAAGGTGCAGGATGAAAACAAAAACGTTGCTGTATTTTTCTCCTACAGATCGGTGTGATCATTCATAGCACGTCCATATCTGCAGACAATTTTTTTTTCTAATAAAATATGAATTTATGAATCTTGACAAGCCAGATGCTGGAAATTCATCTGCTCGGGAGAAGCTGTCTCTCTCTCACACCGTCCTTAATCAGTGCAACAGAAAATCAGCCGCTTCTGTTCCTTTGACTGATTCTGTTTATTTCCTGCTGCATGCATGGTCATTTTAAGGTCAGGATAATGTCCTTTGACCCCTGACCTTCCTGCTATTGCATGTTTGTTTTATTGGCCATGGAGGACTGCAGTCATATATGTCTTTAATGAAACTTCAGCTAAACGGTTGCAGTCTAAACAGGCTCAGCATTGGATTTAGATTAAAAAGTCTTTCTCCACCCACCGTATCTAAAGCAGGCCTTCCTTTGATAAGAGCTGCAGTTAATACTCAAACAGAGCATCCTTCGGTATATTTATTGCCTGTATTGTAATGGGGAAGTTGGGCATCCACCGTTTCTTTTCCCAAGTCCTTCTGAGAGCATCAGCTAAATGGCTGAAATGTAAATGTTTTGGCTGCAGTGTTGCTGATCCTGCTGCCGCTCTCAGTGTGAGGAAAGTGACTCTCAGAGCATCAGCTAAATGCCTAAAATGGAAATACGCTTATTATCTGTGATCAAAAGATTTGAAGCTTGAATAAATCAGATAAATCTGGTGGATGAAATGCATTTTTTTCATCAGAACTCATTAGACATCAGACAGAAATATGAGGCTTTTTCAGCATTGTTATGACTGTATGTGGCTAAATTCAAAACCCAGTGTTGACAAACCCACACCCTGAACATCCTGCTGGGTGTCAGTTTCCCCTCTAGGCCCGCTGCGTAAAAGTTGGGGCGCTTTGCAGCTCGGGTGTCGGCCTGCTTTCTCGGGTTTTCCAGCCACAGAAGGTGAACTTTCACCCCGACCTCCGAGAGGACCTTTTATTTTCGTTCTGTAGCCGTTGACCATTTTTACCTCCAGCTACTTGCCATCCATACACGCATCCCTTCGTGCTTGCTGTGCGCGGGGCGGATCGATAGGGCAGCATCTGCTCCAGGAAGCCCGCGGTCCCACACCGCGCACCGCTTCGCTGTTTCCAAACGCCAGAACTGCTCATCTCTGAAAATTAAACTGACAGACAGATATGATTAGTATGCGCTCTGCCTCCCTGCTTCTGTCTGTCTCCCTGTTTCTCTCTGAGGCCGATTCGCGCGCAAACATGCACGCTCAGGTCTCGCCACACAGACCAGATGTAATTTGCGCATATTGTATGCGCATGCAGGCACTCTCATGTAAACACACAAGTTGCACAGGCTACACCATAAGTGCACAGAGCCATGTATGCAGGCGCGCATTAGCGAGCTCTCTCACACAAAAAAGAATAAACTAAAAAAAACAGAAAACCAGGTATTGTAAGTATACATATTAAATTTACACACGCACGCGCTCTCCGTATTCCGGGCCTGCATTATATGTGTCTACGTGGTGCTGCGACAGCAGCAGGTCGTGGGGCTTCTGGAAAAAAGGGTCGCATTGATCTTCTTTAGGGACTTTCCAGACTGAAGTGTTGGCAGTGTGAGTGAATGGAGGCGCGTGCTGAGTGCTGATTAAGAGCTGAGCAAAACACGAGCGCCCCTTGACACCATTTTTTTCCTGAGAGGTAGGATTTACATTAAACCAACACAAGATATTAATACTAAAAACACAAATCATTTTCTATTAATAGTTTATAAAAAAAAATAATAAAAACAAATAAACTGTGGCATGGGTTGAATTTTATACACAACGCACTGCTAATTGAGAGATGTTTATATTATTTATTTATTTCTATGTTTTATGTTTATTTCTATTTTCCCCCTCAGTTAGTGAAGTGACTCATATAACTACATATTCACTAAAAGGGCCTCCTGGTTCTGCACATATATTTGAAATTATATTATGGTGGGGGGGGGCACAACTTCTGACAAAATCATGACATTAATAAATGAAAATAGCATTAATAATAGTTTCAAAAACAAAAGGCTCGCGTGTTAGCTAGCGTGATCTCTTTTCATCTTCGTGATATATTATTTCATACTGACAAAAGGAGCAACAGCATTACTTGTTACATAAAAAGGACAGAATGACATTAGCTGCAGCCAGTGAAATCCATTGATCAGACGCGATAAACAGGCGAGCGCAGCAGAATGACCAGGCTGTGCGCACATAATTCATAAGTTGTGCTTGCAATCAGCTGAAGAAGGCTTAACCTGTGGGGTTATGAGAAAGAGAGCATCTCCACCTCAACGCTTCCCCCGCCTCGTCACACCCCACCCTCTCCCCTCCTCCCCCCGGAGAGAAAGGGTTAATTGGAGTAGGAATTTCATCGCACATCTGTCAGATTTTTAAGGCCGTGACGCACTGAAAGCAGAGAGTCAATGTGAGCAAGGGGGAGGAGGAGGAGGAGGAGAAGGAGAAAGAGTTGGTGGTGAGATCGATGAAGTGGCAGGCAGAGGGAAGAGGAGGAGGAGGAGGAAAATCTCACGAGATAATGAAAGAACAAGAAGAGAGCTGCTAGTGTAGAGCAACAAACGAGGCTAGAACGGGACATTTTTTTGGAGTGAAAACCAAAGACTGGGAGAAAAAACAGGGACGGAAAGACCGAGAGAGGCTCGTTTGTGACCGCAGATGGTTTGTGCTGTCGGGTTTTGGTGAATGTTGCACCCCGGGGCGCAGCGGACCAATTGTGTGAATCTGCAGGCTGCTCGCTGACAGAGTCGGAGAGATGCACAGGACGGACAAGAGTCGCGGACGCGCTCTGAGAAGTGGATAATAAAGGTAGGATTTTGCACGTTTTTGTAAAACCAATACGTGGTGGTGATATATTTTCTGATTCGCCACCATGTGTGATAGTTAGTTAACGCGTCCTACATGTGGAGCGAAAATGCAAAGGAACTGGTCATTTACAGCGCTTCGCTGTGGGCTGCTTCTGTATTCATAACTTTGCATAAGATTCAAAAAGAGCAAAAATATTACATTCCAAGAGGATATTAGGTTGGAGTGAAAAGTGATATCGGTGTTTTCTGGCGCTTTCCGAGGAGTGTGTGTGGCAGAAATACAAAAGTGCTTTTTAATTTATTTACTTATTTTTAAATTATTTGTTGCTCTCGTTGTTTGCGATAGATTTTATTTTCCCTCATTGGGCTGCTTTTTCTTTTTTCTCTGTAACGACTGAAGTTTAAATAAAGCGAATAACAGCGCCTGTCTTGTCTCACGCAGGCACAAAAGCGAGGCTTTTGCCGAGGAACCCAGCTGAGCACCAAAGAGACAAGCAGAGCGCTGATGCACAAGCGAGAATAAAATCTCAGTCAGAGCTCCTAATGTTGTTGCAATCTCGTTTTCTGGGAGTTTGAGGAAGTTTGAAGACAGTACTTAACGTTATCAGATAATTAATTAGACACCCTATAAGCCCGGAAATCAATTAATTCACAAATCAATAAATCTATAGTCTGGTGTAACAAGAGACCTTACAGACTGTTAGCCCAGTTGTCCAACAACAATAACAAGAGGAGACCAGCCACACATCAAGGCAAGAAATACAACTTTATTTGTTGAAATTAACGATGGATGGGAGTCTAGGGGAGATGTCCCTCCACACCCACTCTGATCTGGCTCACAGCCAGGATGGCAGGGCTATGCTGCACTCCCGGGACCTTTCAGCTGCTTTCCCCAGGCCTTCCCTTGGGGGCTCCTCCATGTCTCTGGAACCTGAGCCCCGTCCACCAGGCTTCGATCACTCCATGTCAGCGCTGGGCTACAGCGGCGACTCTCCATCCAGCTCTGGCAGCACATACACTACCCTGACCCCCCTGCAGCCCTTTGACGACAAGTTCCACCACCACCATCACCATCACCCCTGTCTCCCTGTCAGCAATGTTATTGGCAGCTTTACCCTTATGCGTGAGGATCGAGGCCTCAGCACCAACTTCTACAACCCTTATGGCAAGGAACTGGCCATGTCCCAAAGCCTGTCGCCTCCATCCACAGGATCAGGCCTGGGTTCCTCCATGCATGGCTATGGAAGTCTGGGCAACAGCCCTAATGGTAACGGCAGTCAGATGCTCCCTGGTGGGTATGATGTACATGGAGGTAGCCTTTTCTGCCGAACATCGGATTTTGGCCGAGAGATGTCACCGCCAGGCCTAGGAGGAGGTGATGTTTCAGTGGGGCATCAGCTAAATAAAATGGAGACTCACCAGCATGCCCCAGGCCATCACCCACACATCTATAGCCAGCACTACCAGCCTCACCATCACCCAAGCCAGCAGGCCACCAAGATGGGTGACCACCTGCACTCTTCATCGTCTGCTTCATCCTCACCCAGCGAGGGCATGCTGCCGGGCTCACAGGGCAGTGGAGGCAGCACTGGAGAGGAGATCAACACCAGGGATGTGGCCCAAAGGATCATCACTGAGCTGAAGAGGTACAGCATCCCCCAGGCCATCTTCGCTGAGAGGGTTTTGTGTAGGTCACAGGGCACACTGTCTGACCTCCTGAGGAACCCTAAGCCCTGGGGCAAGCTCAAGTCTGGCCGTGAGACCTTTAAAAGGATGTCCCGCTGGCTCCAGGAACCGGAGTTTCAAAGAATGGCCTCGCTCAGGCTGGAGGGTAAGATCTGGCTTTACTCTGTATTTTTTCCACACATACACACATGTATGTTCACACCCGCACGTACACACACACACACACACACATACACACAGGCTCAAACAGAAACCACAACAACAGACACGCTCACTCTCCTTGTTTTCCCCAAACGCCTCCCTTCTCCGTGTCTTCCAAAAAAAATCTCCTCTCCAGCAATCAGTATGCAGCTCAGGTTGATACATGAGTAAAAGCAAAAGCATCATACTGATGTTTCCCTCCTTTCCACTGCTGTGAATGTACAACCGCTGTGTCTATTGTCTCATCAGCCTGGGTAATAAGAACTTAGCAGCACATTAAGGTCAGTTTGATCAAGAACAGGCCATATGTGCCGTTCCTTTGTTTACTTTGCTCCCAAACAGCTCCTATTGATTTGTACAGTAGCTACAATAAAAAAAAAGCCACAGACATTTGCCCTCCTCTTAAATGAACCATGAAGATCAGTGTGAGCAGCGATTGGCAATTTAATCGCTTTTGAGCCCACAAAATAATTTGTGCAGATATGCCATTCTGAAGCGATTGATTAATTTGAGCAGTGATTTATATCTGCTCAGCGCCTGACTCAAGTTGAGTTGGCAAGGTAACTGATGCAAATTAGACTTGAGCTTTTGCCAGACACCTTTTATCAACGTTGTCACTGAGGCAATTACTGTGGGGCTAAATACAAATGTAGTTCAGCTCTAAGGCAGCTCCTTCCCGGTTTCTCACATGTGGAAAAGAAGATGTTGCTGCTTAAGTGAGGTGCATGTAGTCATTAGTGCAGAATCACTCAGTCATATGGAAAATTTGACAACAGTTTTGAAAGTTAATAGAAATTAGTTACAAAGTAAAAAAAAATGTTTTTTCCAATGTAGAACACCAGCTTTCTTCTTTTGCCACGATTTGCCGCATCTTTTCAGTTAAATAAATATCATAATAATAATATTTCATTGTAATTATTTCTTGCAGGCCTGTTACTTTTTATACAGATTTCATGGCAAATTTTAATTATTACTAGTATTATTTTTTAAAGGCACATTACAGTGTGCTTCTTGCCATTTAATATTCTTTGGGGATGTGGATTCAAGACGTGACAGCACGCCGTACAGTGCCGTGTTACAGTGTTGCACCTCCACAGGGACCTAAGGCCCATCTGATACACGCGGCACAGAAAGAGATCCAAGTGAACGCGGTAATATGAGATGAGCGTAGACGAGTGTGTATCTGCAAGTGGTCGGCTCACTGCGGGGGTCTGTGAGCTGTACGTGCGTGTGAGCCTCCCCACTTGATCACTGCTTCTTTCGTTTCTGTTGGCAGCTCGACTGATTAAGCCCAGCAACACAATAGGGTTCATAGGTAATGATTGTGCGCTCTTGCAATCCCTTCACAATTATTGATCTTTGATTGTTCAACTCTGAGAGCACATGTGTACATCCTCCATTCAGCAAAACGTTAGCGCAATCACAACCAAACCTCTTTTCTAAAGATTAGTCATCTTGGGGTTTGTGCTGTAATTTGACCCAAACGCCGTTTGATTAATCCCATCCCGCGATGCGTGAATGCTTTGTACGCAAAACACCTATTATATCCCCCACAAAAAGGCAAATCTTCATCATGATAAATCAGCCCTTTGTTCTTTGGAGCAGATTTAATCATCGTTCTTTCTTTATGTGCAGCATCCTTGTTTCTTCATTGTCACAAACACAAACATTATTTTTAACGAGTCAGACCGCCAAGTCCGAGCAGCCGATCAATCAGACTCATAAAAAATTAAAGTCCCTACACAGAGAAGCGTACTAATGTTTGACTATGCTCCTACTCTCTCTCTCTCTCTCTCTGCTCTCACACTCTCTGAAATTGCATATTTAGTTCTTGGCAAAGCCACAATTTGGACAGCTCGGCACTTTTCTACATAACCTACTTTCCAAAGGGGGTTGTTGTGTTTTTTCCCCCCCTGGCCAACCCCCTTTTGTTTAATTACAAGCCTCTATTGATTTCCATGGGAAAGAGCAGCACGCTTTGCCCACACACACCTCGGCTGCATCGGCAAATCGAGACTGGAATTAGAATGCGCGGTGCCCTGTGCTCCCCAGTCTGAAGATAGCTCAAGTGCTCTCTGCTTCACGCCTCAAGTTTTAAGATGATCCTCCTTAATGCAGCACTTGCTTAAATACATAGAAGGCCCTTTAGTGTCAGCCAGAAGCACTATGTTATTTCCATAACGTCTCTTCTATAGAGGGCTGCAGAGCTCTCCAAAGCTTGACGCACTGTAATTATGGAATTTAGTTGCTGCCATTTTGTATTTTCATATTTCTTTTTTGCAGAAACCTTTTGGTAAAAATGCTGTGATTCCTGGGATTTATCTGCAGTATCTTGTGTGTGTGTGTGTGTGTGTGCTGTATGGATTACTGCACTGTATATGAGATGCATCTCCAGCCCAACCTCAGGCTGTGGAGGAGGCAATCAGGATTTAGTCAGAGAAGAAGGCAGGATAAAGACCACACAGCCTTGCTCTGACACTTAAAGTCAAGGAGGGGGGATCAGAGACTATAACTTTAAAGATGATGGCCGAAGCCCTTGACTAAAGGTCTAAATGAATAAGAAAGGTCAATGCGGTTTACGTGTCAGCTCCAGTGCCTGCACCACCCCCACAGTAATGAAAGCCACAAAGCCTTGTCCACCTCTCGCTGCGTACAGTTCACGTTTTGCTAGCGAGGCTCAAAGGTCAAACCCAATGCCATTTGCATATCAGGAATTGCAAACAGGCTGGCATGACCTTAGCTGTGCAACATCAAACAAACAGGGTTGTTGTTTTTGTTGTGTTGTTTTTTTTTTTATCTGACTCTTGCAGCTCCCCCAACTCTGGCGCTGAAGGGGTTAACCAGCCTCTGTGGGTCGAGGAGTCTGAGCTGCACAGATTTAATCAATAATTTCTATCAGCCCCTGGCCCAAGAAATCAGCAGGGGGTGGGCTGGGGCTGGGTGGGGGTGGGGGTGGAGGGGGTGTGGAGGGAGAGGACAGGGAGGGGAGTGGTGGTGGTGGTGGTGGTGAGGGGGGGCTGAGACGCCGGGGGGTAGGGAAAGGGCTTTCGATCACGTTTCAGCAACACGAGACAGGGGCATACATCATGATTAGGGGCTGTTCCCACGATCATAAGAAGCCTATAGGGGAATATTTATGTCTCCAAGAGTAGCCCCGGTGCTGGGGATTTATAGCATGGTAATTGTGAGCCTTTTACACATGATTACAGCATAAGGAAGCATTTACTTAATGGTCGGCGTTATGATCGTCAGTAAGGGAGAGAGCTGAGGATAGGATGGCGGCGAGGAGTAGGAGAGCGGCAGGACACGGCAACTCCTCCAACAAGCCATAAATCCACGCTACAAGCGAGCTAGCCAGCACTATCATGTCATTCCTTTCATTACTACATGAGCTCAGAGTGCACCACTGTATATACATTCCATAGCTGCTGCTCACATCCCAACACCCCAACCCAGAAATATTGACCGTGGTGATGGTATAACACATATGAAGAATGCAGCATAAATACTATATATATATATATGTATATATATATATATATATATATATATATATATATATATATATATAATTTCACTTGTGGTGATATTGACATGTTGCTGACATCTCGGCCTGTTCAGATTTTAATGAGACGTGGTTCGATAACTCTCAGAAATGCAAACGAGCTCTGGATGCCTAAAAGCTAACCGGCCCCTGTAATCTCAAGTTGACAAGAGTGCATCCCCGAGTCAAAACATTTCCTTCAGATAATGATTTTAGAGGAGAATGTTCACAGGGAATTCATGGGGAGATTTATTCATGTCCAGTTGAGTACTTAAGTTTCAGAAACTCAGCTGGATGTTAGAGCAATCAAAGCCAGACGGTGCCAAGTACACACACACACATACACACACCCTTTAGACCTGGGTCTAATTCTGCTGTTGTGATTGCACTCTGTGGAAAAAGATGGCGGTGAGGTCACACTTTTTCCTAAAGCGCTCTGCTAATGAGAGAAATTTGCCACTGTGCGTTTGAAGAGTGAAAAGACAGTCATACAGTTAACATCAGCAGCACCCCTCAGTATGTGAGATGTTTCTCAATGGGAAACTGTGAGCCAATCAATTGGACGTGTCAGTGCTGTTGTGAGAGCAAAAGGCAGCATCTGTGTTTTATATAATGTATGTTTGTAGCGTGCGTGAGTTGGGTTGTGTTTCTCTGTGTGTTAGGGTTCGAAATATTGGATCTCAAGGTTATTGCGAGCTGAAATCTCCATATAATCACATATTCTTTTGTCAATAATAGAACTCTGTACACATTTCTCTGTGTTTTCTTAATATAAGTAAAAAAAATCTGCCTGTGCAGCAGGATTATTTCTACCAGCTTCAACACGAGTACAGCTTATTCCCCTCTTGCTTGAAAAATGGTTAATGTTAAATCTCGAAAAGAAAGAAAGAGTTTCTCTTTTCTTGCAATGAAAATAACACGTTTGTTACACTGAGGGCTGTTTTGGTTGGCTAAAGGCTCAAAAAGCCCAAAGAGCATGTGTAACCAGACATCTTATCTTTCTGAGATTGAGAAAGCTTCTGAAACAGCATGTCAAATAACATGCATATCTAATATCATACCTATTAGAAGAATTCATATTTTATACCCCCCCCCCCCGAAAAATCCCGCTCTCTATTTAGGCACTAATCCATCTGTCCTTGCTCATTTGTGTGTGTGTATTTGTGTCTTTGTGTTTTTTGTGCACGTACACCAGTGTGCTTACACTTAGAAATGCATTTGATACCATCAGCAAAACAGTCGCCCAGCAACCGCACAGTGCTGATTGAAACCTCTTAAAAGTGTGCATTTAGGTAATTGCACGACTCCCCCAAATATGTTTTAGCCCACTTAAGGCTTCTAAACGCCCTGGGCAATGCCGACTCTGCTTGTTTCACTCACCCCTGACGTAACCTGCCTTTAATAGAAAATAAATTAGTTCCCCCTAAAGTGATTATTACTCACTCACTGCCGCCACATGTAAATGACTTTTATGAGAAACTAATGATGTTGAAGTGTCCACTAAGGGAAAGGAAAGAGTGGAAGTGGAGGGAGATGGGTAGAGAAAAAGAGCGGGATGGAGGGAGGGAGGGAAGGGAGGAGAAGTTGGCTCGGTACACAAAGGCAGAGGTTGGTGTTGTGTTTCCTGTAAATACAGAATTACAGCGTGTTAGAGGTGAAAGGTTCAGCGATGGATATGCAGAGGAACATGCAGCCTGAATTCAAAATGCTCGTCTGATTCTCAAAATGGATCTGAGCTCAGCCCACACGCATCAGGCTATTTTTCTCTCGCACTAAACAAAACTGTTCTTTGCAGTCTTTTTTTTTTTTTTCAAAATAAATTTCAGACTTTTTCACGAGAAAATATTGATTATATAATTGGGCGGGCTGCCGCAGCTACAGTGGTGTTTAACCCAGACCCCAGGATTTTATTTTGTGGTTGGTGTACGCAAGACTTAGATTAAAAAAAGAATCACCAGAAGACTTAACTGTTACTGTAGATTGGATTTGGATAACTTTGATACTGAACAAATGCTGCTAAAGCTTTTTATCTTCTGAGGACTAAAGATGCAGAAATATACGGATGTTAAGTAAGGGAGAGTCTACGAGGGACAAAAATGTGACATTTGGTGTGATAAAAGGTTATATTTCAAATTTTTAAGGGAAGAAATTTGATATACATCTGTTTTTGTGTTTGAATTCAATTTTTGTTTGGAAGATATTGTCATTATCAGTGCAACACCAGATTTAGTTTTTTGTCTACAGGACATATCTATGTAAAAAATTAGACCATTTTCCAAAATGTAATTAAAAAGAATAATGAAAAACATCATGGAAGACTTCAGGACTTTGGTCTGGATGTAGTTATATGTTTTTTCTCTCCTTAGCAGCTTACAGCAGCTCACTGGTAATAAGATGTGATAGGCTGAACATCTTGATTCCTTTACTGCACAATGAAACAAGTTGCTGATTCATCTCTTTTAACTAATCAAAGTTGCTTAGCTAATCTGTTTTCTTTCAACAAATCCACTTTCCCTCAGCTTAATCCATTTGTCCTAGTTAGCCAGCCAGTCTGTTAGCTAACCTGCTTCCCCTTTCCTTTTTTTAATTTATCTTTTATCCATCTGCCTGCAGCCTGCAAGCGTAAGGAACAGGAGCAGAACAAGCTGGAGCGCAACCAGGGCCCGAAGCGCACCAGGCTGGTGTTCACAGATCTGCAGCGGCGTACGCTTATGGCCATCTTCAGGGAGAACCACCGCCCAACCAAAGAGCTGCAGGTCACCATTGCCCAGCAGCTGGGCCTGGAGCTCTCCACTGTCAGCAACTTCTTCATGAATGCCCGCCGACGCAACCTCAACAAGTGGGCAGACGAGGGCCGTCCTTCTTCCACCGGTTCCTCGGGCTCCAGCATTTCCTCCTCCGCAGTGTCCTGCAGCACGGCGTGATGCTAGACCGTCGCGGAGGTGCTGTGAGGAGGGCGCTGAGGGAGCAAGGGGGCACATAGACTGGTCTAGGCAGAGATCAGCCGTAATAAATGTCCTCCTCGTTATCAGAAGGAGAGATGGAGCCAGCTATTATAGATGAGTTTATGAAGATGAAGCATTTTTCCCAAACCAAAGGTAATTGCTCCCTTGAAAAGGAAGGGGCAATGCTTAGAGTGATATGATTGCAAGATGTGAGGTCTTGCCTGTATAGTCAAGGGTGCAAAGATGATTTGACTCAAAGAAGAGTCACACCCTTACATAGACACCATCTCATTGCATTATTTTGATTATGTAGATTAGAGATAATGAGGGTATTGCAAATCAGGAGGAAGCATATTTTGGTGTACCTTCAAATCTTTTCTCATCTCTCCAAACGTGAAGAATCAAGAGGTGTCGTTCGCTCACATCTGGAGGGCTTCATTGTGTAACTTCCTAATCAAGTGATCGCCATCATCCAAAGACATTAATCCTTCCTGATGTTATTATAGTCCCTTTATTCCTCCAGAATCAAGGTGAAAGAGGAAGAAGAGGCGTTTTTTTTTTTAAATCCTCATTTTTTTTTCTTGGAGAACTGAATGCCCTTTTCTTAGCATGTGTTTCCATGGTAATGGTTCCCAGGACTGTATGGCGTTGTTCCAAGCTTGGAGCCTGGAATAATCAGGAGGGTTCTGTAGCGTCTGTGACTCCCAATTGTCAATCATTTCCCATCAACAGGAGCCTCTTCTGTATTGTGTTATGATGGTCCCACCTCGAATGAATCAGAGTTTTCAAGGGGGAATCGCGGCACATCTCACCGTATGCCAGGACAGAATCGATAAACACAAGTAGGACACAGAAACAGACTTGTTGGTGCAACCGTCTAGCTTTAAGACTCTCACTGAGCTTCCAAATGAAAGCTCCACAGCCATTTTTTTGGACTCAAAATCAAACCGAAAAAGAAAAAAACAAACAAAACCAAAACACACACACAGAAAAACGAAAACAAAAACAATTTGAACACAAAGGCTCTCTGGAGAAGGAGGTACACCTGACACAATGTATAGTGACATTGTAGTATTTTTTCCACTCATTTCCAAACAACTGTATACTCCTCCATTACAAAATCTTTTTTTACAGATGTCTAGAAAATGGAGGAATGTGATTCTTTCCAATGTTTTTGTACAGATTTCAAGCACATCGCTCTATTTATAGTAACACGTTGGAAGTGTGGGGCAGTTTGTTTCAGCCCTGCTGACGTACAAGGTCATTTTTTTGGTCCACAAAGGAATGGCTTTAACCATGCCTCCTTATAGCCAATAGATGAATCAAACCAAGAACTTTTCAAATGCAATTAATGATCTGATCAACATATTTATTACTGCATTTGTGTATTTATTGGTTTCCCTTTTTCTTTCCTTTATTTATTTGGTTATTTATTTATGCTATCTATATACTGTAAGTATTTATTTAACAATGCTCTGTATGTCTGTGTGAAACTGAAGACTTTTTGTGATGGGCACTTTTAGCTGTAGAATCCCATCGTAATACCAAAGATTAACATTGCCTCCCTGAATGTACGGCCTGAATCCCTAAACCCAGTACCCGATCCACCCGGATCCAGCCCGACCCACCCAGTGATGTTACGTATCTCTCTATCTTTAAGGCCTGGCCCTTTTTGTTTTCTTTGTTTTGTTGTAGAATTATGGGGAATTCTTTACTCTTGCAAATGTCTCTGCTGTCAGCTCTTAACGCCAAGGCCAAAGCTTGTTTGAATGTTGTGATAATATTTATAATTAATAATACTATCAATAATGACAATAACAATAACAACAAAGATGATGTGGCATCCCATAGGCTCACAAGTTGCTTGTAAAGTTGTGTTCAGACCAATGCCATCTGGCAGAGTGTGTAATGTGTCTGGGGACCCACTTAAAGCACTGTCTAATGTTGTGTGAGTCCTTCGGGGTCACGAGCAAACATGCGTACTGTGCATCTGCCTGGGGAAATGCATGGTTATGACCCCCCCCCACCCGCCCAATATCCCTCACCTAACCCCTTCCCCAGTGCAGTGCAGACACTACTGTCTATGTCCTTCTCAGTGTGATCTCACCGTCCACCACACGCAAAGGCTTCTGCTAGTTGTCTCAGTTCCAAGACGTTTAGTAGGGTTCACTCCTGACTCCTCCCGTGTTTTCCTCAACTTGAATTGAGATACTGGAGTTTTTTCTGGGTTTGTTTGCTGTCCGATGTGATTCTTAAAGGGTGTTCCTCTGGTGTACCCCTGGTTTTTAAGGTCTTTTGAAGGTTTTTCCCATTCTCGTTTTCTGGGAATCTTTAATTTCTTTGTAAGGTCCTTTAGTTTTATGACCTATGCCCTCTGCCATCCAAATTTCAGTGTTTGAGAAGTCTTACATTTTGTTGTAAGGCTTGTGGGGTTTGTCCCTGGCCCTGTAAGAGCTCCATGGATCTTTCCTAATCATTTGGGGTTTTGGCATTTGTTCTAGGTCCTCCTTCCTTGCATGGATTTTCCATTCTGAGTAGCGGGTGCTGAAATCAGGAGAAGTCACCCAAGATTTAATTCTCTCACTCCCGACTAAATGCTGCCCAAGTGTGGCAAAGCTAGATTTGCCGTTTTCAACATTGACTCTTTCCCTGTCTCATTTTCTCTCCCTTTCTCTGTCTTTAACGTTGTAAGAGGCGGATTGCCGGGGCCCCCTTCACAGCGTGCACTTGAAAGACGGGTGGTCATGAAAGAGGCCATCGACTTTTTCGTGGACTTCAAAGGGGAGGCTTTTTTCATCCCGTCTCCTCTCTGGGTATCTGGTCTGGGGTCTGCTCTTGGCCAGACCTGTGGGCTTTAGGGGGCATTCAAAAAGGGGTGGGGGGAGATCAGAGAGGAGGCTGAATCATCCAGAATGAGGATGGTGGTAGCAGTGTGTGTGGAGAAGTAGGAGGGGGGTTGTTTGAGGAACAGGAGGTGTTGGAGTAGTGGGGCATAGAGCTGAATTAAACTTTAATGAGCAACAATTGTAAGCATGCTGAGAGCTACGGGGGGTGGTGGGGTTGTGCGCCTGTGTCTGTACAGCGGTGAAAAAATTAAAAATAAAAGAGCTTGAAGGCTCTTCTGCTGATCTCTGCCCACTGCTGTCATTGTATCAAAGCTGAGGTGACACCTTTCAGGTTTTTCTTTGTCTCTCTGACTGAGAGTCTAAAATGGAGACAGTGCTTTTTGTATTGAGCCACCCTCTGCTCCGTGTCAAGCAGGGAAGCTCTTCCCTTTCTGTACAGAGGGTAGGCGGGAGGGAGGAGTGAATCCAGTTGGCTGCTGCAGGTGATCCGCATTGCCATTTTAGCCTGCGGCACCCCCTAGTGACTTTTCTAGAAACTTGACCCTGAGACAAGCCTGGCAGCCGAGGCCATTGCAGAGCAATTCTGAGGAACGCGTTAATAATGAAATAGCAGAACTGAAAGCTGATATATGCTTTCAGAATAAAAAATTTAAAAAGACCAAAAAAGTACTGTTTTTGATAACGTTTGAACCAAAAAACAACCAAAGATCAATGAGTAACTGCTGAATCATTATGTAATGTAGGTAGTTTTAGCAGTTCCTCATCAGAGCTACCGTAGCACTCAGAGGATTCAAAAAAGCACCAGTGGGGTTCCGTGTGCTGCTTATTTATGTTGCATAAAACAGTATTATGTTGAGCTGGAACTGAGAAACTGACATGAAGCAGTGTCTTCAGATGAAAGTCTTTGGACCCCAGTGTCTCCCCGTCTGTCCCTGTCTTCTCCCGTGTGCGTACATGAAGACTTTACCCATCTACCTCAACTGTGTGAGATGTTGTGTGGCAAAAATGTTCCTTAACCAAAGAATCCATTCTGTCAGGGTGTCTGTCTATCTATCTATCTTGTCTGTTCATCCGTCTCTTCTTCTTCATGCCTTTTACTTCTTCAAACCAAATGTGCTGGAATCAATCTGTGAAGGGGCTGAAGGAACCCCCTGTCCAGCCAAAGCTCAAGTCGAGTATGCTAGTGTCCCATTGATCCATGTTCTGTATATAAATAAAATCATTCTCAAGACCAAAAAAGAAGGAGGTGACAATCCAAGCAAGGAGGATCTTGCTGTAATCAACGTTGCCTGTTCCTTGTTTTCCAAAAGCTAGAATTATGCGATAGAAAAAAAAAAGAAAAAAAAACCCCAAATCAAGCACTCATCCTAACATAAAAAAAGATCAGAGGAGACAGAAGCTATTTTTCCACATTTGTAAGCCACCCCTCCCACCTGTTTTTTTTTTTTCAAAATGTTTAGTGTAGTTGAAATACTGTTCAATCCCACTGTTGTAAGTAGGAATTAATAAGATCCATACAAAAAGCTTTAAACGGGAAAGAGCTGAGGGAAATATCTGACTGAGTCTGACTTTCCCCAGCTTGGACTCGACCCACCATGCTTTATTGTGCCATTCTTGTCCATGTGTTAGACTTACTAATGAATGTGGCTAACCAACCAAAGGCTTTAAAAAAAGATATACAAAACTTTAAACGTCAATCATGGTGGGACATTTTGTATCAACAACTAAAGAAAATCCCTTTGAATACCTCATGTGAAAATTGTTTGTTGTGATGTTGCACTAAAAAAAATAAAAATGACTCATTTGTAACCCAACACTGCAGTCTGTTGACTTTATTCTGACCTTGTTAGAGGTGTTAGCAGGAAAGATATCTGGGTTTTAAAGGCCAACACCAGCACCAATAGCTGCTCGGAAATCTGATTTATTTTTTATTTTGACAAAAAATAGAAAACACGCTTACAAAACAAACTCTTCCTTTTAAACTTTCTTTTTGTTTAACAAAAATGCTGTATAACATGCACATTTCAGTACTTGACCAGTTAAAACCCTCAACATCCAAGGTATGGTTTTTTTTTACATATAAAATGATTACATATTGCAATGTGCATTATTTAGTGAATAATGAACTAGCATTTAAAGCAATAGATTTTGTGTTTTATTTTAATATTGAGTCAGATTACACAATATCAGTATCAAAAACAAAGCAGCTGTATGTGTTGTATTGTCAATGTAATCTATAAATCGTATTATACAGTACTCCAGCGCCAAACATCCAGTACAATCACAACTTCTTCAAAACCTTGTAGCGTAGGACAGACGTCAGTACTTCCAGTTACCCCCTGATTTAGTAGTTAATGCTAACCAAAGTAAACATTGGGGTATAGATATTTCTCTTTAAGTTATGAAAAATAAATCTTTTAAAGCAACTGCTGAATCTTTCCTTTCAATGACTTTTTTTTAGGAAAGTAGGGAGAAAAACAAACATACAAAAAAACCCTTTCTTCTTATACAAGCACTCACACATAGAGATACAAACATTAGTATTTCCACAATGTCACAAGCTAAAGAAAATCAGTGATGAGGATTTCTCCTCATGATATAATTTTTCAAGAGAAGGCATTAGTTTGAAGCTGTAGTTTTTGAAGACGTAATAAAAAAAAAAGTCATAAATGATATATTCATTTATATTCATTTTGCAAGAGATTCACTTCAGTTCCCTCTGCAGTTACATGACGGGGTAGCAGGCATACAGAGCAATGCCACACTGATCGTTCTGGTTGCGTGCCATCCGGATGTATCCCTGATCTCCGAAGGAAGTTCCCCAGCTGGAGAGTAAAATAAATAAATAAATAAATAATTTCCGAGATAATGAATCATCAGCTAAATGTAATTAAATGTTTTTAAAACTTAACATTTTGTTATTGCTGCATCAAGTCATTCTTATCTTGTTTTTTTATTTTTATTTTTAGTATTGTTTGAAATGTTTTTGTTGAAAAAGAAAAGAACATCAAACCAGGTCCAGTGGTTGATTAAATGCTTGTTGATATGAATTCTAAACATGAACAAAAATGTCTTTCTTCTTACTTTTCCATCTAACTCAGTATCATTTATATTTAAGCAATAACAAAGGACAGGGATGTCATATGAATAGATGTGTCCAAACTTTTGACCAGCTGTATTATTTTGAAATTGTGATTTTCTTGCATTACTTAATTATAAAGTGAAATTAAAATGTAATTAAACTGAAATTTAATTTAATTTAATGACGAAGTCCAACTGCTGTACTGTTGACAAAAAACAGCAATTATAAACAATTTTTTTAGATAATTTAAAGAATAGTCCTGTCAGCAAAAACTGAAAGCCTGAACAGAATGTAACAATCAGTCTTTGCATCGTAATGATATGCACTTTTCTAAAAAGCCCTGACTTCTCTCTTTCACTTCCTGTTTGTCTTCTAGAGTCATCCAGAATGCACCACATTAGTGAACAGATGGTGGAAGACAAAAGAAGCCCTGTCCATGAATTCACTTTGTATATATATAACCCAGATTCAAGAGAAATCAGTGAAAAGGTCTCACCTGTTCTTTACGAGCCAGTAGTCTTGTCCATCCAGAGTACCGTAGCCCACAACTAACACCGCGTGATTCACATTCTGCGTGCATGATGGGTCATTATACACTCCTGAAATTATAAGAAGAAATGACCAATCTCATTAGAATTTTCTGAACAGCTATAAATAATAATTTCCAGGAAAACTTTATGAACTCAAATTTTTCTTCTAAACAATGCAAAAACTCCTTCATTTCCCCCAAACATCTTTAAACTATTTTTCCATTTACTTTGCACCTGATGAGGTGTATCTTACCACTCCTGTAGAAACTAAATCTGGGCCGCCTAGCATCAATTATCACTGAAATGGGTCCAATGGTAGCAACAGCCTGCTTTAGAGCATCCTCATCCCCGTGCCGCAGAAAATGGTAACTGGAGCAGTTGGCTGCACGAGTTGCCGGGTTGTAGCGGCAGGGATCATCCTGATGTTAAAGGAAAAAATATTACAGGATCTGATGCAGTCCAGGAAAGAACTTCATAAACATAAAAAAAAAGAAAAAGAAAAAATATTGTTTTACAACATACAGGGCTGACCTAATGCAGAATTGAACTGACTAGGAGGGGCACCAAAAATTGAAAATATAAGTTTCACTCCCATTCATTAACTAGCTTTTTGAACTTAATCTAGTGGCCTGTGGTGATGTGACCTTTGACACATGAATAATAGTTTGGCAAGGCTGTGATTATATATGTGATTTTTTGATTATACACTGCACTTTGTTAAAACCACTCCTTTAGTCTTGTAGACATTACTAAAAATGCTCTCCATTGATTGGACTACATCTCACTTTCCAAAGTAGAAATTCAGTGGTGTCATAATTTGCAAGAGTGTTGCAAACTCCATAAATATTGTCATAATTTCCATACTTGATATTTCTGGTCAGGATAGTCACTGAGTATTTCACATCACAAAGTTGTTGTTGTTGTTTTTTTCATTTTTTATTTTCTTTTGGTTAAATTAAAAACATCGCCACCCCCGTGAGCCTGGAACAGTCTGTTGAAAAGTCTCAGAACCGGCTTCCTCCTCCACACAAACAACAGCGAACTACATCAAGCCTGGAGGACAAACATGTTGTCCGCTCCGATTAATTTATTGTTGCTCCAAAGAGACGTTAACAGCTGACCACAGACAAGTGTGAGTGTTGCTGTCTGCAGCCTGAAGGATCGGACTCAACTTCTTGCTGGTGTTTATACACCCACCTAGGTGTTTCATACAGGATTTTGTAAAGCTTGTGTTACAGTCCTATGTTTAATATTTTGTAAAACTTTTGTAAAAGTTGGACAGAATATAATGATTGAAAATCATCAAACTCTAGTATTAATTGAAAATAATATGAAAATAATATAAAGACAGCATAACCTAGGATTATATTAAGATTATATTAAAAAACATAACATTTCTTAATTGAAATTTTCTATGTACAAATTGTTTTTATTTCTATACACACACTTCACTTGATTTTAAACTAATAAATGTTTTTCTTTATATAATCTTAATGTAATCATATTTTATGTTTATCTTTATGAACAAAAAATAACTTTGCTACTGTCTACTCCATTTTGTTGTAAATAATGAATTTAGATATTTGGCCTTATGTTAACGAAGAAGGAGGTATACTTTATTAATCCCATTGGAAATTAGTCCGCTGCACTTAACCATTCACTCAGTGAAGCCACTACCAATCAAGTGTCTGGGGAGCGGTGTGTAGAGATGTTCAGGAAGGTACCTTTCTCACGGGTACTTGCTTTTCATATATTTAACATTTGTAACGTCCCTACTAACCTGGAGATGGCTGATTAATTAAAGGAGGGTGACAGGGATTGAGATGAATCACTGTTTTAACTGAGATTTTTGCCTTGGAACTATCGGTAACTACTGGATGTTCTTTTAAAACAGAAGTGTGCGCATAAGGTGACACATGCATGTGTGTTCACTTACACGTCCTGTATACGGGTAAGAAGCATCAGAGTCGATTCCTTGGTTGTCAATGACATATTGGAAAGCTCGGCTTATGTAGCCTCCGTTGCAGCCATGGTTGCCATATTTGCCAGAACAATCCACCAGGTTTTGGGGACTGAGATCCACCAGCTTTCCCGTTGTCTTGGCTAACTGACCTTCCAGGGCCCCTGCAACACTGAAGGCCCAGCAAGCTCCACAAGCACCCTAAATTAAAACAAAAACAAAAACAACCAATGTCATGCTCATATTCTTAGTCTTCCTCTAATGTCCACTTTAACAGCACAGAAGCACTTTTTATAACTCCAATTCCAAAAATATTGGACCGCTGTGTAAAATGTAAATAAAAACTGGATAAAATTTGTTTTTATAATATTATCATATCATATTTTTAAAAAATGCAAAAATATAAGTTCCCTTATGCACTCCACTGCATTAAAAACAGTGGTGATTGCTATGTTCTAGTGTGAATAAAATACAGGTTTATGAGATTTACAAACCACTGCATTCTGTTTTTGTTTTTTCAAAGTGTTTTTGGAATCGGGGTTGTAAAACTATGACATAACATAAAAAAATAACAAACAAAAAACCACCAGAGAACTTTCAGGGTTTAGTAAACGAGGCAGTGATCTTCTTCGTAGTAATAAAAGTGGATGTGGTGAAATCCTCGTGCAAACATTGGACTGATTCTTCTCAAAAGCACTAATACACAAACCCTGATTTAAATGCCCTCTTTTTTTACCTGCATCTTTACACTGGTGACATAACCCTTCTGTCTCCAGTCCACGGTGTCTGGTACAGGAGAACCTGATGCCCCTGCAAAGGGAGATGGCGCCCTCTGGATGTCAGTGGGAGGAATGAGAGTGGCAGAAAACTGCAGGATCTCTTCTTCTGTCTATGAGGAAGAACACACATTATGGAATGAGACACAAATATCTGTTACAATCAGCCTTTTCTGTCTGAATTCAGATATTCCAGTTCATTTAATGGATGTAGAATTATTTTGACAGTTTTTTGATGTTGCTTTCAATTAAATAATAAGAAACACTTGACATTTTTTATTCATGAAAATGCTATGTTATTATTCAAGTATTTGTTGATTTTTTCTACAATCATTTTATATGTTCCCAAAGACTGGGAACATTTTAAAATATTTTTTTTCCTTCTAACTAATCATAAGAATAAATTATTGGGTGATTGTTGATAACCTCTCCAGGACAATGAGAACCTTTTTAATATTAACAGAATGGAGAGAGCAGTCAAAAAAGAGAATTGTTTCAGCTTGCTGTTCCTGCTGTTGCAAGAGGTCATATGTAAATACATAACTACCATTTCAGATTTTTATGAGCACATATTAAAAAATGCCCTGATAACATTCTTGGCAGTATGCAACTAATTTAACTAATGTGTTAAAATAGGGAAACATGTTTCACTGTATACTTTATATACACTAACACATGTTAGGCCTCTTCCACTTTAGTTTCTTGGGAGTCAGATGTTTCTTGTGGTACGGATGAATTCAATAAATAAACAGAATGGACTTCAATTTTGTCTGAATGCTGAAAACATTCTCCAAAACACAGACTGAGGTGAAGCAGGTCACAGACCAGACAACAGCTGAGATTCCAGTATGCAGTCTGAGTGCTTTGGTTATTCATTAGGTTAGCTCTGGAATATACCGTGTTGACTGGAGAATAGATCCTAGGCAGCCTGATGGGTGTTTGAGCTAAGAGGAGAAATCATCTCATTACCCCAGTCAAGTCTCAAAGGCCAGAACCAAAAATCTGCAGCTACTCAGGAAAGAAAGTTTAGAAGAGCCAAAGGGTTACAGGTAAAGCTTGGTGCTTTACCAGTCATAGTTACTAATTTACATTCTGCAGAAAGTTAAAGCAAAGGTACCATAATTTTATTTTTGAATGTTAGTTTTTTTTATACTCATTTTAAGTGTCAGTTTGAAATGTTATGAATGCTAACTGAATAAATTAACACACCTGAGATAAAATTAGCAATGTGAAAATATGCATTTGTGCCCTACTATATGTTAAATATTAGCCTGCTTGACTTGTATTTGTTTTTGTTAGAGGTATCTAAAGCACCCAAAAGACAATAAATACAAAATATGAAGACACTGAAAGGCCATGGTGGCTGTCTTTTTGATTTAAGCTTGATTTTTCACCTCAGGAATAATTTTCCAGAGCTCCATCTCGCCATACTTAATCTTTTTCCATTTGTGGGTCATAAAGCTCGAGATATTTCTTGATCTAAACATCTAGTTTCTCATTCACTGGTTTAAACATGAGAGAAAGCAACAGGGGATGAAAGGGTGCTTCTACAGAAACTAAAAATGTGAACTGCAGAAGTGTAGATGTACATGCAGGAAGTGAAAAAAAGTATTTTGAGGGGCAGGTGGAAACTGATAATATGACTGTGGCATGAGGTTTCTAGCCAGCATCACTGTGGAGGTTTTATGTGGAAAATGATGGTCAAGTGTTTCGTCATAACTCTGTTGGGCCTAAAGACAGAGACTTTTGAGTCACATGTAGCCTCAGTTTTCTGCCAGTAATCTATCATCTATCACATACCCAGCTACTCTTCAATATGGATCAGCTTTGATCCTGTTGACCTTTCAACATCATTAATACAAGAGAGTGTCTCACCAGGTCTCCCATGTGATTCATGCCCAGTTCATAGGTGTGAAGTCCCATTGAGGCCTCCAGGTTGTGCACAGTAATCATCTTCAGGTTATTCTCCCACAGCTCCCGGCGGTGAGCATCCTCCACCTCACATAAAGAAAGAGCAGATGAGGTGAAAATGCTGTATAAGTTAATTATAAGCCTTGTGTAGCGCTTGTACAAATATAACACTTTCTAAAAAATATTTATTACTGCTACTTTTTGTCACATACATCATTTTTGTAGCTCCTCCCATGTGTCTTCTTCCACAGCTCCCAGTGGGCATCCAGTGTGGATTCAAACATGGCTGCTGCCCCAGCACACAGGGAGATGAGCAGCAACAGCAGGCCTGCAAACACACAAACATAGACGATGACACGAGAAGACAGGATGTCACCTGACCTTTGATGAGACTGATGCTCGCTAATACACAGAGAAAACAATAAGTTTCTAGTCAGAAACAGACCTTAGTTTCATAAAAACGACACATAGAGACTCTGGCATGACACAGACCAAAATATTTTCAGAGCTATTTTACATATTGACAAAAAGAAAACAACAAAAAGATGGAAATAGGTGTTTAGTAACTCTAAAAAGTTAACAGAAGCCTAGATGACCTAGGCTTGTTATCAGATTGCTGGCAATAAATCTAAACCAAACTGATCTAGGTCACCCCTGCTTCTTAGAAACAGCACTCTGTATATATAGTTGAGATTAACCTGAGTTTTTAAGCTCAAGGCCAATTTGGGGGTCAGGTCTTAGCAATACTATTATTTTTAAATACTTCACATAATATGGAAGAATAATTGTGTTTGAAAATGCATCAAGTAGCTGCATTTTAATTTCACCTTATGTTTTTTGGTTATGTAGTGCATTAGGCAGGACTGATAAAAATGTGTTTTTAATGCAAAAACATATACACAAGTAAATAATATGGTGTAGAAAAGGTTGGCAACAAGCTGAGAAAGGCATACAAGAATCAACAAACAGGCCTCAAAATACAGGGAGAGTGTATTGCTCAGTTTTCTTACAATGACTAAGGGCAAATATACAAAACTGAAGACACTGAAGTGATTCCACTGAACACTGCTGTTTGAACTGAGTATTCAAGCATGTTACCAGGCTGTAATTGGTGCTGATGTTGTCTTCAGGGGTTTTATACTGAGGTGGATCATTGGCCTCATCTACATAGCAAAAGTCACTTTAAAAAAAAACAACTTTTTGCACAGATCACTGTGTCTTTAGTTTCTGAGTGTTAAGAGAAGTCTCAAGTATCACTTCCACATATTTAAGGCTGTGCAAAATTTTCAAATTGACGCTACAGTCACAAGACCTGAAGTGAAACTTATGAACAAGCAAAACGTACAGCGATGAATATGAAGCTCCACCCGTTTTACCTGGTACAGTTCCCAGCTGGGAAGAGGACCCACTTCAAGCAAATACACACAATATCCTCAGTGTATAACCCAAATGTAATATGATATATATAATATTTTTTAACCAGAATTTATAACTCACCAGGCTTCTCATACTAGTGTATGTGATTTAAAGTGATTTAAGTAAGCTATCTACTCCATTTTTACTTGGACTTTTACCCAAAAAGGCCTTGAGTGGCTTTTTTCCGCTTCGTTTTGTTGCTAGTTTCATAAATACAAACACAAAAACGAAGGATTCCGGTTTTATATTACTTTTAAACTGTTTTACTAAACAAATGCAACAGCGTAGTTGTACAGCACAGCCTTCCCGTCTATGGTGTAGTTACATAAGGATATACTAAAAATACACCGAGTGTGTTTTGATCTTTTCTTTTTCTCCAATTATTAAACGTGTTAGACACACTTTCATTGTGATGACGTTATAACAAGGTTACAAAGTATGTCCATCTATAAACACACCTGCAGCATGAACAAAGTCTTTGAAAACGAAAGTAAAAGCAAACTAAAAAAAATATGAAGCTTTTTATGGGGCGATGTCCCCCTTTTTGTTTTACCAGCCATTAATATCTCTACTAAAGCTATTAAAGTATGACTAGAAAGTGTTTCACTTGCCTTGATTAGTCGGACTCATCTTTGCTAGTGCGCTGAACGCAGTCTGACTGCGTTTCCTTGTTGCTTTTATTTAAGAACAAAGTGTCACATGTTCTCTCGCAGTTCTTCCTCTTTCGAAAGTAAAAGCTATACCTTTCGCTTCACAGAGCAGAAGAGGAATAGTTGAAGGCATAAGACATAAAATAGAAGGTAAACAAAAAACACTTATTCAGAGGTTTTCCCAAAAATTGATCCACAGGATTGCACCCTTTCGGAAAGTATGACAAGTACACACACTCAGCATTTTAATGCACATTAAAAGTGTCTTACTTCCCACATTTAGCCTTTTCATTACACCCTATAAGCAATCTAGTTTTGTAGTTTTAATTATTTAATTAATTAGTTAATTAATCTTTAGTTCAGTGTAGTTGGGTTATTTCCAGATTGGGTTTTGCTCGTTATTATTTTAAGTTTTAGTTTGGCTTCTTGTTAGATTGAGAGTTGTTTTTTTTTTTTATATTAGTATGGCAGAGGCAAGATTAAAGAAGTTCAGAATAAACACAACAGAAGCACACCGCTTTGTAAAAGAAGATATCTCACAGTCATGTTTCATATGACACAATTCCTTTCTTGAAATGACAAATTCGACCAAGCTGACAAAGATATTTTCAACAATATTTCCTTTAAGTTTTCATTTCATCTGCACGGAGTAAAATCATAATTTTAGCTGTAGCTATCCATATTAACCTTGCTATGAGACTATCATATGTGCAAATGACAGTTTTCTCTGAGGGTTAGAAATATAGATATTGGAAAACTTGGAGAATGGAAAATGATATTATGGCAATACACTCATTAGAATTTTATATTTAATTCACTGAAACTAATGAGAAAGGTCAGGAAGGTCATTAAAAATGTTGGAAGTTCATTCTGCAGTTTCAGGAATAAGTGGTTCTGGACAGAAGTGAAGGTCAAAATAAATATTTGACCTGTCAGCTCTAAATGAAAGATCATGAGGTCAGTGCGTTTTCAGGCAGCGCTGTGGGATGAACACAGACAACTGAAAGAGGAACAAACCAAATCATGCATTTCAGTCATGAACATATAAGTTCAAGTAATGGATTTCATGACACTACATGCTTTTATAGAGTAATTCGGCCAGACCACAACATAAGGGTGAGCCATCTTCATCAGACCCGAAGCAGCCACATCACATAACTAGTAAAGTTTGATAATGATTTATTTACAATATATTGATTCATTAGGTTATTTGACACAGACGAGGAGCTGATTATAGCTTTGGGGTGGACCTAACGTCAAAACAACAAACAAAAGGAGCCTATCTCGAGGATTCACCAAACTTACCTAATCAAAAAGAATCAAACCAAATGACAGCAACTTGCCTCCCTAACTACGAAAAACAGGAGAAAACCATCATCAAACAAAAAATATTGTTCAGTACGATGGGTCTCAGTTTCTGCTGCCTCATTCAGATGGTCAGAATTTTACTTAAACAATATGAAAAAATGGGTTCAATCTGCCTTCTATCAATGCTTCAGCCTAGTGGTCTTACAATGGTGTGGGAGATGTTTCCACTTTGTACCTCTGAGCAAGTGCCACAGCCTTTTAAGTTCTAAAAGCAAAAGGGGATCCAACCAATTATTAAGTGTATGCAATAAGGTGTACCGTGAATGTATAAACTGTAACTGTAACTATTTGTGTTACTGTGTTTCTTCCAGATACTAACCCCAAGTTACTCTCTGATGCATCCATCGGAGTATGAATGCATGTGAATGTAGTTAGAAAGCACTAAGAAACAGTGCTTGTGAGAATGGGTGTGATTGGGTGAATGTGGCATGTTGTATAGAGCGCTTTGAGTACTCCAGGAGAGTAGAAAAGCGCTATATAAGAATCAGTCCATTTACCATTTACCATATGGGCAGAAAGAAACCAAATGAAGCCCTGGCTTCCATTACAACAGTGTTTAAAACTGACATGATTTAATTTAATTTGATTTGATTTATATAGCGCCAAATCACAACAACAGTCGCCTTTATATTGTAAGGTAGACCCTACAATAATACATGCAGAGAAAAACCCAAGAAACATATGACCCCTTATAAGCAAGCACTTTGGCGACAGTGGGAAGGAAAAACTCCCTTTTAACAGGAAAAACCTCCAGCAGAACCAGGCTCAGGGAGGGGCGGCCATCTGCTTCAACTGGTTGGGGTGAGAAAAGGAAAGGACATGATTTCAGCTGCCAGTTATCCAACATGATCTGACAGCAGCTCATTTCCAGTTTTATAGAATGTGAGGCTGTTTAGAAAATCTGGAAATGTAACACACAGGGTTTTAGTATATCATATGATTATAGTTTATGGTGTTTTGGTGTATCATTAAGTTATTGTACAGTTAAATACTTTCATCTGACTTACTTTAGTGCCCACATGGTGTAGAACCATTGGAAAGTATTTTTGTGTGGATATCCTGATCTTTACATCACTTATTCCCATATTTGCTTGTGTTTTTGTGTGATGACATGAAAAAAAAAATTCCAAATGAGGCATTCAAATTCAAAATGAACCTTTTATTCAATTTCATAGAAAACATCTTGTTTTTTGGAATCTAAGACTCAAAAACATTTAATACCTGTTTTAAGTGAACCTGTTCGCTAACTCCAAATTCCATTTCCTGTTAGAAAAGACTGTAAACAAACATATTGTACTGTAGTGATTGCGGATGTGTTGAAATGAACATTTACTCTGAACATTTCCAAGTGTATATTCGTCTTATAGTAGTCTAAGCAAAGCCCCTTCATTTTCCCTAATCTCTTCACAGGATGGGGTAGCTAGCGAGGTTGGTGATGCCGCAGAGGTTGCCACGGTTACGTGCCATCAGGATGTATCCCTTGTTGCCCCATTCCTCACCCCAGCTGTGAAGAAAAGACAAAAGATGGAGTCAGAGATGGAACGACGGAGACGATGAAATATCGCCAGGAGTCAAACAGCATTTCAGCTTATCATTTTGACAGATGACATGAAAACAACAAACAACCAACACTTAATTTTAGTGGACATTTGAGACACCTGATGCCATTCAGACAAGTGACATGTTCCACCTGTTCTTGACAATCCAGTACTTCTTCCCCTTGGTGTTCACTCCATAGCCTACTGCCAGTACGGCATGATTGACGTCATCTTTGTTACAGTTGGGATCGTAGTAAACACCTGGGTTCACGACAGAGAAACAAAGAGCTGCATTAGTGAACAGTGCATAAACTATGTACCTCGCACAATTTTTAATGTTGAATATAACCAGAAAGTTGTTGATGTGTTATGTTTAATTCTTTTACTGGCTTTTTTTTTACACCAATATAACCTAATTTTACCTTTATTTAAAGTTTAATGCTCAAAATGAAGGTGTGAACTCTATATTTAGGTGATTTAATTCATATTTAATGAAGAAATCCTGACTAAACAGGCCCTTATAAATTCTAGGATTTTATTCAACACATTTTCCTTCCCTTATATGAAGTAGGTGCAGGTAACAATTTCATCTGACCAGACATCTGAGAAGTTTACTGACCATGCTTGTAGAACTGGAAGCTGCTCTGTTGTGCATCGATGCCCACAGACACTGGACCAACTTTGTAGAGTGCAACAGCCAGCGCGCGCTCATTACCCACTGGGATCTCCTTGTAGCCTTTGCACTGGGCTGCCATGCCTGATGCATTGTAGCGGCAGGACTGATCCTGCAGGCAGGACAAAGGAGGAGAAAATGCTAAAACCATTTGTTGCTGATTTTTAAAGTGGCAATTCTTGATATTTAAGATTTTAAATTTCTACTGTGTGTCAGCAAACTGTAAACGTCATTGCTATGTTTGGGGAAAAGCAGACTAAAAAAAGCAACTAATAAAAATGAAGAACTGCAACAATAAGCCACAATAACTGAACTTAAACCTCAGATTCATCAGGCTGCTACTTTTCATGTCTTTACCTCACAGTGTAATCATATTCAGGTAGAATATCGAATTTTAATCCAATGGTTATTACTGATTAACTGACAATAAAAACAAATGAATAATTGTAGTATAAATGAATAATCAAAATACTTGCTATGCAAGGTTTTGATACCTTGTGACTCTTCTGTCACATGCTTATATCACATGATGTGTTTGGTGCAATTCCAACTAGCCAAACAATAGAGAGACGGCAGATTTGTATCATTACCGAGCAGATGTACTTCCTCCTCATATTACCAGATGACTAAAGAAGAAACTATGCACACGCTGTGGGAGAGTTTCCTCTTCATCATTTCTCCTGAATCTCCCTCTGGTAAGATGTTTGCAGCTACTTTACTGTCAAAATGGAATATTTTCTTCCTTGTTGCGTGTGGTTGGTGAAGTGTGTGAAGGGGACAAGTGTGACACCCTCACAGCCAAGTGAGAACCTCTTCACCATTTTGGTTTCAATATGTGTCTGCAGCTAACAGCTGATTAGATCAAAACTGACTACAGTTCCAACCAGTCTTTCATTATCCATTGATAACTCTGATATCACACCCTCCCCTCAGGTTAGGAGTCTTGGTGTCATCCTCGATGGCACTCTGTCTTTCACAGCACATATAAATAATATCACTCGGTCTTCCTACTTTCATCTCCGTAATATTAACCGCATTCGTCACTCACTCACTCCACACAGTACCGCCATACTTGTCAATGCTCTTGTCACATCTCGTTTAGATTACTGTAATTCTCTTCTCTATGGTCTACCTCATAAATCCCTCTATAAATTGCAGTTAGTTCAAAATACAGCTGCTCGTATTATTTCCAGAACTAGATCCACTGAACATATAACACCTGTTCTTAAAGAGCTCCATTGGCTTCCAGTTCACCTCCGTGTCAATTTCAAGATCCTGCTTCTCACTTTCAAAGCACTTTATAACCTCGCTCCTCCATATCTATCCGATCTTCTCCATACATACTCACCCCTTTGTACACTCCGCTCTTCTTCAGCTTCCCTTCTGTCTGTTCCACCTGCTCGCCTGACTACCACGGGACTCAGAGCCTTTAGTTGTTCTGCCCCGAGACTTTGGAATGCACTTCCACTTGTTCTCCGGACCACACACTGTCTCACCACTTCTAAATCACGTCTCAAAACTCATCTATTTATGAGTATTATTTATAACAACTAGGTTAAAAGACTTTTTGTGAAAGTCTGCAAAGCTTCTTTGTAAGAGTGCCTACACAGAACAAACTTCTAGCTTATCTTAAGTACTGGAAGGGGTGGGGCAATCACTCATTTAAAAAAAAAAAAACACCAACTAAATTATACTTGTTTATTACTTTAAAAAACCCTCGCCTGACTGCTTTGGTCCATCTTGCCTTTATGTGTTCAAGCACCCAGTGATATTAAAATATAAGTGCTTAGTTTATAGAGAATGTGACACTCACTACATGAAATGAACTGAAGCGAAAGGCTCGGATTAATAAGCTACTTCAAGTTTAGTTGTGTGTTTGGCAGAGTGGGTTGCTCACCTGTCCAACCTATGGGTAGGCCGCTTCAGAGTCAATACCTCCATTGTCATTCACATACTGGAAGGCATTGGTCATGTAGCCTCCTCCACAGCCGTCGTTCTCTGTAACACAGTCCACCAGGTTCTGAGGACTGAGGTCAACGAGCTGCCCGGTCTGCTTGGCCAACTGCCCCTCAAGGGCCCCGGCAGAGCTAAAGGCCCAGCAGGAGCCACAGGAGCCCTGTCAGGGGTCAAAGAAAGACTGGTGAGTAAGAGGTTTAGTTTGATATGTACATACCACTGTGACTGGACTGTTGCTGACAACAGTAAGAGGGAACTAAGCCGGCATGGAAGCTATAATCAGCGGAAATGTAAGAAACCCAGATCAGACCAGAGTTGGTAGGAAACAAGAATAAATGTGCACATTGTAAGGAAATAAATACCAAGCTGTTCTGATAAGCAATTATTTTTTAAGGAAACCACTTGTGGAGAGCCTGTTTTTTCATAGAATAATCAGTCATCAAGAAATAACAGCATATTTAAAACATATTTATCATATAAAAGAGAATCAAATTAAACAGATTAAATCAACATCACAGCAAATACTGTGTCTTCTCCTGTCTGTCCACTGGGAGGCAGACTGTGACAGCATTGACAAAGAAAGAAAGCCATTTCTGTTTGCTGATCGAAAGGCTGTAACTGCTGTGAATTTGGGTTGTAAATAGAATCGGCTGCTGGGCAGTTTGTGGTGTGCAGTAATGTTGAAACAGTGTTAATGACACACAGTGAGAAATGGTCTTTTTTACAGGTCTGGACCGACACATCCAGCGCTAATGAATCACTGACACCGCCATCGTGTTTGGCTTTCATCCAGGGAATAGGGACTTGCTGTAATATAGATGAACATTTATGTTGAATTTAAATTAAAAGGTTATTCTTGTTAACATGTGTTGGGTGTAACTAATGCTTCTATGCCTGAATAGGAACAAATCCCTTCCCTGCATGTTATGAAGAACCTTCCTGGATGAGTGCATGATGTATTAACACAAGATTAATGCTTATAACTCTGAAACACTTACGTGTCCACATACATTTGGCTGTAAATTGTGTCTAGAAATAGACGGACCCATTTCAATCGTATTCCCTATTCAGACGAACAATTAATAGCTTATTATTTTCTTATTTTTGGCCTTCATTTTGAAATATCTGAGTCTTCACACCTTTGCTGCTCCACCTCACTCTGCTGCTCAGAGATGCCCCAATTAAAAACTTTGTAAATCTGAAATCCAATCGGTGAATGTTGTGTGTGGCTTTGAGCTCTGCGATAACAGAAATTTGCCTTAAACGATGAAAACATCAGAAACACAATTCAGTCATCATAAAAGGAGCTCAGGATGAAGCAGCAGAGCTGTTAGTATGCAGAGACTGCAACCAGTCTGCTGCATAATTCATGAACCACAGGAACCAAAGCAAGAGCTAAAAAAAAATCCTGTTTATGGCTGTGTGTTCAAATCCATCCGCCATAAATTTTACTAATTTATGTTATCTATCGCAGTTACCTATTTTTGACACTGATATAACGATTATTTCTATGATAATTTGTTATCAGAATAAACAAACTGTTTAAATACAGTCATACAAATATATTCACCACTCCCACCAGATGAATGTTGTTTACATAAATGGTTGTTTAGTTTGCTCTCAAGTGGTTACGTCTTTAAATATTTAAATAAATGCTGCAACGATTCAAGCTTTTTTTCAAGTATTTTTCTGAATCCTTTTTCTTTCTTCGAGGTTACAGTAAAAACGATCTTCACAAATTGTGAATTACATTCAGTCTTTTCAAGACAACAGGCTGCTGAATGTTTTCATTTAAACTAGAGATGAATGTAAAGGTGTTCACCTGACATAAACTATTAATAACTATTCATCTCTGATTTCAGAGGGTTTCAGAAACATGTACTTTGACTTTGTGGGTAAACAATGTCAGATCACGCTGCTAAACACAACATAAAATGTGTAACTGAAATCCCAGTTGATGTCATTATTCTTGCCTCTGCCTTCAACAGCAGTGTCCCTCCCACCTGTTTTTCTTTCCAAAATTTTTAGTGTAGTTGAAATACTGTTCAATCCCACTGTTGTAAGTAGGAATTAACAAGATCCATACAAAAAGCTTTAAACGGGAAAGAGCTGAGGGAAATATCTGACTGAGTCTGACTTTCCCCAGCTTGGACTCGACCCACCATGCTTTATTGTGCCATTCTTGTCCATGTGTTAGACTTACTAATGAATGTGGCTAACCAACCAAAGGCTTTAAAAAAAGATATACAAAACTTTAAACGTCAATCATGGTGGGACATTTTGTATCAACAACTAAAGAAAATCCCTTTGAATACCTCATGTGAAAATTGTTTGTTGTGATGTTGCACTAAAAAAAATAAAAATGACTCATTTGTAACCCAACACTGCAGTCTGTTGACTTTATTCTGACCTTGATAGAGGTGTTAGCAGGAAAGATATCTGGGTTTTAAAGGCCAACACCAGCACCAATAGCTGCTCGGAAATCTGATTTATTTTTTATTTTGTCCAAAAACAAGAAAACACGCTTACGAAACCAACTCTTCCTTTTAAACTTCCTTTTTGTTGAACAAAAATACAGTATAACATGCACAATTCAGTACTTGACCAGTTAAAACCCTCAACATCCAAGTTATGTTTACATATCCCCCTTTTGTCAGGTCTGTGATGGCAGACTGTGTGGAGAGTGGACAGACTGTGGACCCAAATGCAGACTAAAGACACGGTACTGGACTGCAGTCAAAAATGAAAGTGAGCTTTTTATTTTTGACAGCACAAAATACAACCAAAGAAAAAGGGAGACTAAAAGTAAACAAAAACTAAACTGCGAAAACTAAACACAAGGTACCTGGAACAAGAAAACCTGAGACCTGAAACATGACGGATGATGAACATGACAGACCCATCACCATGACACCTTTAAATTGAAATATTATAATTCCGTGTTCATTATTTTGTGAATAAGGAACCAGATTTTGGGAAAATTATTTATTTTTATATCGAGTCAGATTACATAATATCAGTATCAACAACAAAGCAGCAGTCAAAAAATACACAACTGTCCAGCGCTAAACATCCGGTAAAGTCACAACTTTTTACAATAGATATACACATATTTTTAATGAAACCTTGTAGCCTTGGACAGACGTCTGTACTTCTGGTTACCCCCTGATTTAGTAGTTAATGATAACCACAGTGTTGGGGAGTAATGGAATACATGTACCGCCGTTACGTATTTGAAATACAAAATATGAGTAACTGTATTCCGTTACAGTTATCGTTTGAAAGGGTGGTATTCGGAATACAGTTACTTTGCTGAAATGAATGGATTACACTGCGGTATTTTCCTGTTTCATATGTTGGGCTATGCGATCTCTATTTTTGGGAATTCCATGCCGGTGGAAACCCAAACAAAACTCGCATTAAGAGGCTCTAATGCCTGTGTCTCAACCTCGCGGCCCATGTCACCCCTACTTGCGGCCTGCATAATGACGTGAAGAAATATTTTAAAAAAATTATTCACAAAAATGATTTAATATGAAGGCAATAGGCAGAGCGTTACAGGCATAGCCCTAAAGAATGTAGCCTCATGGGCAGTGTAGTCCGTGCTGCAGGGAGAATGGACTGCCATACCCATTATGTGTCTGTGAGCGAGGGAGGGAGAAAAAGAGTCGTAAAGTAGGAGCTGTCACCGACCAGAAACGGGAGCTGGAAGCATGTAAATATAATAATAACCACTGCAGCCAAAAAGAGTGCCTGAGGAGCCCATATGTAAGTAAGCTATTAAGACTCGACTGTACACTGTGTTCATGTTTTCCTCCGAAAGCAACAAGTTGACCCAGACAACAAAGTAAAGCTAGTTTTCGGTTACGAGCCCGACACGGAACCCAACGTATTAGCCAGAGGTCCCTTTACTACGGTTCGGAGCCGCGGATATGTTTTATATACGCGCGGAATTGTTTTCTATACGAGATCGCTGCAAAAAGTGCAGCCTTACATAATGTCCACCCTACTGTTACTCATTTTATATTAAGATTTAAAAATTTAACTTCAGTGCACTGTGCAGTTACATGACGGGGTAACAGGCATACAAAGCGATGCCACACTGGTTGCCTGTGTTGCGTGCCATCCGGATGTATCCCTGATCTCCGAAGGTAGATCCCCAGCTGGAGAGTAAAATAAATAAAAAAAATCATTATGAAATTATGGCTCATCAGTGAAATTGAACTGTTTTTAAAACTCCACATGTCATAATAATGTATTAAGCCATTTCTATCTTGTTTTTCAGTTTTTACTATTATTTAAAATCTTTTTACTATGTCAAATAACACAAATTATTCACAGAAAAAAAGAAAACACAAGAACATAAAACCAGGTGCAGTGGATGAAAAAATGCTATTAATGCTTATTCATATGAATTCTAAACTTAAACCTGACTTCAGCAGCTGGTTGCTTTGTTTTAATCTATGCATAAACATTAACAAAAATAAATAAATAAACATTAACAAAACTGTCTTTCTTCTTCTTTCTTTTTTTTATTTACATTTAACTAGGTGCAGTGCATGTTTAATTATTAATAGGGATAAGGAACTTATATACATGGGTATGTCAATACTTTTGATTGGCTGTATTCTTTTGAAGTCTTGATGTTTCCATGGATTAACTAATGTTTGATTAAACTTTAATTTAATGATGAAGGCCAACTGGTATATCGCAGCCCAACAGTCTGGAGAATTATTGCTTAAGTTTTAAAAAAAAATATCATTTGAAGAAATCCACTTTAGTCCTGTCAGCAAAAACTGAATGTCTGAACAGAATGAAACAATCAGTCTTTGCGTGCTAATGATATGTACTCTTCTAAAAAGCCCTGACTTCTCTCTTTCACTTCTTATTTGTCTTCTAGAGTCATCCAGAATGCACCACATTAGTGAACAGATGGTGGAAGACAAAAGAAGCCCTGTCCATGAATTCACTTTGTATATATATAAAACCCAGATTCAAGAGAAATCAGTGCAGTGAAAAGGTCTCACCTGTTCTTTACGAGCCAGTAGTCTTGTCCATTCAGAGAACCGTAGCCCACTGCCAACACACCGTGATTCACCTCTTGTGTGCATGACGGGTCATTATACACTCCTGAAATTATAAGAAGAATTACCAATCTCATTGTAACATTCCAAAAAGCTACAAATAATAATTTCCAAGAAAGTTTTATTAATTCAAGCTTTTCTTGAAACGTTGTCATTCCTCCAAACTTCTCAAAACTGTTTTTCCATCTGTATTTACATATTAATAGACAAGAGTACATGTGACACCTGACGAAGTGTATCTTACCACTTCTATAGAAACTAAATCTGGGCCGCCTAGCATCAATTGCCACTGAAATGGGTCCAATGGTAGCAAGGGCCTGCTTCAGAGCGTTCTCGTCCCCTTCAGGCAGAAACTGGTAACTGGAACAGTTGGCAGCACGAGTTGCTGGGTTGTAGCGGCACTGCTCATCCTGAAGTTAAAGGACAAAATGTTAAAGGATCTGATGCAGTCAGGAAAAAATAAATAAATAAAAATCTGAAATTATTCTTGTTTAAAAACATACAAGGCAGGCCTTAGGCAGAACTGAACTAACTGGGAGGTAGGACCTCATACCACTAGAAGTGACACCAACCAGCAGAAAACACAAACTCACTGCCACTCCTTAACTAAGCTTTATAATATGTTTAGTCCTTGAGCTTGCTCTACTTGCACCATTCTAATGTGACATTTGACATATGAATGATACTTTGGCAAAGTTGTGGATTATTTTGGATTATGAGCAGCAGTTTTTTGAAACCACCCCTTTAGTCACCAGACACTGGGAAACAGGCTCTCCCTTGACTGAACTGCACCTCACTCACAATAGAGAAAGTCAGTGGTTTCATAATTTGTACTTTGGGACAAAACTAAACCTAAAGATGGTTTCAAAATACACACATATTGTCATGTCCATATTTAATATTTTTGGTCATTATGCTTATAGAATATTTCACATCAAAAAGTTGCTTTTTCAAATATCTTTTCCTAAAATTAAAAACATCGCCATCCCCGTGAGGCTGGAACAGTCTGTTGAAGCGACTCAGAACTGGCTTCCTCCTCCACACAAACAACAGCGAACTACATCAAGCCTGGAGGACAAACATGTTGTCCGCTCCGATTAATTTATTGTTGCTCCAAAGAGACGTTAACAGCTGACCACAGACAAGTGTGAGTGTTGCTGTCTACAGCCTGAAGGATCGGACTCAACTTCTTGCTGGTGTTTATACACCCACCTAGGTGTCTCATACAGGATTTTGTAAAGCTTGTGTTACAGTCCTATGTTTAATATTTTGTAAAACTTTGTTCACATGGTATGAACAACAGAAATAAAACAGAATATAATGATTGAAAATCATTTAAACCCAATATTTAATTGAAAATTAGACAAAGACAACATAAACTAACATTATATAAACATTATATTAGATTAAAGTGTATGTGTATAATAAAAAATAAAGTAGCTTTGCTCCTGTCTACTCAATTTTTACTGTAAATAATGAAGTCAGATGTTTTGGTTTTACCTTGAGAAAATTTACCTATTACTAATATTATAGCTGAGATTGTTTACCCCCTGAAAACATCAGTTAAGTACGTAGTGCATGTTCTTTTAGCACAAAAGTGTACTCATAGGGCCATAAAAAGGTTGTGTGTTTACTTACACGTCCTGTATATGGGTATGAAGCATCAGAGTCGATTCCGTGGTTGTCGATGACATATTGGAAAGCTCGGGTCATGAAGCCTCCATTGCAGCCGTGGTTACCGTATTTGCCAGAACAATCCACCAGGTTCTGAGGACTGAGATCCACCAGCTTTCCTGTACTCTTGGCTAACTGGCCTTCCAGGGCCCCTGCAGCACTGAAGGCCCAGCAAGATCCACAAGCACCCTAAGTTAAAAACAAAACAAACTCATAGGATCTGTAATACAAATATGCTTATATTCTCAGTATTCCTCTAAATGTCCATCTTAATAGCACTGATGCACTTTTTTACAATACCAACTACAAAAGAAGTCCTGCAATGATTTGCAAATCCCATATTTCATTCAACATGTCAAATGTTGAAACTGAGACATTTTACAGTTTCATGACAAATATGAATTCAATTTTGAATTTCATGGCAGCAAAAGTTGTCTCACAAATGTTGGGATGGAGGCAACAAAAGTTTTGAAAATAATTAGGCTAACTGGCAAAAGGTATTTTACACAGCATCCCAACATTTTTGGAATTGCGGTTGTAAAACTTTGACCCCAAATTACATATCTGACTGCACTTGTAGCTGTGACAAAATAAACAAGCTGAAACACACTGGTCTGGCAACAAAGGTGTTCTTTATATTAGTTCTGTGGCTTGAGTTTTCCTTTCTAGTCTCTTTCCACACTTCTTAGAAATCCATAGAGAAATCCATTTTGATTTTGATTTAATATATACTATTCATTGATATAATAATAAATAAACACTGAGTGAAAAATCCCCCTTCAACAATGTTCTTGTAGCTACATCAAACAGAAATAGCATAAGTTCCTTGTGCATCATTTCACACATTTCTGTGTTTGGCAGCTCAACAGGGTGTAGGAGGTTGAAGAACTCAAGTGACTATATGAGAATGTTTTTTGGTCAGTTACATTTACAGTTGCACAGAACAGAAGCAATGCCAAAATCAATATGTGTGTGTCTGTGGTTAAATGATATTCATCCGCACAACACAAGTTAAAAATAAATTGGGCATCAAAATCTGTTTCTTTCTTTTAAAATTATTTTTTTTATCTGTATGATTTTTTCCCCTTAGACTCTATGCAAAACAATTTTAGCACAGAAAGTCATATGGATTTAAAATATCTTAAAGTAATGCAAATTTTAGCACTAAAAGTTTCTAGAGACAAATAAAGTGAAGCTTTGGAATGGACTATTTACATACAGGAAGAAAAGGCGGAACATTAAGACATATATTTCCTTATTTCATCTTAAAATTTTTTTTTATATTAACCATCCAAAAACTAAGATAACGAGACGGTTTTGAAAGTATTTAGGTTAAAAAAAAAACCCCTGTAAGACCATGCTACCCACCTTCTTTGCACCAAAACAAGTGGAAGTGACAAAATAATTGCTAAACTAGTAACTGCGGTAATGACATCCTGTGTAAACATGAACTTATTCAAAGAACAAGGAACAGGATGATGGGGGAGATGTTGACACTACTGCCTGTGTGGCTATGAGACATGAAATGTTTTTGCTCTTCTCAGCAGCACTAATACATATACAATGATTTAAATGCCCTCTTGTTTTTTTTTACCTGCATCTTGACTTTGGTGACACAACCCTTCTCTCTCCAGTCCATGGTGTCTGGTATGCCAGAACCTGATGCCCCTGCAAAGGCAGATGGCGCCCTCTGGATGTCAGTGGGAGGAGTGAGACTGGCAAAAAACTGCAGGATCTCTTCTTCTGTCTATGATAAAGAAAACACCAATGATGAAATGAGAAGCAAAAGCCAGTCACAGTTGGCAGACAGTTATCAAAGTTTTCAACTTCAATATGTTTTATAAACTTTCTAAAAGCTTTAATTTTTCATATAAATCTCCCCTATGCAATACTTATATGTTATAATGCTCAATTTCCCTGACTTCATAATCTGCTATAATTCTAAGTACAAAAACACACAAATTTACACTCCCATGTGGAATTATTGTAGTGTTTGTTGATTTTTGCTACAATACTGAACTACTGATAAACACTGATAACTGAATTACATTTTAATATTTTTTTTTCCTCAAAGCAAATACAAGCATGTGTCATTTGGCGATTGTTGATAACCTCTCCTGGACAATGAGAACCTTTTTAATATTAGCAGAATGGAGAGAGCAGTCAAAAAAGAGAATAGTTTCAGCTTGCTGTTCCTGCTGTTGCAAGAGGTCACATGTAAATAAATAACTACCATATCAGATTTTTATGAGCACATATTAAAAATGCCCTGATAACATTCCTGGCAGTATGCAAAATTAAGCTAATGTGTTAAATACAAAATATGAAGACACTGAAACATGAAAACTGACACGGAACATAAAGACAGAGAAAGGGGAACACAGATGACACAATATTAGGAAAACCAGAAACATGAAGTGGTTAAAAAACCCCAAAAACTGAATACCAGGACTATGACGACAACACTATCAGTTTATGTGTTAACACATCCTTTACTTTTTTCAGGGCTTTATGTAAAAACTTAAAAACTTTAAAGTTGGTTTAAACTTAAAAAAACAAATAAACTTCTTTTAAAAATGTTATTGTTATTATTAAATATTGTTATTTAAATCATTTAAGGAAATTTAATGTTTAATTTCATAATGAAACTTTGCATCTAATTCAACTACTGACCAAGCTGCAGGCAGCTGAAGCTGTAAAAACATTGCGGCGCATCAAGTCTCGCTCCAAGCACTAACAGGAAGTGTCAACAGGAAGTCCAAACATGTCGCAAGACAACAAAAAGGCCATGGTGGCTGTCTTTTTGATTTAAGCTAGACTTTTCACCTCAAGAATAATTTTCCAGAGCTCCATCTCACCAACTTAATCTTTTTCCATTTGTGGGTCATAAAGCTCGAGATATTTCTTGATCTAAACATCTAGTTTTTTATTCATTAGCTTAAACATGAGAGAAAGCAACAGGGGATGAAAGGGTGCTTCTACAGAAGCTAAAAATGTGAGCTGCAGAAGTGTAGATGTACATGCAGGAAGTGAAAAAAAATATTTTGAGGGGCAGGTGGAAACTGATTATATGACTGTGGCAAGAGGTTTCTAGCCAGCATCACTGTGGAGGTTTTATGTGGAAAATGATGGTCAAGTGTTTCGTCATAACTCTGTTGGGCCTAAAGACAGAGACTTTTGAGCCACGTGTAGCCTCAGTTTTCTGCCAGTAATCTATCATCTATCACATACCCAGCTACTCTTCAATATGGATCAGCTTTGATCCTGTTGACCTTTCAACATCATTAATACAATCACCATTAATGAATAAAAATGATCATAAGTCAAAAACATTAACAAAGCAAGAGAGTGTCTCACCAGGTCTCCCATGTGATTCATGCCCAGTTCATAGGTGTGAAGTCCCATTGAGGCCTCCAGGTTGTGCACAGTAATCATCTTCAGGTTATTCTCCCACAGCTCCCGGCGGTGAGCGTCCTCCGCCTCACATAAAGAAAGAGCAGATGAGGTGAAAATGCTGTATAAGTTAATTATAAGCCTTGTGTAGCGCTTGTACAAATATAACACTTTCTAAAAAATATTTATTACTGCTACTTTTTGTCACATACATCATTTTTGTAGCTCTTCCCATGTGTCTTCTTCCACAGCTCCCAGTGGGCATCCAGTGTGGATTCAAACATGGCTGCTGCCCCAGCACACAGGGAGATGAGCAGCAACAGCAGGCCTGCAAACACACAAACATAGACGATGACACGAGAAGACAGGATGTCACCTGACCTTTGATGAGACTGATGCTCACTAACACACTGAGAAAAACAAGCTGCCTGGCAGAGAGCTCCAGTCAGAAACAGACCTTAGTTTCATAAAAACCACACATAGAGACTCTGGCACGACACAGGCCAAAATATTTTCAGAGTTGTGTTACATATTGACAGAAAGAAAACAATAAAAACACGGAAATCAAAACAAAGAATAGGCGTTTAGTGAAATATGAGCACAACTGAACTTATTTATGAGAGCCCCTGATATTTAATTCTTCTTATTAAAACCCAACATTTACTCTAAAAGGTTAACAGGAGCCACAACTATTTTCCTACATACATACATGGTAATTTTTCCCAAATCAAAAGGTCTTTTTTTTTCACAATTTTACTGTCTTGATCTGCTTCTCAGTCAGAACGGGGAAAAACATGATTGTAAACATTGGTTTATGTCACTTGTTATCAGATTGCTGGCAATAAATCTAAACCAAACTGATCTAGGTCACCCCTGCTTCTTAGAAACAGCACTCTGTATATATAGTTGAGTTTAAACCGAGTTTTTAAGCTCAAGGGCAATTTGAGGGTCAGGTCTTAGTAATACTATTATTTACAAATACTTCACATAATATGGAAGAATGGTTGCGTTTCAGAATGCATCAAGTAGCTGCATTTTAATTTCACTTTATGTTTTTTGGTTATTTAGTGCATTAGGTGGGATCAGTGAGATTTTTTTTTACACAAGTAAATAATATGGTGTAGAAAAGTTTGGCAACAAGCTGAGGAGGGCATACAAGAATCAACAAACAGGCCTCAAAATACAAAACGGGAGAGCGTTTGCTCAGTTTTCTTACAATGACAGAGAGCAAATATACAAAACTGAAGACACTGAAGTGATTCCACTGAACACTGCTGTTTGAACTGAGTGCTCAAGCATGTTACCAGATTATAACTGGTGCTGATGTTGTCTTCAGGGGTTTTATACTGAGGTGGCTCATTGGCCTCATCTACATAGCAAAAGTCATTTTTTAAAAAACAACTTTTTGCACAGATCACTGTGTCTTTAGTTTCTGAGTGTTAAGAGAAGTCTCAAGTATCACTTCCACATATTTAAGGCTGTACAAAATTATCAAAATGACGCCACAGATATGAAGCTCCACCCGTTATACCTGGTACAGTTCCCAGCTGGGGAAAGGACCCTCTTCAGACAACACACACAATACCCTCAGTGTATAATCTAAATGTATTATGATATATATAATATTTTCCACTTCGTTTTGTTGTCAGTTTCATAAATACAAATACAAAAACGAAGAATTCCGGTTTTATATTACTTTTAAATTGTTTTACTAAACAAATGCAACAGCGTAGTTGTACAGCACAGCCTTCCCGTCTATGGTGTAGTTACATAAGGATATACTAAAAATACACCGAGTGTGTTTGGATAATTTCTTTTTCTCCAATTATTAAACATTATAGAAACACTTTACTTAACTGTGATGACATTATAACAAGGTTACAATGCATTTCTATCGTTGAACACACCTGCAGCCTGAACAAAGAAAAGTCTTTGAAAACTACAAAAACGAAAGTAAAAGCAAACTAAAATATGAAGCTTTTTATGGGGCGATGTCCCCCTTTTTGTTTTACCAGCCATTAATATCTCTACTAAAGCTATTGAAGTATGACTAGAAAGTGTTTCACTTGCCTTGATTAGTCGGACTCATCTTTGCTCGTGCGCTGAACCCAGTCTGACTGCGTTTCCTTGTTGCTGTTATTTAAGAACAAAGTGTCACATGTTCTTTCGCAGTTCTTCCTCTTTCGAAAGTAAGAGCTACGGCGTTTTCCTCACAGTGCAGGAGAGGAATAGTTGAACGCATAAGACATAAAATAGAATGGTAAATGGCCTGTATTTGTATAGCGCTTTACTTAGTCCCTAAGGACCCCAAAGCGCTTTACACTACATTCAGTCATCCACCCATTCACACACACATTCACACACTGGTGATGGCAAGCCACATTGTAGCCACAGCTGCCCTGGGGCGCACTGACAGAGGCGAGGCTGCCGGACACTGGCGCCACCGGGCCCTCTGACCACCACCAGTAGGCAACGGATGAAGTGTCTTGCCCAAGGACACAACGACCTTCCGATTACAAGACGAACTGCCAACAAAGGCAAGGAAGAAGAAGGTAAACAAAAAACACTTATTCAGAGGTTTTCCCAAAAATTGAACCACAGAATTGCACACGTTCGGAAAGTATGACAAGTACACACACTCAGCATTTTAAAAGTTAAAATTAAAATTAAGACATTAAAAGTGTCTTACTTCCCACATTTAGCCTTTTCATTGCACCCTATGAGCAATCAAGTTTTGTAGTTTTAATTAATTAATTAATTTATCTTTAGTTCAGTGTAGTTGGGTTATTTCCAGATTGGGGTTTGCTCGTTATTATTTTAAGTTTTAGTTTGGCTTCTTGTTAGATTGAGAGTTGGTTTTTTGTTTTATATTAGTATGGCAGAGGCAAGATTAAAGAAGTTCAGAATAAACACAACAGAAGCACACCGCTTTGTAAAAGAAGATATCTCACAGTCATGTTTCATATGACACAATTCCTTTCTTGAAATGACAAATTCGACCAAGCTGACAAAGATATTTCCAACAATATTTCCTTTAAGTTTTCATTTGATCTCACTGAGTTTTGTACAGAATGGCATAAAATCATAATTTTAGCTGTAGCTACCCGTATTAACCTTGCTGTGAGACTATCATATGTGCAAATGACAGTTTTCTCTGAGGGTTAGAAATATGGAAATGGAAAACTTGGAGAATGGAAAATGATATTATGGCAATACACTCATTCGAATTTTATATTTAATTCACTGAAACTAATGAGAAAGGTTGGGAAGGTCATTAAAAATGTTGGAAGTTCATTCTGCAGTTACAGGAATAAGTGGTTCTGGACAGAAGTGAAGGTCAAAATAAATATTTGACCTGTCAGCTCTAAATGAAAGATCATGAGGTCAGTGCGTTTTCAGGCAGTCTGCTGTTGGATGAACACAGAAAACTGAAAGAGGAACAAACCAAATCATGCATTTCAGTCATGAACAAATAAGTTCAAGCAATGGTTTAATGACACTACATGCTTTTATAGAGTAATTCAGCACCACATACATAATAATCATTAATGCAAACTCCTTGTGGTGACAACTATGGCCAAAAAAATACAAATGTCACTCATTTTCCTACATGAAAATAGTCATGGGGGTTAGTGTTGGGGTGATGGTGTATATGTTCCTTACTTCAAAAAATATAGAAATATTGCACACTTAGTAGAATAATTAAATTATAAATATAAACACAACAGGCACTTTATATACCTGTTAAACCACTCATTAAAACAATGACTGATTATCAGCCAGTCCCATGGCAGCCACTCACTGCATTTAGGCACATAGACAGGTCAAGACAACCTGCTGTTCAAAATTTGAAAATATCCATTGATATTATAGGAAGGAAACAGTAACTCAAAAAATCAGTAATTATAACCAAGATGTGTAGAAAAGTCTTCCAAATCTTTGAATGCACAACATGTCAAACCTTGACGCAGCTGTTATGGCCCATCTAGGGGCGGCCAGACCACAACATAAGGGTGAGCCATCTTCATCAGACCCGAAGCAGCCACATCACACAACTAGTAAAGTTTGATAATCATTTATTTAAAATATATTCATTCGTTAGGTTATTTGACACAGACGAGGAGCTGATTATAGCTTTGGGGTGGACCTAACGCCAAAACAACAAACAAAAGGAGCCTATCTCGAGGATTCACCAAATTTACCTAATCCAAAGAATTAAACCAAATGACAGCAACTTGCCTCCCTAACTACGAAAAACAGGAGAAAGCTATGATCAAACAAAAAGGCAGTCCACCCCTGCGTGCTCCTGTATAAGGTGAACAGCATTGGGCATGTTGCAAAAGGTCTGCTGGTTGTGATGAGCTGAGGATGAATGAATAGCTGTTTCATCGTATAAGTCATCTCCAGCTAGTTAGCCAATCCGTATGGTCCGTCCTCTGGATCTACCAATTACAGAGAAGCACCTGCACACTGAGATTTGTATTTTAGACAACGTTACGACAGCAGTCGTAACACAGTTAAAGCAGCATAGGACCACAGTGGAGTACCAGTGGAAAAGGAAACTGAGGCTACAATTCACACAACATCACTACAAATGGATCGTAGAAGATCGGAAAAATATTGTTCAGTGTGATGGGTCTCAGTTTCTGCTGCCTCATTCAGATGGTCAGAATTTGACTTAAACAACATGAAAAAAATTTATCTAATCTGCCTTCTATCAACTCTTCAGCCTAGTGGTCTTACAATGGTGTGGGAGATGTTTCCACTTTGTACTGTTGAGCAAGTGCCACAGCCTTTTAAGTTCTAAAAGCAAAAGGGGATCCAACCAATTATTAAGTGTACCCAATAAGTTGTACAGTGAATGTATGAACTGTAACTATTTGTGTTACTGTGTTTCTTTCATGCAGGCACAAAGAAACCAAATGAAGCCCTGGCTTCCATTACAACAGTGTTTAAAACTGACATGATTTAATTCAATTCAATTTTATATATACAGCGCCAAATCACAACAACAGTCGCCTTAAGATGCTTTATATTGTAAGGTAGACCCTACAATAATACATACAGAGAAAAACCCAACAATCATATGACCCCCTATGAGCAAGCACTTTGGTGACGATGGGAAGGAAAAACTCCCTTTTAACAGGAAGAAACCTCCAGCAGAACCAGGCTCAGGGAGGGGCGGGGCCATCTGCTGACCGTTGGGGTGAGAGAAGGAAAGGACATGATTTCAGTGTAAGCTGCCAGTATTATCCAACCTGTTTAGAAAACCTGGAAATGTAACACACAGGGTTTTAGTATATCATATGATTAGAGTTCATGGTGTTTTGGTGTATCATTAAGTTATTGTACAGTTAAAGCTTTTCATCTGAGTTACGTTAGTGCCCACATGGTGTAGAACCATTGGAAAGTATTTTTGAGTGGATATCCTGATCTTTACATCACTTATTTCCATATTTGTTTGTGTTTTAGTGTGTTGACATAAAATAATTCCAAATGAGGCATTCAAATTCAAAATGAACCCTTTATTCAATTTCATAGAAAACATCTGTTTACAATGTAATCATTGGAAAAGTGCTGAACAGAACGACAAGTCCTTGTGATCACAAGAGAAAATAGTTTCATAGATTTAAAGGAACTCACACTACCAGCAGGAAAGGAGTAGCTCCCATTGCACAGCAATGTTTCCTGTCTTTTTTCACACAGAAAGCAAGTAAAAGTGGGGACTGAAACTATCACTGACTACCAGTCAAATACTGTAAAAAGAAAAAGTATGTTGTGCCATGTAGATATGTAGATTTAACTTGCGACTTCAGCATAAAACAAGCCTGTGTTCTGGATTAGACTTATTCAACCAACAGCATGCCCTGAAGTTACAAAAAACTGCATATGTTTATTTATTAACCAGAGCACAGCAGAGGTCTGCAGGCATGAGATAACTCCAGGGTTTAAAAGTGTTTTTTGGAATCTAAGACTCAAAAACATTTAATACCTGTTTTAAGTGAACCTGTTCGCTAACTCCAAATTCCATTTCCTGTTAGAAAAGACTGTAAACAAACATATTGTACTGTAGTGATTGCGGATGTGTTGAAATGAACATTTACTCTGAACATTTCCAAGTGTATATTCGTCCTATAGTAGTCTAAGCAAAGCCCCTTCATTTTCCCTAATCTCTTCACAGGATGGGGTAGCTAGCGAGGTTGGTGATGCCGCAGAGGTTGCCACGGTTACGTGCCATCAGGATGTATCCCTTGTTGCCCCATTCCTCACCCCAGCTGTGAAGAAAAGACAAAAGATGGAGTCAGAGATGGATCGACGGAGACGATGAAATATCGCCAGGAGTCAAACAGCATTTCAGCTTATCATTTTGACAGATGACATGAAAACAACAAACAACCAACACTTAATTTTAGTGGACATTTGAGACACCTGATGCCATTCAGACAAGTGACATGTCCCACCTGTTCTTGACAATCCAGTACTTCTTCCCCTTGGTGTTCACTCCATAGCCTACTGCCAGTACGGCATGATTGACGTCATCTTTGTTACAGTTGGGATCGTAGTAAACACCTGGGTTCACGACAGAGAAACAAAGAGCTGCATTAGTGAACAGTGCATAAACTATGCACCTCGCACAATTTTTAATGTTGAATATAACCAGAAAGCTGTTGATGTGTTATGTTTAATTGTTTTACTGGCTTTTTTTTTTTTTACACCATTATAACCTAATTTTACCTTTATTTAAAGTTTAATGCTCAAAATGAAGGTGTGAACTCTATATTTAGGTGATTTAATTCATATTTAATGAAGAAATCCTGACTAAACAGGCCCTTATAAATTCTAGGATTTTATTCAACACATTTTCCTTCCCTTATATGAAGTAGGTGCAGGTAACAATTTCATCTGACCAGACATCTGAGAAGTTTACTGACCATGCTTGTAGAACTGGAAGCTGCTCTGTTGTGCATCGATGCCCACAGACACTGGACCAACTTTGTAGAGTGCAACAGCCAGCGCGCGCTCATTACCCACTGGGATCTCCTTGTAGCCTTTGCACTGGGCTGCCATGCCTGATGCATTGTAGCGGCAGGACTGATCCTGCAGGCAGGACAAAGGAGGAGAAAATGCTAAAACCATTTGTTGCTGATTTTTAAAGTGGCAATTCTTGATATTTAAGATTTTAAATTTCTAATGTGTGTCAGCAAACTGTAAACGTCATTGCTATGTTTGGGGAAAAGCAGACTAAAAAAAGCAACTAATAAAAATGAAGAACTGCAACAATAAGCCACAATAACTGAACTTAAACCTCAGATTCATCAGGCTGCTACTTTTCATGTCTTTACCTCACAGTGTAATCATATTCAGGTAGAATATCGAATTTTAATCCAATGGTTATTACTGATTAACCGACAATAAAAACAAATGAATAATTGTAGTATAAATGAATAATCAAAATACTTGCTATGCAAGGTTTTGGTACCTTGTGACTCTTCTGTCACATGCTTATATCACATGATGTGTTTGGTGCAATTCCAACTAGCCAAACAATAGAGAGACGGCAGATTTTTATCATTACCGAGCCGATGTACTTCCTCCTCATATTACCAGATGACTAAAGAGGAAACTATGCTCACGCTGTGGGAGAGTTTCCTCTTCATCATTTCTGCTGAATCTCCCTCTGGTAAGATGTTTGCAGCTACTTTACTGTCAAAATGGAATATTTTCGTCCTTGTTGCGTGTGGTTGATGAAGTGTGTGAAGGGGACAAATGTAACACCCTCACAGCCAAGTGAGAACCTCTTCACCATTTTGGTTTCAACATGTGTCTGCAGCTAACAGCTGATTACTGGGTATTATTTATAACAACTAGGTTAAAAGACTTTTTGTGAAAGTCTGCAAAGCTTCTTTGTAAGAGTGCCTTCACAGAACAAACTTCTAGCTTATCTTAAGTACTGGAAGGGGTGGGGCAATCACTCATTTAAAAAACAACAAACACCAACTAAATTATACTCGTTTATTACTTGGAAAACAAAAAAACTGCATTACTGCTTTGGTCCATCTTGCCTTTATGTGTTCAAGCACCCAGTGATATTAAAATATAAGTGCTTAGTTTATAGAGAATGTGGCACTCACTACATGAAATGAACTGAAGCAAAAGGCTCGGATTAATAGATTACTTCAAGTTTAGTTGTGTGGGTTGCTCACCTGTCCAACATATGGGTAGGCCGCTTCAGAGTCAATACCTCCATTGTCATTCACATACTGGAAGGCATTGGTCATGTAGCCTCCTCCACAGCCGTCGTTCTCTGTAACACAGTCCACCAGGTTCTGAGGACTGAGGTCAACGAGCTGCCCGGTCTGCTTGGCCAACTGCCCCTCAAGGGCCCCGGCAGAGCTAAAGGCCCAGCAGGAGCCACAGGAGCCCTGTCAGGGGTCAAAGAACGACTGGTGAGTAAGAGGTTTAGTTTGATATGTACATACCACTGTGACTGGACTGTTGCTGACAACAGTAAGAGGAAACTAAGCTGACATGGAAGCTATAATCAGCAGAAATGTAAGAAACCCAGACCAGACCAGAGTTGGTAGGAAACAAGAATAAATGTGCACATTGTAAGGAAATAAATACCAAGCTGTTCTGATAAGCAGTTATTTTTTAAGCAAACCACTTGCAGGGAGCCTGTTTTTTCATAGAATAATCAGTCATCAAGATTTATCATATAATAGAGAATCAAATTAAACAGATTAAATCAACATCACAGCAAATACTGTGTCTTCTCCTGTCTGTCCACTGGGAGGCAGACTGTGACAGCATTGACAAAGAAAGAAAGCCATTTCTGTTTGCTGATCGAAAGGCTGTAACTGCTGTGAATTTGGGTTGTAAATAGAATCGGCTGCTGGGCAGTTTGTGGTGTGCAGTAATGTTGAAACAGTGTTAATGACACACAGTGAGAAATGGTCTTTTTTACAGGTCTGGACTGACACATCCAGCGCTAATGAATCACTGACACCGCCAACGTGTTTGGCTTTCACCCAGGAAATAGGGACTTGCTGTAATATAGATGAACATTTATGTTGAATTTAAATTAAAAGGTTATTCTTGTTAACATGTGTTGGGTGTAACTAATGCTTCTATGCCTGAATAGGAACAAATCCCTTCCCTGCATGTTATGAAGAACCTTCCTGGATGAGTGCATGATGTATTAACACAAGATTAATGCTTATAACTCTGAAACACTTACGTGTCCACATACATTTGGCTGTAAATTGTGTCTAGAAATAGACGGACCCATTTCAATCTTATTCCCTATTCAGAAGAACAATTAATAGCTTATTATTTTCTTTTTTTTTTGGTCTTCATTTTGAAATATCTGAGTCTTCACACCTCTAATGCTCCACCTCACTCTGCTGCTCAGAGATGCCCCAATTAAAAACTTTGTAAATCTGAAATCCAATCGGTGAATGTTGTGTGTGGCTTTGAGCTCTGCGATAACAGAAATTTGCCTTAAACGATGAAAACATCAGAAACACAATTCAGTCATCATAAAAGGAGCTCAGGATGAAGCAGTAGAGCTGTTAGTATGCAGAGACTGCAACCAGTCTGCTGCATAATTCATGAACCACAGGAACCAAAGCAAGAGCTAAAAAAAAATCCTGTTTATGGCTGTGTGTTCAAATCCATCCGCCAGGGGGAGACAACGTAACACACAAGCTCTCAAACAATGTATGTTTTACTAACTTATGTTATCTATCACAGTTACCTATTTTTTAACACTGATATATGATGATTTCTATGATTTTTTTCTCAAAATAAAGAAACAGTTGAACTTTGTAAAAAATTTCCTACAAGTATATTCACCAATTCTACCAGATGAATGTTGTTTACATAAATGGTTGTTTAATTTGCTCTTAACGGCCAATTACATCTAATAATGAAGGCCTTTGTTACCAAAGTCAATTAACCATGAGAACAGCCTGATACTCTCAGTGTGGATCTGAGCACTAAGTGGGACTGGTTACGTCTTTAAATGTTTAAATAAAGGAACGCTGCAAAGATTCGAGCTTTTTTTTCAAGTATTTTTCTGAATCCTTTTACTTTTTACGAGGTTACATTAAAAAGAAAAATCTTCACAAATTGTGAATTACATTCAGTCTTTTCAAGGCAAGAGGCTGCTGAATGTTTTCATTTAAACTAGAGATGAATGTAAAGGTGTTCACCTACACTAACATAAAACGTTCATCTCTGATTTCAGAGGGTTTCATAAACATGCATTTTGACTTTGTGTAAAACAATGTCAGATATTGCCGCTGAACACAACATAAAATGTGTAACTGAAATCCCAGTTGATGTCATTATTCTTTCCTCTGCCTTCAACAGTAACAGTTCCCCACAGAAATCACGGAGGTTTTGAGTTTCACTCTTAACATTTTGCCTGAAAATAGCCCTAGGAACTTTTTCTTAGTTCTCCACAAACTTTTAGACAAACAATCATATCCCAGAGCCCACAGAAATCCTAACTGTAGATTACTCTGTTAAAATCTACAAAAACTTCCTCCAGTAAGAAACCTGCTGTTTCAGATTTGATTTCCAAGAACTGTGACAGAGCAGATTGTCTCTGTCCTTTGTCCTGTTTGGTTTGCCCCGTGTTGCGATATGCTAAACTGTGCTTGATCACGTTAAATGTTTCCACTACACAAGCTGTGCCCTTGTGCTGCTATCAATTGTGTGTTGACTGACACATTTCATTTGAAAGCTATCTCTAAAACCCTTGCACTGAATCTATTTATTCACACATTTCTGATTCAAGCATTTTTTGTTAAGTGCCTTTTTCTTTCTTTATTAAAGGCAGCAGCCACACATTTTATACTCACTTGGTCAGTGAATAGTGGTTGTGAAAAAAAAACAAAACAGTTAAAGAGCTGCTTTCTGAAAACCAACATATGAAGCTACCAAACAACAACATTTCAGCTGATGATATTGATCCACACTGACAGAAACTAGTCAAATATTATTCAATTCTCACCTGGTTCTTAACTGAAGTCACCATACCCTTCTTGCGGTAGTCAACAGATTTGGGAATTTTGGAGGGCATGTCATCCATAGCCAGTGTGAAACTGCGCTCCTGGTTCATCGGGATTTGCAGGCCAGTCATCTTCTCAACCACCTCCTCTGAGGTCTGCATGAACAGAAACACAGTTATAAATCGTGTTTCACGTCGTAGGGATGTTACTGAATGAACATTTGAACGATGTGGTAGTCGGGGTCATAGGTCATAACATCCAGGCAATGGGATTTTTGAATAATTGAGTGAAAGAAAGTGTTCTTGAACAAGAACCAGAGTGCCGGGGGGAGCTGGAATACAAAAAGATTTGCAAATGTGCATGTGACAAACTACAGACTTCAAGAAACTGCAAGCAAAGGAGTAAAGGAGAGAGGGATATAAAGAGCTCAAAGGGAATTCAAATTTGTGATACATTTGTACTTTTTACTGGCTGCCACAATGGAACTTTTGGTTATACAATATTTTTCTAAATAAAATAAAAAAAATCCCCACTTTGTTATTTTCTGGATTCCCTGGGGCTTTTATTACAGCTGAGTCTAAAAGTAGAAAGATCATTAATGGAAGAAATACAGGCCATCTGTTAATTTTGTTCATTTAATTTAAGTGCTTTCAATCAAAATGGAAAAGCATCCTTCATTCCCCACCACCTGTTATTTCATAAACATGAAATTGGCCATTTGTCAAGAATTCAGATGCGCATACTTGTTCTATCACTAATAAATGAGCTTGAACCCTGCCATGTTGTGCTTCATTTCTGGAGCAGCCTTTTAAAGCCTCTCCGTGTTGATGAAAAAAGCCACCATCAGTCACGACCCACGCTGGCATGTCGCTGACACCGGCTGATTTAAGGACACCAAACCCAGTTTCACATCAAGGGGCTGCAGCGTGCATTAGTGAATAAAAAAAGCAGAGATGACAAACCGACTGCAGCTGCAAAAAGCCAAAACAGCTGAAGAAAACATGAATGTGACATGCAGGAGCTTTTTTTTAGTAAGATTTACTATCAAAATTACCCAGACCTTACTCAACAGCAATCAAACAAGCAAAATATTTGCTGTTCCAGTTTCTCAAAAAGGTGGATTTGATTATGTCTAGTGTCATACATGAAAAATGTACCAGAAGAAACAAAATATTTAGTACTTGAGTATATTCAAAATTATGCTGGTGTGTTACACACTGCAAGTGACATGTATAAAAAAAATAGGGACAGATGGGCTTACTGATATGTAATGTGCTGGGATCACATACATGTCAAAAACAAGATGTAAAAAAAGTGAACATGGAGTCGCGATTAGGACAGAGACGTGCCAGACTGCATGTCGATCCACAACCAATAAGAGCTTCTGGTTTTTCAGAAACAGGCTTCTGGGAAGAGCAGTGTGAGCTATGGTACATCCACTGACTCTTCTTTTTGTCAGGTTTGAGACAAAGTCTAAACCAGTGTCATTAATTATGATGCGCTTCATGGAATAAAAAGTTTTATCTGGTATTTGACAAGATTGTACTCACCATGTCTCCCAGATGGTTCATCCCCATCTCAAAGGAGTGAATGCCCAGCGCGGCCTCCTCGTTGTGAGCCTCAATCATGCGCATGTTCTTCTCCCAAATGGCCCTGCGGATCCCCTCCTCACCCTGAGGGGAACAAAAGTACATGTCACTGTACTTAAGTTAAAAAAAGAGCTCCCTGTCTTACACTTACAAAACAATCCACATTTTTAGAAGCTTTAAAAGTATCACAAATAAATGTTATAGCAGATGTTATAAAGAAGTCATTATCATTTCGTTGCTTCCATTATTATTAGAAACAACAGTGACCCTCCTAATATGAACAACAAGAGGATTTTTATTTTCTAGGATGATGATGCAGCCTCACTTTTGAACTGGTGTGAATGGCTTTCAAAAGGCGGTCATAATGTATAAAAATAAAAGAAACACTTTTTCCAGTCTTAAAGTTTGCTTTCCTTGTTTCTACACTCATGCACGAACACCTGACAGCTGAAAGAAACTAATCTGGGCAAACAGGACAAATTTGCATTATAATTAGCAGATTAAAAAAAAGCTTGTCTGTGTTACAGCCCCATTTCATTAATTAGGTCAATTAAACCAGTGCACATTCACACAACAATCTTCCCTACAGCTTATACATATGTGGGTTAAAACACTAGTTCAATTCAAATTCCACCACTATGTGTCATCCATGAAAGAGTAATATTATAATATGGAAGTGAGATACAGCCAAGTGTTTGGTATTGAGAAAACCACATATGCTCTACTTAGTAGTCTAGGTCATCTCATCAGTGATTAGCATAACTATAAGCATTATTTCCATCTTGATATTCATTCCAGTAATGGAAAATGTAAATATGGCAAGGCGACTTTGATTATATTAGATCAGTGATGTCAATTCAAAGAAGGTTGAAAAGCTCTCCTGTGCATAAATACTGATTAAAATCACCATGAGGGGGAGAGAGAGATGTCTTTTCTGCACACTACGGAAACACATGTTATAAAAACTATATATGCACATTCAGTTCATGAATCAAAGCACATGTAACTATACAGACTCATGAAAACTAGACATAAACACACACACACACATGCCCCAGCTGTGGAGTGCTGACCTCTAGCTTGAGGTGAAGAGCAGAGGGATAACAGATGCTCAGTGAGCATTCATGGAGTAAATTCACAGTCAGCTATGGTTTAAGAGCAAACTGCAAACAACCCCTTCTTCACAGCCAGGAACAGAAACAGAGTATAGGAAATCTTTTGCTTCAGAGAAAACGAGAAAGAGGAGTGGAGGACTTTCCTCTGTTAGAAATTTCTGGCTCTGGTGATATGACGCATAAAAAGCTAACGATAAAACTAATTTAGAAAATAGGCTAGGATTTTTTTGATTCATAAGATCATTAAATAATAATTTAAATACCCATAGCTGTTGAATTAGTCCTTTAAACTGAAAAGTGTTGAATTATACTAAACAAAAAAACTAAAATTTAAAGTCATTTTAAAGGAGGATCTAAACATCTACTGGTTATGGATGAGAAAGTTGGACTGACAGTAAATTGCATGTCCTGCTTCAGTTTAGCTTCTCTGTCTGTTTAATTTTCAGCCAAAACAAAGAAGAGGAGCAACCAATGCTGCCAGGTAAGGAGGTAAAATCAGCAACAGTTTATACATAACTGATCTGATCATATAAAACAAAGTGTGACTGAGGAAGAATATTTGACATGCTTCCCTGTTAATGTTGCTGATGTTTCCTTCTGTGACTCTGTGGCTTTACCTGATCTGCTGTTAGCATTTCTGCTAAAATAACTGAAATTGGTGGAGCTTCCTTAAAAAGGGCAGCTTAGCCTGCAGACTTACAGTAGCCTGTCTTGGGCTAAGATGTGGAACATGCTGTGTATAAATAAAATATGAGTCTTTGCCACATGTGTACGCAAATGTATTAAACTATGTAAATTATAAATAACTACATGTTGCTGGGACTGGATGAGGTTTTTCTTCTCATCTTTTTAAGACAAACATAGCGTTGTGCAGTCATGGAGCAAGTTAAGGAAAACCAATGATGTTTTGAAACAGCGATATGGACATTTGATGGGAAAGTGCATAAAATGGCTAATGTTCAATAGCAAATGTGCATATTTTTAATTTCATTATTTCATTTTAGAATTAATGTATTCACCAAAGGCTTCACCAATACTGCTCTCAGTTTTGTTTTCAGGTTTAGTGTTTTGTTTGTAGAAGTCCTCTTTCAGGAAAATCAGATTTAAAAATCAAACATCTGAGAAGCATCTGCTTTTTAAAAACAAAATTTTTATATTTCCTACCTTATGTTAAAGTTTTCTTTTGTGCTATTTCTATCTCTTAATTTTATCATTGATTTTAACTCTAAAACAATAGTAACACACACTCACCAAGCCATTGTATTCTCTCCTGTGTGTGCTCTTCCACTCTTCCCACTGGGCATCCAAAGAGGATTCATCAAAACGGCCCAGAGCCGAGGTAGCCAGCAACAGCACACACACAAGTGGCAACATCCTAAAAGAACAAAAAACACAAAAACCTTCACGTTTTTTTTTTATACCAAACCCAGAAATTTTTTTATTAACAAAGTTTTATTGTTTACATGTTTACAACATTATAATTAGGGTATGTGTATGCATATTAAATATCACAATGTTATCATAATCTCTTAAGGCCCATTTATGGGAGTCCAAGAGAGGAACTACAGTCAGAATTCCTGTTCAGTAACAGTTTACCATGTGAACTTCCTGGAGAGGCTCAGGTTTGAATCAGGTCACTTCTTCATTTATAACCTTCTTGTCTGCACTCGACTGTCATAAGGCTAAAAGCTAATATATATATATATATATCTACATCTATATGCATATATATATGCTTTCCTATAATCCAGTGAAAGCATTGTGCTTCTGCAGGGGTTTACTATCATGTGGTTGGTTTCATTATCTCAATCATGCCACAACGACAACAAGTTGCACTTCTTGGGAAACAAACCCCTATGCCATGTTTTGGTTTGAGACAGGAAACTCTCAGGATAATTTTTATCTGATTTTCAACAATTTTCACTTTCGTTTTCAGGGTCAGACCGGACAATGCTGGATATAGTTTGACAGCAAACATGTGAATAACAGCTACAGGATGAAGTCTCAAACACAACTGAACTCCACTGAAAAAATGTTTTCATTCTTGCTCTCATCAGTGATTCAAACATTTTAACTGTGGATTTTTTAAGTCCAGGCAGTGTGAAATTTTTTCTCTGCCTTTGTTTCTTGGGCTTTCTGAGTCCCCCTTGTATTTTAATACATTGTGCTTCTAATCTGCATTTGTGGGCTTTGTTTCCAGTAAAGGTCGCTGACCTTGGAGTTTCTCTTAACTAAGAGCAGAAAACAATGTTTCCTTTTGCTTTGTTTTCTTTTTCTCTTTGATTCTTGCTTCCTACACTCATGGATTATACACAGCATTGTTTCACCTTTGGGTGAAAATCCATGTTTTAAATAGTGCAATCCCATGATACATGCCAGTAATTCAGCATATGTGCACAATGCTGTGTATGAGTCACAAGACTTCTCCCTGTGGTAGCTTATGTTTTGAAAATAAATTTATATTTTGCATAAAACATTAGCATTCATGACTTTTTTCACATTCCCGGATGTGTTTTTTTTTTTTTTTTTTTTTTTTTTTTTTGCATTGGTATGTCAAACTTTCCAGAACTCAAACTGGCTGCCAGTAAATGTTGCATCTCCCTGCCTCCCTCTTCCAAGAATGAATCTATTAATGTGCATTTGGGTCAAAATTGTTCTGTAATCCTAATCTTTTTTAAGACTAATTACTTTCTTAGCTGCAGAAAAGTTATGCATATATTTGAACCTACATTTATGGAAAAATCTCTTTCAAAGTCTTGAAAATCAGTTCATGTAATTAAGTAAGAGCCATGTCTAAGTTCAGTTCAGCTGAGATGTTTTTACTTAAATAGTAAAATATCAGAAAGCTGCAGTTCTTTCAAACTGATTTAAAGTTTAAAACAATAAGGTTACAACACGCACAAAACAGCAAAAAAGACTCTGTGTGTTAAGAGTGTTGGGAGATCAGCAGTAAACAAACTTACCTGAAGTCCAAAAGTCAAAAAGCTCGGAGAATTCTTCTGAGTTTGACTTGGTCTTCCTCTGCTGCTGAAGTAGGTCAGTGGGCGAGTTTATATCGGCTGAATTTTGAGGAAGTACAATGGGAGCTCCAGGTCTGGGGAGGAGTTTTCTTCTAACATGGAGGGAAATTACATCTGGTTTCACTGAATAAACCGGATGATGTCAGGTGTCAGGTTACAGAGGCATGTCTGAAAACTCCACAGAGGATGTTGCACTGCTGCAGTCTGGGTTACTGCTTGAAGAACAACAGAGGTGCTTTGATTCTTGAACAAAGTACAAAGCATGGCCATGTATATAAATCAATGTTCTGCTATAAAAGGTAATCAGTGTTAGACTTATAAATAAAGGCCAAGTTCCAGGTCCTTTTTTTTTCAAAGTGACCTTTTAGTCTGCTTTCACGTTTACTCTAACTCATGAAGAAGAAGAAGAATGCTAGGTTAACATAGATAAATGGATGGGCCTCTGAGTGATTAATTATTGAGCAAAGACATTTTTATTCCAAAAGGAAGGAAAGAAGGAAGGATGCAGCAAAAAAGGCACATGGAAAAAAACAGTATGGTACAAGTGTGTACAATGTAATGGTTGTCAGTCAATAAACTGGGTCACACAGTTTGCACTAAAAATAATTTGACGGTGGGCACCAGCAGCGGCTGTTACAAGAAAACATGTCATCTCCTGCACTGCACATTTAGTACTGCTATTATTTATTTAGCATTTAGCATGATCATTATGAATATCACTGGAACCAAACCAACACGATAAGTCAAAATATTTGCAAAGTTTTTTTTTCAGGCCTGTTGCTGAAGATTTCCAGAGACCCTTCCAGTGCAATTTCTTTTGTTTCTTGTTATGCTGAAATTTTTTCATCAGAACATTGTCTCAGAACCTTCTGACACTTGGTGTGGAAAGGCTATAAAGGCTACTATATTCCACTGATTTTTTTGAAACAGTTATGCCTTTATTGAAGTAACGTCTTTAAAACAAACACTTTTATGTTCATTGTGTGTAACTGGAAAACTATTTCTCTACTTGAAGAATAAAAACCAAACGTGCTTATTTTAGATTTTAGATTAATTATACAAGAACACAGCATGTGAAACCTGATCATGAGTGGCAGCTTGCTAAAAAAAATTCCCACAGCAGAATCCAAATAGGTCTTTGCCATATTTGTATTTGCTCCAATTTCTGTCTTTTTGGTGGTACTTCCTCTTGCTGTTAGTCATGTGTGTATATACATGAATGTGTCTTATGACTCCTATACTCATACTGTTGTCTAGCACATATCTAGACAGTGAATTAAATATAGGAGCATCCCGTGCAGCTGAGATGTCCAGTGATACATGTCCACGTTGCTGCAAGTTAATCAGACGTATAATCATGTCTGCATGAACAATAAAACATTTTTCAATGGAGAAGCCTTGCTAACACAACTGCTAGCACTAATGTTATCACAACTGCTATTACAAGTGCAGTCTCTTCATACAGAATTATTCATAATACATCAATGATTATTCATGCATATCATTACATATCAGTCTATCATGTTTTTGTGATCTGGACAAATATACATTTATGCCACCTTGAATGTGAAACACACCAAGCGTTTTGCAGGCAGTGAAACTATAAGATGCTAACATGTCATATGATTGGGCCGACTGACATTGTGGTGCAGAGCTATGAACAATAAATGACTGGACTACCTTGTTTTGTTTTTATGTAAATTTAAATCTTTATTGGTTCCTTAATTCCCTCGTCAGTATTGGCTATTTAATGCAAGTCCTTGCTCTGTACAAAACAATGATCCAGCACAACGGGAAGCTTCAGCAATTTTAAGTAAATCAGACAAGTATGTATTATGCTCTCCTGCAGCACCGCAAGGAAACAAATAAAGGAAATTAAGATACCACTTTGATTTGTTTAAATCAGACTCCTGTTGTCTCATGTTAGCTTGAGCTTAATGTGATGCTGAAAAGAGACAATTTGTATGTAGAACCACGAGTGTGGATTTTGCTCCCCATAATTTATCTTGCCATTGCATTACAGAGGGATATCTTCAGGTGCTAAAAACACTATGAATGGTCATGAATCCATTTATACGATGGACAATGACAATAATTTTTCAATCAATATCTAACTAAAACACCTTTTTACACTAAATATTATTAAAATCTAATCTAAACTCATTGAACACTGGAAGTAAATGAAGTTTCCTCTTATTCTTTTTGCCACTCTAAGATGAAAACATCAAACTTGATGGCGAGCTAGACCTGAAGAACTAATATTATTGATAGCAGTAGATGAAGCCACAATTAAGCCACTACTAATACACAAAAATATGCTAAATGGCAAAACAAGGTCAAACAATTAAAAAAATAGACACATTATTGCCTTGTTATTACTCTTGTTATTACTCTTGTTAAAGTTACATGTCATTGTTAGATATCTAGCTAAAAGCTGCTGACAGTGGATTGCAAGTCCACAGCAGTGACACCCCTTAGTAATCCATTCTTATTTTAATATGCTTATTTATTTACTCATATTTTTTTGCATTATTTGGCCTGATTTTGATATACTATATATTATATATTTTAATCTTTCTTGATAGATTTGAAATATGACTTTTGGTTTAAATAAATATATTTTCCAAGATTTTTGTAGATGTTTGCGATGTTTAGCATCCTTTCCTTTTCTTTTTTTTTCTCCTTTCTAACATAAGTAGGTTCAGAGTTGTCCTCTGTTTTGTTTGAATTAATTATCAAGTGATATTATTATAACCAAAAGCAAAAGCAAGTTTTGAATTCATGACACGAGCATGTATTAGACAAAAAGCAAATGATCCAGAATCCTGCCTTGTGGGACTCGTAAGTTTTAAAAAAAGATTTTACATGACTGATTTTAACCTACTGGGACATTTTAGTTACAGGGAAGCCATGAATATCAAAAGCGAAAATTTAAATAAGCAGAGTTTGTTCAGCAGAATCCGACGATTTACAATTTCAAAGGCTTCATGAAAAAATCAATATGCAATCGGAGACGGTATCATACAGTGCACAAATGCAGCTATCGCTCTCTCCTTTGCTGCTTCAGTTCTCCTCAAGGTCAAGAACAATCTTGGGTGCTGTGCTAAGATTCCTGTTGTGTTAAGATCTCTAGTGTGTTAAGTGCAGTGCAGGCAAGCAGCTCTAGGCAATGGCTTTCATCACTGACTGCTCACTATCTAACTGATCGATATTTTTGTATCGAAACATCTGCTCACTGGATTTCACCAGGCTGGAGAGTGCATCTTAAGCCTTTGTGAGACTCTTCATTCAAAGGTTCCTCTTTGGCTCTTTAGATAATGAGACTCATGAACGGGGCGGTATTTTGATTGATCCACCATGCAGCACTCAACCCCCATCTTAGCATCAAGGAGCATACCATCATGCAGCAGGTCATGACCTGTGTATAAATGTATGTGTTTGAGTAGATTGATTTATACAGGTATTCCTTACTAAAATGGTTACCTAGCAGTCAGTATAGCTCTGTTTTTTCCTCTTGAGTGCTAAAACAATCTATTAATATCTCCACATGGGGCTGATGCTGAGAATGCTTTTCTGCATTTATGACTTTTTCTCATGTGACCACTTGGCAGCCATTTTTTGTTCTAGTCTGACTCTTTGTTTTGAACAGTGAAAAGTACTCTGAGGCCCAGCTCAGCAGTAAATTCCTCTTGTCTTCTTTTTTTTCTTCTCCTATTAGGTCACATCTGTTTCCCATCTCAGCACATACTCACAACCCACCGCAAAACTGGAAACAGCTTAGCTCCCAGAATCCTCTGCAACTCATATGATCCTGACTCACACCATCACGGGATAGGGTTGGGTTTTGCCATTACAAAAACTGAACTGGCTCTGTAATAGCAAGAAATAGCCTTACATCACAGTGTTTAGGTACTGCAGAGTAAGCTGAGTGACATCTCATTTTCTATATGCATGTATATGGCTCTCAGAGGAGAGATTATATGCCCCTAATGCTGTTACTTGTTGAAATCCATTGCATTTGAGCACCATAGAAAATCAGGCTTCATTCAGATTCTTTTCCCCTGGCAATCTAGTGAGAAAGCCCAAGAGGCTTTAAATTCTCATCTGAACTGTGTGCACTTTTCATTGACCAGTTCAGAGATTAGTGCCGCAGACACCAAAGAGGTTTTAAAGGCTTGTTTTGATTCCAACAGATTAGACGGTGTTGTCTTTTTTCATTCCAAGCTCAAATTGTTTATAGTGGAAAAAAAAACCATTACGTGTATACTGAGTTGTTGTTGTCTGAGCCATGCATGTCCTGATTTCTCTATGAAAATACGAGTGTCTGTGTTTTACATTAAAAATGAAGAGGAGATATTTGTCATGCCCTAAAAGCTGCCATTCAGTTTTGCTGTATAATTCTGTCTAGAAATAAGAGTAGTGGCCTGAAACCAGGTGCATCTTTGTGTTACTGCTACTATTCTTCTAGAATTGTCAAATCTGTCTAAGGTATTTCTGAAAATTTGTTTCTGATGGATTTTCAGCACCTAGAGTGAAGCCAAGACTTCAGGAAGTTACTGCTCCTGGTCACAAAATAAAATCTTTTCATACTTACATTTTTAGAATTCCTTAATTAGTAAATTCGTAAATATTAAAGCTGTTGGTCTGCATGTTTTGCTACTTGTGACTGTATGAAAGCTCCCTGCTATAATAGTCCCCATTTTTGTTTCTGAATTTGATCCATTTTTTTAATGTAAATTAGGCTTTTTATGTCACCAAGAACAGAGATGAGTGTGACTCTTCTGATCAGAAGAGTCACATACTGGCGACTATAATAATAGGAATAATTTTCCAAGAGTGTTAAATCAAATTTCCTGTATTACATGCTGCAAATGAAAGAAGCCAATATGTTTCAGCACAATCTGTATAGCTCATGCAACACACTGAAAGATAATAGCAAAGTAATAGTGGGAACAAATTAGTGCCACCTGGTGGCTTCTTGCGCCTCCTGTCAGAATTTACAGTAAATTTAACATCGTAAAGTGGACATATAATCATATATACCAAAGTGATAAATTTCATATTTTTTTCAAGCTCCATTTCTTTTATCATGGCTTATGTCCAATTCAGGCAAAGCTAACACACTGGCACAGCTGATATGTATCTGAGAGCATGTCATGAGAGACATTTTCCATTGAATGTCAATTCAGTGTTCAAACAAAGTAAATTCACAAGGTACTTCCAAAAGCAGCACTGAGAGGAATGTGTGCAGCAATGAGCGACACATACAGTATGTGATGCAATAAAGCAGCCAGGAGCCACTGGGGCTTTGTGCTAATACCATATTACTCCTAAGGATATAATATCCACGATGACCTTCAGTTTCATTTGTACATTTCAGTAACTTGCCTTCTGGGGAAAGCAATTATTTTTTACTGTTGAGTAGCTTTTATTATTGTTATTTCTCAGTATTTCTTCTAGGATAATCCTTTTCTTTAGTATTCAACATTCAAGATGGATATTTGCCAAATTTAGAAACAAAATGACGAATGAATTAAAAAAAATCTCACAGTTTATAAAACAGAGCTCACACTCGGCCAGCAGTGATGCTGGTTCACTGATGACTAAGTTTAGCACATTTATCTGATCATTTCTGATCAGAACTCTGTTACGCCCTCTCGTCAGCTCATTTGACTGAGTTCATTTCAGAGTATAAAATAAATATTCTCTTCCATGAAATAAATCAGATCAAATTTCAACTTTTTGATTGAAGCTCAGATTGGATGCCAGAATCATTATTTAATATCTATTCTGGTAGAAAACGTTGCTCCTGTTTGCTGCAGTGTACTAAGAGAGTCTAAAATGTTTTTTTGACCTGTTTTTGTAACTCAGCACTGTTGTCAGAAGAATCAACATGCAATCAGTACATAATGTGAATAAACTACTGCCTCTGCTGTTCAAATAAAAATATGTCGTATCAACAATCAGCAAGGTTAAAAAGGTCCCCAAAGAACTTGTGTAGAATGCAAAATAAGGTTGAACTGACCAACATATTCAGTAGGTTAATTAGCTGAATTACCCTAGAGGAATAGGGGTTGTTTTGGCAGCAAAGTCACTGTGGAAAAGAAAACAGAACAAGCAACAGAAAACAGACAAAAACACACAGTAGAACTACACGATTCACTGAATCACGGGTAGATTCCCTGGGGGTGGTTTTTGGCCATGTCTTAAAAAAATGTTCTTCATAAAAATGTTGTGAAGTTACTGTGGCTGAGGTAAAATTGTATAAACTGATGAAATCCACAACTTTGTTTCATGAGAGGTGAATGGATTTAGCCACCATAACTTTGCCCACCTGATATTGCTTAGAAAGTCACTACCACTGTCCACATGGTGCACTTCACAGACAAAAACAAACTAATTCTGCTAATACAAGAGTTTTATTCACTACCCACTTACTGGATGCGTGCAAAAGACATATTACTAGTTAACTATTGCAATAAAAATTCAAGAACAAGAGCACTTTGATTGGGTCAGTGATTCCAATTAATTAATCTGACAAGCAGGTAGCTAGCTGCTGTAACCACCAGTCACTCAAAGCATCCAGGCTTAATTTGTGCTCTAGAGTTAGGCACTTTGACATTAGAGTCTATGGGGAAGGGCTACATTGTAGCCTGAAATAAGAAATTGCAATTTTGACACTTCTAGACTAATTTTTCATGTTAATGGTTGACATTTGAAAGCATCATCAATAAGCAAAGCTCAGTAAAGACTGCACATCATGGGGCAATGTGGTGATAGGTTTGATAAATAATGGCAGCTTTATACCTATATGGACCATTAATCAAAAAACAAAGAACAAAAGATCATGAATTTATTTCATAATGCCATCATTTGAGCTTATAAACAACACTAAGTGGTAAAAGAGCCGATTATAATAAGAAATGTCACGGATAACAGCAAGATTTAAGAGAAGTTACATTTTGCCAAAACCTTATAATAAAATATAAACAAGAAGATTTAATCTTATGTCAACTTCTAAAACACTTTGACTGTCTTAATTTATTCATTCCCTTTTTACAAACTTGAAATCCATATAAAATTCAATAAAAAATAAATAATTAAATTGCAGAACACTGTTTGCTTTATTTTTAAAGCATCACCTCACTTTGAAGCTTTCCTTTCTGCATCTTCATCATACACCCATGAGTAAATTATCAACGAATCTCACCATAAGCTGGCAGAAAAACAAAGTCATTCACGATTCCTGGCATCTAATCTCTTTACATGGCCTGGTTGCTGTGCATCTGTGCAGTCCATTGATGCACACATGTGCTCTGATGTTTAAAGGATTAGTATTTATTCTAAGCAGAGAACCCCCCCCCATATCACGCACACGGAATTGAAAGCCCATTTCACAAACAACCTGCCAGCACACATTCATAATTTTTCCAATGGTTGATCTGTCACGTGCCGATCCATCTCCAAGTTCGCTCTTCAGGGATTAGCAGCCCACACGAGACTTTAAAGTGCTGCAGTGGCTTACACGTCTGTCCTTTAATTTATATTTTTAGGATAGGGTTAGGCAAAAATTGCTGATGTGCAGAAATTAAATGTGCTCAAAGCTTCTAGCTTAAGTGACACCCTCTTTATAGTAGTGCCAATATGTTAACCCTGAAGAATGCTTGAGCACTCAGCATTAGTCAGACTCTCAGCTGATGCCTCAGCATGGATTAAAATACTAAAAGATCTATTTGTGCTTGTTTACTTTGGTCTGTGAAACTGAAAGTGTCACCTTTGAAATCAGTTGATAGTTCATCACAGCTTTCATTCAAAGACACAGATTTACATCAAAAGGTTTAGAGAGGTTAATGAAAAAAAGCATCAAGACTTCAAAAAGATGCATTTTTGAAAAGGTTTCACTGAATATCAGAAAAAGGGGATTTAAAACTCCATTTAAAACGCCACCCTTTGTGAGAGACCGTCTGGAAAAATAAACTGTTTGCTTGTTGCATGTGTAAGGGTAGTGATAAGAAATACGCTGCATTTGCCTTAGCCGTTTTCAAAAAAGTCCCATTTATTATAAAGATGACCCATTATTGAAATCACACTAGTTGACTTTTTTTTTCACCAGGCACATTAATTAATTAAGGAATAAATAAATGATCCTCACATAGTATCCATGGTTATAAGAAGAGACGCAGTCTGTGGATGGCAGCAGGAAGACCAGATGTCGCTGGCAGCCATTATAAAAAGGATAATCACTTGAGAAGCCTTGCTTCCTCTTCAACAACCTGATAGAGGTTCCTGTTGGCGAACTGTGCTGAGGCATTTAATTAAGCATCATATCAGCCAGTCAGCACTGTGGAAGAAGCTTTTCCTGCACCATAATAAGCACATGGGTCACCCTCCTAAGGATGTTTAATGTTATTAGTTACTTCATTGATCTTACAATCCAGTGTGTACCAACAAATCAAACAGAGATGACTGCTCTCTACGTACATACACAAAAAAGCTCACAACAGAAAGGAAAACAGAGAAGGGCAATCAGAGGTAACCAGCCCTACAAATTATTCTCCTCACATGCAAATGGACACGATGGACGTCAGCTGTTTGTTTTTGTCTGGCAAACCACATGCTGTTGAGAATCTGGTCACGTTTCTGCTTAATCATCCAGAACCTGCTCTTGACAAATTACCCTAATATAGAGGACTAGGGGTGAGAGCAAACTGGGTTTATGGGTACAATTCAGTGCCAAGGAACTGATGTACAATTTTCAGTTGATATTTATAATAACGTGCATTTGGAATTGGCTGTCTAAAGAGGAATGGGTGTAACTATTGAACAGTCACATGCCTTTCTTTATCAGTGTTGCTGTTATTTGTAGGATTTCCAAAGAAGTTTGCCCCGAGGGGCCAAAGGTCAGGCTTCATGATTCCTCTCTCCTAATTAGCTCTACTTCCCATTACTCATCTCATCTGATGTTGAGCCTTCTTGGGGTTTTATTCTAATTAAACCGCAGAGAACAGAATACCACTGCCATTCGAAAACACAGATGGATGTGTCTTCTTTTGTAGAATGCCAGTTCACCTTCAGGCAACACTGTCCCTTCAATATACCATTATTGATGAGCTGTCTTCTTGGATTACGGCGTCCAAAACAATCTCTAGAATACAAGTTAGCTGAGCGCTCCTGGAGTGATGCTCTCATTGTTTTGTCCACATCTTCTTGCTTGCGTCTACACCCTCCCTTAGATTATTTCAACAGCACATATTAAACATTCCTGTATGCTGAGTGTTGTAAGACTTCTCTTAAACCTGCCTGGATATGAACTGCTGACTTGTCCATCAAGAGCAGCCACCTGTCTGGCAGATGGTCTGTCTTCTGCTACAGGGAACTGAGGAAGGATGCCCTGCTCTAATCACAGAGCCAGAGGCCGATGGATGAGGATTAATTAAAATGGAAAGTGAGGTTAAGCCCCAGTCAGACTCCTTTTGGGAGCTAAAACTGAGAACTTCAAGCATCCTGAAAATCTGCTTACTGTCTGAGAAAACAATTTCAGTGCTTCGAGGAAGCTAAAGCACAGACTTTATTCAAAAATTTGATACAGCTGTTCTATTACTAATAATCTGCTACATAAATTGGTCATATTATTTCTTCTTCTTCAGCATGTCTTAATCAGTATGACAAAGTGTCTACCTTTTAACTACACAATGACACCAACTATACCTTAAAAGTTAAAGGTATGTGTTTCTGTATTTTTGTTTTTTATGCTTACATAAAAGCAATAGATGAAAGTAAAGGTGACTAAAAGAATTTCAGCAGGTGTAACGTTTATGGCACTAAATTAAAAGCTCAAAGACTATTAAATCAAATTTCAGCTGTTTGTCTTGTGTTCTTTACTGTCAAGAAATGAAAGTCTCCTGTTATAAATAATAAAAAGTGTCAAATAAAAGATAACCTCTATTAGTCCCACACATGGGAAATTTGTTACAATTTATAGTAGCCTTTAAATGAATTTATAATGAAAAGTCAAGTTAAAGTTAATACTTAAATTATATTGAGTTCATAAAGTATATGAACTATCTGTATTTTTTTATTTAGGTATACACACACACACACACACACACACACACACACACACACTCTTGTACATTTCTCTGTACACTTTTATACATATTTCCGTTCAAGAGTGATTATTTGCAGAATTACTACATTCACTACATTTCACACAAACGTTTATCTGCCCAGATGACCTTATATCATATCAGTGAAAATTAGCTCCCCAGTCCCCAGTTTCCTGCCCGGTTAGTCTCCTGGCAATGTTTACTTTAGGAGAATCTAGTGTTTCAAAGCGAAACTTTTAAAAAATGAATTCTTTTATAAATTCTGTCCATTTCTGAAGACTCTCAGCTCTCTGCTCTCTCTTGGAATCCATTTGCTTTTAGTGGGTTTCCTCGTCTGTTTCAATTGCTCACGAAGGGAGCTCTGACAAGCACACATGGTAAAATCCAGAGGGAAGGTCTCTTTGGATGGGTGACTTTCCATTTCAGCCTGGGATGCATTCACTGTGAAAATTTTTCTGCACCTGTTTGCAACAGCTGAATGCTTGAATAGTTTAGCAACGGCCTTTGAGATATGTTTGCTCCCATTTGATGGGTGCTTTGAGACTGAAAACCACTGCAGCTGCGACAAGCACCCAAAGAATCAGTCATGTTTGAAAACACAGTGTACCAAATGAAAATGAAACATTTAAACAGTTTTTTTGTAAATTGATTTAAATGTTCAATTTTTATCTTTAGAAACACAAAATAGAATAGAAACACAAGTGTATCTATTCTGTGGAAACCACTTCAGTCTATCAAAGTTTATGTCACACTTGCAAAATCACTGAAATGTTTCCATATTTGAGCTTGACTTGGAGTTAGTACTTTAGTGTTATGAAAGAATAAAGAATAAAAATAATTAAAAATGCCTCCTGGCTATGGTTAAGTCAAAAAATTCTCAAACACAGCATAAGATCTTTCATGTCTATCATCTGACAATGCTGTCATTTGAATAGTGAACTACACTGAGACTATGATAGACTGTAGTCAGAGACTAAGAAGTTGAAATAGCCACTGCAATATCACCCACTGCTTTTTATCTCCTTTTGGAAGCCTCAGTGTTGTTTTCTTTTTTTGGAACCAGAGGAGACCGCATCTGTTGACCCGGTCTCATGGCAGTTTGTGATACAGTCATGATCTGAGTTCATGAACTGCCATGAGACTGGCTTAGAGTTTAGTGAGCACCTGGCACAATTACACAGTGGAATAAAGCACTATGTGAGGGTGAGGGTGTAGCATTAAAAGCCAAAACAGCTTCATGTCACAAAGAAAAAATCAGGGTGGAGTAAGGCTGTTAAACAGAATCTGCAATCCAGTGATGTTCAGGTGCTGTTCACCTGCTATATGATTTTTTTTAGGAACTCTTAAAACTGTGCAAAAGGATGCTACAGCTTGAAACCATCAGACCTGCTGTACTTTGTAGAGAAGCCCCTGACAAGGTGCTCATGGTCAGTCTGCAGCACAGCGGAGAGGCTGTTCCATGAAATACAAATTTAGAATGAATGGATTTTTCATTAAATCTTAAAGAAGTTTAATTAGCTTTTCACTGTTCATTGATAACTTGATAGTTAAACCCAGATCTGTCCTTTTATCTTTAGCATTTCATGTGCTATTCTTCCGTTCATCAGTTCTGATCCTGGTAACATCTGGTCACATCTTTATTTAATGCTTTCTTGTTCCTGTTGTATATAGATCCTTGCAAATAAATCCATTTAGAAGAAGCTCTCAGTCTTGCATGTTCCTTTTATGCAAAGTATCACAGATATTCAAGTGACCAAAGCCATACCCCTGAGTACTCACTATAAGGGGGTGGCATGTTACGTTATCATGTAAGAATAGCAAGCTTGATTATAAAGATGTATCCATGAATTGTAGAGATATATGTGCACTGCACTGTTGCAGATACCTGCTAATGAGTACTGAGTAACATCAAAGTAAAAAACTAGAATTTCACTGCACATTTTATTGTGACAGTCTTTGGAACTGGTTTGTATTTGAAGGTTGCCTCATGTGGCCACTTGAGAAACTTCTCATCTTCATTTTTCAGCACCAGATTTCTTAATAATTATTAGGTAATTTATAGACGAGACTTAATTGAAGATGTATTTTGATAAGATTTCCAACCTACCATGTTATTATTGTGCATTTCTCTATATCTTATAATTGAAAAAAAATTCTTGACTTTTAATAATTAAAAGTCAATTAAATTTGTTACACATGGGAAATATATGTGTATATGTATGCATATGTGTGCGTTTGTGAGGGGTGGGGGGAATCCATTAACTTTATTTTGTACAGTCCCTTTATGTTGTATCTCTTTATGACAGAAGGCTTCCATTAAGAACAGCTATAAATACTTGCTCCTTGAATTGGTTGCATACCACCAGGTCTCACAGTAAGTATAAGTGTGTGTGAGTGCATGATGTGTGTGTATGTGTTTAGAATGTGAGGTCCCTATTAAACAGGTTTTTAGCCTGCGGTATGGAGCATCTCTGTTCTGAGCGGAGAGGGAAGGTCAGTCTGCTTCATGTTAATAAACAAGAGCTGCACACAGTCAGTCCACTGACTTCTCTGTGTGAGCATGAAAAGTACATCTGTATAATTATGATAATCCAGGTTTTGAAAGATTATGACCTCACAGGAAAACTGAACTGAGGTGAACTAAAGTGAGAAGTTAAAAGGATGTCATTAAGGCCATTAAAACCTTTTTTTCAGATTACACTTGAAAATATCATTAATAAGTGTTTATGATGGCTGTCATGTATACTGGTGTTTGTGAGAGAGACAGTAGGGGCTTTCCTTGTCTTTAATATCCAGCTGTTTCTTTAATCTGAAGATTTAGCTGTCCCATACATATCTGCACATTTCTCCCTACAAGCTTTGATAGTAATGTACTGTCCTGGAAGCGTGCCAGGCCTCACTCAGAGTAGAGGATAAAAAAAAGAAAAAAAAAAATCACAAATCCCCTCAGAGCTGACAGCTTGGGGATTTTTTCCACCCATATTATTATTATTTGCACATCTCTATCACCCTGGATGTGTTCTAACAGTTACTTTTGTGACAGAAAGCTGCTTTTATTCACATCAACCTGTTGTGAGTACAGCTGTGGTCTTAGTAAAGCACTGCATCTTTTTTTTTTAATCTCAATGAAAGTAAGAAGTCTTAAATTGTATTTCCATGTATTTTAGCTGGTTAAATAAAGGAATAACTAATGCTGTTGAGCTGTCAAAGGTCCCAGGTTCTCATGCAAAGAGAGTCAGGGAGTCATTTTAATAGGCTCCACTCCCCACTTGAAACCCTACAGAGGAGAAAGTAGGTATAACTAATTGTATGGTTGCTAAAATCTTAATACATTGCAACACTGTTAGTGAGCAGCCTGACAGGACTGGAGACAAGAACTGTCAGATGATCAAATAGACTATAAAACTTTCCTTGACCACTTTTTCAAATAACTGAACTTAAACAAATCTCCTTGAAATGAAAAGTGTTTACATTCGCCAAAATTCAAAATCCAATTTGTCCTCCAAGCCAACAATAAATACAGATATAGGTTTAAATGTACGGAGAGATATATATGTTTATATAAGTAATGTGCATTAATATCCATGTACCATGGTAGCACTGAAATATAGATATCAGCTTTGCATTTTGTTGCACGCAAATTATTTAAGAAAATACTTTGAAGTAGTTCAGTATGCATGTATAGTAACTTCTCTCTGCCAGGTCCTCGGCGATATTTTGTTGATTTCTCTGTAATGTTGAGACTAAAAAAGGGTCTAAGTATAACCCAGCAGAGTACCGTAACTTAATGAAAACATTCTGTTAATCAGTTTTAACCCATGATGCTCTCAGAAGGCTAAAATTTCTCTATTACAGAAATGTGATTGTGTTTTCTGTTTTTTTATCTTGTTTTTTATGTTCTTTTTAGCACTTCAGACTCACGACAAACCTTTGACCATTTAGATATGAGCAGGAACAAGTTTAGGGTAAATATAGTACTCTTAGGTTCAAGACTTAACTTATTTCCTTATTACATTGCGTTTCAATTCGCATCAGATAACCTCATAGACAAAATATATCATTATAGAGATTTCTATTTATAGCGTTAAACTAAAATGTTGAAAAAAATGGATTAGTATAATGAAACGTGTTTTTGAGTGGTTGTTACAGGGGCAGCAGCGCATGTAAAGGTTGAGGAGTAATAGACTCATTCTTCGTTACACTACTCGTTACGTGCGGATTTGCAGCTCCGACGCATGGCACCGCTCCAGCCTTAAATCTGTGTGACTTTTGCTCCGTGAGCTGAGCAGAGGGATGGAGATGCGGAGGGCGCAGCATCAGTAGCACCGCGGTTTGAGCGCAGGAGCTTCTCCACAGAATCAACCACTCACAACAACACAGAGACACAGTCGACCTAAATTACTTCAGTAGCGCAATTATTGGACAACTCCCGGAGGTATTCGGCAGTTAGAAAAGGAAATTAATGAAGAAGGAGGGCGAAGTAAATTGCGCGACTCTGGCGTGACAGATGTTGGAAAAGTCTGGCTGAATGTAGACCAACCGAAAAGGGAGAGGAGGGAGAGGAAAAGCGTCCTGAACAGAGATGAGCACGCCTTTCTGTGGGAGATGGGCAGTGAGAGTTGAAGCGCTGAAGGCTTTAATGCGATGATTCAGGTGAGTTTCTTTATTTTCCTACAAACTACTTTGTAGGGTTCTATGAACCAGTCCTATAACAGAAATAGGCCACACTATGTTTATTTAAAGCATGAGTTGAGCTTAACGTTAGGTCTTCATCTTAGGGTAGGTTACTCTAAAACGAACCAGTGTTTACTTTATACTTTATTTTCTCGTATTTATCATTGTAGAATCGCTAAAGTTCGCATTCTTACCACTGGTCGCAGTTCTGTGACAACTTAAACAAAATTGAAGAAAAAAATGAACCAAACATTTACATTATTTATGTATCTGTAGCCTACTTCGTGTTTCTATAACATTTAGTCCAAACCAAGTCTGTAGAATTGCAAAACAGATAGTAAAAAATATCATAACAGTTATAATGTGAAGAACTTTTGTGCCATTTATTGTGAGTTGTTTGGGGAGTTTAAACACTGACCTATATTCATGCTATCACCCCCTATTTTTTCTGTATGCGTTTATTTATTTTACTACTTGAAACCACCAAGAAAAACATAACCTTAATGTTACTTTAATGTTCAGCCAAGTTTTTTCTAGAGGTATGCTTGTTTCTTCTTCTTGTTGTTTGTGTTGTGGAGTTAGAGTGTCCATGGGAACAGTAATCCTCAGGATAGTTTGTTCCATAAACCTAAAAAAGGGCCACAGCAGACTGTGTTTTAACAGCGTTTAGGCAGGATTACTGACAGCTGTAACTGCAGCCTCATTTCCCCCAGGGACAGTGCAAGTCCCTCCGTTTGTCTTTATATTCTATACTACTTTGTAGTACACGCCATAGTATTTTCAGTACTATCGCTAAAAGGTATGTTTGTCAGTTTGCTATTATTTAAGATATGATCATCACCTCACCTGTAGTCAGGATTCACATTTCAGTGAAGGTACAGATATGAACTCAGAGCAGCAGCGAACTCTTTGTCCCCCCCTCCTGCCATAATGAGGACACACATCATATTGGTTGTGGCTCAGGAGGAGCAGATCACCATCAAGGGAGAACCAAGGATTTGACACTTGGGATTCTGCCAAATGGGCAATTTAATCAGAGGGCATTTTATGCACAGGAAGTATGTCAGTCTCCTTGTTAGAAACTGATTTATCTGGACTGTTATATTGGGCAGCCACTCCAGACCTCAGTTGATTGGAGCCTTAGGCAAAGAAGTACAAGACAAGTTTTTAATTGTTTTTCAGTTTCATTGCATGGCTTCAGTGGCAGACATATGCAGCTGGGTCTTGTGGTATGTTGGTTAGACAGTGAGTTTGCATCCTTATGTTGTGGTGAGTTTATACCTTTATCTGTATTATTGTTTGCGTGATATCAAAAAGAATGAAATGTTTCTCCTTTGTTTTAATGTTAAAAAAACTTAAGTAAAGGTAAAGAACGTTTTTTTGGACATAAGATTTCAAACACAGTTATGATGAATATCAAGGGCTTTTTTGTACTGTAGGAAACTCAGAATCTTTGAATTTAACCCACTTTAGGTCAAAGTAGGTAAAAATAACTGGAGTTTAATCAGCCTTGGTCTGCTTTCTATATGGGAGGAAATGCTCCCAGGTAGAATCCAGACATTCATTTTATATCTACCAAAGAAGTGATCTTGAAGAGCTTGGCCAGATAAATAGTGTAGTGAGCCTCTTTGGTGGAAAGAAATATCATCACCCCTTCAGTTTATAGGTCAGGGATTACTTTTACTGTACTTCTGAATAAGTCAGCAGTAGGTGAGTAAGTAATTTTATAGGCATAAAAACAACTTGGAACCAAAGATATGATGCATTAACTTTGGTTTAATAGAGTCCAGTATATGTGTGTGTGTATATATATATATATATATATATATATATGGAGAGAGAGAGAGAGATATCGATATCTCTATCCATCTATCTATCGATCGATCATTGTCTGACTCACAAAGAGATTGAAATGATTATAAATTTAAATTAAAACATACTTTCTCTTGAGCAACTGTCAACACTGTCAACAACCCCACTTGTTTTCTGTGGTAGAAATTTTAGACAAGGTTTCGCTTAATTAGAGTGTGCTGTCTACATTATTAAAAAATATATGTTTGGCTGTTATTTGGCAGCTTGAACCTAAAACATTTGTGGGAATAAATATTCTGGAGAAAGAGAAAAATTCTTTATAAAGCAAAAGCAAGCTGTTGTATAATATTAGGTTTTTATTAATCCTAACACACTGTTTGGGTCAAATTTGACACATTTTGACATAGTCAAAAAATAGTCTAATTTTTTACTGTTGTATTGGTCTTATACATTTTTTCTACATTTTCCTTGTTTTTGATCAGATTTGACCCATATCTTTTTAGATGGGTTTTAGATCCATCAGTGTGGGTCAAATCAAATAAATGATGGTTTTAGGGGATGTTAAAACTGTAACACTGTATATTTTTATGCGACATTGGTGACAGAGGACAAGAGAGACCTTTACACTGTAAAAAAAAAAAAAACATCACCTATAGCCGTTTATTATTTCCTCACTTATCCCACAGAGACAGGCTCTGACTGATCATGGGGTAATCTGAAAAACAGTGAAACAGTAAAACAACATATATAGGAACAGAAATCATGCAGAGGTCAGAGGGTGATTTGAGACATGGTGCCTTGACATGAGATCTGGAATAGATAGATAGACAGAGAGAAACTAATCTGTAGTTCAAAAACTGTTTTACGCACTTATTATGAGGTAATTCTTGGCCTTACATACTGTAAAGGTACAGATTAAATTTGGCATTTTTGTGAATTATTTTTTGATTTATTTGTATAGCACAACTTTTGCTCATATGTTTAATGTATTTTCCTTACCTGTATGGTTAGTTACAAGCAAACTTTTCTGTTCAGCATCCGTGAGGATAGCTTAAAAATAATACTTTACAATACTTCAAAATGACACACATTTCCATATAAACCCATCCCACGAGGAAAAAAAAGAGACATGTAGGTGGGAGATTACTTCACTGGAGCTTTGACTTTTTTCCAACTGCAGCTTCTTAATACCAGGCTCCGCCAAAGAGCTGTCTGGGAGAAGGTGTATTTTAGCCTGGAACAATGCATCCTCATATCCCCCAGTCGCAGTTTCAATCTTAACAGCTATGAGATTAACATCGCAGTTCCATTTAGTACTTCTGCCCCCCCTTCCTTTTTGTGCAAAAGCTAAATCTCTTAATTTTCACATGAGGCCATGTGCCGTTGTTTGCCTTTTCATCAGTCTTAACTTATCCTGGTTTTGGAGGGATTGCACATGAAAACGACTCCTGTACTGTATCCAGGGCAGAATCTGCACAGCACATTTGAACTCACAGTACACAACACTCACTATTCAGGCCACATAGTCATTTGAAGTCCTTTTGTAGATGAACAGAAACATCAGATGTTTACTGCCACTGGAGGAATGTAGTCAGGGCTTGAATAAAGACTTGAAAGCCACTGGCCCATGGCTTGTGTTAGCAGCAGTCTTGTGTTGTTTGGCCATGAAAAAGAAAAAACTATATAATAGAGGATTTCTTTCATGCTACATGTTTTTCTAGGTTGTGTTTCCATTTTCATGATGCATGTGTCCTTTCCAGTTTATTCTATTATTTTGTTCATCTGTAAGCCATTAACCCATTTCACATATGAAGACTAACCCAACGTCCAACAAAGAGTAAAGCATAGGCACTTCCTAAGCTTTTCTATGGTGAGCGTCCAGGACTGTCTCCTTCAGGGTAAGATATTGCGAGGGCAAGGAAAGAGAAAATCAAAAGGGGCATTTCCAGTATGTCACTCTTACTCTGTTTGTGTATTTTTATGACTCTGATGCTTTTTGATCTACTTAATTCTACTGAAAGATCTATAGGTTGTCATTCAGTGAGTGTGCTTAATTTTATCATCAAGTAGTTGGTGAGTCATACACTGGGGCCATTCAAAGCACCTCACTTAAGAAAAAATAATGTATAGTGTGGTGGGTAACACAGTTGCTAGTTTAATTCCAGCCAAGGACATAAATCCCCCCCTGGGTGTTGCAGCAGGAGGGTCATCCAACGTAAAACTCTCCCAAATCAAACATGCAGAGCTGAAAGTTAGCATGCTTCAAACCATTGTTGTGGTTACTGGAAGCTCGATATGTTGTAAACAGATTGAAACCACAGTAGGTCTCAAGCTTCTCGATCAAGCTGTGTTTTGTTGTCATTCACACAACTACTTTCATCAGGTTTTGTATGTATAACTGAGTGCAATTTCATGAATGTCTTCAAGGACATGCTGTTCAAAAGCACTTCCTCATTTGTGTTATTCATTGAATCAAGTCTACAAAGCCGCACAGAAAACAGTCTGCGAAGAGATAAAGAGATCAGGGAACCAGTTTGATGCAGCTAGTATAAATAAGGCTGTGACCTCAGGGCTTTTGCTCCTCCTTTTAGTGCGGACATTGTGAACACGTATAAAGGGTTTAGGCTTTAGAATTTGGACGTCATTAAACGTGAACTAGTTTTTCTGAAGCAAACTCAGCTCCTTAGTAACCTACCCATTTCCTATCTTTATTCCAGACAAATATATCGTGCCGCTATTGAAAATATCACTTCCTGTTCACTAGGAAGATTTAATAAAGCAAACGTCTTCAGGCCATTAACCGGGTCCTTTCTCTCACCCCATTTAGCCATAGTCATAAAGGCTAGACAATATTTGCTCTAGGTCAAAAAATAAACAAATAGAGAACTAGATGGAGTGGCCAGTCTTTACTCAATGCTCCAATCAGAAAATTTCAAAGAAATAATTAAAAGTATTTAATACAGTATTGTGAAAAGGAGTAGTCAAAAGTTTATGTCCTTCTTGTCCAATTCATGGCTAATGCTGGGCCTCACATTGTAGTATTTCTTTCCATCTACATGGTGTAACTGACTGCTTCTCAATGTAAAAATATAAAAAACTAAGTATATTAGACCTAAAATTTCCCTCTTTCAGAAAAAGAAAAGGTCATATTATTTAATGTTGTTACTCCATCAAGATGTCTTCACTGTGTTTTGGTGGAGGATCTAATGACAGAGTGAGTTGTACTCTGTTCAAATCACCAAGCTCTTTAAAAGAATACTGTCTCGAATTTAGGAGCGCAGTTCTATGACATCATCAGACTTACAATTTGGGTCATTCCATCTCAAATCTATGTGGGTCTTCTACTCGACCATCTCCAATTTGCATAAAAATGTTATGGTCCAAAGTTTTTTCTTCTAAGTCAGTTTGCATTTTTTCTTACTTTTGTTGTCTATCACTTTTTTGTTAAGTTTGGACAGATTTAGGACAAAAATTATGCAGAAGTTGGACGGCAAAATTCTACCATGTTCATAAATATTCATTATGCTCAATTGCTCGTTGACGATGATGAAGAGTCCTACCCAAGGCACTGACAATAAACCCCCGGTTTATGAAATTAATAACAAAGGGGACTTAACCAAGTTTTTTTTTCTTTCCTTTTTTTTCTGGTGAGACTGGGACTAAGTCACTTTCTAAATAGCAGTGATTTGTTTCCGTTTGCTTTTGTGTTGCTAAGACTGTCTGGGCAGGCTTGTGGTAGCAGCCTTGGCTGCTATCAGATTAGCATTAGCATTAGGTCTTCTAAAAAAGAAAAGCTCCATCTGCACAAAAGCGAAGATTATGGAGTTGGTGGATTTCTGTAAAGTAAAAGTTCATTCTGTCTTTGGTGTTTGTAATGATTTATAATTTGGTTCATTTTAGATGAAAAATATTATATAAGGAAATGTGATCAGACATTTTTTTAAGACATTTTTTAAAGACTTTTTAATTTCTTTTATTTTGTCGTTTTCAGATCTCAATTTTCTTATTTTAGGCCTTTTAGCTATTTTAGCTCTTAATTGTTTTCCTTTCCCGGATTCTTCTAGATCATTCTTTTCTCCCACTGTTACTTATTTCTACTATTTTCTCTTCCCTTTGGTTCTTTTCACCGTACTTTTTAGTATTTCTTTATTTCATACTTTATATTTCTTCGTTTTACCTCACACATTAGTTTTCTCTTTAATGTTCTGCAAAATTTTTTCTGTGTACTTTTGCTGGTAATCTTTAATTCACTGGAATTTTGTAGGATCCAGGTAGTTCTCCTGATCCAGGCAGTTCTGTCTTTTGTCTTTCATGACTATATAAACATAATCTCTCATTAAGCAGTTTAAGACCCATTCTGCTGTTCTGATTGCAGCTATATTCTGCACTCGGTAATTCAAGTTGTCCTGAATTATTGAGTGTTTTATCTCTGATCTGTTGCAGGTTAAGAGCCCTCAGCTCCCTATTAATGTGTGACCTCCCATTATCTCTTTGTTGTATAATGATGGATCCAGTGCATCATATCAGTTAGCTGAGATGACCTCATTTGTCACATCACATAGGGTGCTGCGCTGAATCTAATTCCCTTCCCTCATTTATTTGTGCTATTATTAATATTGCAGACGGTGCACTTTGCATGACGTTGCACAGTCTTAACTCTCTCCTTGTCGGAATGAGGAATTACAGCAAAGTGCTTTACCCAACACACAGTCTGGAACAAGGCTGATGTGAGTGAATCTGTCACTGTGACCCAGTTCCACCACACAGTAAATTGGTAATCACACCAATATTCAATCACACCATACTTAATGTGTCTGTTCTTTCTTCTTTCTTTTTCTCTCTTGGCAAAATCAATGATAGTGACATGCATACACCAAGAGCTAATAGAAACAGAAAAAAATACACAACTCTTAAAGACAGAGGCACAGAGACACACGCTAATTATTTATAACCAAGAGCTTTTAAAATTTGGACGCTGTTATGATGGGTGATAATGGAGTTTGTTCTTAACAAAAATTTTTACCATGTTAAAATTAGCTTAATAAATCAATCAATGATCTTTGGCAAACAATTAATACAGTCCTATTTGTCCCAAGCAAAAACTTATAACCATACTGACATACATTCTTCTTTATCTCAGTTGGACGTGTTAATTTCAAACATGCAACCAGGCAAGAACAATCTTCCTTTGCTATACTCATATATTCACAGGTCTTTGGTTTCCTCCCAGCATTTTAGAAGGTGATCAAATTAGAAATGTCTTACATGTCCTCCACACAGATTAGATTCTACCATCACAAACTGGATTACGTAACAACACCTGGCAGCTGATATGTACCTGCCCATTATTGTTTCATTCATTAAAATTTGCATAACATATCTTAAGTACCGCAAATTATATATATATATGTATTTTTGTGCACATTTTCTGTTGAGTCCAATCACAAATTTAGTTCCCAAGTAGCTACATGACTGTAGTATTAATAGTAATTTCAAACCTAAAGAACTGTGAGAAAATATGAACCATATTTCATTTTGCATCTGTTATGTATATTTTTAACATTTCCGTTGGAGCTGTTTATAAACCCAAGGGTTGCTGTTCGACTCTCTGATAGGCTGCTAACTGCAGCCAATAAATAATCGTGTAGGAAGGTTTCTCCTATTTGGACACTATTCATAAACCAGTTATGCGGCCAACAGCATCTTTAGAAAATACACCATGCTGTTGAGTTTATATACAATTTACAAAGCTACTGAGCCAAGCTTGCTAATGTTAAGCTGATGTAAAATACATCTATTGGCATATATTTTATGGCCATTATAAGCTTGTTTGAGAGCATCATTATAAATTTAATTAAACAGAATTTTTTTATGGAGCACCAAATTTGAGTCTTTTAATATCAAACGTCTTTTAAGCCTTTTTATAACTTTTTGTATTTAAGACCAAGAAGAAAAAAGTAATAAAATGAAAAATGTATGTACTTGAATAATACCGTACAAATTCATAGTATAGCGTGGACTGGATGCAAGAACTTAGAGCATTATGCTGTGTCCACATTATACAATTTTGGGATGTACTCGATGAAAGATGACAATGTAAAAGAATAGTGTCAATATCGTGTTTGTGGTTCTGTTATACTGTAAGAAAGTTCAGTATTGGATGTCATAACGGTGTTGTACAGTACACAGTGCTTTACTTTAAATTCAGCACAGAAAGGCATGCTAACCTGGTTGCCTTGTTTTAAAATGCATTGTGTTTTCATGTAACCTTTAGATACAACACAAAGTTAGTGTACCTCAGTTTGTTTTGCATGTTTCACAATATGAAAAAACATAACTTCACATTATATCACATGTGATATCGATTTTAAAAAATTAGGGCATTACATGTAAGTCCTTTGCTAAGTATAACTACTCTTCTTTCTCCCCTTCTTGTCTTTCTTACATTTTTCTCAACGACGTTATCCTGTACTCTTTTCTGTCCTTGGAAAATGCATTACTTGTGCCTACAGATAGCAGACACATTGTGTGACAAACTGCACACTGCACAAACAGTGAATTTTTTTGAGCTTATAAAAATATTGCATTTGAAATTGCCTGCCACTTAAAAAATGTTTCTGCCTTTGTGCTAGCGTATCTTCTGTAATACTAGTTAGGTGCTGAAGTATTACAACCACAACTTATAAATATCCAAAAAACAAATCCAAAAACACAGTTCCAGATCGTCCCTCTGCATTTTAACCCCTGAGTACAGCACTATAAATGATGCATAAATTATGTTTTTGCTTCTTTCATCTCTTTGTATACAAGAATCCCCAGTGATCAATTCACCTTGTCTTTTGTCTTTTATGTGTTATATATTTAGGTGTTAAAAATGCTCAGAGATTCCATTGGAGAAGAAAATTTAGTTAAATTTATACAGCACATTTAAAAGTAAAGCATTTTGTATGCTCCAGTCGTATGACAGTATACAAACAAATAATGGAGGAACTGCATTGTGCGCTGCAATTCATTTCTTATCATCCAACAGTTTGCATGCACTAAACTTGATGTCTGGGAGTAGTGTACGACGTCTCTCAGTGTCCATTTAATTTATAGGATTGCTAAAATCTCACAGAGTGTAGGCGTATTTAGAATACTACAGAATCCTGTCACCCAGCTAAAAACCTTTTTAATTTCCTCCTTCTCACTTAAGACTAAGAAGCATTAAGAAAAGAACATCCGTGTTTCAGAATAGCATCCTGAAACTTTACATCACTGTGAGACACTAAACTCAGTACTGCAGGCTAATCAGCAGGTTTAAATAACTGCGCAATAAGGCACACAAAGGACTTTATCCATAGGTCATTTGGGTTTTTGAAGCTGATTCTTCTACAAATGTTAATGCTGTTAACTAGGCCTTTTTACCTAACTGCTTTTCATGATATTTTGCAGGATAGATTTTGCAAGTTTATTAATAAATCAGGTACTTGGTGAGTGAATGATTCTAGCATTTTAGTTTGTTTCACTGTGAATTAAAATTAGTTCAGTTCAGAAGTTAAAAAAATAGTCAATCTTGAGTTTTTTCACACTTGGGGGCCATTTTTTCCATCAATTATGCAGCGTGTCTCGGATTTCAATATAAGATTCATCATTTTCTACATTTGAACACCAAATGGATAGATCTCTGCATTATTTTTAGTACATCATACTCTTTGGCAACCTTGGGATTTATAAATTCAAATTATTTTGAATGTTTGTTTTTGTTGGTTTCAACAAGATTCCACTTATTAGAATAAGTTAGCGACCAAATGCTGTGACCCTGCTCTCAATGGGGTAAAACTATAGTCAGTACTTTTGCAACTGTAGCTCCTTTTGTGGTTCAGTTTTTCTCTGAGCTTTTACCCTTGTTTTTCAGATATTTTCTTTATAGATGTGCCTCCTGACATGAGCTTGTTTACAAAGACTTCCTCAGATACACCCAAAGGGGAAAGACCAGGAGACTTGTGTTTTCTTTCTATGCGCTGAACAGCTGTTCTGCCAGTAAACCCTTTAATATTTGCTGCTTGCATGCAGGAGGTCTCAGGGGCCGTCACATTGTAGCAGGTGCCAGAAGCCTTAAAAAAAATGGAAATGAACAGCTCCACCATCGCCCCCGTCAAACGTGCTTTTAACAACTTGAGTGCACACACCCACACAGAGAAGACACAAATTCATGCTCTGTGATCCCTGCACTGTTGTTCTGTTCCAGCCTCTTTAATTGGGGATTTGAGCCAGGCTCTTGTCTTTCTCACTGTGACAAGCTAAAAATAGCACTTTGACAAGTGTCAGAAAACTCAACCGGGCTCAGACTGTGCATTCTGTGTCAGATGGGCTGCTTGGCGCAGGGATTCATGCTTGGGGCATCCAAATTCAGTGGAGTGGATACTGCCAAACTGTCATCCTGTGGCCCATGTGAGCTCATGTTCTTGTTCCATGCACCTGTTGCTAAAAGAACTTTTCTTTTCATCTCAGTAATTGGATTCTGTCTGTCACAATTCTTCACATTTTGCTTGAAGTCCTTTGGTGACAAAGAGATCGAATATTAAAGAACTCAGCTAAGGTGGAACTTTAAAGGGCTGAGTTTCAGAAAGACGTCCCTTAAAGCTAAAGAAACCACAGTGCAGGCTACAAGAGGAGTTCAGGTAAATTGAGAGTCATTGCCTCTTTCTTCCTCGTGGCAGTGTTTTAGCAAAGTAATGATGCAAATTGCTTTTCAGTGAGTAAATACATGGATCATGTTAGGTTTGATGAATAAGAGGAAGAGCAAAAACGTCTCATTTAAGCTGTGTTTCACATTTCTGGCATCAGCATAAACAAACAAGATCAATACTCATGAAGCCATCTCAGGGATTTTACTAGTCACAGCAGTCATTAATGGTATGATGCTTTTAATTTAAATAATTATAATCTTAATTATAAGGGAAGAACACGGCAACTTTGGACAGTGAAGAAATGACGGAACCTGCAGCAACACTAGGGCAAAGAAGAGTCCCAATGTTAACATGGGTTGGAAGCTAACCACAGACTGATGTAAGGTGATAAGAGCCCGAGCTGAGAGGCTCGATGAGTTATGTCTGATGAAAGAACAGAGAAAGGGAAAGCTGAACAGAGTATGGGAAGGTGAATTATGTCGAACAATTATGCGACAGTTGGAGCTCATCCAATATACTCTGCCAAAGAATTGTCTGATGAGATGTTACATCACTGATATTGTTTGCATTTTGGCAATGTGAGGGTTTATTAGGTAAGAGCTGGCATCTGCTTGGCTTTAGGAGAGTGGATATTTTTGACTCATGCAAAAAAAGGCTTTTGCAGGGTCATCAAATGGCAGCTTCATATTGGTCAATCAGAGTCTGCAGTATCTTGCCAGGCTCTGGCAACATAAGCAAATCCCAGGAACTGGATGGAACGAGTTCTCACAGTGATCAAACAGCATGCTTACTAAACAGAATTAAACTGAAATGAACCAGAAGCGACTTCTTAGAAATGCCTGCAGGATATTTCTAAGAAAAATATATAATAAAGAAATACAAATATACATATAAAATTGAATTAACCAGAAATAATAAAACACTTAGAAAGACTGAAACAAAAAACAGGAAAAAGTTTTATTATTAACAACTCATTGTGATTCAAAAATGAAACAAAATATAATAAAAATAAGTTATTTGCAGAGTGTGATTTTCAATAAATGAATTTTTTTTTAAAGCATTAAAATAAGTTGGTAGCTTGTTTTGGAAAGAAATGTATCTATGAAAATAACTGCAACTATAGTAGGCAAGAATATTAAACCTGTTTGTGTATTCCTAAAGGTAACCACAGATTTGTATTTATTTATTTTATTAAATGGATTAATTTAACCCCTAGTCTCCTCATCTTCAGTCTTCTTTACTGATTCCCCCTGTAGGAGGTCTACTGCAGTGTGTTGACCCTCGTTTGCCCGCATAACTACAAACAGTACTGTAGTAAAATATGATGATCTGCTGAACTCTTTTCATCTTTATCTCATTCAGTTAGCTGTGTAGCTTTTGGACTGTAATGACCTATTGTTTCTTAGTGGCATACTGTAAAGCCACACATGGATCAAGGTCGATTTGGAACACAACCAGAATATCCCCCCATGCATGCAGCATCAGCTGTACTGTCAAAGAAGCCCAGTCACTGACAGGGAAAGTCATTTGCACAAAAAACAAAATTGAAAGTTGTAGCACTGAGAATTGCTAAGGTAATATCAAAAAAAAAAAAAGTTGATGAAAAATAATTCAGCATAGGAAAAGGTAATTCTAATTTTTAAAAACAGTAAAGGTTTTAGGATTTTTATTTTGTGTATTTGTGTTTATCTTGACAACTTAGTGTCTTAAACCAATACAAACCATGCTGTAGTCTATTACTGTGCATGCGTGAGCAACTACAGAGTAAGACATATTTAAATGCAGGGAGTTCTCCTGGAAATACAGATATAATATCTGATTTCTTTTCATTTGTGAACGTTACAAAATTTAAGGGGGTCCTCAGTTCTCCATTTGTGCCAGTCTTTGACAAATGCACTGACAGCTTTTTGTCTATGTTGTTCATTCTAATGAGAAATTGTATCATGAATAGAAACAACAAGTGTTTCAGTATGATAGAAAATAGAACAATTAACACTGTAACATGACACTCATGTGACCACAATCCACACAGGGTGAGAAATAACAAATGCATTTATTTTCCCACTTTCTAATTTGATGGACTGGTCAGTCCTGGGTATAACTCTGGAGTTGTGACCTTTGGCTGGACTGTATCTTTATGGTGTGCAGATAGACGCAGGGGAGGTGTGAAACCAATTGCTGATTGGCTGGAAGGTCTCGGCAACTGACAGGGTACAGGCCTGGGATATCTCCCAGCTGTCAGTCTCTGTCTCTCACAACCTAGCTCAGGGGAGGGGGGGTATCAGCATATTTAACTTGTGAACCCCACCAATGGACAAAGCAAACCAATACAGTTTTGTAAAATACTATATTTGCTACTCATGGTCCATTTCTTTAGTTTTTTTTACAGTTTTTAAAGAATATAAATTTAATACCATGTTATGTATTTTTTGTCATTTCTAATAGTTATTTGAAGAACTTGAGCTTGAGATCACATATACTACATAAAATTAGCATAAGAATTAACCTGCAGAAACAAAATAATAAGAATAATAATAGTTCACAAACACCAGAAATAAAATGTAACATTTTACAGCCCATTTGACTTTAGCTGTGGTCAGTAAAAACTGGGAAATGACCAACTATGTATGGCTGAAGTCCAACATTTATCGGTGCCTTTCTTGTGTGACTGCACTCTAATATATTGGCCTAAAAGGAGTCCTGTGAGTCTAAGAGCACAAGTGTTGGGTTTGTGAGTCAGCGCTCCCAGCCTGCCAGTATAAGAGCTGTTTGCATGAAGAACAAGGATGAGACAAAGACTGTAGAGCTCTGGGACTGTTGGCAACTCAGGCACTCAGAGGAGAGGCTGCAGCGAGGGTGGGTCCACACTCTGGAAACTGTTTGATGGTGAAGAGTAAGCTGCAGCTGCTGCAGGTCAGACACCGTTTGGCTTTGGTATTTTGGGGATTATTTTTGTATTGTATCTTTTTTTAATATGAAAGGAAATATTCTGTGTGAGTGCAGTTCATCTTCTGGACTTGGAGGTTTTCATGCAGCTGTGGGAAAGTGTTAAGAATTAAGATTTGTTTCTTTTAACGTCTGTTAGGTAAGATTTGTTCTTCATATTTTAGCAGGTCTTAGTGGTAGTTGTTGGAGAAGGGATGCATAATTTATATTACATTCTACATTCACCATTTTCTTAAATTCAACTGGCAAGGCAGACAGCAGCATTATGTAATTTACTGATATTTCACTTTGCAGCATTTTACAGACAGCAGGGCTCTTATTTGACTCTGTTCCCTAAAGTTTGGAGGTTGCTTTTACTTATCACTCAGTAGCTTCGCTGATTGTTTTAGAATATGTTTATACAAGATTTATGCTGTTATATTTTCCTACTTAATTTGTACCAACAATGGAGGCTGCTTTGTGTTATCATGTCTTCTAAACATCTATATGAAAATATGTTTATCATTCTGGTGCTTTACTCTAAAGCAACACCGTAGATCAAATTAAGGTACAATTTAAACAAAAGATATTTGTGCACAAGTCTTGATGGATTCAATAGCTCTAACACTGACTGCATTAATATTCTGTTCATAGTTGTGAGTAATTAGAACAGATTGGCTATAAAAATAGGCACTTTCTGTTGTTCACTTCCTTATGTAAAAATGCTGTTGCAATGCACCTAGTGACAAGCAAAATTAATTATGCAATATACTGATTGCTGGATTCAAAATTTACACAATCTTGAATCTGGATTTCTTTCACTTTGGCAGTGATTGGTTTAACACACTGGTCAAATGGTTGTCTTTCCCCTCATGTGAGATGCACACTGGTGCCTCAGACACTATTCTGTGTGTTGCCAGATGCTACAAAATGAATCATTTAACTCACAGGACAAGGTTGCCTTCTAAGAAAGCTGTGTTTGTGGTGGTTTTTAATCCATTTGGTTTGTCCTGCTAGGAACACTAAGCTGATTAAATGGATGGGGTTAATAGATCTTACAACTAATAAATGATGAAACTTACTCAGCCTTACAACTCAGCCTGTTGTGGAGTTGCCATTTTTTCACTTAGTTAACCTTGGTTTTTCTGATTTTCTTTTATCCTCAGGTGACACAAAAGGGCATGTTGTTGACAGAAAATCATCAGTGGACTTAAGCTTGACTCCAACTTGACTGCCACTGGTTATGAAAATCTGCACTTCAAGACTAGAACGGTATGTCTTGATTAAAATGTAAGCTTGTGAGGGCAGTGAATTCAATACAATTACATTTTGCTTACACTCTGTCTTAGAAACGTAAAGCTCTTATAGAGAAAAACATGTTTATAAATCTTTTTAAAAAAGGTAATTATCTGCATCTCTTTTCAGGCCGGGCGTAAGATGTTTGTGGAGTCAGTCGTCCGATGGGGGTTGTGGAGCATCCTGCTCCAGTTTGGACTGGGCGTATCTGCAGGAGGCTGTACTCCACGCTGTCTGTGTCGACCTGAGGCCAAAGAAGTGATCTGCTCTGGAAAACACTTAAATTCGGTGCCAGAGGCCTTGTCCAGTGATGCCAGACGTTTGGATTTATCCCGCAACAGGATTAAGACTGTGGGACGCCGCCAATTTTCTGGCCTTGTGAAACTTCAAGAGTTGGACCTCAGTGATAATATAATCTCCATGATTGAGGTAGAGGCTTTCCTGGGCCTACAGAATCTCAGGACACTTCGGATTAAGAATAACCGCCTCAAGATCATCCCAGTTGGGGTGTTTTCTGGCCTGTCCAGTCTGAATTTTCTGGATTTGAGCCAAAATGAGATTTTGGTCTTTCTGGACTATACCTTTAAAGAAATGGTAAATCTGCAGACACTGGAAGCTGGTGAAAACGACTTGGTCTTCATCTCCCAGCGTGCTTTCTTTGGTCTGCAGAATCTACAGGAGCTCAACTTAGACCGTAGCAACCTGACCTCAATTCCCACTGAGGCATTGTCCCAGCTCCAGAGCCTGACACGTCTACGAATGCTACGCCTCACCATTTCTACACTTCCCAACAATGCTTTCCGAAAACTGCAACACCTGCGCAGCCTCCTGATCACAAACTGGCCAGCACTGGACACTATAGCTGGCAACAGCCTAATTGGTCTAAATTTGACCTCGCTTGTTATCAGTAGCTGTAACCTAAGTGCAGTTCCTTATTCTGCACTCCGTCACCTAGTGTATCTGCGCTTCCTGGACCTGTCCTATAACCCCATCACTGTTATCCAAGGTAACCTGCTTGGGGATCTCTTGAGACTTCAGGAGTTACACTTAGCAGGTGGCAGCCTGCTACGAATAGAGCCGGGAGCCTTCAGGGGACTAGCCTATTTTCGCATGCTTAATGTGACATCCAATCAGCTCACTACTTTGGAAGAGAGCGCCTTCCATTCTGTTGGGAACCTTCAGGTGCTGCGGTTAGATGGGAATCCCCTAGCATGTGACTGCCGGCTTCTCTGGGTGTTTCGTCGCAGAGTGCGGTTGAACTTCGATGGACATCAGCCTACTTGCTCCTCTCCTGATACAGTAAGACAGCGTGAATTCAAAGACTTCTTAGAGAAGGAACTTCCAAGGGTTTTTACCTGCCGCCCTGCTCGCATCATGCACCGTAGGCCGCAAGAGGAAAGAGTAGAGGAGGGCACTACTGTTCTCTTTTCCTGCAAGGCTGATGGGGATCCATCACCATCTATCACCTGGATCTCATCCCATAAAAATGTGATTTCTCCAACAGGAAGAATCAGAGTTTTACCAAACGGAACTTTAGAAGTGCGTTTTGCCCAAGTTCAGGATAGTGGCACATATCAGTGCCTGGCAAGTAATGCAGCTGGCAATGACACTCTGACTGTCAGCTTGTATGTGAAGGGGCTCCCACGCAACCGAAACATGTCTTTGTTCACAGAGGAGGGCTTGGTAGAACCTTCAAATACCCAAGCTGCAAACTCCTCAGCTCAAATGGCTAAGCCATACCCATTCGATGCAAAGACCTTGATCATTGCAACCACCATGGGCTTCCTGTCGTTCCTTAGCTCAGTTGCCATCTGTTTTGTCTTCATGTTTTTCTGGAGCCAGAGCAAAGGTCAAATTAAACACACTGCAACTATTGACTTTGTTCCTCGGTCTTCCATGGGTGGAGGGGGAGGGGATGGAGGTGATGGTGGCAGGTTTACCATGAAACTCATTTAAAGCTGAGTTAGAATTAAAAGGAGTGTTCATATAGAATGTGAGTTCTTCTGTATCATTGTTGATTTCCACTGATACACTCAAAAACCAACACTACTATTTAAACACCCCTTAAGAAGGCAAACGGAGCCAGTGTGATGCACTTGTGCCAGTCCTCTTCTAATTTTAGAGTTGAAAGTTCCATCTCAGCACCAACTTGGCTGTGTTATCTAACTAATGAATATCTTATGATCCAGGGATGGGATAATGTTAGCAGATTGTAGGTGGACCTGTCTCCTGGTTGCTGTGCATTTATTTTCAAAGACTTGTACTTGGAAAAAAATTCCTTTTTTTTTTCTTTTTTTGAAGCATGTATTTACTAAACAGTTATAAATCTCATAGGTTTATGTAGTGACTGAGACCACAGTTAGAATTTCACAACTATCATATTTAAAAAGTACCAGGTGCTTGTTTAATCATCTGTATTGTACTAATGTGCTAACTTTTGCTTTCTTTTGCCAACACAGTATAAGCCAAGCTAATTCTGGCTAATTCTGCTTAACAATTGAGATAAAAGACTGTCAATTCAGCATTGGTTGTAAGACTTTAACATGTACATATATAGCCATAAAGCTTTTGATACATGCAATAAATTATTCGAGTAGAGTAGCCAAATAATTTCTTATTCTTAATTCAATTGTTACATTTTGGACATTAGAACTTTTTAGAATGTTTCAAGGTTGCTGAATTGGAATTGATAGCTAACCCTAATGTACATAAGAATGTATCATTTCCCTTTTCAAACAACACATTTTTCAGGTCTGTCGGTCTTTTTACAGATGTATTTAGCATGTGATTGCATTTGATGAATCTTTGTTCTATCAAAAATTGCATTGATTTTGCTTTTTATATAAATATATACAGCAGGAAAAAAGTTAGCTTTTTTTATATATATTTATTTTGTAGCCATCCCATCCCACCTTCACCTCTTAAAGACACACACACACACACACAAGCTAAAAAATATGTGCCTCAGTAACATTCTCACCATTGACAGAGAGAATGCTCACCTGATTATTTTCATCTTGTAAATATTTAGGTCAAGGGCGTTTGTGTGTGCACTGTTCATTCTGTCATTTTATCTAGTTCTGGGGATTAGTGTCACTCAAATAATGCACTCTTTTTGTGTGTAAACTGAACCGTGTACATGCACCACGCACAAAGCAATGCTTTATTATGCCATGAGAGAAGGATGTAGGTGATGCAGCATCCACATGTTTGTCTATTATTTGATATCTTGTAAAAATGACTTTTCAGTGATATGTCATTAAAAGCCTACATTTAATTCTGGTGTGTATCCATGTACGATGACTTATTTGCAATGTTATTGAATTAGAGTGTAAAAAAAAGCATCTTATATCTGCCAGCAGATCTTTACCTGAAATTATTCCATTGTTGAAAAAATTGGCAGCTCTTAGCTTTTTTGCATAAAGAAAGCACTTAATCTCTTTGCTGTAAGTCTGTTGTGAGGAATGTGTGTTTCAGTTTGATCCAAAACGTAGCCTTGTTGCCTCATTGTAAGACCGCAAAGCTACAGCTGGCACTCAGCCACACAGATGTACATTTGTCTTTTTCTTTTCTGTGAAGTTGAAGGATTATGTGTACAGAAGAATGCTAGTCTGGCTGCCTTTTATTTATTTATTTATTTTACATTTTTTCCAGAGCCACGTGTACCACATACAAAATTACAAATAATCTATTTAGTTAGACATTTACTGGCAGTTTCTTTCCTCCTTACCTGCATACATATCTTTTAATGCTGACTCTCTGTTCAAAACACAATATTGTCTCTGAGTGTGAGATAAATGTTAAATAATGAACCCTCGTTTCACCTTAGCACACTTCAGAGACTTGCAGTAAATTCACTGGACAGAAAATAATTTTGTTTGTCTAATGCAGTTGCCCAGAATAACCCAGAAAAATGGAGGAAAAAAAATGATAATCACGTGTATGAGCAGAGATTTAAACCCTTTTGGATTACCTCTGCATGTCTCAATCTGTTATATAGGTCTGTCTGGCGGGTGCTATCCTCCAGCCCAGCTTGGCCCGTCATATTATCTATTTTAATACAACTATGTGCTCCCATTGGACAGAAAGCCAAAAAGGCAGATTAAAATGGTGTTTATAAGTCACTCCCCTCATGACTGGCATGCCCACACCACTGAGAACACCGTGGTCTTTGCTCTTAGTTCGTTTCAGACTCCTCTATTTTTAATGCAACTATGGGAACATTTCTTTACAACATAAGGTGCATTTTAAATTTATGATGTTGGTATTTATTTGACACTATCCTTAATGACACGGGAATAGGCTTAACATCCAGACCATCTAAACTACAACCAACTAACAAAGGTCTCAAAGCAGAGTACTGGGTCTTTTTTATTACCGTTCTTTATTTTTATCCTCAAAGAATGAAAAGTCAAGCTCCATTAATTTAGAAAACACCTTTATCTTGATGTTTTGTTGGGGCTGATATTCTTAACTGTTTCAGTTTTGATTTAACATGGCTTTGTAGCCTTAACTGCTGTAATTTTCTTGTTTTATCAGGTATGACTCAGTTTCAATTGTCCTAGTGTGGACATAAACAGTCCCTGCAGGCCTTCAGATAAAAGACCCTCAGAAAAGAAAAGAAAGAGAAAGAAAGAAAAGACCTCGGTGGCAGTATTACTCTAACTAAATTGAACATGACGCTACATTTTCAAACAGAAAAAGGGAGCTTAAGACAGATAGCAGGCTTTTTTGATATGAGTGAATTTCTAATATGATCACTCCTTATGATGACTGCATACTAGAAAAAATAGTAAAACTACATTGAATAACAAAATGCTGTTACCACAACCAGATATTTCACTGCAAGATTTGCTATTTCATTACAAAATGAACAAAAAAGCTTTATATGTAATACTGACATGCTCAGTATGAACATTTTTTCAGACTTTCTACACACATGTTTCTTTAAAGAATAACAACTGTTAAAACATTGACTGAGTAGCAGTCAAAAGGCAGGCATCAGCTCTGTTTACTGATGTTTTGTCCATGTTACTCATAGTTTTTTTATGCTGCGGAAGTAAATGACTGTGCTGACTGTTTAGTCACAATTGCTGACTTTGTCTGATCACTAAACTCTTAGATGTTCTTTTACTTTATGTTGTATCCTGGTCTTGTCCCAGCGCAACACAGTTGAAAAATGTTGGTGGCACTATGAAAATAAAGTCAAGTGAGGGAATCACCAAAGCTTTCAGGCCTAATCCTCTTTAGGGCATCAAGACTTGTACCAAATCTCATCACAATCCATTCAATATTTTAGATTTCTCGCCACACTGGACTGACTGACATTACTGTGCTGTGGTGTGCAGGATTTTTATTTCACCTGCTCAAAGAACTAATTAGCAACGCTATCAGTAATAATACATTACAGAATTTTACATCACTTTATTACTGTGATATGAAATGACCAAACAAGACTGAAAGTATTCAGTATTGCCTGTTTCCACTGTTATTCTGCAGTTACTCCTACTGTAGAATAGAATAACAAGCATGCTGTTATTTACCTCACTAATCTTTAAGTGTTTTGCAAGTAAATTTCTCCCTAAATAACCATTTTGCATCATTTAGCTTGAGACACTTTGAACTAAAAGGGAAGAATTAAATTAATTACAAAGAAGACATAGGCACATGCACATACTCACACAAGGTATTTGCTAATTTAATACTAATTTACATGAAACGTCAAGTTTTTCAAATCAAGTTTGAATATGCTTACTTTTAAAGCCTGATCATTATACCAATGTAAACAAGTGCTTAACTAGATTCATTTTAGTTGGTGAGTTTTATTTAATGGTAATAAAAATATCTTTAAATAATTTAATTTGAATTTTAATTAAAAAATATTTGAAATAATTAATACATTATTAAAATGTCACAGTCAGAAAGCATTTTTATTTGCCACGACTACAAACTGTGTTGTTAACAGGTTGCTTCACGCATTAATGGACTGGGACCCTTTGATGCAGATGACAGTGTTTGAAATATCTATGTGATACTTTTAGGCTTGTTTTCTGTCCAACTACAGAGAAAACAAAATAAGCAAGCAAATTAATCATAATCTCTGTTAAAGGTTAATTCATTATCATTAAATATCAGATTTATCTTGCTTCTGTAAATTGTGTTAACTGTAAACTTCAATTTGACAGAAAGCCACTCCGGGTGGTCTTAAAACTGACAGGACAGCCTTGTTGTAATCCTTAGTTTGAAGTAATTCCCCAAATTCTGTTCATCTGGAAGTAGAGTTTTCAATGGGAGAAACGTTTCCTCACTACTCCAAGCGACTTCTTCAGTCTTAGTTTGAAGTAATGAAATCGAGACTAAAAACCCTGCTTTTGGCGCCATCTGGAGGTTGAACATTATACACCCAAATAAAAGAGCACATGCATTACTTCATTGTTAAGCGAGGAGATTTGTTTAACAAACACATAAGGGTTTATTTACACCTGAAGTTGTGTTAAATTGCTATTTACCCAATAAGGAGTGAAAGCATAAAGAGTGGAAAACCAGTTAGCTAACTGTAATCTAGACAGAGTGCATTACTGATACCAAAGTGCACTGCATACCTCAAACAAAGACAAATTTTTTCCTCCATGTCATACATGAATTGAGCCTCTGGATTTGCAAATATGTCTAGATTTGAATTGGTTTGTGCCTTTTTCATGCAAAACAAGATGATGTTGCCTAATTTTTTATTATTTAGTTGTGAATATATGATACTAAATGTTAAAGACTTCTTCCATGAATCCAGATCAAGACTGAGATCTGGATCAATTCCATAAAGTAATCACTTTGAGCTTGGGCCAAGGCCTACCTCTGGTAAATATTTCGTGCAAATTTAACCTTAACATTCTGAATAATCTTACAAACATTGCTGGTGGATCCATTAAGGATAATAATAAGAAAACATGCAGACTCAACACAGTACCATAAATATACAATGCAAAATATGTTGCCATTTGATGATAAACTGGTGTGGCCTGAGTGTCCTAAGTTGTGTATTTGTGTACAGTCTATCTGAAATCTCCATATGCTTTTAATACCAAAAACATAAAAATAATAAATAAATAAAGAATCCATATCAGAATATATCCCCCCTGTGCCCCTGTGTGAATTCAATAAAAAAGCCAATTCTGAATGTGTAGTTGCTCTTCCATTAGCAAGTGAGGGGTGACTCTCTGACTAAGCTCAAAGGTCTTGATTATAAGGGGTTACACAAGGAGACAGTAAAGGCCTTTGAAAGAAGTTAAAAATGGTAAATTGCCCCCCTAGTGGGCGGGATTTCAGAGGCTTGTTTCTTCCAAGGATCCACCTGGGTGCCTCACAGAGTGCTTTCTCGGTGAGGGAAACACAGGAATGCCTCTAATTTGTTTCTCAATGTGTTATCCTGCTGATTTCCCTCCAAGGAGCTCACTGCTCATAGAAATTTCTCATAGAAGCCCAGATGAAGGTTTAGATAGTGCCCACAGAGAGCGATTTTATGAAAATGGAAGCATCTGTTTAGTTGCCTTCACTAAGAGGCATTCACCATTAAGAGTGGTTCGGTTTTTCAAATTTGAGTCAATTAACTTCCGAAATGCAAGCGCAGCAGAGTAAACCTGCTGATTCATTCTTATTCAGGCACTCAGGCAATTTATGGAGACATATTGATTAGATATTACAGTGAGGGAGTTGCTGAAATATCATCATTGGTTGATGGTAAAACTTGATACTCTTTCTGTTAAACTTCCAATCCCAGACATTTGGGGTCTCCCTGATGGTTGCTATGGGTTTCTGGATATCTTGGGTAAAATATATCAATAGGCTTTTAAAGAAAACTCATTAAGTGAAAATGCTGACTCTTGCAGAATTATCAACCTCAAGGAAACCCTCTGCAGACATGTAATGATCATGTTACAATGCCTATAGGTGCATAATAGACTGGGATTAAAATTAGGTTGCTTATGATTAAGGACGTGTAAATAATTTAGTTTGCCATATATTTAATTGGTATTAGAACATTTCCAAGGCTGTACGATGAGACAAATGTGCATTATACCTTTAAGAGATACCGTGTACGATTCAAAATATCTATGAAAATCATTTTTTATCAGCAACAGGTATGATGTGTAATGCGTACACGCGCCAGCTGTGAAGCAAAAGCGACGTGTTTGCGCTCGTTTTTGCACTCCGAGTTTTCATTCCAGCGCCCCTGCTGAAAGGCTGCGCTCCCCCTTGTGCCTTTTGTTTCTGAGGTGGAGCCTGATACCCCGACTTTACCAAACTGAATTGCCGGCGAAACAGACGGACAAGACAGGACCGGAACCAGCAGTCGTTCTCGCAGCTCTGGGACGAGGCATATCTGGGGGGTCAGGCGGCTGCAAGGAAGAAGAAGGGTTTGAGGGAGCGCTTCGTACGGTTTAGTTAATTTTATAATCGACTTCACGCTACAGAGTGACGGGAAAGATGAATTATTTCGTACTGCTGTCGCTTTTCGCCACGGTTATCGTCGGAAAGTCACCTCGGCTGAAATTTGTTCTGCGCGGTAAGTAACTGCTGTAACCTTCATATAACGTGATGTTCTAATACATTCAGCAAATTATTTTTAGGAGTCAAGAATGTTTTGTGTTCTTGTTTTGTGTACGGAATGAATGAGTGAATAGTTGCACTGATGGAGGGATGGACGGATGAGTGGATGGAGGGATGAGCAGATGTGAGTTATGTCATGGGGTAATGCACCCGTTTTTCAGTACTTCCTATTATATTTTGTTTTCCTTTAATTGGAAAAAACATGATGCACACATAAAGCCAATAAAAACAGGGCTACCTCTGGATTAATCTCTGAAAACACCCCCCTTCCCCCCGATGACCAGGTAGTAAATTACGCGCTCCGCCGTTCAGGCCCTGCACACATGTCCCCGGGCTTTAATAAGACGAAGAAGAAAGCGTTTTTTTCTGTATAAATCTCAGTTTTAACAACTGTTAACCTAATGTAGGCCTACTGAAATCAGTTTCTTTGTGTTACCATTTTTTCAGGTTTCTCCTGAACACGGTCGTCTGTCCAATCTGTAGAATTTGGATCTAATTTGTGCAACTCGTGCCTTTCTATCCGTCCTTTTGCCAACTTGTGTGTTCCGTTTATCTCAGAGCATTACAAGTTAACGGTGTGTTCGTGTCTAGTTTGCATAGACTCTAATTGTAGTGGCTGTCCCTCCATATCTTCACATCTTCCGGACGCACAGAGCGGAATAAAACCACAAGTGCTTAAAAGCAACATTTCCTCTGCCAAGAGGGGGAACATGGCGGCTTTCCCCCCCTAACGCACCTCAAGGCTGTACCCTTTAAACACCCGTCTGCCACCGCCGAAAAACATCATTACTGTGAAATATGACTCTTTGGAGGTTGGCACAGTCACTGTGCCTCCCGCGTCCTTGCGGAGCTGCAATGCGGGACACGGCAGCTGCTTCACACTGCAGAGGAAGGGTCCTATTCAGTGAAAAAGAGAACTGCTTTAGTGTAACAGACAAAATAAATAAATATATCCTATATGTGTACACATGTACAGAAAAGCCAAGATGGGGAAAGGGAGCGTGGAGCAATGAATGGAAAATTCCAACCCGCCTCCTTGTTATCTATTCCACTCACGCCTTTTTACACCTCACACAGTCCTCTAATATATTCAGCAATCAATAGAGATGGGTGCTGTGTGTCAAGGTATTGGTATCTCTAACCCTCCCCGCGGATGTACAAAACGCACAAGATGACAGCCCTGGACGTGCGTGTCATATCAATCAAATTCATTGTTACGCAATTTCAGGGTTAGCAATGAACGCCTATCCTTAGGACACACAAACCCAGAGACACACACAATTACACATGGAACACTGTCAGAGGAAATCCATCAAAGGCGCAGTCTGAAGCTTCAGCACCTCGGACAGCTTCGAGGTGCTCTAATGGTAAAAATGTCCTCATTTTGTAGGCGTTTGCCAAATGAGGACATTTGACAGGGTTTCATACCTTCACGGAGTTGTTTGAAGGTTATAATTATTATTTTTTTAGGTTAAAATAGTATTTCCTTTAGTGGTTAAGATAGGACCTGGTGCTTTTGATTAAGATATTATAGAAGCAAGGGTTGGAATTACTTTGCATTCATTTGGTATAGACTACACCTTTGTCCAAGTCCATTACAATAAGTGCATTCAAGCTAAGCACAACAAGCTTTCATCAAAACTGTAAATATCTTTCCCCCAAACAACAAAGAGGATGCAGGTACAATACATTTGAATTTTATGGTGGTCATAATTTTAAGTTGTGGTTTTTAGAGTCTTGACCCTAATTAATTTAATTTGGCTACACATTTGCAATATCCATATCTCACTATAAATCAAAGCAATGCTACTGCCCAATAAAATACAGCATCCAGAAGGATCTTTAGGCTGAAGAAACACCTCTTTAGAACAGTCACTAAAATGAGTCAATCGATATGTTCTCCATTGTTCTCTTTCTCTTTTTTGTGTGGATGGGACACTACCAAGGATGATACAGAGAATTAAACAACTAATAAATCATCATATCCAGTGCAATTATAGTATAACTTACATGGTTTTTCGCAGAGTGCTGTAAGATGTTAATATGCCTACTGTGTGAAAAATAATTGGATTGCTCTTTTACTTAAGAGTGGTCTTTCGGACTAGCTGATGATTCTAAATTGAGGAGTCACTCTATGTTTTGCTCTGTTTTTAATAACAACTACTAACAAGTTAAAATGATCAAATTAAAGGCCAGTTAAACCAAAGCAGCTGGCTGAAATATGCCAAAAAACAAAGCAGAGGGAAATTGCAGAGTAGCATGATAATACTTTGTGAGCTGTACATAAAAACTACAGTTTATTAGGTAGACCTTGCTAGTACTGGGTTGGACACTTTTTTCTCTAAGCATATATTCAACAAGGTGTTGAAAACATTCCTCACAGATTTAGGTCCATGTTGACGTGATAACATCTTACACATGCTGCAAAATTGTCCACTTCACATCCATTATGGTAAATGGACTGATTCTTATATAGCGCTTTTCTACTCTCCCGGATTACTTAAAGCGCTCTAGACAACATGTCACATTCACACCCATTCTCACAAGCACTTTCTCTAAACTGAGTGCTTTCTAACTACATTCACACTCCGATGGATGCATCGGACAGCAACTTCGGGTTAGTAGCTTACCCAAAGATACTTGACATGCAGACTAGAGTAGCCAGGGATCGAACCAACAACCTTCCGATCAGTAGGTGACCTGCTCTACCTCCTGAGCAGGTCACCTACTGCCACCTCATGCTAACTGACCATTCCACCACAATTCCTGTGTCATCCTGCTGGAAGTAGCAATCAAAAGATGGGCACACTGAGGTCATAAAGGGATGGACATGTTAAGGAACAATAGGAAGGCTGTTGCCTTTAAATGATTCTAAATTGATTGTAAGGGGTCCAAGGTGCACCAAGAAAATATGCTCAACCAAGTGACACCACCATCAACAGCCTCAAATGTTAATATTAGACAGGATGATGGTGGTCGTGGTGGTGCTTTTATGCTTTCATATTGTTTATGCCAAATTCTGACCCTGTCATGGTCCTGCATCATTGGCCTATTATTTTGAGCCTATTTACTTTATCATTTCTGTTTATTGATAAATATTTTCTGTTTCATTCTTAGTTTGCTTATTTTTGAAGTTTCCATCTTGTGTATTTCTTTGTTCTTTTGAGCCTCAAACTCTTATTTCCAAATTGTATTAGAGTTTATTTTTTGTCCTCAGTGTTTCTTGTAACATCTTGTGATCTCCCCTATGTTAAGTTCATTCATGTGTCTGTGTTTCCCTGTTTGGTTATGGTTCTCACTTTCTGTTTTATTTTGGTTGTTCCTTGTTTCTAGTGTCTTGTGTTGGGTTAATTCCCCTCATGTCTCATTGTCTTTCATTATTAACACCTGCGTCTCATAGCTCAGCTGTGTTCACTTTCCTTAACTGCTCTCTTGTATGGTGAATTTTTCCCCTCAGTTTTTGTCTCAGCATCTATTAACCTGCACTTGTGTGCTCCCTGTAAACTCTGGATTCTATTTTGCCTATTCCCTTGTGGATTTTGTATTTTTGGACTTTTTCAACTACCTTATCAAATGTCACTATTTGGGTCCCAATTCCACACTTCATGATAGCTGTTACCAGTTTAACTTCCTGTTGCCTTCCTGCATTCTGACCATCCTCCTCTGACATTAACAAGGAATTTTTGTCCAGAGAACTGCAGCTCACTGGATATTTTCTTTTTTTGGACCTTTCTCTATAAACCCTAGAGATGGTTGTGTGGGAAAGTCCCAGTAGATCAGAATTTTCTTAGATACTTAGACTAGCGCATCTGGGACAAACGAAAATGCCATGTTCTTCCCAATTATGATGCTCAGCTTCAGCAGGCATCTTGGCCATGTGCATTGAGTCACTGCCATGTGATTGGCTGATTGGATTATGAGCAGTGAACAGGTGTACCCACTCATTAGTGTGTAATGCACTAGTGAGTGTACAGCACATTACACATAGAGATTTAAGCCAGATATTTATGTAGAATAGTCATAACAGCAGCTTTAATATCAGTAAAACAGAAACCAACAATATTCACCCACTGTTTTGTTTGCACTTATTTTTGTTTAATTGAGGAAAAACTGTTCTGTTCTCCTCACTTCCTTAAGGGACTGCAACATAATAAGGATTTCGAATAAGGTTAACAATAGAGTTTTTTAAAAAGGCAAGCGTGAGACATGCTTTCCTTTATATTGTGTGTACATACCTAATGAGTGACAGTCACATTTGGCAATTACATAAAATGCATATATTGGCAAAGTAGGACAAACAGAGAAATCAGGAGAGAGAGGAAGACAGCCAGCAGCAAAAGAGAGTGAACACAGGAAGATAATTTTAAAGAAACACCCTGAGAGAGAGAAACAGCACGTCCTCTCAAATATAATTTGACATGTGCAGCATCCTAAATATCAGACAATTTTCCTGAAGTTCAGTGATCTTTTGTGTTGACCTTTTGTCTTGGAGACTTAAACACATCAATACAAAATACTCTTCAACTATGAGTCTTATGGATATTCTCTTGTCATGTTAATAATGTGAGACCTTGAGATCCACCTTTCAAAAAAACTGAATTAAAAGCTTCTATGCAAGTAAAAACAAACAAACAAACAAAAAGCAGCAGGCATATGATTTGCTAGTGCCAAACAGAAAAGCTTCAAAAGATCCCTTACCTTGACTCTGCTGTTATCTTTCTTGCTAATTTTAAGATGCTGTTAAAAAAACAACTGTGTTCTACTCTTCTTTAATGTGCACATTTTTAGTGCAAATAGAACTTAGTTCATTTAAAAGTGACTCACTAATATGAAAAAACCTTCAAGTATTACATGCTCCTCCAAGAAGTTAAGTCGTCAGCCACTGAGTTTAATGAAGCTTTTTTTAAGCAACCAGCTAAAAAACAAGATTGTTTTTCTTAGTTCCTGGAAAGCTGACCTTTTGAAAATTCATGACTTCCAGTAGTAATGAGTAAGTGTCTGAGAAAAGAAAAAGGAAAGATACACACTGACACAGCACAGCAGAGAACATTTAGGAGCTCAGATTACACTCAGATGTGTCTGGCCCTTTGAAAAATTGTGTGGAGACATGGAAAAAGATGCTGTTAATATGAATGCACAATATGTTCCTACACTCTGCTTTTGCTCTCGAGGCAGGTCACAGACACTCATACTCAAAAATGTTTTCTAATAAGGGATAGGTGGGGGAGGAGACTACCTGTAGTATAATTATGTTAACCCCTTAATGTCTACTGTATCATGTTTAATACATTAGTTTTGGTGGGTTTTTGAGACGTCTACATCATTAGTGTAAATAAAAAAAGTTGTACAACATTTTTATTCATTAAACAGAAAAAAAAACTAAGTGTAGTGAATATGGTGCAAATTCATGTTCACAATTATTGTATACTTTGTATATTTGCCTACCAAAGAACTTTTTTGTGCGACAATATCCCCATCAAATGTTATAACACATCCCACGAATAAGGTGCAAGTACCCTGTACTTACATGCATTTTCCAGGCAACAAGTCAGGTTTTTGCAGGAAACAGTGAAACAATTACACTGTAAAACCTACAATAAAGGCGCAAATACCATGTACTTGCATGCAATTTGCGAGCAACAAGGTACAAATACCCTGTTCTTGTATGCAATTTGCGAGCAACAAGGTGCAAGTAACCTGTACTTATGTGCAATTTGTGGGCCACAAATCAGGTTTTTGCAAGAAACAATGAAACAAGTACGCTGTAAGTACCCCGTTCTTTCTGGGGTGTGGGACGTGTTAGAGAGCGACTAAGGTGCATGCAATTTGTGGGCAACAAGGCACTAGCACAATGTACTTATGTGTAATTTGCAGGCAACAACTCAGGTTTTTGCAGGAAACAATTACGCTGTAAGTAACGTGCATTTTCTGGTGTTTGGGCCGTATCACGGAGTCACTTAGTCTTGTCTAATTTCCAGGTATTTTACACAGGAAGAATGTGAGGTTGAGCATGTTTATAAACCTTACTTTATGTGCATTTTTTGTGATTTTGCCTGCAGCTTGGTAGGCAGTGATGAAGCCCAAATTGGGCAGGCCACTGTTACCGTTGCTCTTAGTTTAATTCTGCAAGTACGCATAGTTAGATTTCACACCTACATCTCTGAGGGTCATGCATCTTATGACTTTGTCTAGATTATGAGAAAAAGAAAGAAAAAAGGTGAAGGTCAGATTGAGTGCAGAGATGTAGCCATGTAACCAGGGTAAAAGTCATTATACAGAAACAGGAGAGGGAGGTTAGTATCCCAGATGCAACCTCGTCTGACCATCGGAAGAGGAATGACAAGAGGTTGTGACCAGCCCATCAACCAACAAGGGAAGGCCAAGTCTGAACGACGGCCTCTCCCCAAAGTTTTTACCAATTAGAACCACAATTCAATATATAATCCTGTGTAATGATAAGTTGGGCTTTCACTTTCAGGAAGTTGGCTACAGCTAACTGCTTGTAGACTGTGGTTTTCTGCCAGAGGGGGAATCCATGTACATGTTTAAGTATTTATCTGCTTGAGGCAAATAAATACTTAAAGACTGAATTGAGACTACGTCCTACTTTTATCTCAGAAGAAAAGAATTCCTCAACAAGAGACGCAAATTGTACTTTAAATTATTTTAAGTATCATAGCAGCCTAAGTAACTGCTGCTTAAGTAATTTTCTGCATAATGGACGTTTCACTATTCAACCGACTTTATATATTACCTATAAAACTTATACAGTAATAATCCCTTTTCTCCATTTATTATTGGAAATTACACATTGTTACGTACAATCAAAGGAGAGCATAGGCATCATCTGAGCATATAAACGATACTTACACTCAGAGCAACCATGGAATTCACAAGTATTTTTTTCTTTTCAAGTTGGAAAACGTCTTTTACTTTGTGACTAAATGTCCAAAAACTTCCTTGGACTGTCAGCAGACCCAAACTTTCACCTTCTCAAGTGATTTCCACCTGTACGGACAAAAACTTAAGATTTAGGTTTTTGGCACTCTTTAATACATTTTCCTCTTCAGCATTAAAACCAAAATGAATTATTTGTACTATGAAAGTTGGCCTAAATCCACTCTCCCATGACCATGAACTGAATAAGCAGTTATAGATGCAAAATAAATCTTTTTCACTATCATTTGAAGACCCCAAAAGTACAGTGTACAATGCTAAAATCATATATTTTATTTTGGCTTCTACAAACAAGCCATTACTACTACACTTACTGGCCACTTCATTAGGTTCACCTTGCTAGTGACCGGCTGGGCCCCCGTTTTCCTTCAGAACTGCATTAATGATTTGTAGTATAGTTTTAACAAGGAAACATTCCTCAGATATTTGTTCACCATATTGACATGATGGTATTACACAATTGCTGCAGACTTGTCATCTCCACATCCATGATGCAAATATCCAATTCCACTACATCCAAAAGGCGCTTTATTGGATCAAGACTTGGTGGATGTCATTTGAATTCAGTTCAATTCAATTCAATTTTATTTATATGACACAAATCACAACAACAGTCACCTCAAGGCGCTTTATATTGAAAGACAGACCCTGCAATGATACATGCAAAGAAAAATCCAACAATTATATGACCCCTATGAGCAAGCACTTTGGCAACGGTGGGAAGGAGAAACTCCCTTTTAACAGGAAGAAACCTCCTGCAGAACCAGGCTCAGGGAGGGGCGACCATCTGCTGCGACCAGTTATGAAGAGAGAAGGAAGACAGGATAAAAGACAGTGAACTGATTTGAGATCATTTAATGTTTTAGATTTGGCAGTGTCTTCTCCCAGTAGACACATCTGCACCAAGAAGGTATTTTCACACAGAGAGCTGCTGCTCACTGGATAGCTTCTCTCTTTTTTGGACCATTCTCAGTAAATACTAGAGTAGGCTGTGGTAAAATTCCAGTACATCAGAACAACTGTGCCCTCAGTCATTTAAATGACCTTTCTTACAAGGGATACATGTGCAGGTGATATGAAACTGCAACAATTTTAGAAGCTGTATTACAAAATTAATGTAAAAGACCAGACTTAAATATAACACCATAAGTTTTAGCGCTTCACATAATATGAACCCAATAAGTGGTTGTGTGGATAGTATGTGGTTAAGACTGGGACTTAAGCCTTGTTATTAGATGGGATGTGACATGTAATAATAAATATTACATATTTTTATGATAATATTTAAAATATATATGTATATTTTTGTACATCAATCCAATAAAGCAAAGAGAAGATTAACACATTCAGATCTGTGAGGGTCACTGGTGTTGTGACTGGTTAAATCCATAAAACAGATGCGGCCTGTGTAAATATTATTTGTGATATGCTATTTAAAAAAAAAAAAAACACTTTAAAAACCTTAGAAACACTGGTCTGATGTGTTGTAATGTATGATTATATTTAAGGTCCAATTATTTATTTTTTTTAACCAAGCAAAGACGTGTCCACAGTTTTAGCACTGTACTATCAGGGGAAACATTTTAGACCATTAGCTAAGGAAAACTACACTTACCTGACAACTGATAAAGCTGCTGTTCTGTTTCATGGTATTTTCAGATTATGCCACGAAATAGTCAGGAGGAAAACCACTCTGAGAGATTAGTTATTGTTTTAGATCTTCTACACTCTTTATTCTTGCCTTGTGGGGTGCAAAGCGACCTTCAACAACAACGGCTACGCTGCTGATAGGAAATGACATCATCTGACGGGTGGCTTTCATAAAAAATAAAATAAAATAATAAAATTGTTGTGCTGAGTAGAGAAAGCTGGGTTTACTGAAACAGTGTCTCAGATGTAGACCGAAGGTTGCTAATTTTACATTTTTGGAAGTCCCCTTATTAGAGAAGAGGATTAGGGCCACTGCATGTGGTAAAGCTGTATTTGGGTGAACACCTTTAAAATTGTTTCTGATTATTTTTTTTAAATGTTTGCTTTTGTCCAATCCAAGAAGTTTAACAATTTTTTTCTGCTTTTGAAAACAGAGTGAAGTAACATAGCCTTAGGATCCCGCTTTGCTTCTGTTAACTGCTAAAGCAAATATTCATACAAATCTGTTGTGTTTTTTCAAATCTGCACGCTCTTATGTCTGCCTTAAGACTGTCACTGTGAAACTATACTCTAGTTTTTCTATAGGCCACTTCTTTGTATGTTTCTCACTTCCTTGTGAAGTACCAGGCTCATCAAGTAGATTACTGCCAATAAAAGCGGCCGCTGTTTCCATAGAAACTTGCCAGCAACCTGTATTGCTACCACTCACCACTACTGCATCCTGGTTCCTGCTATCAAACTCGATGTCTTTTTCACTTCAGGGATAAAAAGAACATCTAGTCTCACAGATGCATTAATGGTGCATGATGGTTTTTGATGTAAAGCTTTCAGATGTTTTTCTGAAGTATCTTTTAAGCAAATAAATGATGAAATGTGCTAATCAAATGAAAAAGGATGGCTGTATGAGATGTTTTATACGCTAATATTTTAGTTCCATAGCAATTATTATCAGACACAGCTTTTAAGAACTCCGGAAAATAATTTGGAGCGTTTCTTTATTTAAATTTGTCTTTTAACTAGTAGGTGGGGGTTTAATCTATTTCTAAACACAGGCACAGTTGCAGTGTAGGTAAGTGTGAGTCTGATTGGATCTGTGATTCAGAGATGCCCAAATGTACTTTTGATTCAACCAACAATCTGTGATAGGATTTGCCCACATGATTATTCTGGAGATTTTTGTGCTCCCACCAGATGCCCTTTTCCTCTGACACATAAGCAGGGTTGACTCACTGTTTAATGTAAAACCACAAAGGGCAGTAGTACTGGATCAAGTGCTTTGCTAAATCATAGCACAGACAGTACTTAAAAGTACTTAAATTACATTCTACTGAGGTTAGTTTACATATAGATTAAAAAAAAAGGTTTAGGCTGGCTAATTCTGGATCATCTATAATAACTTCCTGATACCGAATTTTGCTTTCATGCATTGAGCTTTTGTTGCTGTTTTTGACCTTACAATAAAACATTTTCTATTGATTTCTTATGAATTGGAAACAGCTTTTAAAGTATGATTTGAAAAATCTACATTTCCTTACTTCTCCTTTTTATTCTTAATTATTTTGTAGTAGCTGTGGTATTTTAACAGTTCACAGGTAAAAAGACACACATAAGGAGGAAGGTCCAGAATTAAAAGTTGAATGTTTTCACACAAAAATCCAAGAAAAATGTGAAATCAACCTTATAAGAGTTCTGCAAAGAAAACAGAAAGGGGAAGAAACTTTGAATGTAGCGTGGGTGTTTGTTTGGTTTGACTTTTTCAGAAACTGCTGATACAGTTGAACCTTTTTCTCTAGGGGTTTACAGAGAATGGTGTGAGGGAGAAAATATCCAGTGAACAGCAGTTTTATGGGAAAATTTCCTTGTTATTGTCTTGCTGTGGTCAGAGAAGAATGGTTAGACTGCTCAAAGCTGAAAGGAAAGTAACAGTAACTCAAGTAACAACTCATTACAGGCAAGGTATACAGACGAACATAATTAAATACACAATAAAGCAGACTGACAACAGCAGTAGCAGACCACACTGGTTTCCCTGTTCTCAGCTAAACCCAAAAACACTGGCAACAAATTGGACAGGCTCACTAGAATTGGATGTTATTTCAAATTTGCCTCTTACCTCACTATTGTCTATCCCTTTATGACCACAGTGTACCCATATACGCCATGATGAATTAAGGCCTTCCTTTGAGGGTAAAAGGAAATACAATGGGTAAACAAGGGGTGCACAAAACTGTACTACTGAATGATAACCAAGCAAGAAAGGAGAGGAAATGATGGACAGCAGTAATAAGAATTCAAAAGCTTGACAGACATATTAATAGCAGTAGGAACGGATTTTATTAAAAACTGAAATGTTTGCTGTTGTCCTTGTTTTTTCATCTATTACCACAGGGAGCATTTTAATTGTACATGTTAAAACATAAATTTTCATAATAAAAACAACAATGTACTCTGGCAAAGCTCTCATCTGTTGGCTCATCCCTTTTATTTGTCCCTCAGAGCCCTCCAGGTTCCATTTCAACAGACCAGAGAACTATATCAGCATGTACCACCAGGAAGGGAGTGACACCCTTTACGTAGGCGGCAAGGCAATGATCTACATGTTGACGTTCACAGACAGAGGGGTTCGCGACCTGCAGGTACTGTTTGCTTTTAGCTGATTTTTGTGACTTATACCCAGGTGATTAAATAAAGTGGTTCTTTTAGGATGGTGTATTATTATGTATATTTTATTTATCTATTTTATTTTAAATATGGAACTGTAAAGTAAATATAAATGATAAGACAAACTGCCACATAAATACTTCCAAACCTTGACGCTGTCCGCCACCTTCATAAGCAACTTTAGCAACTGAGTTTGGACGTGATGTCCTTAAAAGTTGCATGACTCACAGCAGAATATTGATCTAAGTAGAGATTTAATTAGGCAGACTGATTCTAAATACCTCTATCCAGACCTTTAAGCCAAATGAAGAAACATTTTTTTTTCCACATCCAAAAATTAGAGACATTCTGCACCAGCTAGTGGGCAGCCTCCAGGTGTGAACAGGGAAGTCCATGTTATCACAGACCTGCCAGTCTACTCTGGATAGAATAGGAGTGAGCTATTAAAATGTGTTTAGTCACTTTGGAACATTTCTTTACACATCTACTTTAGCTGATAGTGAGCTTAACTTTGCATAAAGACTCAAGAAGTACAAAACAGGGCTGTCTGACTTTTTAATGATAAATTCTTAATGGACAACTGTTTATTTGTTCTTAAAATCACTGGTTTCAATTTTTTGGAATGAATGAAGGCCTAATTAATGAACCGCTTTACCAAAGTTGTCAGGAGGTGGTCACATTTAGGACATTATAGCATGGTAATATTTTGTAAGGTAGCATATGAGATTTGTTGAAGAAATCTGTTTGTGGTACTAGTAAGCATTACATGATGTGTTTATCACGTTTCTTGGAAAATGCACTGTATTTGGCACTGGGAATTAAATGTAACCAGCATTTCTATACCTGCTGAAAATAGACACCCTGGAAACGTATTTTAATTCACAAAAGCCTCTTGCTTTTGAAAGTATGGCTAACCCTGTTACTGTTTGACATGAGCTGTGGGATGAAAACAAATATAGCTGCTATCCTGCTGTGAGGACGACACAGAGAGCCAAAGAGGGCAGAGAGAGAGATCGCTAGTCTGCTGCTGGCCCAGTAAAGCAAATCTAGTGAAGGCCAAGGCAGTTAGGTCAGGCATACATTAATTTCTTTCTATGAGGATAGAAAACATAATTCACTGAGCTAATAAGGTGAACACACTGTAGCCACGAGATTACACTGTGTGCACTACAGCATAAACACTGACTAGCCAAGCAAATTGAAATTGACTGTAAACTCAAATATGTAGTTTGCTAAATATAAATATGCCCTACTTTTTGGAATGATCGAAGGCTTATTTGGTGGTTGTGTCTCAGAGAAAGGTGATGCATTTGGCAATTAGGAGATGCTTTCAAGTGAGATGTTGTGTTCTTACTTTTACTTTCACAGTAAGTGACAGTTTGACAGGATAAGTTACTTGCAGTGCAGCTTAGAGGAGTTGTCACATCAGTGTGTAGAGAGAGAGAAGAGAGGACCCAAATGCAGGACTCGCAGGCTGGTGAAGGATGCGGACGGTGTTTATTACAAACACGAGATGAACAGAACATAAGACACTGACTGACTGACTGACTGAGTGAATGAATGAATGAATGAATGAATGAGCTGAGCTGAACTGGAAGCACACAAGAGATTGATGATGACAAGACAATGAACAGAGGGAAACTGATGGCTTAAATACACTGATGATAAAAAAAAAAACAGGTGAGAACACAGCTGAACTAAGTCTGACTAATAACACAGGAAGCAGAAATGAACATAATGCACACAGACAAAAGGCTAACACAATAAAACAGGAAACAGGGATGGAAAACCAAACGGTGACAAAGAGTATAGACAGAAGAAAATAAATGCCTAAGAGCATTATACATCAAATCTTGCTATCACTGACACAGAATGAAACAGTGGGGGATTGTTTATTGAGATTCAACACTTGTAGAGTCAGACATTTGTGGTAAAAGGTCAAAAAAAAAAACCAGTTATTTACTTTGCAATGAAGAACCAAAGTTTGTTTGACAGATACAATGCACAAGCATTTTTTTTTTTCAAAAGGATGAATTTGTTATGCCACTTTACACTGTTCATTTGTGGAAGGACTGTCTCAGGTAAGAGTGGAGGAATTACACTATACTGTCGGCTTCCGCACTATTCCTGGATTTTTCTGTAGAACGTAACTCCAAATTAGTCAGGGAATATTCACAAATCACCATGCATACCGGGAGGTGACTGTTGGTCATTTGTCCAATAAGGTTAGTATGACTTACACTGTACAGTAAGTGTAGCAATTGTAAATTGTTCAAATTAATGCATATAAAATATGCACTGGTATCATTTTAGATGGTCCACAACTTGTCAATTCAAAGCAGAGAATTGAGCTTCAACATTTTCATTGTTGTAAAACAGTGTAAGACAGTGTCTTTTACCCTGAGAATGTTCCTTTCAAATTCATGGCCATTTCTGTAGGGCTGTTGAAGGATATTCTGTGAAAATGTGGAAGCAAGGTAAACGAGGACTCCAAAGTGAAGCTGTCAAATAAGAAATTGACTCTTGAAGGCACTGAAAAGCCATAGTGTCGTATAATATTGTGTGTATTGTATTTTAGAAGCTGCAGCAAGCTCAGTGCATGCTGAGACAGAGAAGTGTGAAGTAAGTTGGCACAAACTAAACAATCACTCCTCCCACAGATCCCAGCGGTATCGGATCAGACTGCAATTGATACCTGCAAGGCAGAGGCTGCGTCACTCGAGGTAGAAAGTCTTCTTCACCGTCAGCACCTTCATCACTTCAGTAACCCCCTTCATCCATAATTGATACCATCCTCTTTCTTATTACCATCATCATTATCATCATCTGGAGCAAGGTTGGTGTCCAAAGTCAGAATGTTCAGTTCTGACTGTTCAATTCAATTATTCGCATAAAGCTTATGTTAAATCTTAAGAACTTAAGACACCAAATAATTCAAATGAGCATTGTAAAAACATGCAGTAACAAACAACAGCATAGAAAATGATAATCCATGCAGATGAGATAAAATTACACAGGAGACACTGTCACCTCGATAAACAAACACTGTACAGCTGAGTGAGCAGTGGATAATTGCATTGAATAATTTGTGATTCCACAGAGAGAATGAGACAATAGCAGTATTAAAACAAAAAAGTGGCAAGATAAATCTTCAATTGAGAGTTTAAATACTCTGTGAATAAGACACAGTAGGTTCCATTAAATACTGAGGGTCAAATTCTGCATTTGTTCAGTAAAGCAAATAAGGGGATTATAAACCTTTAGTTGAATACTTACACCACCTACACCTACGAGCTTTCATTATGAAGGTAAAGTAAAAGGTCAACGTATAGTTTTGGGACTATGATGCCACAAGAGTCCATGTGCTGTACAAAGAAATAATTAAATTCCTGCTGCATGGAAGCACTATAATACCAGAGCAGACAGAGAAAGTCTCTCAATTCAATATTTTATGGAACAATAATTAAATAAGTTGTGAATTTAGTTCAATGCAGCTTTGTTTATAAAGTATAAATTCACAACACCGCTTATGAGCAACCACTTGTGACTGGTGAGAAGTAAGGTGCCATGCAGTGGTGGCATGCAAATGTTATGATGCTGAAAACGAGGAATGGAAAAGAAATGCTCAGTAGTCACTGGAAGTCCCCAGAAGCCTGAGCCTACAGCAGCATAACTAAGGCCCCAGTCAAAGAGGTCTAGAGAGAGGCACCCACAAGCTGGGTGAAAACCCATTGCAACTGGTTGCAGGAGGTTACTGGCAGTCTCTGTGAAATCAACTGCTAAAGCCCCATTCACACAGGCCTATAGACCAATCAGTGACCCACTTGTAAGCGATCACTAGGGAAAAGAGTGTATTCCATAAGTGGTTGGTGATTGGTTGCTAGGGGTTGCTGGCAGTTGCTAGTTTAAAACTTGTCGCAAGGAGATATAAAGTGTTGCACCAAAAATGTCCTTGCACTTGCTTTGTGCAGTAGCAGATTGCTGCAGATGCCCTTACTATACATGGGAGAAGTTTACATGTCTGCAAACACTGCCAAATTACTCACCAGGTGGCAGTGAAACTGTGAAAAGCGTGACTCAAGCTAGAGACCTACTGGCTTCAAAAAGTTTTTGAAATGTGTTGGTTGCAGTGACAAGGCACACTGTTTAGTTTGAAGGCAAATGTGCTCCACTTCTGATTTCTTTAATGAAGCTGTAAGTGAAACTATAAGAAGCTTCACTATAGCCCAGAAAATAAATGGCCAATATTTACAGACAAGTCACTGTTTCCCATGCAAACCATTTGTGTCCGCAGCAATCTGCAAGCAACCAAAGAAATCACAACAAGGTTTTTGGTTCAGCACCCTCTTACATTCTTTCCCTAGATGATATAAATATAAGGTAGATTACAAATTCTATAGTGATTGCTCTGTGCAAAAATGCACTTCAGAATGTATCTGATGGTAACATTTAGTCGGCCTGGAATTCTACTAAAGCACAAAATTACCCTTCATGTCATAAGGCAAAAACCAGTAATAAAAAAATGTAGCTGAAGTTATGGCACAGAAGAAAGGGCAACCAGAGCTAAAGCTTACAGAAAGTCTGATAACAACATATGATGGAGAATGAAATACCCTGAGTCATGCAGCAAAACCTTGTCCCATGAAGGGGAATGAAGGACAAGAGACCACATTTTCAGTAATTCACAACCACTGAGTGTGTGGAAAACAAGTGAGATGAAGGTCGAAGGTTATCCGTAGGTAGCAGACTGAGTGTAATTTCACAGACTTGAATCTACCAAATCCAAGGACAGCCACTCATTCCATAAAGTAGTTTAATGATGTGATTTATGCCTCTGGAGGAGCTTTGTTAGTTCTGAAGAAATGACTCACTTCTCATCAGTTAGTATAGCATGGCTTGGGGACTCTGATATGTGAAGAATGGTTGGTATTTTACACAAAACTCCCTCTTGCTTGCTTACAAAATGCTTAACATCAGTTTCTACTGAGTGGAAAAGTGAAACTACAGAACAACGCATTGGTTTAAATTTGAGACTGACATCAAGTACCGGCCCGAAAGAACAAGCAAGTTTTTGTTCCTCAAGAACAAAAACTTGCTTGTTCCTCCGCCAGATGGCTTATAGCATTTCAGGCGTATAACTTGACATTTAAACTCACTTACTTTGACTTCACTCCTGCATTTTAGCCTGAACAACTGAAAATCACTGCCCAAAGTAGTTCTCAGAAGAATAGAAACTTGCATACACTCAGTGAAAACCAAACATAAATAAATAAAGAAATGTCAGCCCACACTATTGCCTATCCGACCACCTACATATCCACCTACTCACATTCACACAAGCTCTGGCCCCGGTCTTTGGATTTTGCGATGCACCTTCACTGTCTCCAGAGACCCATTTGGATTTGTGATAGATTGCTTACGAAAAAAAATACACATCTCATATTTTATTAAACGCACATTCCAGAAACATCTATTAATTGTGAGTACTACTAGGAATATATTTTCATTTCCATCTAGCATTGGATTTGGGATAGGAGTCTGTTTTTTGTGCTTAGTAAATAAGTCATGCATATGGAATATTGCAGTGATGCACTGCAGGTCTAAGCCTCCTGAGTGCTGTCTGCCAAAAATGTTTGGTGCATGAATGGCTTCCAATTTTTCTTAAATCTCTTTCGGTAATCCACTCTTTCTCTCATAATCTGCCGTGTGTTGTGCTCTTGCTTTGTTTCTCAAGCCCTCTATTCCACGTTTGCCTCTTTCCCTGTTTGCTTTTTCAGTCCCTTGGTGTTTTTCTTGTTGTCTTTCTCCCTTTGTGCTGTACCTTTCTCTCTAATCTCCTTTTCACATTCTCTCCTGTTTTCCCTTTCTCATTTTAATCTGTAATCCCTCTACCAATCTGCACTTCTTTCCCATTTTCATCTTGCTTCTGAATCATTTTCTGCCTTTGTCTCTGTCTGTTTATCTGACTCATGTGCCTTTTTCTCTAACAGCTGGAGTGTGATAATTTCATCACGGTCATTCAGAAAGTAAATGACACATTCATAGTATGTGGGACAAATGCCGGAAACCCCAGGTGCTGGATGCTGGTAAGAGGTTTCTTTAAGTACGTGTGCTTCCCTTTGTACTGATGTGAGTGCTTCATTTAGAGTCTAAGTAATCCATGGATCAATTGTAATTAGAATTTATTTATCTTCTCTCTTATTTCCTCAGTTGGTTAGATTAGGGCTGGGAGTTTTTCTTTCCACAGAGGACATTTTCACTTCGTAATGAATATGTTACCCCATGGCTAAGTTGAAATGTTCTAAACTCTGTGTTGTAGTAGAAAGATAAGTGGATGGTGGGTGTAATACATTTAGACACAAAATGAAATGAATAGAGTTTAAAAAGCTGCACCTCCACTGGGCTTGACTGACTTTGCCTTCTTTCTGCAGGTTAATGACACAGTGCTGACTGATGTACAGGGTGCTGGGCAGATATCTTCAGCCTCTCACATATCACCGCGATTCCCTTCCCATAGGGCCATCAGCTTGCCTGCAGGTAACACAAAAAATACCTGCAGTACTGTAAGTTTATGTGTATGATAAGAGAGAAAAGAATACTGTTTTGATGCTAGCAAATGAAGGCACTACAATAAAATACGCCTGACAAAGCAGACTTTTGTTGTTGTCGGTAGACCCAATAGATCTCACCTATAGGCAGCATACAGCATACTGGCTTCCAATGTGCCTTAAGTGTTCAAACCAAAGGAGAGTTTGTTGTAGTTTTTAATGGTTTGATCTGAAGAGCTTGGTTCAATTGCATCAACACAGAGAGTATAGGCAAAGGCTACAGGAGGCACAGGTGTTATATACCCCATGTATCTCACTAAAATACTACCACCTATATTTTAAAGAGCAAAACTACATATGACATTTGTGAATTACTGAGCCCATAAGAGCATGTGACTTGACAATGGTGCAAAGGTAACAAAAATAATTTATATACCTGTAAAATAAAATACATCTTCAAATTTTGAAGGCAGTCAATTAATGATTCAGTAGAGGACTAGATGTTACAGTCCCGGACAATGCATTGCTTTTAATGGAGAAAATCTTGAGGGACTGGCATTTAGTTTAGTGATGTAAAAAATCGATCCTGTTCAATTCATTTTACTGTCAGTATTCATGATAGAACTGGACACCAAACTAGCATCTTATGAAAGCAATCAAAGCTTAAAGTTAATTGTGCTGCAGAGAAGCCTGTAATCAGAATGAGACTGGATGATGATTACAGGTGTGATGGTTACCCAACAGTGAAATACAGAAAAATTCATCTGCAAGCAGCGATAAGAGGGCAAGGGGTTCAACAGGGTTCAGTCACCATGGCAACTGATGTGATCTTGTTAAACGTGTGCCTGCAAGCACGTGATAAGAAAGAAAATGCATTTTTGTGTTTATTGCAGCGCTTCCCAAGAAATCTCGAATGTCAGGGAACAGTGCTGCATCCGTAGACCAAGTTTGGTGCCAACACGTGAAACAGTTGCTGAAATTTGATCTCACTTTCTGTCTGGTAGCTTTGCTGCCAAATTTCATTGGCAGTAGGAAACAAATGGCTTTGAAAATGTTGAATCCATCTTATAACTTCACTGAGGCTTGGTCTAAAGATAATACAGTCTGATTTTAATAAAGATCTGAAGAATAAATGTGACCTGTTAATAATTACTGACATCCGGTAGCTATCCATGAAAATTCGATATAACTTACATCACAAGTTGACCTTGGGATTAATCATTTGGCCTTTGGGCATCTTGAGGCTTCTGGTTTTGAGAATAGAATAGAATATCCCTTTATTGTCATTGTACATGTACAACGAGACTGTGGGTTGTTTTGGCTTTTGTTTTGTTTTTTTTTAAAGTAGAATATCCTGGCTGTGACTGACAACTGATTTTAGAAATCAAAAAATTTCTTGTATCTAAGCTCATCTGATATTTGGAAAAGCATTTTAAAATTTAAAAAGTTTTTCTTTTTTTATAAAATGCTGCATGGAAAATAAAAGTATAGTATCAATTAAATCCATGCTTCTTGAGCCAAAGTTTTTCTTAAAAATGAGGCATGTGAATGAAAGGTTTGTCAACCTTGCATCAACTGGTGGCACTGCAGGACTGTTTTTTAAGCATAAAAACTGACCTGAGGGGCAAATAAAAATGATACCATACCAGCTTTATTTGCAAATGCCTTTAAAACAACCACAACCACTAAGTGCTCTTCAGAAGAATAAATAAAAGATGTAATTAAAAAAAAAAAACAATGACATACCAGCTCACATGAGGTATAAATTCAACTAATAAAGTGAATAAAAGACATAAACATGAGAAGAACAGCAACAGCCATAAGAAAAGGTTAAAACAACTATGGGTGTGCTACTTCACTGCTCATTCCCAGTGATCATTCTTTTGGGATAGTAATAAAAGAAGAAACTGGTAGTAATGACAAATTAATGTTATTGTTTTTTGTTTTTTTCTCAAATCTCACTTGGTTCATTTTTGTAAGAGGGACACTGTTTCAGAACTCTTACTTTCGATGGCAAAGTGACAGCTTTGCCAAAGATCTTATTTTAGAACAAAGCCACCTTCAAATCTTTATATTAACTTTGCTCATTTGCGACAGGAGCAGCAGTGTGACACTTGTGAGCCTCTGACTCCCAGGAGCCATCTGTCTCTTATTATCAACCTCTATTCATGTAATGCAAATGAGTGAATGCTTTTATCTGAAGTACCTTGCAATGTTTTAAAGAATCAGTGCTCTACAAGACTGATGTGTTTGCAGATTTTAAAAGCCAATGTGTTACTTTTCTAGAGCATATGGTGTCTGTATTCAATTTGAGTCCTCTGTTCAGTTTGCGCCATCAAAATGACGTAAATGCAAATAGGTTTGAAACTATTATTGTACTTTAAGAATGAATAATTACCATCTGGGTTAATTCCTTATTGTTCACATTTTAAATAGTTTCTTCAGCATAACACTTTTGAACAAAAATAAATCATGACTCATTTCTAATGACTCCAAACTAACAAGTACAGACCCACTTGTGCAACCACATAATGTATTATATAAAGCTTACTGTGCAATTTATCATTGTCACTATGTGCCAGTCATTAATAAAATGCTATATGTGGACAGGAGCCATAGGCCAGTATATTGGCTTTGAGGTTGTAAAAGTAAAACTAATTAGCCAGCCTTAGAATATATGTCATCCATTAATTAAAGAATTAATGATAAATCAATAAAGGAAGTAATGAAAGTATTACTTTAATAGATTAATGCCTCCAGCACTTAAAGTTGTTAAATGGTTTGTGTGTTTTTATCCATCACAGTTAAGCAACATAAGTCATTTCAATCAGTTTTATATAGTTAAGAGTAACGCTTAGTGGAAGGCAGTTGAATGAATAATGGCATTCACCACATGAATCACTTAATGAGTCTTACAATAATACCTATAGCATTTAGGTGTACGTCAAAGAGGACACAAACACTAAAGCATTGATGTAGAGTGCCACATCTGACACCCTGAAAAGCTCATGTCTTCTTGCTACCACCAACTATGCTCAAAATGTTTCAAAATGTTTTGAAAATGGACAGTTTTATGAGTATTCTTGCACCTTAACAGATCATACAAAAGATTAAACATCCGCAGACCACTATTTTATTTATTGTTTTTCTCCAATTATCTAATCTCTGTCTAAAGCAGTGATGATGCCCTCTTAAGTGGCAACCCCAGTTAATATTTGGTGAAAATACAGATCTGCTAATGAACTGTAATGCTCTTCATTTGTATTTGTCCTAAATCAAAGGGAAATTTCGGTGATATAATTCACCCGTTTCATGAGACTGATTTACAAGACCTAAATGCCCCGCTTCATTCCCCAGCAAATAGAGCTCCTGGTTGTGTGGTTATTTGGGATCACATTAACATAATAGAGATGCTTCTAATTAAACCAACATTTCAATAGTCATACTGCTGGATGAGAGACACTATTTGTTAAACCGCACTCTTCAGAGGGATTGTTTGGAGAAACACTCAAATCAGTGAGAGGTCGCACTGCAGGATGCTCGTTCAGATTGGGATCGATTGTGGAAGCAACGAGCCGGCCCTTTGCTTGAGCTGAGCAGCATTCAAATAAAGATCAATCCTAATTAAGATGTTAGTGCCATGATTTCAAATGCTCCCCTCTGCATTGCTATGGAGACAGAGCTCTAAGTGGGGTTTCTAGGAACATGGTGATTGGTAGCTGCTCATCGGTGCTGTGAGCTATTCTGGCTTGATGTCTTCTTTGCTCTGGCTTTTCTTTCCCTCCCCTGTTTTTTTTTTTATTTTGTCTTTGTCCCCCGATCCTCTTTTTTTCTCGACTCCCCTGCTTTCTGTTTAATGTTCTCTTCTCTGTATCTTCCTCAGTCACTCCTTTTCTTGTGTCACTCCAATCTGTCTTCTTCTCCCCCTGAGCCTTGTACAAATCCATCAAGCTCGCAGTATGCCTTCTATTTTTTTTACCCACTGTTCACCCTCTCTTTTCTTGTCCATTTTTCTTCCTCTCTGTCTCAGATGGGAGTCTGTATTCTGCTATGTCGTCGGTAGAAGGTCATTCCGGCTCAATACGGCGTACGTTTGGCTCCCAGAAACTCCTGAAGTCAGAGAACGTTTGGCTGTTAAGTGAGTAGGAGGAGGGAAGTCACGCAGAAACCGTACAGGTTTAGACTAATGCATATGGAGATGGTGGGTGGTTCTGTCTGTAAATCATCTACTATTATTCCCTTGGGAAAAAATCATGTAGGTGTATTCGCTCTCAGAAATCTAACTACTGTGATTAACCATTTACACAGCTACTGATTCTCCCAATTTTTTTTTTTCACTAATAAAATATGTTATTATGTAAAATAATAAAGTGTTGCTTATCTGGCTCATTATCAGATCCACAGTTTGCTGGAGCATCTATAATCCCCTCTTCAGAAAAATACAAGGAGGAAATCTACTTTTTCTTCAGTGAATTCAACAAGACAGCCAGAGTGGACGAGGAGCCATACAGGGCTCGCATAGGCCGAATATGCATGGTAAAAATCCTGCCATTTTTGGAAATCTTCTGCTCTCCTATGTGATTCCTGACTGACCCACTCAATTGATTGTTAAATGAATTTCAAAGAAAAGAATCCTTAATGAAATTATTGATGGTCAAAGAAAAACATTGAGGCATTCATTGATTACTGTTGTGATTAGGTGTTAGGAAAGTGTGTCAAACTAGCACATCACAATAAGTCCTGACCGGTCTCTCTTTACTGAGCAGAAACTTTAGCTCAAAGGCTCAAAGACTCCTGCCAAGTGCTCAATAATTCATAATTTATATCCATATCCTTCCACAGACAGCTTTAGAATATTGTGGAGGTGACCTTTAGCAGAACTAGTCCACCCTTCTCCATCTGTTATCAGTTGGTGTGCATGTTCAGTTACAATAAACAGCATTAATGTGTTTGCTGACGGCTTGTTCAGTAGCTCTGTCTTGTGTCCCACTTTGCCGAATCCACATAATTCAGTTAGCAATTTGTTAGAGGGCAAGTTTTAAAAAGCTAGATTTGATGTGCCCACCTGTGTACTAAACTAGGTTAGAGGACCAGCCTGTATATTCAAGCAAAATTACTCCCAAACTGACAGAGAGAAAAGGATTGCTGGTGGCCCGGATTAGAGGACAATATCTTTGCAGAGGACAAAGATACTTTAATTTTGTTCTGGTTTCAGACCAAAATCAAAAAGGAAAAAAAAATCACCTTCAGGACATTGTTATGACCGTTTTTATTTATATTTCAAGGTTGATGAAGGGGGTGTCAAAACCCTGATGGCAGACTCTTGGACCACCTTCTTGAAGGCACGGGTGATGTGCGGTGCAGGAAACACTCAGCAACAGTACAACAACTTGAAGCAGGCAGTGGTGCTGACTGCTCAGGATAAAAGGGCTGGGGTTCTGTATGGCCTCTTTTCCAATGCATGGTGAGTATGAATTACCCGATCCAGCTTTTTTCTGATTCCAGATCTGGTATATCCCTCACTGTGAGGAAGAGATGGGAATTTATCTTTCACGTGTAGAGAAATATCAAGCTCAGTTTTCCCATCTTATAAAATAAAATGTAACAACTAAATCCACTGTAGAATAACATCAAAGGAGACAGCAGAAGTGAAATAGTTATGTAATATGGTGTTGATAACAACCCTATGTTAGCATATGTAACTTAAAATCTTAACTAACAAGTGTTATATCAAACCAACATCCTTCTAGCTTCTTATATAAGCTCGCTGATTGAACATAGAGTGAAAATAAAAGAGCTCTTGAGACACAGCACTGGATCTTTTTTATTCTTGCCAGCTCACTTTGACCACAGTTTACAGTTAAGTTAAAAAAATAAATAAATAAATAAACATACAAATAGAAGCTGCTGATGTAGCAGCATGAAGTAATCCAAACTGTTGTAGCTCTGCTGTTAGCTTATGGATCAGCTTATTGTCACCGATATTTGATCCAGCTTTTTTGGTCAGTATCGGACCAGTCATCATCATCATCATCTCCTTCATCTTTGCGATTGTCTTCATCATCTTCTCCTCCTCCTCTTCCTCCTTCTCCTGACTGCTTTCTTTAGGGTTTGTCACAGCAGATCATCTGCCTCCATCTCACCCATCCCTAGCATCCTCCTCAGTCACACCACTCCTTTGCATGTCCTCCTTTATTACATCCATACATCCATGAAAAGAGGAAGATCATGTGATCACGTACTGATCAAGCTTTTAGGATCAGGGAAAATAAAATGAAGTAGATGTATAACATAACAAACCAACCACTATAACAAAGTAACCTACATTTGTCCACCCACACAGTACACACCACATACCACACATTTGGAAGAAATGTTCTTGTCAGATTTTCTTTCCTTTTGACTACAAATGAAAATTTCTGTTGGATTCCGAGTCTGTTAAATAATTTGTGGTAAATGCGCATTTTCCATTCCAGAGATATCAGTTGCCATACACAAAACAATATCATACACCGCTGGAGGCATACATTAATTGTTGATCATATTAAATTTAGTGCAAAGGAAATTCCAAAATAAATCACACAAGTTTGCAAACTGTAACGTATATGGATCCATATATCAGGTAAACATGAACAATATATAGTGATTGCCCTTATTTACAGTATTATAGACATTTTACAACCTTAATTATGAGTAGTGTAGTTGTATAGGCTTGCTCAATCTAAATGTGATAAGCATTTAATCAGATCTTTAATTGACAAATGCCCTGTATTAGATTAAACACTCTAATGAAATGCAAAGCTCTTTGTGAGGATTGAGCTATAATACTGAACAACTGATCTATACAGCCATGAGTTAGGTGCAAACATATGTACCCTCTTTTGTTCCAGTTTTGATTACAACATCAAAACAATAATTTTGTAACAAACACAAACTTAAGTTTAAGTTCAACCCAAGTCTGCACTGATTGTGTGTATATTTGCATAGCCGTGATTAAAGCTCACTTACAGCAATATTTAAAACAAAAGAGTTAGAGTTGGAAGGTATTATAGGGGAGCAGTTATTGACTATGTATTAGTCACAAATATTATCAAATTCAGTGAATGTGGATACACATAGACAAAGGAGAAAAGTCGGAAAACATGAACTGTAGCAATTTCAGTCTTTTTACAATTAATATAATTACTTGAAATGTTGTATCTGTAATAGAATAGAATAGAATAATCCTTTAATTGTCCCACAAGGGGAATTTGGGTGTAACAGCAGCAAGAAAGACACATATACAAACAAACAGTACACAAGACACAGAACAGAAACATACACAATTTTTACATATTTACATCAAGTACAATGGTTACCAAAAACAGAGTACTGTACCATTATTAAATTAAATAAAATGAATACAGATAAGAGGCAAACCCAGGTTGTAGTGTGAATCGGTTGATAAAATAGTGCAAGTTACAGCGCTGATGTAAACCTCTATGTTTGTTGGGAGCAGTTTTGATTGTACAGTCTGACAGCTGCAGGGAGGAAGGACCTGCGGAAACGCTCCTTCATGCATCGAGGATGCAGCAGTCTGTCACTGAAGGAGCTCTGCAGTTCAGCAACATTTACATGCATGGGGTTAATACATTAACCTCAGACACAGACTCAAAATTCTTGTCTTCTACTTAAAAGCCACTTTCCATGCCTTTATTGTGGTTGTAATGACTCCTTCCTTGCTTTTGTTCAGGGGCAGAACAGTGATCTGTGCCTACTCCATTGAAGATATTGACCAGGCCTTCTCCACATCTAAACTGAAGGGCTACAGCGGTCAACTCACTGGCACACGCCCTGGGACTGTAAGTAAAACCTAACAACCATCAATCCTGCTATTTTTTTAATTAAAGCCCAGTACAAAAAATTTAATGAGTTAATTCATATTTTTAAATATAATTCAGGTGTTATTTTTAAAGGAATGAATCAATACAAAAAAAATGATTTGGAGTCCATCGGAATAGAGTACGTCACTTTTTCCCTTAGTGTCTCCGCAAAACCCCCGGAGCAGCGGAGAATCAAAACAATGTGAAAACTCTTGGGGTGATGAGATACCACCCAGAAATTGAGGATGTGATCCGGCCTGTTGGTGTGGCTCCACTTGACCTGCCCTCAGATGACCAAATCACACATACAGTGGCGGACATCGTACGGGCAGTCAACGATGAACACTACAGCGTTCTTTACCTTGGAACAGGTGTGTGTCTGAGTGTGTGTTTATGTACAAGCATATGTGCTTTGTGTTGTTAGCTGACAATGTCTCTTGTCATGTTAAAGTGTTTTGTTAGCCATCTGAAAGCAACTAATGAGTAACTATTTTCTGTTCTTTAGCTGCATTGTCCCCACATCAGTAGTATTTACGTTCACCTCTGCAGTCCTTTCCTTAAGAATTGTTTTTCTTTACAATATAATATTCTGCACTTCACTTCAGCTGGTCAGGGAAAAGCAAATACTGCTTCTGATGAGCAGCATTTGCATATTAGCCACTCTCTACTGTCCCAGTTCAACATGCAACACTAGATTAGAAACGAAAAACAAACACAGACTAAAATATGATTTTTTAAAAATCACAGCTAAGATATTCTTAAATTCTCTATACAAGCTGTGAATATTAAATGTGAAAAACTGACAAACTGTCAAAATATTTTCTTCTCAAAATCTAGTCAAACAATCCATAGCCTTCACAAGACTATTTCTATTTGATCAAAGCAGCAATTCTGAGCTGCTGGTGCCCATAGCAGTTACTGGAAAAATTGTGTTGTGCCTCAGGGAGATCGCTATGGCAACCATCACAAGTCTTATGCTCGTGTGTGCATGAGTGTCTCACCACTCTCAAGTTCACCAAAAGATGAGCGAGTGTCATCTTTCAAAGTGCAAATTGTGACTGCTGCAGTGTATATGTGCTTGTCATTCATAAAGCTTCTCTGGGCTGGTTATATTTTTAACACAAAAAAACAAGGTGGTATTAAAAAAGGCAGGTTGATGTCCCATCACTGTGAGCTCTACAAACTGTGCCAGTAATAGGAGGGAACGGATGGTGAGCTATGAACAGCAATGGGTCTCTATGGTGGCCTAAAAAGAAAGTAGAGCAGTTTGAGTCACACTGGTATCTGAGGCTGTGGGAACACATTGTACTACTGTTTCCTACTGACAAAATATTTCCTGTTTCTTGTTTTTACTTTCAGGGACAATAATTGGCATGCAGAACAGAGCTTGTGTTATCCATTACAACACAGGTTATATGTTACAGTTCAGTTTTTGCAATTTATGGGTTGAAGTTTCAGATTCCCTTTGTGATCTTTTCTGAAGTGTGGTTTGAGAGCGTTCATTTTCCCTTCTGTTCAATATTGCATCACCTCCACCTCAGAGTGTTGGGTATAAATATTCATTCTGTGCAACCCGTCAAGCTCATCAATCTCCATAAATTATTTCAAACATACTCTTGTATCTGTGTAAATGATGGTGAGAAGCTGCCTTCTTGAAATAATTCAGTCTTTAGCGAGTGAAGAAGACAGGCAGCTCATCCATAGTTGGGTAGTTGCATTATAACAGTCTTAATTTAATCAAAGGGGTACAAGTGATGAGCTCATGTCCACCTCGAAACCACAGACGATGGAATCATAGAGAGGCATTTTCTTCAGACATTAGTCTTTCTTGGTAAAAGCACTGGTAAGTCTTATTTAACCTATTCTGGCTCATTTACCTTGCTTTAATTTAATTATGTGCGAGGTTCCTCTTAAATGAAAAAAATCATTTAAATTAAAAGTATTTTACAAAGCAGAGCAAAAAAAAAAAAAAAAGCAAAGCAAAAATTAGTAGGCAGGACAAAAAATATTACTGAGTGCTCCAATGTTCAATATAATTACTGCCAGTAAGACTGAGCTGAAGACGAGCTGAAGCTGGCATTTACACTTTGTTGTACACTTTGTTAGTCTGCTTTAAATCAGTTATGTTGTATTTGCTACTGTTCGGACAAATTTATTTAGTTTGATTAGAATGCTACAATTCAAATTTCAAAGCAGACCAAACAACCACTTTGATCCAATCTAAAATGACACCTAGTGATGGTGAAAAGTCAGGTTAAATATTTTTTCCTGTCAGAAAAGGATTGCATGAGTTTTGTTGAGTAACACTAAATATAATACAGTTATTATTTTTTATGTTTTTTCCAGAATAGTATATTTAGAAAAAGGATCGAAAAGCTATTTTTTACAATCAAAAGAATCAAAAGAAAAAGTTGCAACAACAGCAACAAAATAACAGCCAGATAGGTTGTTGGCAATAGGTCAGTAACCTAATTAGGGTTTAAAAGACATGGGAATTAAAGTGAAGAGGGGGAGGGATTTAGCACTCACACTCACACTCAAAGGCTCAAGTAGAACGACAAGACTCTTGGTGCTGTTATGCAAAGCACCAATTTGATGGCAGTTTCTATGGAAGTGGAAAACGTGACTTACTCAACTTCCTCTCATCTAATTTCTGCATCAACGTCTTGCTTATTCTAGTCACAGCTCTTTGCCAAAGTGATGTATTTGAAGGCTAATGGAACTCACTTTAGCGTGTTGACCTAGAACAAGCTGACAGGGTGGTGCCCAACTCCTAATTAGCTAAATAGTGCACTGTATATTTTGCTTTTTAAACCCATCTAACTAGTCTCAGTGGGACTAGACTATAAAATATGAACTGACAAAACACAGCAGTTTTTGACAGAGTGAGTTTCTTAGTCTTTTGATCTCTAGCCAACAAATATTTCAACAGAATTTATGCATATAATAACTGGCTACTTCAATAACTGTAAAAGGATATTTTCTGCAAGCTGCTGCAAAACTGCTTTCACACAGCAGAGTCATTGTAGTGCTAGAGTGGTATAGATAATGTACCCAAATCTCAGCCAGTGGTTGAGTCTGATAATGTACAGTAGGTGCTGGGTTTTCACAAGGAAGAAAATTACATGGAATAGACAAAATGTTATCTCTAGCTCCTGTGTGTGGATTTGGATGCTGTTTTAGTATTGATGGAATAATCTTTTTAAAAAATGTATCCCACAGTCTTGGCTACATGGAGTGAAGAAACCGAGAGCCAGGGCTGCATTTAAGATCAAAGTTAAAGTCTTGGTTGAGGGCAGCTGCAGCCTGATCCCAATCTGATTGAAATAAAGCTAAGGTGGCGGGAAACTGATTCTTTGAAAGTTGCTGAGGCATCAGGCATAAAAGGAGAGATCAAATAACCCCTTCAGCAGAAAAACTGTCTCAACATAGCTGTGTAGAGAGTAAAAGAGTAGACCCAGAATGCAGAATGCGGAGGAGTCAAGCAAAAGCCTAACTGCTGTTTACTAAACCAAAAATTGTAACTTAATCTAAGACACAGAAGAACAAAATGCTCAATCAATATGAAAATAGACACGAAATCAGACAGAGAAATGTGGGAAGCAGAACTAAAACAAAACATGATAGAAAACTAACAGTCAAGCAAAACAGGAAAACAAGCCAAAAGAAACTAATACAGACATGAACACTAACACCTAAGAAGGAAACACACAGAGGCCAGAGCTTAAATGTGGAAACTGATACTAAGAAATTCTGTAGAATCCACTGTAAGATTCAATAGCACTGTTTTTAGACACACTGGGACAGTTATCACTGTCACCTCACAGCAAGAAAGTCCACAGTTCAAATTGGGCTGCCAGCTGGGACCTTTCTGTGCAGAGTTCGATGTTCTCCCTGTGCCTTTCTGGGTTCTCTCTAGGTACTCCAGCTTCCTCCCATAATCCAGAGACATGCATGTAAGGTTAATTGGTGATTCTAAATTAGCTGAAGGTGTGAATGTGAGAATGAATGGTTGTCTCACTCTCTCTGTGATGGACACTTCCACTTATCCAATTCAGGGTGGAAAAGAGGGCTGAAAACTATCCCGGCTCCAGTAGGGCGAGAGGTAGGATACATCCTAAACAGGTTGCCAGTTTGTCACAGGGCTAACACAGAGAGATAGATAATTCCCAACCATTCACACTCATATTCACACCTATTGGCAATTTAGAATCACCAATTAATCCAAAAACATGTGGAGAGCTGGTGGTTTTGAACCCAGGACGTTCTTGCTGTGAGGCAACAACTACTGTTCCACCATGCTGCCCGAATTGGATAAGTGATTCAGAAAAATGATGAATGAACACGGGTTTCACTCTCCAATCCCAGCGTTGTAAAGTATTCTCTCCGTACCTTTTCTGCTCATGTAAGCAGACAATAAAAGTTAATGTCAAATGTTAGATATTCTGATATCTATATAGGCAAATAGACTGTTATTGATGTATAAAAAAGGGAGAGAAGGAAAAAAATACTTTTAAGTGAGCTGTAATTGGCCCCTGAAGTTCAATAGCCCAAAGACTTCTGACTGTGAGTATCTTGTGTCAAGAATCCTGAGGCGTCACGTAGGAAAAAGCAACAAAGGAAAAATAGATTGCAACCTTTGAGAGGCAGTGGAAAAAGTGGAGCATTTAGCCTTTGTTACAGGGGACTACTTGAAATGGAGCAAAGATAAAGGGCAGTAGTGAAAGATTTGTTTTCCTGCTTTACCTCAGTGACATAGTGAACACTACAAGATCCAGAACTGCCTGGACCATTTCAGTCATTGAGGTGATATAGCAGAAATCTCCCTTGAGGGATGGAAGAAATGTCGGAGCCATGCATTTGTTTCAGCTTGACTAGAAAAACAATCTGGGGAAGTGAATGTACTGAATGTATCATAACTTAGAGAGAAGAGAGCTACCAAAAACAGGTCAATTTTAATCGTTATCATACCTGGAAAGCTTTTATATAATAGGTGCACATAATTGCAAAGTTTTAAAAGGGTACTTGGATAAGAATTTACAGTAGATGAGTATGATGTGTCAGCAAACCCCATCTGAAAAAGCTAAATATAACAAGAAAAAAACTGATTTACTCAGCAGATGCCACTGAGTTCAGCACTGTCACCCTTTCCCCCCTCAGAATATCTTGCGGCTGTCTTTGTGCTGATATACACTGTTTAGATAAAGGAGCTGAAAATAGCATTTGACAGGATTAAAGAACCACATGAGAATAAATTAGATAAAACGTGGAATGTTATCTTTGACAACAGGGGATAAAAGATTTGAAGTTTATGAAAAAGAGACGAGGCAGTTTGAGGACAAAAGAAGTCCAAGTGGCAGCAAGAACCTGCCTGTCTAACTATAAATGAGAAAGAGCCTCACAGAAGGAGCATTCAGGAAATGAGGATGTGAGAAAAAAAAAGGTATCACAGTAATCACATTTTCACAGTAGGGAGAAAAAAACTGAGAGAGGAAAAAAAAAGACGCAACAAAAGAATAAAACAAGTTTGAACTGTTTTGTTTTCTGGCAGCAACAAAGGACCATCGAAGTGCATGTACTGCACTGACGGTAGAATATTTACATTTCAAATTTTTATGAAACAGTTTGCAGCAAAAAAAGAACTAAAAAACAAGGAAAATAAGCAGAAGAGATTATGAAAAACCTGAGAGCAATGCTGAACTTGGCTGTTTAGTAGTGTAACCTGATTGTACAAATCAAAGTGGCTCAAAGCTAGAATAGTGACTTGTCAGTTTTCAAACTCAAGCTGAATGCAAAGCAACATTATTGACCAACATAAATTAGCAAAGTTGAAGAATGGTGTACTAAATCCTCCAAATAGGGCTTACTTCCTTCGCTCTAAGTGACAGTTGGATCAAGTATTTACACAGACGATGTGCTGTGAACATGACTTTGCTCATTTGTGCAGCAATAAAAATCCCCTTTCCATGTTGAAAACACAAATACAGACAATCCAAAAGAAGAGAGAGCAGCTAACAGTTAGTAGCAAGGATACAGTTAATGAAATACAGAAACACATTCAATGCATTTTTACTCGAGCTCTGTGTTATTGTACTCAGCAGTAATGAGAAAAACAGACGTGTAGTAGAAGTCAATTTACTAAGTTGTTTTGCAGCAAATTCGGTGGCTCACGCTAATAGAACAATAATAAATCGAGGCTTGCAGAAGCATTTTCACACTAAAAGCTCAAATTTGAAAGTTACTTAAAAGTATGACTTCTTGTTCCTGAACTCATTAAACTTGCAGTAATTCTTATTATATATTGGAGGATTAATCTTCCGACAGCCACTGGCTGTTTTTAATCCATGTTCTTTTTGATGTTGGAATACTATCTGGTTGAGGATTGCTGAGTGGTAGTTTGACAGACGACAAGATATTCATGACGAGATATGTATGAATAAAATTGAAATAATGCAAATCTTCAAACAAAATGTTGACACGGGGCCCTTTTAAGACCTTACTGATGCCAAATGACATTGTGTTCTACTGATGCATGTTGATTTAATTTGTTTAATTAATAAGGACAGACCACTTGGAACACTTGGAACCTGGTTTGTGCAAACCTAGGCCAATAAATTGAGATTTACCATAATCTCTTTCTTATGGCCAAAATGTTTCAGCTCAGTTTGCAAGAAATATACTTTTAATGTGAAACTGCATAAAAAACTTTGCTTTTAAACATTTAGTAAACTGCCATTTTGCATCTGGACCGCCTATCTGTCATAAAACCTCATCAGAAGCATAACAGGGGCTGCAACTCAGTTTTAACAAATAAATAATTAAAAAAAAAAATACCACAAAGAATGTGTGGCTTTTTCATATGTAATCGTTTCCTCTTTTCTCCTTTCTCTTAAACAGAACAAGGCAAAATTCTCAAAGTTCTTCATACCAATGAGGATGTCTTCATCATATCTCAATACTCTCTGTTTCACAATGAGGGTCCTGTTCTAAACATGGCTATTGATTCCCAAAAGGTATGAGTAATTATGTTGATTTGTGTGGTAGAGTGTGATTTTAGCTACATTATAAATATGCATTAGGGCTTGGGCTATGCTACGAAGGGCCACAGCCTGTGAAACATTCAAAGAAAATTAATTGTACTAGAGCTGGTTATCCTTGCCACAACGCACAAGCTACTTCATTAGGTACACCTCCCTAGTAGTAATTTAGCAATTACATGATTTACAATCCCCAGTGTGTTAAGATGAATCTAGTTTCTCTTCGAAATTGCATTTAAGGTTTTTTTTCTTGTTTTGTTTTTTTGTTTTTGTTTTCAGAGAATCATGGTAAATGTGAATACTTTACACATTATGAGTAGTGGGCTGGGTGTCCTGTTTGCTTTCAGAACTAACTTGATCAACAAGTAGCTGAAAACATTCTTCAAAGATTTTGGTCCATATTGACATGATAGGATCACACAGCTGCTGCAGATTTGTCAGCTGCAAAGGTGCTGTACTGAATTGAGATCTGGTGACTTTGGAGTCCATTTGAATACAGTGAACTCATGGTCATGTTCAATAAACCACTTTTTTAGCTTTTTGAAATTGTGCATTATCCTTCTGGATATGGCCATCGGAGGATGGGTACGCTATGGTCATACAGGGATGAACATGGTCAGCAACAATAAGCATGTAGCCTGTGGCATTCAAACAATGCAGTTACTTAGTACTAAGGTACTCAAAGTGTGCAAAGGAAATATCCAACACACCATTAAACCCCAACCAGCCGGGACCATTTTTACAAGCCAGGATGGAAACATGCTTTCATAAAGTTTATGCCAAATTCTGAGCCTACTTTTTAAATGTTGCAGAAGAAATTGAGACTCATCAGACCAGGTATTTTTTTTCAAATCTTCTATTGACCAATTCCATGTGAAATGTACCCTCAGTTTTCTATTCTTAGCTGGCAGGAGTGGTACCATTGTGATTGGCTAATTAGATATTTGCATTAAGAATCTGTTGAATAGATGTATCTAATGACGTGGTCAATGAGTGTATTACATTGAGAGTTTTGGGATATTATATTATTATGTAAGCTTTGTGCAGCTGGTCTATCTCACAATCATTTTTTTATTATTATTATATTATATATATATTGTAGCTTGAACAATATATATAATACAGTGTATGTTGAACAAATTAATCATCCTTTTCTCCAAGATGATTAAAGACGCACTGGAATACATTTATATATATATGTGCCACCTCATCAGCTATGCAGTGCAGAAAACTTCTAAAGATAGCAAGGACATCTTCCCACCATCAGCATTTTTATTTCCATGTTTTGTTTTGTTTTTTGGTGGATATTATGCAACAAGAGCTATAATAATAACAATGAGGAATAGTTCATTTAAAATTGTTGCCTTAATAAGTTTCCCCACATGTCAATTGCCTTTTTTTTCAATTTTCTAAATATAATAAACCTACAAATACATCCTCTATTTGCTTTCTTATTGTAATTTGATATCATTGAGGCTGAAATTGTTAATATTAAATAGTCATTTGTCCTTAGTTTGTTCCGTGAAATTATATTATTCTGGGTATTAGTTTCACTGTCAATCAAGATGACTACTTGCAGTGGTTTAAGTATAAAGATAGCTCTGTCTGCCATTTATGGCTTTAATATTGATGCTGCTATATTGCATCGTCCTCCAAAGGGACACCTGTATGTTGCTACAGCGATGGAGGTCCAGCGACTGCCTCTGGCTGACTGCGGTCGCTATGGTGACACATGCAGAGAGTGCATCCTTTCCCGGGATCCATACTGTGGCTGGGACAAGTCCAGGAGGAAGTGCATTGCCATCCCACCCGCGTACAATTCCTCAACTGGGTATGATTAGATGTGATGTTACTGCTCCAGAGCTACCGTCTGTTTTTATTTGAGCAGACAACAGGCTTTCATTAGCAATCTTAACAACACAGCATCAATTCCAGCAGAAAAAAACATATTCCATATTTTTTTTATTTAGAATAATTTAGCATTAAAATGGCTGCAAATACAAAGTAGCTTCAGTTTCTCGGGGGAGGAAGACATGACATGCTACTGCTGCTTTCACTGTTTGACATGATTAATACGTTTTCAATTGGTTCAATACATGTTGTTCATTTTCAGTTAGAAAAAATTTTTAAAGTTAATTGTATAGAGTTTCAAGCCTTTAACTCCTTTGTCCTTCCTCTGCCACATTTTGGAGTCATTTGTCTGCACGTTTTAATTTTTAACAATGCAATAGCTCATAAGCCATTTGGGGCACTAATAAGAAATTTGTCCTCTGTATTATTTTCCAACAGGGGAATCATTCAGAATTTGGACCATTCAAACTCCTCAGTTTGCGGGGAAGCTGCTGGTGAGCCCTTATCAACTTTCTTCCACTTTCTCTGCATCTTAATTAAACCAAAATAGGAACCTTTCTGAGGAGCTACATTAAAAAAAAAGATGATTATCATATAATTGAGCAGATTCCAAAATCCCGGAGGGAGAGATTTTTTTTAACATATTATGGCTTGCCCTGTTTCAGAGTTCAAATCCAGTTATGACCTCATAAAATGATTGCAGTTTGTAGTCTCTCAAGAGAAAGCGATCTACTCAAGTGATCTGACCTTAGCATTGCATTTATTCCAAGTTGTGCCACTGGTGTCAAATGACCTTCCTATAAATACAGTAAGAGGTTGATCTATTTTCTTGAAAAACACTATACAGAGATTATGAGAAGCAAATGCCTAAAATCTTTAAACTCATATCAGGATTAATCCAAGAAACAGAAGTAATGCAAAGCAGTGCGAAATCTCATAGCACGGTACTGCCTGCCAGGCTTTCTAGCCTCAAAGGGTATGCTGTTTACAGTGATAATATTCAAAATGCAGAGCCAGATTCTGGTCTTAAGACAAAGCAGCCTTGCTTCCTTCATCTTTATGACTAGGTTTAAAAATTCAGATGAGGGGGTTTGTTATCATTTCCAGTGACTTCTTGGACAGTTGGTTACATTATAATTGTTTAACTGTGAATTGTGTAGTGGAAAACAGTAAGAAATACTGAATATGGAATTATACAAGTCAACAAGAAAAAATTAGAAAATAGTGAAAATTGAAATCTGATAACTACCAGAGGCTGGATGACATTATGTGATTAATGTAATTTCTATATTTGGTATTTTCCAGTACTTAGTGGTCTTGAATATGATGTGTATTTCAAGATCTTTTGATTTTGACTTCTGTTGAACCAGTCGCATTTTATTCTGCTTACTGTACCTAAATAAGAATCTGAAAGAAGCTCAAGAAGCTCAAGAAGCTTAATCATCCAAACTTAATCACAACTTTCTCTTGCAAAGTTATTATTAGATGAACTCACCAGAGGCCTCAGCCCAAAAATGATCTGTGGGTCCATTTTGAATACTTGAAGAGACAGGAAATAATATAGAATTTGCCTTGGGCTCCTAAATTATAATAATATTGTGCTGTGTAAATGTTCCCAATCAAATTTGCACATGATTTTAAATAATTATAAACAAACAGGAGGCATAATGAATATGCAGACTTCAGATTTTTGGGTCCCTGAACATCTGACAATTGTCAGCTTTTTACTGTTGTTGCTTTTTTATTCTCCCTCAGCAACAATTTATAAAACAATGCTAAAGGTTCAGAGCTGGAAATATGAAAGATGAAAAAGCGTTATGTGGGTTCGGTTATCAGGTGTCCACAGAGAGATCTTCACTCAGCATTTACAGCTGTAATGTTAAATGGTGAATTTCAGGTATAAAATTCCTTATTTCTCTTTCTTGACAGCTCTGAAGCTGCGTCGAACTTCCCCTAGAGAAGTATTCGTGCAGTCTAACACATCAGTCTTTCTCCCTTGCCCTGTGCACTCCTTCCATGCCACTTATCGATGGGAAAAGGACAACTGCATTAAAAACTACCCCTGCATTTTTTCTGGAGACTTCTGTGTCCTGGGGCCAGTTGTTGACACACCCCTAAAGGAAGGTGTCTTTCGCTGCATGGCCACCGAAGACGGATTCAAGGTGGAGGTTATTTCCTTCAGGCTGGTAAACGATGGGAGGCTTCTGGCTGCCTCCCTCGCCTTCACCTTGGGGCCATCACTCCTGCTTGCCGTGGCTACCCTGTGGCTTCATTAACTGCAGCTAAAACTAATGCTAACTCCTCATCCTTACTGGCTCCCAATGACAGGAAAGAAAAGGAGCCATTGCTCAGAGATGAGGTTCGCAGAGCATTCAAGTGCACAGTTGCGTTGTACAGCGGCAATTTGCCTTTTTCTATTTCGGTTTTTAGAGAGGGTCCAGAAAATATCAGTGAATAAGGGGTTTATTCTATATTTTTTAGAATAAAACAAAATAGCCGCAGCTTTAGCTGTCTTAATCAGATCAAAAATAGAAGACGGATACAAGGCCATTTAAACTAAAGTGATTAGGAGTTAGTGTCCATGAACTCACATGTTTTGCAAGTTCAAACATAATTCAGCCATAAAGTGCTTTGCGAACCTTTCCTCTCTGACAAAAAAAGATAAACATATCTTATGAGTTTGGCAAAAAACACCAATACCAGGCCACTTCTTTCTACCATTTATCTACTTATTTTGAAATTGATTGATTGTGCTTATTTGTGAATGTGTAAACCTTTAATACTGCTCTTGCATCTAATCATTCATCTTGTTATACTTGTAATGAGCTATACATTGGTATAGCTCATTAGTACTTAGAAAAATGTCTGGTATTGAGATTTCAAAAGCCTTAACACTTCTGGGACATAAACTCCTAAGCACAATTTTGCAGTTGAGGCAGAATACTGCAGACTCAGTTGGACTTGGCGCTATAATTAGTGCAGCTGAGTCTAACAGCATTGCTGGGAGGAAGTGTCAGCTTTTTGACAGGAAGTAGGCGGGTGAGCACGAGCTCACCCTCGAACATCACTGTGTCTCTGCACCTCCTCTTCTGACAAAGCAGTTTCTTGCATCTTTTTAGAAGATTTTATCAGACATTATTACGCCTTGTTCACAGCTTTGTCCATTTTTTGGTTTGTTTTCTTTTGATGCCCAAAACATCAGAATGTGAGAAGTATCATAACATTGTTTATAGCATACAAAGGTTACTTTGTGAGAACTGCAAAGCAAACTGCAATTTACAAGCTTTTAACTGAAAAATCTTAAATATAAGAATTCAGTAAAGATATTAATCTCTGCAAAGCTGCATAAATAACTAAAAGCTGTGTGAAAGTTATGTTAACAATCATCATTGAGCTTGTTTTGGGTATGCTGTCTGGAGGTCATTAGTCTCCTGTGTCCATTGGGTTTTTGGGAAGAGAGCTATTTCTTCTAAAATCAAGCTAATGTGCTGCAAATTAAATACAACATCTTCCAGCCTGGCAATGTGTAAAGATGTGAACAAGGTGTTACAGTATTGCAACTTTAAGAATAACATACTTACATTATCATAAGGGCAGATGAAGCTAAAAGGAAAGCATAACAGAGTTGCATTCAGTGGTTTTTTTGAGCAGAAATAAAGGCTTGTACTTAGATGTGAGGTATATGTTCTATATTTTATTGTTCTGCAAATGCTGATTTCTACCATTGCTGCCTACATGTGTGATGATTTGTCTTGATGGTTCGGGTTTTTATGCCATAGTTAGAATGTGAAATGTGACCATTGACTGCTTTACCTCTTTCCAGGGGACATCAGAGCAAACAGACAAGACAACTGTTATTTTTTCACACTTGTATGTTGTGAAACAAAAGGCTTGACATATTCCAAAAATATTCTTTACTAATCTACAGCAGCAACCACTACCAGGGGTGAGAACACTGGGCTTAGGACAAAACGTCTCACTTGAAATGCACCTAGTGCATCGTCTTTTAATTTTTTCTGATAACATTGGGGGGAATTATGAGAAAACAAATTAAAGCCAAATGCAAAATGAATGATTTGTCAATGTAGCTGCAGTTGAGCAGTACTGAAGTGCCAAAAACTATGCCCAACCTTATGAATACTGATCAGCTGACTAAAGAAGTAGACTTGTGTGGTGATGAATTATGCAGTGGATTAGCATGTCCTCCAGAGCTTTGAGAATTATCATTCACTAATGGTACATAAATCTAGCCATGCCGAGCTTTCCACAGTGGCAGAAATGTCATTAATAGCTAATTAGACAATAGAGCTGGCTTGTCATGTCCTGTATTAAAGAACTTATTTTATACCATGAGGGATAGGGCCAGCAGACATGTTCCCAAATGTGAAAATTGTGAGACACACTTACATTTCTCACTTTTCTTGGTTGTGTGTTGCTGCTTAAGGATCTGCTTATTTTATGCCTTGCACTGATGCAACCTATTGACTGTGCCAAAAAAGGAAAAAGAAAATTGAAAAAAAACAAAGCTGTGTTGAGCCTCATCCGCCTGGCACTTACCGCTTCCTCTTATGCTTATTTGTGAAGTCCCTTGCTCCATACCTTGCATAATGTTTCCTGTCAGACAAACCCTGAGCACATGTACAACATCGGTCTTCCTCTCAGTCAAACAACAAACACAGAAACACCGCAGGTCTAACGTGCATATTAGTTGTCTTTGCGTCTCTGTGTCGCCACGAGGGTGCCACCAGCCTGGTAAACCGTTAGTAGAGGCTGTTAACAACTTTTATCTTGCCAGAGAATTTTGGCATCAAACTAACTCGACATACAAAGATGTGTTAAAGTAATTTCCTCGATAACCTTCTCTATACTTCGACTAATAAGTACTGTATGGGTAGATGTAATTTCATCCAGATAGTTGTTTTTCAGGACACTTTAAGAAGAATTGCCTATTCTGTCCAATTCTAACAAGCCAAATGATCCTGATATCTTAAGCTTCATCACTGTGCCCCTTGTCCATACAATCTACTTACTGAAAGCAACAGATAAAGAAAAGCATTAGTCATTTGTTCTGGTGCTTAAGAGGCAGTTTATATTCTCAAATTTACCTTACCTCTTATGGATAATAGCTGTCCTTTACAAGTAGCATAGACGGACGTAGCATGACATTGCTACTTGAGCATGGCATATGGTGCATGTCACTGTGAGAGTGAAGACGTGGTCAGTTTTAAGATGAATGTGAAGATCTAAGGTGGCAGATATCATTTTTAGAGGAAGTTATGGATGAAAAGTGTCAAATTAAACTTCTGAAAAATCGTGATGAGAATGAAAATTGTTTAATCTTCTTAGTGAAGACGGGTTTATGTGTAACTGCTAGCTCTTTTACTGTTAAACAACTACTTTGTTACATTTCTTCTTTTATTCATATTGTTGTAGTCAGGTGCAAACCTTGTATACAAGCTTTTGATCCTGCAGTGATATTTTTCCTCTTAGTTTGCTAGGTAAATTGTAACAGTTTTTAAATGAGCATAATAACTCAAAAATAAATACAGTACTGCAGTAGATGCATTCACAATAGTTACTTACCTAACCAATGACTCCTGATAGACTGGTGACTACAATTGTGACTACATAGGAATTCAGTATATTTAATCATTGCATCTGAGAATAGCATAAAAAGATAAAAGTCTGAGATTGTGGATGTTGACCACACTTTTACGTTCTTCAGGCTTCCTTTATTCAAATAGCCACAATGAAGGTAGTACAGCATTTAAACCCAAATAGCATCTTGAGACGACATCTGCAGTTTATTTTAGGTCTTGCTTTAATATGGACACTCATACAAATGCTGAAATTAGGTTGTTTCACACTCATAACTGTCATTGGAGCCAGTTTGATAAAGGCTAATCTCCTTCAAATCAAGCACTTGATTTGCTTCAGGAAACCATTTTTGGTTAGATCATGCTGTTTGCTGTAAACGAGTGAGGCGGGTCGCTGTTTTGTCTGCTCTGGGGTTTTGAGTACACTGTACTGTACATGATGTGTGCCCATGATTCTGTGTCTCAATATATCTAATTTTAAAAGTAACATGCCAAACTCTATTATATAAAAAAGAGATTTATATTGGTGCCATGCCAGTCTACATAACGACATCTCATAACATGTATTTTTAAATAAATGATATCTATAGTATAATAGATATTCATGTAACAAATCCATATTTGACATGTGTTTCCCTGAACATGTGTGGTGAACATTAATAAAATATAAGTATAAATAAATGATGTATTGTCTTTATTTAAAAGCAACAAGTATAAATATAAATAATTGATTTAGGAAGTATAATGATTATTTTTACATATATTTTACACATTTCTTTTACAAAGGTCTTAATTGTTTAATGCAACCTTTACTTTTTATTTGATAGATTTTTGCATTTTGTTCAAGTTCATTCAAAATCTAATTGTTGTTCACACCACATTTTACAGATTTCCACACACAGTTCACAAGAGGTTGGCACTCATTTGGATTTGCCTGTCAAGACAAGCAGGTTTTGTCATCTGTTGCCCAATATTTGGCATATTGACAAGCGTATTACAAAAGCTTTACAGCCCCAAAGGATTCATAACACCAGTCTATAGTATTTATTTCCTTGTTTGTTTTTTGTTTGCATGCCGTTTAACTTTATTAGGTTGCTTCCATGTTGCTTCAAAGCATTCAGCTAAAATCCTTAAATCAACAAAGCAATAATCTGCAGGTCAAACCTGACTTCTGCAGTAATCAGCAATGAAACAGGTCAGTTCTGCCGCATCAACCTCAAGTGCTTCATTGTTTGTGTGGGCTGGTATTTAGGTGAGTCAGGAAATGAAGTATTTGATTGAAAAGAGCACAGAGGCTTTGTTTTGATTTCTCATAACCTCATTTTCTCATCACAGTGGGCCATTATGTAAAAACAAAACAAAAAAAACAAAACAATGAACGCTAAGGTGATGTTGCGCTGCATTAACACCTTGGCATGTGCATGATAGGCACACAAAAATAATGACTTTTCATTGTTACTTTTCAAGACCTCTGAATCTTATTTATGAAAAATAAATGTATATGTAATTATATATAACTTTTACATTACTATACAGCTTTCAGATCCATATTTGAACTACTACAAATATTAGAGGGGAAAAGGGATTGAAAAATAAATGTCTAGTGCTGAAATATGAAAACAAAATGTTCAGTGAAGGTTTCTCGCTGAAGGCCACCGATGAATTGTCTCCAACGCTGCATTCTCTAATAGATTGCAATCATTGTAGAACAGTAAGTCTAACTAAAGCCGTACATAAAGGCAAAAATTAAGGTTTTTATAAGCAGTAAACTCCCTCCTATGGCCAAAACTAACTATAAAACAAAAATTAGGTCAGTGGAGAAGCTGAGAGCTTTCCATCACAAACAAATCCAGATTACTTTTGGAATGTGCACCATCACAGACTTCAAACCATTAAACTCACAAAAGGCTCAGGAAAACCTGTGACTAAGCACAGACTCAGTGAGCTGAACAGGCAGACAGTACTATAGTTAGTAGTGTATGATGGGAGCAAAAACGGAGCTGAGTCAGAGTCTCTCTGAAACCTCTGGAAAATGTCTGCAATCAGATGAGTCATACCATAAAACAGAAGGTATTACAATGAAAGCAAATGAGTCAGCATACAGCAGTGACCTTGTAAAAGGAGAGGAAGCACAGTAAATGAACAAAGCTAGTAAAAAAGCATAATAAATGGCATCTACTGGAAATACCTTTAAAGTAGCTTTAATACCAAACACAAAACTGTCAAACCAGCTGTTCCACATTAAGTCACACCTGCAGCAGAATGGCTCAAGAAGGACTCATCATCAATCAGCTGATCAATCAGCTCATTATTCTAATCCAGTGAGAAATAATGTTGGATGGACTGCAATAAAATTGTGTACAGACATTTATCTTCCATGGAGGAATTATGCTGTTGACTTTGATTATCTAACTTTCCACTGTGGCATTCCCTTTGTGAATCTCAGCAATTACTGAAGGGATTGCCATCAAATTTAGTAGGAATTCCCTGGTGAATTCTTTGTAATAATGCATATGCCTATGCTGGAGTAAAGCTTTGCAGAACCCCCTTTGACTTGAAGTTATTTTTCTTGCTTAGCTATGTGAAATAATAAAAGATAATGGGCCTAAGTGTGTCTCCTCAACCGAAGACCCTTTAAAGCAGCCTTAAGGGCACACCTTTGATTTTAGCAATAATTTGGCCCATGCTTTGGTCTTCTTTTTAAAATGAATATAAGCCACTTGAGATCTTCCACAGTTAAAAGGGGACTTTTTCCCCACGGTTCAATTAATTTTTAAACTTTCCACTTGAGAACAAAGAAATGCTATCATCAAGAATCTTGAATACGAGTTGCTGTCTTATTCCAGAAACTCGCTATGCAAATTTTTGTCCATCGCCAACCTATTTTTTAACTGAAACAAGGAAAACCAAAAGTCATTAATAGTCACAAATAGCCATTAAATAAAACATAAGTCTGCCATGGTCTGCAGTCCTTCTGAGGTCCACCTTTTTCTCCCATTTCCTTCTCTATTCTTCCTGTTCTTTCCATTGATTTTTAGTAAGCTGGTTCTTACCAACTTCCTAGATCCCTGAGAGGTGTGGCTGCATACCAGCCTCAGCAAGGTTTCTGACAGGTGCACCTGCTCCCCAGCTCACTAGTTTGCAGTGTATTTAAGGATTTGTCATAGCAACCATTTATTACCACTGCTGGCATATTTGTGGTAAAGATCTTTCATGCTTAGTGATTGAGTTAGCACTTGTCCTGCCCTGTTTCAGTATTACTCATTGTGTTAGTTAGTCGGTCTCTGCCCAGCCATCTCTTACCATCTCTGGTTTGTTTGCCACTGGAAAAGAAAATAACTCTGCCTGGAATTACATCCTGTTACGGATGTAATTCCAGGGAGAGTTATTTTCTTTTCCAGGATGTAACAGCCCCTCTGCAGCCCCTAATCTCCTCAATGTGTTCAGCTGGTGCTAATTGGCCACACCTAGTCAGGTGTGGATAAAAGCATACCTGAGGTAGGCTTTCCAGAAGCTTACTAGTCTTTACCTTGGTGGCACCAGCCATTTTAGCCAACCGGCTGTGCCATTTTAAGATAAAACCTCTTCTCATTAACACTCTGGTATTCGTCTCCTTTTTCATGTTGCGGCTTTTGAGCCGGGTCGTAACACATCCCCCACTCTTTCTCATCTCAGGAGATATCACCAGCCTACTGACACTTGCTCGCTCCTCACTGTTCCTTCTTCACTTCCTGGATTCCTCACTGCTGAAACAAGCCCCTTCATTCCTTCATTTATCTGTGATATAGAACCTCTAAACTTGTTCCTATGTTGTGTCAGCTTTGAGGTACCAGTACATTCATTCAAGTTAGTCGGTTAAATCCATTCTTCTGTTGTTATACAAGGAGCATCTGTTTACACAAACATATTTGGAGAAACCGGTTGGTTTCATGTCAATCTCCTCAGTGATTGTAGCAGGGAAAAAACACAGAATTGACTTTTACTGGAGAAATACTCATACTCTGGTTTTTTTCTTTGGTTTTTTCAAATGAAAGTGCTTGAGCTGAACTAGTAATCACAGATTTTGACCCAGTGAGTTTCTGCATTTCTCCACCACTTGCCTCATACTAACCTTCTGTTAGTTAAGTAAACAGTACAATTTTGTTTTGAAATGGCTCTGGAAAAAGTGAGCTACATATGAAGAAATGCACTTGGCTTACAGCTAATTTGTCTTTTCAATTAATTGTTGGGAACTACAGTTTCTAACTCAAAGTAAATGTATTGAGGCTGTAAATATGTTTGATTTGTGGTTGGGGTAATAGACTTAGTAGTTTTAAAAAAACACTGCTGTTTAATGCTGTCAGCTATTAGGTTACCATTGCATTGAAGGTCCCAATGAGCACAATGGCCTCCATCATTTATAAATGAAAGAAGTTTAGAACCACCAGGACTCTTCCTAGAGCTGGTCGCCTGGCTGATCTGAGCAACCGGGGTAGAAGGGCCTCAGTAAGTAAGTGACTGAGAACCCAATTGTTACTCCAGCTCCAGCATTGCTCTGGAGGACAACCATTTCAAACGTATTGGAGCACTCCACCAATAAGGCCTGTATGGTAGAGTGGTGAGATAGAAGCCACTCCTCAGTAAAAGGCACACTGCAGCCCCAAAAGGCATTTGAGGGCCTCTCAGACCATAAGAAACAAAAATATCTGGTCTGATTGTGGTAGGACTTGACCTTCGTGGCTAAAGAAGTGCAGGAGACAGATGCTGTCCAGTGTAGCGAGTGATTTATTCACCATTTTGTGACCAAACCATATTTACAAAATATTTCTCAGTTTGTTGCAGTGTTGCTGTATTTAGAGACAAAACCTCACTCATAGTTTTATAGGGATGTAAACCCACAGAGGAAATGACATAATAACTAATAAAATATACAAATGAATAAGACAACCAAACTGTGAAAATGGCTGAGGGCAGAGATGAACTGACATTCCTCCACCCAACAGATTATCTTCATGGGTCTGTCTAATTACACAGGCAGTTTTTGGCAGAGGTGTTCACTGAAACTTGGAACAGGGTGGACATTTTCATAAAACTGCTTTTTCTTTTTTCAGCAGTTGTTATTTTAACTTTTTTGTTTTCACTATCAAAATAGTCTTAGCACATACTCAACCTTTATTTTTAAGTGTGAGTTTTATTGGGTTAGATAAAAAAACAATATTTCAAGGTTTTAACAAAATAAAATAAAATTTATGTGCATGACCAGAGTAATGGCTCTGATGAAACTGATATTTCTCAACAGTTCTGGCTCTAATGTTCGTGTTACAGCGTAGCAAACATGATTAAAAATATGTGGAGCCTCTGAGGCAAAAAAACTACTTTCCACGTTCCTGAGCGACACACACACGCACACATGCTCACGCACAAACACAAAGACTGAAGAGTGAGTGAGAGAGAAAAAGAATGAGACAGAGGGAGGGCCAAAAACACATACAGACTAGCAGAGCTAACAGAGTGCCCACAAGCTTACTGATCCAGTGGTGAGTCACTTCTCACTAAGCGCTGACAACAGAACAGGTTAGAATGTGTTATGAAAAGTCCAGCTAAGGAACACTTGAGCCTGTCCAACATGAGGTGAGTTTAAACATATTGTTTTCATGTCTATTTCAAGCTTGTTTTGTCGCTTAACATTTAAAACAATCTGCCTAGGTTGTAGTTCCAATCTTTCAGCACATTCTAAATGTTGAATTGAATTTTCACATAAACCTTTATTTGCAATAGTGTCCATGATGGCAGGATGAAAAAAAATCATTAAGTGAAACTTAATATCACTATAAAATAGCACACTGTTGTCATCATGATGATCATAAATCTGTCTTGTTATACAGTCAAGAAAGATAGATATTTCTTAGTTTATTATGGAGGCACATAAAATTTACTAGTTGATCTAAGGGGTGGAAAATGTCACCTTGATGGACAATACAGTGTTCTAGCCAAAGTAACTCCGTCAGTTAGTAGCTTTCCATACTTGTCATTTAACCATCCACCAGGTAAAAGGTTAGACAGGAAGTGGAAAAAGTGGCAGGTTTCAATGCCCAGTAGTAACATTTTGTAGGTCGTTTGACATATCGACTGTATCTTGTCTTAAATATTTAAGCCCAGACACAGCTCTAGTTGTCCACTGCAAAAAAAAAAAAAAAAAAATCAAACAAACAAAACTAACTGAAACACTACACCACACCTCTCACAAACTGACATAGATGTAACACTGTCTGGGAAGTTGGATTTAAACTTGAAGTTTTAAAAACATGCTTAGTGCCATCTTCTGTCAGTATGGAATGTGATGTCATGTGGTTGGTTAGTTGGTTGCGGCTAACAGGCTTACATTACTTTATGTTAGCTAACTAGTGACAGAATGGATAACTCAGAGGACACTAAAACTAAAAATCAGTCTAAAGGGATCATTTTTGGGCTGCAACAATGAGTTTTACTTTCCACTTTCACTGTCTGTCTCTTTAGCAGTAAGTGGCTGTAATGTTTGATGGCTAGCTGCATTCAAACAGGAAAATCCATATGTTTGCTGTAATGTTCATGTTTTTAAACCACATTATAAATAAGATAAGTGTGGAAGAGCCTGTTTATGTCATGTGACAGGTTGTTCACCCGGACCGACATGCTGGAGTTAGAAACTTTTCTTTCCTCTTTAAAGGTTGCATTGCTTAAGGTTTCCTTAGTATAGGAAAGCAGGAAAGTGGGCATTTTTCACTTCCTCTACTTAAATATAATTTACTGGTTCAGGGAACAAACCTACAACATTCACATCCTTGAATGGCACATTTTTGCAACCATGCAAATTATACTTGCCAGTTTTAGATTAGTATTGTTTTATATATATATTTTTTCCTTTCACTCACTCTTACTTCAAGGATACCAAAAGGATACCAAAGCACTACTGTGTTTTTATGTACAGCCTCACACAGCTGGTAGCATGGCTAAAGATCCTAAAGCGATGTATTTATCCAGTTATTCACTGAGCATAGAAAAACACTGAAAATCCCTCTTTCCAATACCTCAACTGTATTATAAAAGAATGAAAAATGTATTTCAGTGCTATGAAAGGTGTATAAGCTCTTGTGTTAGGAAGGAAGTGATATAACACAGAACATATTGTTTTGTAACAAATAGGATATTTAAATCACAAAATAGCATTAAAGTGACTTTTTTGGGTGGAAGAATTGTTGAAATGAAAATTAAGTTTTTGAGACATCTGGAGTATGTTGTCCTTGACGCATTCACTATTTCAGTTTTCACTACACAGGCTACAGGCAATGGGCTTGGAGTATCTCCGCTTATATCTGGTTTTCATCTTTTAATGAGATGTGTTGATAATTATGAAAAGATAAAGATTTCAGGTTTACTGTATGCTTAGAGACACTCCTAAGGCAATCAGCCTCCTTAATTGCTGGCACCTGTGAAGCCCCAGTGGTAAATAAGCTAACATCGGGGAGATTTGAACAGCTGCTGGTGTCTATGTTGCCTGCCTGATAGTGTATGTAAAGTCTTCTCTAAAAATCTGAGCAGCTTAGTCATTTTGAGACGATTACAAGTTTTAAGGTATATTTAGAGAAAGCAGAAGTAGTGTCCAGGATGTGGTGATTATTCAGGGATTTGTTTGTATACTGAACTCACTGGATGTCTCCTGCTGCTCTGCCCTCTTAAATGTTTTCAAACAGTTTTACTTTTCCCAGTGTGATTTATTTTAGTTCTTTACTGCTTCAACTTATGTTGAACATTCAGTTATTATTTAACTGTAAGGTTGAATGCTCAGAAGCCAACCCAGTTAATCTTCTTATCTTTCAACTGAGAAGATGTCCAGAGAAGCTTATCCTGAGCAGACATAATAGTTGATGCAGTAGTGGACCCGTGCCCACTGACACTGCAGCAGCTTAGAGACGATGAATGCAGTACATGTGAGTGTTGCAGCTCTGCCCTACTGCAGCTGCCTCACTTTTCCCACTGTATCTAATTAGTTTTTCATTGTAATCAGATTTTATCTCTATGGGGGAAAGTAAAATTATCACATAGCTACTATTTTATCTTTATAATTAATGTCAATTTTCATGGCAGTATCTAAAATGTTATTGCATATTTTATGACTTATATAAAGATATGATCAAGATGTTTGACAAGAACACAATTATCACGTTTCTCAACAGGGCACATTTACTACAAAGCAGCCTTCTGTGCTTGTGTGTTGTGGTGACACACATACATATACACACATTTATGGCTTTAGAAAGCAACAGTGGAGGCTGCTCAGTGAACTAAAGTGAACCCCTGAATCCCCAGAGTGCTGGATCACTCTAGGGCTACTTCAGTTAAAAGGAAGCTTCTTTAGTAAACAATAAGATTTGTGACATTATTTTGATTTTTTTTTTTTTTGTTTGTTTCATGTCATATTCAGTGCCTGGTTTTAATCAGTCACTGAATATGACCATTCATTGATTACTCATTCTCTGGCAACATTAATAGGACACAAAACAAGGGCTTATAGGTGGAGTCAAATGCCACTGAGACAGCACACATTTCTCTTTGCTGAGTATTTTTTCCTTTTGGGTTTTGCAATAAAACAGAATACCTTAACTCTAATTCATTTTTAATCCCTCTTGCTCTTTGTTTGTAAACTCCTCCTTAAAATGCCTGAAACAAAAGCACCTAAACAAAACACAAATCTACCCACACTATCCTGTATAATAGAGCTTTTACATGGTGGATGCTTTGATTTGTTGGGTGTGACTAATAACATCTGCAATTATTATGTTCCAGTTGAATGTAGTAATTTACCACAACATTGAGCGAGCATGTGCAGCTGAAGCGCACTAGCAGTGAAACATGGAAGCAGAATTTAAAGTTCGTAATGTTTTCTTTAATGCTTTCCTGACCAGAGTATTGATTTGAACAGAGCAGACTGTAATGATTTGTAATTATTCAAGACTCTCCAGAATACTTTTGCTCTGTTTTGCTCTAACGCCCTAATATAGCATCACTCTTTTTTTTTTTTTCTTTATTCGTCGTGTGGCAATAGAAAGCATTTGTCTTATTAAGCACAGGTGTTACTTCTATCAAATATTTAGCGATTACTAGAATGCTTTTTCTGTTCTTCTAAATCTAAATGTCTGTTGTAACAAAGCTGTATTAAGTTTGAATAATTGTTGTTATTACTTTTCTTTTCCTAGTTTGAGGGATGCTGATGGGAATATTCAAACGCTGTGTGATTTAACTTGACATTTCCCTTCTGAAAGAGGCATTCCTGCCATGTTTATTCCCAGTCATCTGTTAATGGATTGGATGTTTTTCACTGTTTGTATAATTTGTGATTTAGTTCTTCAGTTCACCCTGCTTTGGCATTTCTCCCTCTAGAAGTTTCTAGTTAGTAAGATGTTTTTGCTGGTATTTGTTCAAGTTTTCCTATCTGTCTCCCTTAAGGTAGAAAGCTTTTATTGGAAATTCTTACAGGAAAGTCGTGGTTCTTGAAAACAACTTTCACAGCAAGTGGTTTCTTTAAAAAAAGTAACTGTCAGAGTCGAAGCGAGATGACGATAAGAAAGTACTTTTGAGGATAGTTTAGATAACAGCAACTAATTTCATTTACTGTATTTATCTTACTGCTCTTTGTCTATACGGCAACAGTGCTGGTAAAGAACTTTTGATATATGATAGAAAAACAACCTGTGCACATAAACCATGTGCAGCATCTGTCCCTGCGGAGGACGAACATGATAACTTAAACAGAATCATCAACCAAGTGCAGCTGTGTTTGTGCACAGCATGTAAACAGCCTCATTAAACCAGAGTAAAGAACACTCATCACTGAAGAAAGTCTGCTGCCAGATACATTTGTCATATCAGGGCAGTGGGCCCAGCACTGCCAACACATGTCAATGAAAGAACTGTTTGCCATCAACTATTGACTGCTGGGTAAATGTCAGATGCAGTAATAGATCTTTACACTTACTGGATGACGCTTTCCATGGCATATCAGAGAGATATCGCGGCTTAATGACTGATAGAACTGTTTGCTGTGTCTTTCACAACCTGGTTACTAATTTAGTGCATAGCTACCCTTGTCAAAAACTTACATTGTATTGTAGAAATCATATATTACCAGGAGAAGACTATGACTTGTTGATATTAACTTTATCATCTATTTAGGTTGAATATTTACAGAAATAAAATTAATTAATAACGTAATATATTAATTCATCACCTAAGTTATCAGCAAGCTATAACTTACTATTATGGTCCAGTTCCAGGGTTTTGGGGTGGTTTTGGTTTTACTCCAAGCTGCTCTGTCTCTGTAATCCTCTGATCTGTTTTTATTTTTTTTGTGTTTTTTTTTTTTTTAATTCATGTTGAGCATTAATAAATAGGCTAGCCTGTTCTTACCAAGTGCACCTTTGTCTTGCATTTGAACCCTAACTACCCACACAGTAAACTGAAAATTAAAAAAAAAAAAAAAAAACATGCAGCAAACCATGTGGCAGCACAGTGATGCAGTGGCTAGCACTGTTGCTAGCGTAGCCTGCATCTTTCCCTAAGACAGCTGGGATATGCTCCAGCACCCCTGTGACCCTGAATTGGATAAGCAAAAGAGAATGGATGGATGGATGTGGATTTGATCCAAAACCATTCTGCAATTTAACTTCATATAAGAATTCCCACAATTCAGTAACCATCTGTATGTTGTCTTGTTTGAAAGTGAATGCAAGATACAAAAAAAAACAACGGAACATTTTTATAAACTTTTCACTTTTTTCCATCCATTATACCATTGCACTATTGTTGGTCAAATTTGGACTGTAAAGATACAATGGAACTTTAGCCAGCTGACCTAATTAACACTAACCCAGCCTAATGCAACAACAGTGCAATAAATATTACTCTTAGAGCAGGTGTCATGCTGTTCAGTTGATTTGTCCTGTTTACTAAGAAGAAATTCTATTTTTAGTTTTCCTCTGAGGCTTATTTGGTAGAGATTTTGTTCAGAGGATAGCTCTGCTATAACTTCACAATTGAGTCAAATGAAGACTCTCTGGATTGTTTCTGATGCTCTCTGAGTTTATCTTTGGTACTTTCTGGTACTTATAGTCTTTCAACTTTATGTACCAGAGAGTACCAGAAAGTTTTCTGCCACTATGACAAGTGTAAACTACTTTACAAACAGATAATGTACCTTCCAATAAGACTGTCTTTTACACTGAAGTGTATAAGACTTATATATATTATATCTACTTCTCGGTCTTCATAGTCAGAAATTTGTTTACCCCACTGAAACAACCATCTGATGTGAGGGCCTCTACATCATCAATCAAGTCCTAACTAGAGTTGTTTGATGTGTTGTGAGCACATCTTTGTGTCATTTTCTGTTGTTTTTATTCTTCCAGGGGTTTTATACTAATCTCATTTCTCCTTTCAGTTACTGTACACAATTGGATCCCGGTCTTTAAAGTTGCCATATTGCCAAAAGATCTTTTAAAAAATAGACCACTCATTACTTGTAACAAAAAATGGAAACTTTGTCCTTGTTATGCTCTTATCTGTTGTTACCTGTTTTAGATACCGGATGAGCCAGTGCAGCTACATAGTGTCTTTTATCAGCAATTATGGAGCAAAAGCAAAGAGAAAAAAAAAAAGAAAAAAGCATTCACTCATCCAATTTCTTATTTGGTTGTCCACGATAATTTGAACATTTACACCTGGTCATAGTTAGAATGTAAACAGTGTCATAGTTACAAGGCGTTGCCAGTCTATAAAATTTAAACATGACACAAACAGTGATAACAAATTATCTTTCTTTTTTTCCTCACGTGCTTGGGGAGATTCCAGCTTGTCTTATACGAATCTGGCAGTGAGCCAGCCTGGGGACAATAATTAACTCTGAGAAGATTTTGTACAGTATACTGTGTACACAAGAGATTATGTGTAGGTGTTTTGACTGCACTACGTACAACTCTGTTTTGACACACCACAGGACTTTTTAAACAAAAGAAAATAATACTAAAAATTTGAACAGAAGTCTGCAGCTTTGCCAACATGTTGGTGCAGATTCCTTTCACAGATAAGGCTGTACACCACAGAACAGAAAACATTTCTCTTGTGGGAATTGTACATTCATGAGAACCACAAAAAATTCAGCAAGAGGTCACACAGAAGAAAAGAACGGTTCATAAGAGGAGTTAAACACAGAAGCTCATATCCTGCTGGTTAATATAAAATCTGATAGACATAAGCTAAAAGCTCTCAGTGTTTGCAGGAACATGGCAATTTGGCTTACCTCTCTTGGAAACATTAATAAGGAATTTGCCTGAGGTAAAAAGTTTGAGTTTTCTGTGGTGGCCCTGAGAGATCAAACACAGTGGAACTTGAGGAAACACTAACAAAAAGAAAAATACTACAAAGGCACACACAATTTAATAGATGTTGATTACAAAGGAAGTTGAATAGAACACAAGAGCAGTAGGAAAAAAATAAAACTTTACAAAACAGAAGTGTTCTGGAGGAGAGAGTGGAATAGCTACGGAAGTGACAGAAAGAAAAACAAATGCCTAAAAGAGGAAGTGAATTTATCAAGTTTGCGAGGGAGAAAATGATGCAAGGCAATGTGTGTTTTAATTGCATGATTCAAAACATACTATAGATGCATTTGATATTAACCATTTACTGTTAGCTGTTTGAGAAATAGCAAGATCTCCATAGAGTTAGTACAACAGGTCACACAGATCAAAAAGTCTTAAGCTTTAGGTTGTTTTAATAAAAAAAAAAAAAACGTCCTACTGACTGCAAATGATCTGTTGTTGTTTAGGTTTATGCCTAACAACCACAAGAGAAAGCTATCTGAGACTACACTGTGGTTGTTGCTGACTACCCTAATGTTTGGCAAACTTATCTCCTTTTACAACTGGTGCACTGATCTGTATCTGGATGACTAATCTGAGGAAGGGCATGCTTAAATTAATGCTGGCACATATGAATGCCGAATGCATTTCAGTCACGCCAGCAGATTATATTTGGTATCAATCAGACTTAAATTGCTGCTATGCGTAAATGAAATTTCTCCCACCAACAAAACATCAGTCCAACAACTTGAAAGGTCAACTTATAATAATCAATAGAAATGATTCATCAGATCTACTCATGACTTCTGCTGCTGTGTTACATATCTACATCTAGACAATCAATATGAAGTATGGCCAGTGTAACTAAACTAAACTAAATTGCATGTACAGTCAAAATTTGTTTTTTGCTCCATTATATACAAGAGCAGCTGGTGAATGATATGAGTTTGTTTTGTCTGGATTAGCATTGTTTTCACATCTTAGCATTACTATCCACCAGTTATCACACAGGCAGGCCTACAAACCAAAAGATAAATGTAAAGAGAAAAAGCAACAGGAATGCAGATAGGTGCTTCTGAACCCTGATGGAGTTATCACAAGACAACACTGGGATCAAAGAAAGATCTTGCATGGTACGTTAATAGGCAAGAGTCTGGTAGTTAGCTAAGATTAAAACACAGCTAAATGACGTCACGTTCACTAGTGGACCAAAAAAGATCTATAATTTTTTTAATATTTTTTTTCACCCATCAGTCCACCCACACTTACTCCCCAGTCCCTGCTTCAGATGGAGAGAAGTCATAATTTCTACAAATGGTTGAGGCCACTGAAGCTTCAAGGAAAACATATATTTTATAATGGTCTTCTCAAAAAGTGATACGACAGAATCTTGCATATTCCGTTAAACTATCATTAGATGAACACAGATATCTAAGAAAATCTAAGTTTCGACCTTGATGGTTAAACAATTACCTATTAATAGTCCCGTGACTGCAAGTCTTTCATGTTCACATACCATGAATGGGTATTTATTAACCATGTTCACTTAAAGAGCTTGGTATTCACAATTTAACACTATTAAAGTCACAAGAGAAATGAAAATATTACAACTATCAATATCCTTTAGTGATATCTAGCAAATGATCTGAAAGACTTGGTGCCAACTTGGGGTTAAACTTGAACTTGGCACTAAAATGACCAAAAACTAAATAAATGAATAATGAAAACATGGTCTCATGGTTTGAAATATGGTTGCATTTCAAATTATTTAAGACAAAATTATCATTGTTATACTATTAATATAATATTGATAATGCTGATTACCAGGGGAAACATTACTTTACAACAGTGCCTTTATGTGATGTGTCTTATTAAGTAAATGTTATTGATGTTTATCTGATCTATTGCCAATTTCCAGGAATAGCTGTGCACTGAGGCCCAAGTCAGATAGCTAATCAGCATTACTGTTGTTTTGTTACTTCCCATACAATGTTTAACTGACAAATAAGGAAGAAGATTGCCAAAGTAACACACACAGATATTGATTCAAAGAACTGTCATGTGACACTTTTTTCCCTAGAACAATATGTTATTCACTCATTCACATGAATAGTTAGAAATGATGAGTAATTGATTCAAGTGTCAGTGGAATGTTATGAGAAATTACATTTCCCCAATGCATATATTTGTGGATAAATTATATATCTGTATTTTTTATTTATATTTCTGGCAGAAATATATTTCAGAAATTAAAGCATCAGTTTATCATGTACCATCAATCTGTTAGATGTAGCTGAGACAATGAATTAAACAAAAATTATGTTTAACAGGATGATGATATATATATATATTTTTTTTTTTCCTATCCAGACTGTCACAAATGAACAGACAGTGCTCTAATACAGTATACTGACCTACAATTATCTAAAATAAACAGGGCAACAATGTTTTTCTACACTAGCCATATCCGTACAGAATTGTTTATTCAAGTCACATCAATTCTGGAATAGATAAAACAACATTGTTTTATGAGCGTTATAAAGCTTTCACGTGAGGGCAAAAACAATGTGTAACCTTGAGCTACTACTATAAAAGGGGAGGAGAATTTGAAAGTGTCTGCATTACCAGCCTTAAGCAGAAAGCTAGACTTCACAGGGTAAGTGCTGTGTGATGAAAAAGTTGCCGTTGTTGATGTTTACTGAGGGACCAGTGGAAATGTATATTGTAAATGGATGAAACTAATGTCTTTTTAAATGCAATTTTGCTGCCTGAGTGCATTCAATAAATGCAGTGATGTGTGTGGTTTCTAGGTCAACTTAACCTGAAAAAGAAGCTAGAAACCAGTCATTGTCAGACACACTTATAACTCAACAGGAAATTATGAAATTAAATATGTCAGAAAAAAGTATTGCATTCATGCATCTTACAGGAATTAAACGTTGGTTTTGTTTACTATTTTGTAGAAGTGGTGTACTGTTATGTGTCACAATTTTGCCCAACACTGATGATGCAATTTCAAAAGTACACATTTTTCTCTGATTTGTATACCTGCATGTGTGTGTGTGTGTGTGTGTGTGTGTGTGTGTGTGTGTGTGTGTGTGTGTGTACATGTTTAGACATCTTTGTGAGGACAGAAAATTGGCATGCCACTGTACTTGTGGGGACCAACAGTCACTTATGGGGACAAAATGGTCGTCCACACGAGTTTGAAGGCATTTTTGAGGGTTAAAAATTTGGTTTTAGTGTCAGGGTTACAATTACGTTATGTTTAGGGTTTATGGTTTAGGCTAAGGGTTAGGGTTATGCATTCATTTTGATGTTAACGGTTAGGGTAAGTGGCTAGGGAATGCCATGTCCTCATTAAGATATGAAGTGTGTGTGTGTGTGTGTGTGTGTGTGTGTGTGTCTGTCTGTCTGTCTGTTATGCTTACTACTCAATCACATCTAAAATTTTTGGATTCAGTTTACTTGGATTTTTTATGCTCAATTCAGTTAAGTGAAAATAAGGAAAACTGCAAAAAGACCTAAAGCCATGAAATTGATTTTTTTGTTTTTTAAAGTACAGAAGTCTAAGGCTACGTTGACACTGCAAATCTTAATGCTCATTTCCGATTTTTCAATCAAATCCGATTTTTTTTGTCTGGTTGTTCACACTACAACTAAAATGTGACAGCAAACCCGTTCCAGTGTGAACCATCCACGGCCCTCAAAGCGACCCACATGTGCAAAAGAAGACATCGCACACAACGCGCTCTGTTTAGACCCAGACCAAACAGTATTGTTTGACCGATGGCCCTTAATTAAAAGACTTGTTTCAGACTTTACGTTTCCCAATTTTGCTTGAAGTTATAAAGTTATTGTGTTATTTACATATGGCCTAATAATGATCCTTATTGCTGTTTTAGAGAGGAGCGGTGCTTCAAAGGATAGCTGCAGATTTCTGTCAGAATCTGCAGATTATACAGTACAAATAAAATGTTCACGTTTCTCCAACGTTGTCTTCCCAACAGTTTCACTAACATCTACACTGGATGGCCAGGAAGGGTTCACGATGTCTTCTCAGGCGCTTCTCCGGCGCTGATAAATGGCGTCTGTCTTGTGTCAGTGACGTAAAAGATGGATTTAATGCGACATGACCGTTCAAACAGCAGTTGCTTTCTAAAACATCAGATATGTATCGGATTCAATACCACATATGAAAGTGACCTAGATCGGATTTGAAAATATCGGATTTGTGCTGTTCAAACTGTCATACCATGATCGGATATGGGTCACATAGGGTCAGAAAAGTCGGATTTGATGCGCTTTTGCCTACAGTGTGAACATAGCCTAAGAAATACAGGAAAGGGGATTAAGGGAAAGCACGTAGCCTAAAAGAGCACTCAAACACAGAATAAAATCTGAATGAGCATTTTCTACTGAAAGAAATGTTCTACCGAAATTAATGTTAATGTTTAATGAAACGTTACTCAAACTATAATGTGAATATCTATTTACTGTCTATGAAAATAAATAAAATGTTTTGATAATCTTGCCTGATCTTGTTCATTTCCAGGTCTAAAACAATGATTTGGAAGTTGATCCATTTCAGTGGTCTCCTTCTTGGAGCTCTCACATTCCCAACTCCATCTTCACTCCCCACTATCAACACTGAGGAAGGACCCTGTCAGATCTACAACTCTGACCGATCTGCAGACTGTCTGGGAAGACAGCTCGACAGTATCCCATGGAGACAATTTCCACCCACACTTGAAGAAATAGACCTCTCCTATAATAAACTTCAAGCTGTTTATGCTTATGACTTTTTCCACCTCCCTAAGCTTCGTATCCTCAAGCTCCAGTACAATAACATTTCATACATTGACAATGATGCCTTCAGAAACAACACACTCTTGGAATATCTTGACATCTTCAATAACTCCCTGCAGGAAATTCCTGCCAGAGCTCTGACACCTCTCGTTAATCTAAAACAGCTCTACGTGTCTAATAACCTTTATAAAAATGCAACTTTGGCTGACTGCTTCTCCAAACTTTCCAGACTCCAGGTTCTGTCCTTGGGTGGCCCTTTGGTGATGGGTCTTAAAAAAGAAGATTTTCAGCCCCTGAAGAACCTCAAGCTCCAAATATTTGCTATTAAATGTTCCTCCCACCTCCGTTACTATGAGCCTGGAAGTTTAGAAGTCATTCAGACAAGTCAGATGGGCTTTGACATGGCTATAGACCAACGCCCAGATGCTCTTGTTCACATGCTACGGGACATAGCTAACAAAACATTCACAGTCATTCAGTTTCGCAACCTCTTTGAATTCACATACTACATGGGACAGGAGGACATTTTTCAGGGTTTAAAGCACATTAAAGCCAAGCAACTCATCTTTCACAGAGGAAAATTCAATGAGAACCTCATAAGGATGGCTTTAATCAATTTACAAGCAACCAGCATCAAAAGATTAACACTTCAGTACATTGACTTTGCCCGTTCGCCAACATTTGTTGATAGTGGTGCAAGTTCCAGCATCACAGACCTTGCACTGGATAAACTGGATCTTTGGTGAGTATTTTGGTGTCCTACAAGTTTGCTCTGACAGTAGTTTACATATCTCACTGATCTAAACTGCACCACTGCATAATTCTGTATAATAATAATAACTATAGTTCTACAAATGTTTACAACTGTTTATAACTTGTATAGTTTCATATTTATATCCTGTTCATAGCCTGTACATAGCTTGTACACTCACTACAGCCTGTACATACTTATAGTTATAGCATATTCGTAACATACCTTCATACCGTGTACACTGCAACATACCCATAATAGACCCATTTTTGTAATATATCAATATATCTATTTTATTGCTAATATATATTTTGTAATATATCTATATTATTGCTAAGCACTTTCTGGATGGATGCAAACTGCATTTCGTTGCCTTGTACTTGTGACATGTGCAATGACAATAAAGTTGAATTCTATTCTATTCTATTCTATTCTATTGGACCGTAAAATGTACATCATAATATTCATCTTGTAAATTATGGTCATACTTAAACAAGCAATTTTAGTCACAAGGTTGTGCAGCGCATCATAGGGCACGACTATCAAGGAACATAACAGGGCTTTAAATTAATGATCCGAAAACAGCAGCTGCACTAAATACGGTAGAGCTGCACAAGAAGATGATGCTACGAAATAGTGGGTTTGACAAGTATTTTGTTATGGCTATTATGCAATTCCTTGTTACAAAGTGAAATTACATGAATGTGAAGCTCACTACTAAGGTCATACAAAAATACGCAAACTAAATATCTTTGTTTCTTGTAGGTATATCAGCAATCCTGATGTGCTACGATTTGATTGGCGTTTCACCTGGTTCAAGAAAGTTAAGCAACTGTCTATTCAACATGTGTATTTCAACTCTGCACCCTGTGATTCATGGGTTGAGATGAACGGTGTGGAATTACTAGATGTCTCCAATAATCGACTAAAAACTGAGTTTGTATTCAACCAGCGATGCAATTACAAGAACACCATGCCAAATCTTCATACATTCAACACAAGCAACAATGAGTTCACCAGCTTAAAAGACTTATCATCCCTCACAAAAGAATTCCAGCAGCTAAAGGTTTTGGATTTCAGCTACAACAAATTAGGATCTGCTAAAGATAGCCAAAATTGTGTCTGGAAACAAAATATCACCAAGTTTATTGTTCACCATAATAACTTCGTAAGTGAAGCTCTCAGTTGTCTGCCAACCACAGTACAGTACTTGGATCTGTCCTACTGTGATCTGGACCAGCTGGACATGAACTACTTTGAGAAAACCACCAACCTCAAAACCCTTCTACTGAGTGGGAATAAAATTAAATTCATCCCATCTAAATGGGAAAGTGCATCACTGCAATCGCTAGCTTTGGATGGGAATTCATTTGGCCTCATTAGCAAAAAATCCTTTGAAGATATGCCTCAATTGTCTCAACTTCAGGCAGGGAACAATCCTTATCATTGTACATGTGAGCTTCATGCTTTCATCCAGGACACGATTTCGAAAGGAAAGGTAAACCTCACAAACTGGCCTGAAAACTACAAGTGTTACCACCCAGAGGCTTTGCTCAACACAGTCATAGCCAAATACTTTCCGGGTCATGTAGCATGTGACATCAGACTGGTTATCATCATCTGTGTTGCAACCACCACAGCAGTGATCTTAATACTTATGCTGATTTGCTATATTTTTGACCTCCCATGGTACACTAAAGCAACGTACCAGATCATCAGGGCCAAATACAGAGCTCACAAGGAGAAAGCAGCTGGTGATTTAGAGACTTTTACCTACCATGCCTTCATATCCTACAGCCACTCAGATGCTGACTGGGTGAGGGACCAGCTCTTACCCTGTTTGGAGAACAACAAGAACCCCTATCGCCTATGCATTCATGAGAGGGACTTCATGCCGGGAAAGTGGATCATCGATAACATCATTGAGAACATTGAAAGCAGTCGTAAGGTACTAAAATGTATTGTGGAGTAAAAGCACCCCACTACACACCAGCACATTAAAAGTTACAGTAAATTAAAGTCTTCCAAAATGAGAAACAACTCACAGCAAAAACCTAATTATCTCGGCGTACATCTTTTTTAGGAACTGCAGTTTTAGTCAGTTGATCTCTCAACTGGCAACATCACCCAGTGGTAGTGTGTGTCATTTTCACATTCAAAGGCAAAACAAAATAGCTTACAGTCAACTGGTTCGGTAGTTGCCACTTCCCCTTTGCACTTTTGAATCTACATTTCAATTTTAGATGATGTTAACATCATCTCAAAACTTGCCTGACAACTTGTTGACTGTTGGAATACTGAGTCTTAAAAGTCTAAAAAAGTAAGTAATGGTGATATGCCTACGGTTGGTTAAATGGTTGGTGAATATAGTCGACATGTTGTTTAGCATCTCATCATTGTTGTTTGGAAATTGGTAGGAAGGTATAAGGTAGAGACCCTATAGTAATTTCCTTTCTGTTATTTTCTTTATTCCTAGGTAATGTTTATTCTCTCACGGCACTTCGTTAACAGTGAGTGGTGCAACTATGAGCTGTACTTTGCTCAGCAGAGAGCAATGGGAAAAACCTTCAGTGATGTCATCTTAGTGGTTAAGGAGCCTATTGATCCAAACTCCTTGCCCAGCAAGTATTGCAAGCTCAAGAAGATGCTGAGTACAAAGACATACCTGGAGTGGCCCCAGCAGGTTAACCAGCAGGCATTTTTCTGGGCACAGCTGAGGAGTGTTCTGGGAAAGCCAACAACCCAAGAGCGGGCAAACAGTGTTAAGAGAAGAACCCTATCTGCGGGAAGAATATCTGTGATTGGTCCCCCTATTGAAGAAAGGGTGCCAGAAGAAGATAAGGTGACTGTGGAAAAAGACACAGAACCCAAAAAAGAAGCAAATAAAGAGCCATTAAATCAAATACCACTGGTGGCATTTTAGCCATTAAATTAAAAAGAACTATTAAACAAATGCCTTTCTCAGTATTTTCTCAGTAAAGACTTGCCCTCAAGTAACCTTTTTGTGTAGGCTATGCCAACAAGGGAGCAAAATACAACATCTCATTGTGATAACAAAGAAAAAAACAAAAAAAATCCAGCAATCTGTCTGCCCAAGGCAGTCTGTCATGTCATCCCTGACAGCTGAGCTGATGGCCTCTGCTTCACTTTCCCTCAGTCTCTCAGGCCAGGTGCCCTGCTGACAGGCGCTGAAAGGCCGGCTCACATGAGATCTCCCATGTTGCACTCTGGATAACAAGCAAGGTCCCAGGAAACCATGGTGACAGGTGCCACACTGTGAAAGGACTGTGCACTGTTACATTCTTGGCCCTCAGAGGTTTGAGATCATGAATGTTCAAACTCAGATCAGGCCGAGTCAAATGAAACCATATAGTAACAATACAAGTGATATCAAGTTGTAGAGCAAAAGCTTAGAAACTGGGGAATGGGAATGCTCCATCAATCTGTGTTTGTGTCAGCACTAATCCTTTTTAAGTTTTCAGTGTAATATTCAATGTGTTTCAAGCTGAATACTATTCGTATTTTAGTGAATACTGGAACTTGTGTGCTTGTTGTTCTGTTTATTCCTAAATCCATCCCTCATGAGTTATTATTAGCTTTGCTGTTGGCATACATTGCAAAAGCACACTCACAGAGATTGCTCACTTGTCACTTGTCATACTTTCATTGGGCCCTCTATGAATCACTGTTTCATATAATAGCTAATGTTTATCAAATATTTGTTCAGTGTTCAGTGTTATGATTGTCACCAGGTATACTCTAACTACGGGAATTAGAATGAGTTGTACAGACAGATAGCAGATACAAATCCAGTGCCTGAATTAAGTTAGATTTAGTTGTCTTTACACATGCTTTAAATAAAATAAAAGCTGCTGTATGATTAAGAAAAAATGGCAAAAACTGTTTTGCCAGTTGATAAATGTGAAGGTACGTTTGTCATATATTATTTGTGATGGAAGGTTTTTGTTCTAAATACTGAGTCATCCTGTCTACGTTACTACTATTTTTAATCATTTGGATTCAGTAATGTAATACTTTGATTAAAAAGAAGCATTATTTTGTTCATCAAAAATTATTTTTGCTGTGCTCTGACTTGATTCATGTTTGGTCATTTTAAATTTAACTTTTTTAAAACAGTGTTTTTAAATGAATTTCACTTTTATTTTAAAAATGACATAACTACTTTTGTGTTTTGCCATTAATGGTAATTATGCAGCCTTGCTTACTTACATATGTGGCCAATAACAAAGTTTGAAAATGGCCAGTAGATGACACCCTTGAACTTAGGCAGAGCTGTGACACCACACAGCTAAGGTGTGACGTGCACCAATTTATCAGTTTGCTTTCTAAATGGGAGAAAGCTCATATATATTACTTCCCTCTGCATATGTGAAATGCACTGTGTAACCAATTGTTTCTTTTTTTCTTGATATAAGTAATGTTAACGTGCAGTCTATACAGACTTCAAATGCTTTTGTATAGAAACGCAAATGAAGGACATGTTTCATTTTCATGAAGAGTCATATTATACATTCTCTAAAATAATGCAGTGTCTTATTTTAATGTCTTGAATAATGCTGGTCATTCATAATTCATACTGTGCAGATGTTGAAATGAATGAATAAAAACATATTCCGTTTCATTTTGGCAAAAGAGTGATCACTATATGCACATTTTTTTTAAAACAGCTTTTATGAGTAATCAATAATGGAGGATTTTATTCCCCCACATGAAACACAGAGTGTTTAATCTCCAAGTAATATGTTCCTCACACCAAAAATAAAAGGCCAGTTTGGTCTCACCTGCTGTCTCAGACCAGTAGATACCAAATGTAAGTCGGTTTGGTAAATTTTTAACTAGCATGCAAAAAGCATTGGCATTACACAGGCTACCAGGAGATACTGATGTAAATCAACTCTTAACAACCTGACCCACATTTAATTTGTATTTCTACAAAAGTCAAGCTGTCATTCAAATATAATCAATATCTGACTTGCAAATGATATTTAAAAAAGCATTAGTCATACTTGATAAGCTTACACAAGACCCTAGAGAGGAAAAGGGGAGGACTACTACAGCCAATTTGCTTTATTCTTTATGTTGCTGATTTTAATATTGGTTGTTTCAGATTAACTAATTTTCAGCTTTTAGGCCATCAGGGATATTTGTAGGCATTTTAAAATGGAAATTTAAACAACTATTTTATAGATTTTCCAAGCTGCACACATGCAATAATTGTACTTCTAATGCAACATAAATACATAACTTGTATATATAATATAGCATACCTTAAATTACATATAAACATATGATCCCTCACTGACCATTTGAGTATCTACTTAATTTTTAACTAATCCCTGTTGCAACATATCTATATAAGGTTAGGAAAAAGAGTGAGTGGTGTTTGTCCTGCAAAGTTCTAAGAGCTGAGGTTGTTGCCTTTCATGGCCATGCAGTTCAATGGTGAAAGCGCTGATGATGCTGTTCAGAGGGAGGTGCCTATCTGATTAAGGTTCATTTGCACACAGGTGAGAGTCGCTATAAGTAATGAGCTGAGAGCTGTGGTGAGAGCTCAATTCGATCTACTTTCAACAGAACCTGTTAAGTGTCACTGTCCAGGTGAGTTACGGATCTTTTTCTTTTCTTTTTCCTCCATTGATTTGATGTGCAGTGGTAGTGTGAAGGATTTTTTTTTTAAGAACTACTTGTGCTGTAGTTGGAGTCGCAGTTAATTAACACCAGCTTCTCATTTGACATTCAAAGACTTTTAATTAGCTCCCTGATCATGCTGGGAATAAATGATTAACAGCAATCATTGAGAATAATTAGGGGAATCTGGTGCCACATCATTTGGAGAAGTGATTTTGCAAACTGTAGATATTCACACATTCCCTCACATGCACTATAGCTCATGAGAAACATGTTTCTATTCATATAGGCTAAAATATCATCTGATAGTTTTGATGATGGAAATAAGACCATACTCTAAAATTAATCTGAGGTTAAAGGCTATTTGTATAATGTAATGCAACCAAGAGCAAAATCTATACTTATCTTACTGCATGTGTGAGCTGTCCTGGAGGGGGTCTGGCTTTTGTCCTCTACTGGTTTGTGAGGAGGGGTGTGTGAAATGAAACTGCTCTCCTGTATAGGCTTCTCAGGTGTCTGATAGTGAAAGGCAGGTATAAGGTTAGACACTAGAACTGTCTGGTTACCATGCCGCATTCTCCTCTATGTATTCTGTTTGGTACCAATATTGGCAAGCTTCAGCAACTGAAATATATTTGTTTCATGAGACATCATGCTTCCCCAGCATTTTAATGCCATATGAGATAGAATCAACACACCTAACCAAGAAATGGTCCCATATGAAGTTTTTTGAATATCTTATAAAAGGAGGGGGGGCTATTGAGTAAGGCCACCTTGCCATTGGTTTAGTATTCTCACTTTAAGCTACAAAATGTAATCTGATTCTGGCTATAGTCCACTGACAAACAACCGTAAGTCTGCTCTGCAAAAAATATCCATACCACCATCAGCACCACTCTTTGTCTCTGTCATCGAGAAATAAAAATGCAGGGAGGGAAGTGAAACACAATCATGTAACCCGAGGTTTCTTATGATTACACAGTAAGAGTGTGAAACACAGTTTTGCATCCTCATTCCTTTTCTAATTTGGTTTTGCTGGAATCGATCACAATCTGAGTGCCAGTGTATTAAAACAATTGTAATGAAAGGTTTGCCTTAAGCTTCAATAGAAACTTAATGACTGTTAGTAACTCTTTCTATCTGTATATCAAATGATGGCTGGTCCTCCCTGCTGTAAATCTAAATGGTATACTCCATGTTTGGAATAATCTATCCTTTGTGGGTAATTTATCCTTCCCTCTTCTGATTTTTAGAACTGCAAAATGAGTGCCAATCTGAAAGGAGCAATGGTGGACCTCATTGATGTGTTCCACAAGTATTCTGGAAAAGAGGGTGACAAGTACACACTCACTAAATTGGAGCTGAAGAATTTGTTAAAGAATGAACTTGGAGAATTTCTGGAAGTAAGTAGCTGTTGCTAAATCAAAAAAAAATTGTTTTTTTTCTTTCCAAAGCTGACATGAATAATGTATTATTTGAATGTATTAAGTTTTAACCAGGGTAAATGACCATGGTAATTCCCAAAAGAATCTGATGGTTCCTCAGTTTCAGCTATATTTTGAGAGAAAGTATTTTATTTGCTTTGAAGCTGAGTTTATTCAACTCTATAATGTTGGCCAACAAGTTGATACCTGGGCAAATGAGAACATACCTGTGTCTAAAGTAGAAGTTATTTCCAGACTATGCAAATTAAAATGACCAGCTCCATCATTATGATTTGGGCTTGGGGAAACTAAACTTGTTGCTCCGCTTTTAGGGCCCCAATGATGCTTGTGTGGTGGAGAAGATTATGCGTGAACTGGATGACAATAAGGATGGTGTGGTGGACTTCCAGGAGTTTGTTGGTCTGGTCGCTGCACTGACTGTCGCCTGCAATGAATTCTTTAAAAGTGATTCATCTTAAAAAGGGGGGAAATAAGTGCTTATTACTAAATAACCTTTAAGGCAAGGTCTGTCAGGGGTTCAGAGGTTTCAATCATTTTGGACACTAGAATGTTGCTAAAGATCCACTACTACTAATAAATCAATGTTTTTGTTCGGTCCTTGGAAATGCATCTATCCAATAAAAAATTAAATTTGTGGTGTTCTTAGGAAGCATTTGTAATGGCTCAGTAAGTTTATACTTATTAATAAAAACATGTGTGTAATAAAACCTGTCAAAAGGTTTAATTGACTCCATAAGCTTTCGAGCAACTTCAAGCACTACCTAATGTCTAGGTCTTGGCTAGGAAAAGTGCTGGTTCTAAAAAGTAAATTTAAACTTGGCTTTTGTATCTCTCCCATCTCAAAAAAATAGCCTGGAAAGAAATTATGACAGGGTTTCAGAACTTATAATGGCCATGTCCCAATGGGCTTTATCATCTTTTAAATTTGAGTGTGGGGCGGGGTCTATCCTCATCCTCCTGTCTCTGATATCTGGAATCCATCTCAGTAGGGTAAGCATTTCATGTAGGTCTATAAATCTGCATTATCGAGGATGCACAGAAGTATTTCTACCTTCAATACAAAGAAATGTACGAACCGTGAGGGAAGGGGGGCTCTTAAACAGCATGTCCTTTCCATTCACATCTTTCATTTAGATGACCAATATTCTGCCCTTTCATAAGACCTCATAGATCCCACGGCGGGTAAACTTGTGCGTTACCTCAGCTCAGGTTTCTGTGAATAAAGAGATGCTGTATCATGTTGTGAATTTAAAGTGGCCTTAAAACATGCCGAGAGTATTTGTTACACCTGAGAGAAAAGTGGACTATAAAGACACTACTTGGAATGAAGTGGTGTTAAATGTCATGAACTGATATAGCTTCAAAATCACAGGTTCTCTTGGTTAAAATGGCCGTACTTTGATACCTCGTTTCATCATAGGAACAACAAACATGCGAGAAGGGGAGTTGAGGTTGTGCAGTTTAGTAAATGAAACAGAGGGTGGTAAGCCAGTGATAGTTGCCATGACTTACCTGTACTTAAACCAAGAGGAATGCGGCTCTAGTTACCAATGATAATTTAGTGTAAAACAACACTGACTCTAGTTTATTTAATCTGTTTTGTGTTTAGTGCCCTTATAAGCTCTGGTCTCTTTTTGTTCTGAAAGGATTATCCGGATCAGGGATAGTAAATGGCATCATTCCAGGGGGCTTTTCATTACATGGCTGCATGCTTTTTCAAATGAGGAAGATTGTGAAATTGATAAACATTTATCTAGGCAAAAAGTCAAAGTGTGCTGTCCATGAATGCATGTGTATCACTGAACAGGCGTGAGGTTATTGGGTGTTTGTGACTCCTAAAATTTCACTTTGTCCTCACTTCTGCAGCTGAAGCACTAAACATGTAGAAAAAAATTCACAGAAAAAAAAATGTGAATTAGCATAATACCCTTTGATAGAAACACAATCACTACTTCACTTTGACTCAGCACAGCAGTGTTCCACTGGAAATTTCTTTTTAAGCATAAATCAAGAAATTGCTTTGAAGGTTGCTTCATTTTTATTTCATTCAATTTAAATATAATGGGAGATATAAATAAATGGTTGTTTGTTTAGCCTGACACGTAGCCAAAAATCTATACAGAACAACAGACCTACTTTGTAGTTAAATCTGAACAATTAAATATGATTTTCCTCAAAAAAGCTTTACTTTGCCCTGCCTGTCCTAGCAAAGCTAGCTATGCCTTCTTTGTCCACATTGACACAAGTAGGTCGAACAACCATTTAAGGTTAAACACAATGAAACTGCACACAATGAAGTCTAAAGAAACTCAATACAGCTCCTTATAAAGCTGTAAAGCTTCATTTATATTGTAAGAGCAGGTTGGTTAACTGACATTCTCCTTGGAAGCACAAGCTCAAGTTTCATGACACTGCAGCTAGCAGACAAGGTAGGTTTGTCTATACTGTCAAGGTCCACCCTGCTGCCACATGGTGGCAGTGGATTAAGCCACAATTACAGCTGCATAGCTAATGAAGCTAAACAAATTATTGTCCTGACCGCACTTTTTGGAAAATGTCAAGATATAATTTACACACAATTCACCCACCCTTTCTATACAGTGTTCTGAAACACTGAACGCAGCAGAATTCCCAAACTGTAATTTCAGTTTCAGCTGTATTTGTGATATGCAAGTTAGCACAGGGTCAGCATAGCAATGAAATGTATTTGACAAGCATAACACAAATCTCTCAGTACTATAGAGTATATATATATATATGTACACATATTTGACAGCATCAGGCCCCGACATGGTTCACACCTACTGGCTGAAGAAGCTGACTGCACTCCACGAGTACCTAGCGGCAGAAATGTACCAGCTGCTAGTTGACGAGAGACACCCGGATTGGCTAACCGAAGGCCGGACAGTCCTGATCCTCAAGGACCCCCAGAAGGGACCGGTCCCATCCAACTACTGACCAATAACGTGCCTCAGTACGACGTGGAAGCTCCTGTCAGGTATCATAGCAGCTAAGATGAACAGGCACATGGGTCAATACATGAGAGGGGCACAGAAAGGGTTTGGTAAGAATACCAGAGGTGCGAAACACCAGCTACTGGTAGACTGAGCAGTTGTCCGAGATTGCAAGACCAAGCTGACCAACCTGTGCACTGCCTGGATTGATTACAAGAAGGCCTATGATTCGATGGCCCCACACCTGGATACTGGAATGCCTAGAACTATACAAGACCAACAGGACCCTAAGAGGGGGGGCAACGTAAGTGCACATAAGTGTCAGCAGTACAAATTTGAGCTCTACAAGATTAAAAAGTGACAATTAGTGCAGTATTCCACTAATGAGTTTTTATGTTTTATTTTAATACTGATAAAGTGAGTGAACAGTGCTCTATACTCTATACTACACTATACTAAAGATGAAAGAAGAAAAAGTAGGAAAAGACAAAATGTTTATTTTGACTTTAGTAGTAGTAGGAGCATAGTAAAAGATGTGACCGAGAATAAAGGAAATCAGCTCATATAGCCTTTTTTAACTTCTCTTATCATCACATATAACCAGACACGTGCGGGGGTGGCAGTGGCTTGAGCATATGCCCCTTTCCTGATGGGTGCCCGAAGTGTCTGTTTTTTTTATTATAATTTTTTTTATGTTTGTGTGCGTGTGGAGTCCTGTCTGTGCCCCTCAACAATAACATTTAACTATTAATCTCAATTTTGCTAAATAAAAGGTAGAGATGGACCGATCCGATATTACGTATCGGTATCGGTCCGATACTGACCTAAATTACTGGATCGGATATCGGCGAAAAATAAAAAATGTAATCCGATCCATTAAATATCAAAAAAGCATCTCACAAAACTTGCAACACGGAGTAACTCGGCTCATAACCGTAGCACGTTGCAGCAGTATACCTCATGTGATAGAGCAGCTGTGTGTATTTGTAGCCTTGCTACCAAACCAGCATTTCATCTCCGAGGAAGTTATCCCAGAGAGAAGTAAAGCAAGTGTGTAAGTTCATCTCTGAATGTTTGTAAAGCGTTCCCACGTTAAGCTTAACAACCGATATATGGAGTGACTGCCTCTCTCTCCCTCACCTTCCTGCGGCTACTTCAATCGTGAAACTGCTTAATGATCAGCTGATCGGCTTTTCTGTTGCTAGTCCGTCTCTCTTCTTTGTTTTTGGCCCACTTTGCACCAGAAAGAGGAAACCAGCGGCTGAACAACAGCAGCACGTTTAAGCTTGATAAGCTGTTGTTAGAATTTATTTAATATTACTTTCTACACCAGGATCCTTTTCTACGTAGCTGACGGCTGGTAACTGTGCAGGGGGGATCTAGCAAAGTTTAGCCAGGGGGGCCGACAGGGCATTAACAGGGAAAAGGGGGCACAAAGACATACTTTTCTTTCTTATTCTCATTTAAAATACGTAGCTTTTAATAAATAATTATCTGAATCTTACACCCAAAGTTTTAATCTGATGTAAAATGTATAGAAGTCCATTACTATATATAGTAACTCTTAAGTCTATATACCTTAGTAAGCTATAGTACTTTTTCCTTTGGGAAGGTACCGTCTGTGAATTCTGCAATTCTGTTGAAGAAAGATGTTGAATCTATTTAATTATTCTTGAAAAATAATTTGTTTCTGTGCATTTTTTTTCACCCTGCATCAAATTAAAGTTGATTACATCGATTAAGCATCATGAGGTGGAGGGTGGGGGGTGGTTCCCTATTATTTTTTTTTTGCTGGGAGTTTGCAACCCTATTAGTTAGTTTGCTTAATATTTCTGCTAAGTACTCTTTAAAATACCAGAATAGGGAGGATGGAGTAGGTTTAAGTTAGGTTTTAAGTTAGGTAAGGTTTATTAGATTGATCAGTGTTGCTGATCTATGAAATATTTTGGGTGCAGTGTATTTTTTACACACAGGTATAACAGAATAGCTTTAGTGTTGTTGTTTATTTAAACTTGAGTATGAACTTATACAAAATGCAGCAAGATATTAAAAAAAACAGTTTTATTGATTAAAAAACACCCAATATCGGATTCATATCGGTATCGGCAGATATCCAAATTTATGATATCGGTATCGGTATCGGACATAAAAAAGTGGTATCGTGCCATCTCTAATAAAAGGATCTGGCTTTCATCACTACCATTAAGCAATTGTAAGGACAAGAAAGACATTGTGGACAAAACAGGACACCCCCCAATAATCTTTAGTTACAATATTATAGTTAGTTAAATGGTCTGATTGTTCAAATATGTATTTTCTTTGATTGTTGTAAAATAATGTGTGCCCCAGTCTCCAAAAATGACATAGTGCAGAAAGGGTAGTTATTCCCCCGTTACACCACAAGAGGGAGTATCCCCTAAAATGAGCAGCTCTAGCGGGAGTAAATAAGCCCAGCCACTAACCATAAGGCAGTGCGCCTATAAGAGTTGTGTGAGACTGCAAAAGTGTGTAACGTTGTGCTATGTCAATATACATATATATTTGCAGATACAGTAAAGGCGAACTCACAAAACCACACTGGTTTCAATTCATTTTAATCCAAGTGTGCAACACAATGCTCGCGCTTGAGGGCAGAGCATCCCGGTTATCCAACTCCGACAAAACGTCCTACCCGTATTATAATTTGACGGTGACTTGCGACTAAACCTAACCAAACCCCTAACCATAACCCTAACCATAACCATAACCTTAAGAAGTATTCGGATGGGTGAGAGAAAAAGAAGTTAATTCGGCGTTGGTTTTGTGCGCATGCGCGGCGTCTGCGCAGAAACATTGGGTAGGATGTTTTGTCGGGTAGGATGGATTCCCAGAACACCTGGAACGAGCTGGCAAAGCTGTAGGAGAACACACAAATTAATTAATTGATGCAGACTGATGCAACAAAACCAGTAAGTGGGTGTACAGCGTACAGTCTATAGCACACGGGAGTATTAGGTTATTATGTACACGTTGGTAAGCTTGTGTCTTGTGGCAACTAACGAATTGAAACAAATGAGCGTGCTGTGTGTGCAACAGCGTGACAAACATTACCTGTGCTTTTATTAACTGCACGAGAAGTACTGGTAATTGGCCGCTAGCTAACTGGGTAAGGGTGTCGTGGGTCTGTAGCTCTGTCCACTGTTTTAGGGAACATATTTCATTTTAAACTAAGTTACAGGGCTTTTCCCTGCCTTTCTGGAGGGCTTATATTTCACATAGAGGGAGGGATATATATATATATATATATATATATATATATATATAAGATAAGATAACTCTTTATTGTCATTGCACAGTCATACATGGTACAATTGTACAATGAAATTGGAAAACTGTCCTACGTCGGCACTACATGTAACACAACATGATACGACACAACGCAACACAAACAACACAACCAACACAACACAGTATAATAACTTAGTAATAAAAAAGAAGATTAAGTGTATTTGTATTGCACACTGTTATTATTGCACATTAATTATTATTGCACCTTGTTATAAATATAAATATTATTATTATTACTGTTTTTACCGTTGTTAACCCCCCCAAAAAAAGTCCAGGTAGGTAGCCAGTCAGGTCAGCTATTTGCATTGATCAGGGCTATTGCCCTGTTGTAAAAGCTGTCCTTGAGTCTATTTGTTCGGGACCTCAGCAGCCTGAACCTCCTGCCAGACAGCAGCAGCTTAAACACCCGGTGTCCTGGGTGTGTACAGTCCCGTAGGATGCTGCATGCCCTCTTGAGACAGCGAGTGCTGTACAGGTCCTTCAGGGAGGGAAGAGGATGTCCAATGATTTTTTGGGCCATATTGATGACCCTCTGAAGTGCCTTTCTGTGTGCTGCGGTGCAGCTGGAGAACCATACACCGATGCAATATGTCAGCACACTTTCAATGGAGCAGCGGTAGAAGACGGTCAGCAGCTCCTTCTTCAGGTCCATTTTTCTGAGGATTCTCAGAAAGTGGAGACGCTGTTGGGCCTTCTTTAAAACCACAGAGGTGTTTGAGCTCCATTGGAGGTCTATGTCTATGTGCACACCCAGAAACTTGAAACTGGAGACCCTTTCCACACACTCCCCGTTGATGCTGACAGGCTGCAGCTCGGACTTCCTCCTTCTGAAATCAACTACCAGTTCTTTTGTCTTGGTGGTATTGAGATCCAGGTTGTTATCTACACACCAATCTGACAGCCTCTGAACTTATATATATATATTATTATTATCATTATTATTATTATTATTTTGTTTGTTTGTTTGTTTGTTTTTTATTTAAGTGTTTGTCTTATAGTATGTTTCGCACTAAGTACCGCAGCAATTTCCTAATGTTGTAAATCTGCTCAACATCTGGTAATAAACCCTTTTCTCATTTCTGATTCTGATTCTAAAAATGATCTAATATGCATTTCCACATAATTATGGCTTATTATGGTTATAATATTTTTAGAAACACGCTGTATTTTGAAAGAAAATAAATTAAGAACCAGATTATATTAGATAAAATTATTGTAGCCCTACAGTTTAAACATTTAATAAGCTTTCTACCTGCACAGAGTGCATAGTCAAACAATCATTTATCATAAATACATTATTATATATTTATTACTTTATTTTTTTAATCTCATTACTTTAGTATTATAGCACCATGATGAAAACTTGTGCCCATAGTATATACAGTATTCTGGAGAAGGTATACAATATATCTGCATGTGTGTGCCAGACATGCCTTTTAAGGACATGATGAGGAAACGGTGACAAAAGGAGCTGTGTGAGGCTGCTAAAGGCAGTGGATCCCTCATCAGCTGAATTAGAGTACAGGTAATAATAACACATGTACCAGTTGTTGCATTGCAGAAGTATTCAAGTAAAAACAAATAATAAACACAATTGCAATGTTTTGGTTCTATAACATTTTTTATCATTACTTTATTAAGGATTAGGTCCAAGAGTTGTGCATAATTAAATAATAGTTTAATGCAATAGCAAATTGTGCCTTGTTCTCAGATGGACAGCAAGTGGAGAGTGATAGATGAGATGAGGAAATGGAAGGAGGAAGAGAGGCAAAGAGTAAGTCAGTTAATTTAATCGCTTGCTTTGTGATTACAAGCGCTGCCAACAATCTTTGCATTTTATTATTATCTCATAATACTTGCTTAATCAGCTACCATCTCTCCTATGAACCTTTTAATGTCTACAGTCTCAGATCATCACGGCCCTGCCCTCCAGCTCTATCAGCAGCAGGAGCAGCAGCAACCCCTCAGCAGCAACATTGTACCCCATCAGGCTACATTTGCTTTGTATTGTCACCACCTGATGACAGTGATATAGCATGATGCAATTCCATATTAGATTCTTGATGAATGTGGGTTGTTGTTATTGAGCCTGGTTCTAAGTGCCCCTTAACTTTGAGCACCTGCCCCTTCAAATACCTCATATAACTGGCCAATAGGCTGACTAAAAGGTGGCGCCATTATTTCTAGGGGAAATAGGTTGTTGTCTCAAAGCGATCATGTCACTAAAGCTGTTCTCTAACATGTTATGGCCCAAAGATACTGATAATTGTTTAAAAAATAAAATGTAATGTATGCAATAAATGTAATGTTTCATTTGACAAAAGTCTTTAAAAAAAATAATTGGATAATATGAGTAATATTTCAAACAAACAAAAAACGTCCCTGCAAGATAGTCATGAGCACCACCTAGTGACTGATGGAGTTAATTTTTTATGTGTGACATAATCATTTATAGCATTGTTCTGTTCAGCAGTTCTGGTTCATCTGTTACCATATAGCTTAGTTTTTTCTGATTAGGTCTACTCACGACTTGTAGTAAGTAGTCTGATTACTGTTGCATTTTTATAAAGGCCAACTGGGAACTTTAAGCAGCGGCAAAGATTATGGTCAGTTTAAACAAGAATATGGGTTGCCTGGTGGACTGAAGTTTGTGTGTGTGTGTGTGCCATGTTTACATATCTTTGTGGGGACCAAAAATTGGAGTTTTACTATACTTGTGGGGACGAAGAGTCCTAATGTGCACAAAATGCCTGTCCCCACGAGTTTGAAGGCATTTTTGAGACTCAAAATGTGGTTTTAGTGTCAGGGTTACAATTATGGTTAGCCTTAGGCATTCATTTTTGATTGGTAGGGTTAGGGCAAGCAGCTAGGGAAAGCATTATGTCACTTAGATGTCCCCACAAAGATATGAAACCAAAGATTAGGTCAGAAGTTTATACTTATCATGGGCATGAATGTCATGATCATTTAGGGCTTTTACCTTTTTTTTCTATAAATAACTGCATGGCTTACATCTTGACTAAAAGAAGACGGAAGAAGCATTGGGTGCAAAAGTTTGAATTTATTTAGCATTTTCTCAAATCCACACAGGGTCAGAAAGATACATACAGGCACAAATATATCCATACATCCTCACTAATATTTGGTTAAATGTCTCTTAGGAAGTTGCACATTGACCAGACACTTTTGGCAAAATTCTGCATGGATATTTAACCACTGTTCTTGGCAAAAAATAGTAGTTTAAATTGGTTTCCTTTTTTGTGGTTACCTGGCCTTTAACTGTAGCACACACATTTTCAGTAGGGCTTGAGGTCAGGGCTTTGGGAAGGCTATTCCAACCTTTCATCAGTCTGCTTTAGCTAAACCAAAACCAGTTTTAGAGGGTGTTTTGTTGTCCTTTGAAACACCCAATTCTGTCAACCATATAAGTGCTGATCTAAGATAAAGCTGAAATATCCTGAGGTAGTTTCCTTCTGCGTTATTTAATATACTTTGTGTGATACAGTAGTACCACTGGTACCTGTCAATATATAGTTGTGTATTGTTGTTGAATGAGCAGAAAATGTGTAGGTGGACAATTTATTAATATTACTAATATTGTTTTTCTTATATTTACTTTAATTTACTTATATTTTAATACAATTTGTTTGTTTTGTGGGTGTTTTTTTAAACTGAGTGGGGAAAACCAAAAAGCCCTCAGATGGACCAGCAGATGGAGACAAAGACTTCATGATGATCTGCTCTGCTCACAGGGCTGTTAGCAAATTGTCACTGGTTGAAGGTTCACAGAATACACAGTTTTGTTGGAGGGGAGGGGATCTTGTGCATCTTGTTGGGGGTTTTTTCTGTTGTTTCTGCGGTTCAAATTAATTTTTCCGACGCATTCTTCATGTAATTTTACAAAATCCCCAATCCTTAATCGTCTATGTTTATTCACTTCCAGTTTGTTTCAAGTGCCATTAAATTATACAGAACTAGCAGGTTTATGACTGAAAAGGACAGGAAATGTGCTGTGTTATTAACAGAAAGAGTCAATGAAAAATTCAATATCCTGACTGCATATGTGGAGCAATGGTTGTCAGAAAGTGTTTGCACATGCATATGTGAATGCTTGCTCTCTGACATAAGGTTGCAATAAAACATATTTAAGGAGTTGTATATGTGCAGCAGCAGTGTAGACACATAAACACAAAATTCCATAAAACTAATGGATTTCTACGTATATGTGAGCAAACAAGGGTTTTATTATGTTCTTGTCCTAATGCAGTCTCAATAAGAGTAAACAAGAATGAATTACACAGTATTCATTTTTCACAGTTCCATTCTTCCACAATTACAGTTTAACACATGGATGAAAATCAAATACATAAAAAATATGCACTTCATTTAATATACCTGTTAAACTGTTCATTCATCAGCCAGTCCCATCTCAGTACATTTAGACATGTAGACATGACAAAGTTCAAAGAAAGCACCAGAATGAAGCATGAAGTTTAAAAGATTTAAATCACTCTACATGTCCTATTTTCAGATGAGATAGTCTGAGTAGTTCAGAAATTTCTGATCTACTGGGAATTTCCCACAAAACTATCTCTAAGGTTTACAGAGAATGATCCAAAAAAGAGAAAGTATCCAGAGATCAGAGGATAAGAAGGCAACTGGAAGTTTAAATAAACACTCATTAAAATCAAGGTATGCACCGTTAGAATATCTTGGAATAGAACATTATGGATATGCAGCCATGTCAAATATGCAGCAATTGCATGAAGCTTTCATGTCAATATGGACCAAACTCTATGAGGATTGTTTCTAGCACCTTGTTGAATCTATGCCACAGGATTTAAGACTGTGCTAAAAGCAAAAGGTGGTCCGGCCTAATACTACTAAAGTGAACCTAATAAAATGTTTAGATTGAACACAATTCTCTGAAAAAAAATCAACTAAGGTGAGATTTCAGAGAAGGACTAAATTCATCCTAACATATTGGCTGTAAATCATGTAATTGGAAAATTACATTGTGGCTGTTTTACTCTTTGGGTGATAAAATTGTGTACAAATGTATTTTTATGTGCATGTTCATTTATTTGCTTACAAGTTTGCATTGGGCTCATGAAGAAGGGCAGCATGTGTACTGATCCAGTTACCTATTAACAGACACACTGGGTCGTCTTGTATTACCTTCCTTCTTTTGTTTGAAGTAAACCCCTAGTCTGTGGTTTTACTGCTCGACCTCTCATTTTAGTTTGCATGTGCTCTCTGCTTGCTGCTTGCCTTTTACTGTGGAGGAACCATAAGCACACTGGAGCAGCTCTAACCTGGAAGACTTTATAATTACACCAGAAGCCCTCTTTTTTAATCAGTCATAATAATATATAGATGCTATAGAAACAGTATAATGTATATTGATGAGCTCTTTCTCTCTATTATTGCAGTCTTCAACTTACAATATAAAGTTTCTTGAGGTGATGGTTGTTGTGATGTGGTGCAGTGAACTGAATCCTAGGCTAGGGTGGCTGAGGTGAGGATAAAAAGTGATTACAGTCAGAACAGGATCGTTGGCATGTATGGTTAAAATGACTGTTTTTGGATGACAGCATGTACAGTAGTTACAGCGTCCTTCAGTGTGAAAGTCACAAATTTTAATATATAACATAGCCATATCTCTATTATTTTCCTGTATAGGGAAAGGGGCAGTCATTATTCAAATTATTCAAACAACCACAACGTACTTTAGTGCCTTTTAGTTAAGGACAAACATTCACTGTATTTCAGCTTATTAGTCGATCTATATGTTACAATCCCTATCAGTATATCACAGCACTTGCCCTGAGTGGATTGTAGAAGCCTTCTAGATGGGTTAAGTTAGCTGCTGATCCTGTTTCCACCAGTGTGACACATGCTCTCTGATACCAACCTCTTTCAGCAGCCTTACAGTAGAGCTGGCTACAAAGCCTCTGCAGACCATTTACACTGGACAGACTTTTACTTTTCTTCGCCTGTCTTCTGGCTTCACCTCCTATAGTTGCAGTATTCATCCTTTTGTATGCCTCCACCAACAGGAAATGAATCAGAGCACCAGATCTGGGTGCAGGTTGATGACTGGGATTTCAGGTGGAAAGGTAAGGTTTTTATTGAGATCACCCCTCATTTCCTAATCTCTGGCTGATTGCAGCAGACCTCTGTCAGGTGGAGTTTGGCATGCTGTTTCTCCGTTTCCCAGGTGAGCCAGAGTCCATTTTTTTTTCTGTTAGAATCATTTTGTTACCTATCATAAAGGGTTTGGAGTTGCACATAAATAACACACAGCCCTGATAAAGGAACTCATAATCAAAGGGCCTCCTTTCCCTTCCACTTGCCCCTGCAACCGTGTCAGGCTTGAGAAATTGCTGTGGCACATCTTTATGCCTCGTCCAGTCAACACACCAGATGGTCTATTTCTCTTGGTGTAGCCTTTTGCTAGGTGGGTGCTGTTGTTCCCAGCCAAAATCCTCTGCTTGCATGTTGGACTTGCAATGTCTGAGGGACATCACTTCCACTACTGTTAAAGCTGAAACCCCTTTCCTCCAGGTTACCAGGGCCGGTGCAAAATCACTTCTGAAGAGATCTATGGATCCTTTGAGTGTCAACTCCAGTTGTGCTTATGTACAGTTAAATGCCTCCAAAGGAGTTGATTTTGATAAGGAGGAGGATCCATTCCCATACATTTGCATTCTGCTCAGGTATCTTGGCAGCCCAAGCCATTTCCTCACCTGTGAAGTCATAAATGGAAACATGAAGAGCACCAGCAGTAACACTTTATCTGAACAAAACTTTTTGAATTGAATGCCTAATAATAAAACACACAAAAAGGTAGGCTCTGGGGGTCTGGTTCTCATAATCAGACCATACTTAAAGTTTACTATTTGGAGTGAAAGAGAGTTATCAATGCATCCTTGCTGTTTGCATAGTTTCTCTAGTAAAAGATGGACTTGGACAAGCAGTGATAGGACTCAGGTCAATGTTTACCTCTCACCTTTCTTATCAAGCTGGAAGTTTGCACTCCACCCAGGCTTAAAGCTCCTTGACTCTACTCTCAGCCTTTCCTCTCTTCTCTTCGTTGCATGTCCAACTATTGAGCAACAGTCTGATTAGAACACTAACAAAGTGAGACATATGAGAACCAAAGCCACAAAAACAGGAGATATCAGCGATTTTATGTTTAACTACGGCAGGTGGAAAACAGACTAAAGGGCACAGTGGAAGAATGAACTTGAAAGATTGAGCATTGTGTTGTCAACTATTAACCTTTTTCAGGGAGGTTAACCTTAATCCATAACATTTACCATTTACTTCTTATCTTTTTTTGTACAAAAGACAAATCCTGACATATATTGAGAAAGCCAAAAGAAAAGAAAACAGCTAAAAGAAAACAGGTTGTTCTAAATGGACAGGACTTCATAAATTATTTTAGATTAGATTTATTGTAATTGCATAACTGCTTGATCTCAAAGCCCACCAGCATCCAGTTATTACCACTCATATTTGCTACTGCTCAGAAAATGATTCAAATTTTGGGTTATTGGAGTTAGATGATTTTTATTCGCTGCTGGGGCTAATAGCCAGGATAAGGTGATGAGTGTGTTGCACTCATGAGGTGGCCAGAAACATGTATTACTCTAATGTAAATTATGTTCTGTGATGTTCATATGAACCATATGAACATGCATATGGAATATTAAACTTTCAAATTAAAACATGTGGAGTGACCTGCCATTTTGACCCTGGATGACAAGGAGCAGCTGAAAGTAGCTATGAACTATGACTGGTAATTTATTAGTGTTTGCTTCTTTCAGTGTTTGCAAAGTCTTTGCTCTGTGTTTACAATGAACAGTAGCATAGATGGTATTCTTTCTAACTCTGTGTGTGTGTGTGTGTGTGTGTGTGTGTGTGTGTGTGTGTGTGTGTGAGATGGTAAAATGTGATCCTTCTGTGGTGGCAGGAATAACTACAAAGGCAGCCATTCTTTGGTAGATCTTTAGTAGATCTTTTTATGGCTACCTGACTTTATTTTCCCTATGGATAGATATTGTCACCACATTGGTATCACAACTATGCAAGATACAGTCATAAAACTCTGCACATCCATTGCTAAGATCGAAATTAATGCGAAGTTTAAAGGTGTGTGTCATAAAACCCTTTAGTTATGAGTACTCAGATAATCATATACCTGTGACTGCTGAGTACTCATAGGTCGTGACGTCACAATGTCGACAGACACGCCAAACGGCAATATATTTTTTACGTCAGTTGTGACTCTGTGTGTATGGATCCGTGTGTGTGCGTGACAAACCTTGGCCTTAGCCAATGCAGCAGTCAGGACAAAGGCATGCCATCCCACAGCAGACAGAGAGTCTGCAGCTAGAGTGAACACGGAGATAAATTATGTCGACTAATGGCTCATCAAACTGTCACACTGAGCCAAGACAATGCACGCAGCACTGTCCAACTCCAGAATAATAATAAGATAACACAGAAGCAAAAGGAAGACTATACTTAAATTGGCGGATGTGTGTCACTCAGAATTGCTCAAAGAGAAAGCATGTACAGGCTTCCCTCACTCAGTGATTAACATGTAACACTGTATGTGCCAATGTATAGACTGGACAAAACAAAAACGGAGGAAGCTCTTTGCAGCAGAGATATTAGCCTCGTTTGGGTTTGCAGAAAGTTTACATACATAAATACTTTAATTTCCTCTAACTGAATAATGGTGGTGCACCTGAATCCAGTGTATTTACAGTGACTATCAAGTAGAGGAAGTCCATCAAGGTGACATTTTCCACCCCTTAGATCAACTAGTGAACTTTATACATTATTATTTTAGTAGGTGTTTATTAAGTTTAAGTAAATTCTTTGAGAATTGCCTCCAGCTTTAAAATGAAACCCTGAATAAGAATAGCTTCTGTACTTGTAATATTCTTTCAGCCATTTGTGACTGTTGCACCTCCTTGACCACAACCCTTTAGGTCCTGGCTGGCTTTGCCTTAGCAAGATATCTTTTACAATTATGTAAAACTATTTTCATTTTAGAAATGTCCTCAGTAATGTGCTGCTCTGAAATGTTTTGACTGGTTAACTTATACTTTGTAATTTAAGCTCTACTAGCACTACAGAATGTATATTTTTTGTCTCCTGATATCTGACTGCAGGACATGAAGGTTGTCATTTGATGGTATTCCAAACAGCTACGGTCAACAGTGTGAACTTTCTCTTTATTCAGCTTACAAACAGACTGCAACAATATATTGGTATCTTGGCTGGGGGCTCTCATCAAGTAAAAAAGTAGTTTACTACAAATTAGTTATAAGATTTTAGTAAAACTGTTAAATAATCAGGTAAGAAAATGCAAAAAGATTTTCTAGGTTAACAATACAGCAGTTCCTCCTCTACTGAGTCCTTGTAAAACTCTTTACACTAGTATTATGCATGATAGTTAATGGAAAGATTCTAATTTTACCCACAGAGGTTGTGTGTAGGATTTCCATTGAACTGGAAGCTCTCTAGAATTTGAATCACCACCTGGGCCAGTTTTCGTAATTGCAAGCACATTTGTGTAGGAAGAACAGAATGAATGTACATGCATGCAAATCTGTTTACACTTTTACATTGTGAGGACCTCTCTCAGGACCAAATGAATGTTTTCCTAACACAAATCATTTAACTTTCATGTCCAAACATCACACTTACCGTATATCTCCAGCATATTAAAGGCTTTGTGTAGCCTTGTTTAAGATTCATTTAAGCAGACTCACCTTCTGCATTACAAAACTGTGTTAGGATGTAGCCCAGCTGGAGACATTTCTGAAGAAACATATTCTTGAGCTATGTCACTAAAGTCTGCTTTTCTCAAACTCCCCCATTTGCAAAGAATGAAAACTTTCAGTTTTATAGTGTGTGTGTGTTATTCCAGCCTGATTATCAGACCTTCCCAGACCATCCAAGAGTCATCACTCACTGGAAGGGCATCATTCATTATTTATTTTTATTCATTTATGTATGGGGTTAGTCAGTGAGTTAGTAGACTGGCAGTCCCTTATGAGTGTACACTATTAGCTCCTTTACATTACATTGCTCAGTTACAGAGTTTACAATAAAATGTTAAAAATGCTGAACATGCACCACAATACTGTAAAGATAGGACAAATCAGTGGAACCATTCAAAGGAAGACAAAGCTCTTAAACAAAAAACAAAACAAAAAAAAGGCAGAGACCAGAAGAAGAAAAGACAAGAAATGAAAAGTTGCTTTTGTTTGACAAATATCAAATCTAATCTTTACTATCCTCCTTTGTGTGGATAATAATTACAGATAAATAAATACATTACCATGACTTCACTGAGTTCCAGTTTGTCCAGTCCCAAGAGTCACCAGTGGGTGCTAAATCAGTAACTACAGCAACACATTACCAAACAGTAAAAACTTTTCTAATGTAATGAAAAAAAGTGCTTTTGTAAACATACAATACCTGACTTTTGTTTAATAAGCAAAGACTCACTGTGGACAAACACTGAACTTGTTTGTTTTTTGTTTTTTTTAACCTGTCCCGTTTGGTTCTTTTGCCATCAGAATTATTGTCTAAAGGCGAAGAAAGATGCCCAACGGATTTACTTTACCAAATTGACCATCCCAGCCTTGCCGTAATGGTCCATTTGATTCTCCTTTTATTGTTTATTTTATTTTCACTTGCTGAATACGGGACAGACTTAACTGGGGGAAAGAAAGGGGAGAAAGAAAGAGGGAAAGAAAAACAGCGGGGAAGAGGGACGGGGAAAAAGGGCAAAAAACCAAAAACCAACAGAATAAGCAGACAAAAAAATACATATATCGATCATCTGGATCACCTGTTGAGAAAAAGAGAAAGCAAGCAGAAGAAAACGAGAGTAATAAACAACATCACAATGATCTATGGGAATATGACAGTAAATACTTAAATATTAAACATTATTGTGCAGCACGTAAGATCGACAGCGCACAGTGTGCTTTGAGGTAGGAGCCAAAAAGGGTGTAGTTTGTGTGTGATCACCTGTGTGTACACCTGTGAGCATGAACGCGCTTGTTTTTAAAAGGTTCCTTCATGTAATGATCTGCTAGAGGGTGTGGGGGGCCACTGCCCCGTCCTCCAGGGCATGAAGCAGGTATGGAGGAGATCAAAACTCCAGACATCCAGAGGCCCCCAGAACACAAGAGACCAAGGAAGACCAACAGACCAACGGTATTGTAAACATACAATACCTGACTTTTGTTTAATAAGCAAAGACTCACTGTGGACAAACACTGAACTTGTTTCCAGCAGCACCACCCTGTTTCACAGTATGCTTCTGTCACCCTTTGGCTATTAATTTGAAATGCTGTGAGTCCAATCTAACTGTGGCAACAATTTAACTGAATGTGAATTTTTGTTAACTAAAAGATTTAATTTTAATTTAATGTGTCTATTTAAGGTGAAAAACAATACCAAACAACTGTTAAGCTTAAAATTGTTCTGCAGTTTGAAGCAGCAGCGCCGAGCCAATGGAGCATTACGTTTTCTGTCATCATTGTGACCGGTCAGTACAGCTCTTGGTCAGGGCAAAGTGAGGACACTAATACCCCTCAGGGAGAAGTCCATGTGTGTGTGTTAAAGAGTTGGTTTTGCAGAGTTGTTTAAAGACTGATGGTGGCTGTCAACCCTTGCTACCCTCACCACCCCTGGCAGAGTCCACTGCTGGTTATAACTATTACACAAACTGTGTCTGTCTCTCTCTCTCTCTATATGTGTGTGTGTGTGTGTGTGTGTGTGTGTGTGTGTGTGTGTGTGTGTGTATTATCAGAAATGGAGGGCATCCTAATGAATGACCTTTGACCACCAGAAAGGGTAACCGGACAGAGGAAGTTCAGGGGAGAGGTGAAGAGGGGAGATGGAGGCTAAGGGGGCGCCAGGCGCCACATTATACCTCCTGTCAGTCAAACAGACACCCACTGCTGCCCCACTCATGAGGGATCATCCACTGAAAGTGAGAACCACCAACCTTAGAAAAGATGCTTAAAAAAAATACTCTGGAGTTTAAAGGTCACTGTCCCAAAACGTTTTTGTTCAGGCCACGTAGAAATTAATTAATTGTAAAATTTTTAAAAATGCATTTTTACAAAGGCATTTCTGGCATTGTAAATTTGATTAGATCATACATGCATTCGTGTTAAAAGCAAGGGGCAATTTCTTGACCTGAAGAATTAAGCATTAAGAATAAGTGGAAGTATTTACAGATGGGTACAAAATGCACTTTTGTCCTATATGGATAGCTTTCTTCTTCATAACAACTCTGCATGGGACCAATTTTGCTTGTGCCTTATTCCCTATGTAACTGATTTAGAGATGTTGCTGCACTAATTCATAGGCTACCCTTACATTTAGGCAACTAGGCTTCATCCACTACTTCAAGCAAAACTTAACTGGACTTCCTCACCATTATATGGCTAATGTTATGACTTGCTGTGTGGCATAGACCATCCAATTAGTTTTTGCTTCAGTTTTGCTATTTTATTACTCAGTTATTTAGCACTAATTAGTCTATTTGCATGTGTGTGTGTTTCACCCATGCAGCTAACAAAGCCAGGCAGTGTTAGATGATAAAAGGGCATTGCACCATCTCATCCATATAAAGTCATGTATTGTTAAAACACTAACACCGAAGCTTCAACATGTCCAAAACCGGTGAGTGAGGTCATGGTGGCTACATCCATCTTTTTATACCATTTAGAAGTTGGACATTTAGTTGACTGTCTATGTGTTGACTATTTTGCAACTTGTCAACACACAAAACATTCAGCACATTCAGCACACAGTTATTTATCTAGCCAAACTTTTCTCAAAGAAATCTGAACTTTTAAAGGAATAATAGGCAAAGGCAAATTTAAAATATTTGCAGTATTTTTGTACAGTGTTTGTGCAGCAGGTTTTTCAACAGGCATTTTCCTTGTTAGTAAAGAATAGGATTTAAATGTGACTTGAGCAGTTCCCAGTCAAACTTTCCATCAAAGGTTATCATCAACATTATGCTTTTTCTTCAGCTCTCCTGAATGCAGAGCATTTTAAAACTCTTAGAATTGAACTACCCACAATTCAAGCAGAACTGTGGGCAGGGAAAGTGAAAGAATAAATGCATCTTGGGAAGGTTTTCCTGTCACTGGATGAATGTACTCAGTGTGCTTCAGCAGGCTGTCCTGTAATTTTTGGTAACTGTGGGGTGGAAATTACTGCAAATACTTAAATATCTAAGCCAGATGAAATGCAAGATTTGGCTGCCAAACTTCAACAGCACTAGAGGACATGCATAGACACAAAGGCACATAGACATGCACAGGAAAACTTGGAAAGTACTGGATGTCTGTCCAGATCATATGCGATTGGCTGATGCATGGTCTGACCATCCCATGCCCTGACCTCTAAGTCTGGGATTTTAATGCAGCTTCAGCAGGGTCAAGGCTGGGACACCACAGAGACCTAATGACTTCCTCCTAATAAAGACGTGATGTATGAGTTCTGTGATCAGCCCCTGACCAGCAGTTAACCCATGAGATCAGGTGAAATACACGAAGAAAATAACTTCTCTTAATGATTTTTAAGTTAAAATTGCATTATATATATGCAGGCAATATGAAAGCAAACTGGCATTTAAATGAACAAAACAAGCTGAAAAAAATCACTTGATGGAATAATAGTTAGTGTCCATTTTAATTTGACTGCACTACATCCACTGACAAACATTTGCCAGGGTTTGTTTGATGCATGCAGCATTTTTGTGTTTGTGCAGTGGAAAAAATTACTTGGAAAAAGAAGGGAAGGAGGCAGGAAGAACAGGAAGAAAATTAATTAAAGGTAGAGGAAAGTTAAAGAAGGTACCAACAGAGAAGCATCCCATCAGAATATCCCACAGAGTATGGTCACCACTAGATGATAATTCACCACAGCCATGAGCCACAGGCTACTTCCTCTCACTGCTGTGGTGCTTAAGGAGAGGGCATGACTGTGTGTGCGTTTGAGAGAAGGGGAGGGGTTCATTTGAGCAGGATGCTTGGAAACTCTGATTCATTCAGATTGAAGTTACAGCAGTTACAGTGGACTGGTTTTACTGGAAGGGTAACATGGCATCATAAAACCAGAAGACACCCCCCACATCTCACAACACTGTGTTCTATGTTCACTTCAGGCAACTTGTGTCTGTAAACAAAGGTTGTATGACCTCAGCGTAGCTCAGTAGAGAGCCTGACCTGGATGCCTATAAAAATAAGAAAGTTGAGTTTATTCAAATAAACAAATTTTTGAACACATGTGAAAAAGTGTTTCAGTCTGTTGAGCTGGATCTTTATCATTAATGATGTTGTGTTAAAGGCAAAAAGTAGAGAAACTGTATGTGTATGTATCCACTCTCTAAAAGAGAGTAATAAGAGATTAATGTTTTGCATGTGTGCATAAATAAACTAACTCAAGGAAATTAGTAGTTTCTAAAATATTTAAAAAGTAATATTTTATTTTACACTAATTAAAACTGAATTATGTAAGCATGCTAGTCATATCACACAATTTTTGCATGTGTGTTCATGTAGATGACAAGATCAGCACATACATAGAGAAAGAGAGGGCAAGGAAAAAATCTTCTTAAACTACGTTCAATTTGGGGACATTATTGCACTGCAATAAAGTCATCAAGAACAATTGCATTCATTCATCTCTTTCAGCCAATATCTGTCCTGATATGACAGATATTGGCTCACTAGCATGATTTGTTGGAAAGATGCTGCTCTGAATGTCTGTTATAAATAATCCAAAATTCATATTTTGAACAGAGCAGACACAGAATGAACACTAGGTGGTGACACACAGTTATAAACACAAAACCTCTCATTGTCTCCCTACCTCACACAAATACTCACACAAACACACACAAAGACTGATATACAAAATCATAGAGTATTTTAAATTTACTTTATTTGGTTTATTGCTTTACTGTCAACACGTTTATTTAATGCTATAGATTTATAGCACTGAACTGAATCTCAATTCTTTGCTTGAAAAGATACAAGATATAGTAAGTGCTATCATCAGAATAAAGAGTGTAAATTACCAAAGAGATCAGAAAAATTGGGAAAAAGTGCTAAAAGGAGAAATGGATGAGTTAGAGTTAGAGCTAGAGGAAGGGAAAGAGGAGGAGAAGAGGAAAAACAAGAAGCGGTATAGAAGAAAGGGAGAAAAGGAGAGGAAGAGTGTGAGACAACATATAATGAAATGGGAAAAAATATGTAGGGATTTTAAAATGGAGAGAGAATAAATAATGGCTAGGAAAAAAGTAACAAAAACGGACGATAGAAAAAGTGAGGAAGAGAGATTAAAAGAGGAGGAAGAGAAAAGGGAGAAAGAAGGAAGAGAGGGGGACAGCATCTGTTTCCTGTCTGGGGTCCAGCTGGAGGTGGAACAAACGACAAAAGAAGAAGAAGAGGTGGAGGAGGAGGAGAAGGAGGAAGTACCGGCCAGCCTGAGAACCTGTCTCATACACACATGCAGGCTTCCTCAGGGAAAAATTGAATCCTACTTCCTCCTGTGTGTGCATGTGCATGTGCGTGTGTGTGTGTGCATGTGTGTGTGTTTGGATTAAGCTTAGTTGCGTACACAATTTTTAAAAATATCAGGCTGGTGTTACAGATGTGTGTTTTTCCAAATTGGTTTACATATTAAACAACTACGAGGCTAAATCAGGCTGGCGCACTTAATAACACACACACTCACTGTAGTAACTGATGTCAGAACTCCCCAGTTATTTTAAATGCCAGAACAAACATGAGCCTGTTTGTCATTGAATAAAATTTTGGGTTTAAATTCGCATGCCATCCCACTGCATCTTTCTTTTGATTTGTTATGCAAATATGCTTCGTCTTGATCTGTCTAAAAAACACAGATGTTGGACAAAAGGAAAGTCCCCCAAAATCTCCAACTAACCTTGAGAAATCCAAAGATCTCAAGCACTAAATTCCATGAACTTGTCTTGGACTTTTTCATGTTTCACTATGTTTCATTCATGGTCCAGGTATTACCCGTTTTGTGGAAATCCAATCCATTGACAATTATCTTACATGTACAAATGTTCATCACAAAAATCATTCCATTCTACGTTATTAGGTAGATATTAGTTTATGTAATAACCTAATAACTATTTGTGTGTGTGTGTGTGTGTGTGTGTGTGTGTGTGTGTGTGTGTGTGTGCAGCAGAGATGGGGGGTGGGGAGTAGGGTATCCAGATTTGTTTGTTCCTCTCACACACTTTTCTTCCTGGTCCAGGCTAGATTTAGACTTCCTGCTTGGAGCTATTCTCAGAGCACACACACTCTCTCTCGCTCCCTCACACACACACACATTTATATGCACATCCTTACATATAAATACATTCCTCTTTGCAGCCCATGTGTGTCTGTGTTTGCAAATATCAAACTATCAAAAAATAAACTACATCTTAATAACTTACAGCAGCAGGTGCTTAATTGCAACAATACCAGCACAGACACGTAAAGCTTGAAGCTCTAAAGCCAGCTTTTCTCACAAGCCCTAAACAATCAAAGGAATTCATTTTTTCTTTCATTGTGTGCGAGTGCATGTGTGTTTCCTGTTTACCTATATAAACAAAGAACCCCCTCTTTCTCAGGTCATTGTATCCCATCGACACTCTCTCCTACATTAAGATCAGTCATCCCCTTCCAGGCTGATATGATGATGTGTTAGCAGACCGATATGATTTGGTGAAAGCAGCAGTTGGTGTGTCTAATGTGCTCCCTGTGTGGTCTCAAATTTTAGGTTGCACGTGTACACCTGCACGAATTTCTGTCCCTCATACCTCTGTGGACTAACACAGCTTTGGCCTTGTTCCTTCAGGTTATCAAAATATGAAACTGTTTAAGCTGAAGAAGCTTGAAGAAGTTTAAGTTCTCGCCGTAACATGATATGCCATTGTGTTAGATTTACGTTTTTTACATTAAAGTTTTCTGAAAATGATAGTAAAGATTTTTGGGAATCAGTGGTAAGTATAATCTTGAGCATGTCCAGTTCTCCTGGGAAAGTTAAATTAAGATAACATTTCAAGAAAAACTTACATATGTTGTGTGTAATTTAATTGATGGATACCAAAATTAACTTTACAAATATTAACTAACTTTGAGGAATTTTTTAAAGTTGACATTCACGTAAACTCTGACAGATAGTAGACCCACCAGCGGCAGGCAACGTTAGAAATTTTTCATCCACTCTTAGGCCTGCGATTTGCACGTGGGGGGAGGGGAGGTTTCATCAGTCAACATTGTCCATGGAGTCAGTAATTACTTTTGGGGATGTTTGTGTGTCTGCAGGATCCTCCAGCGACAAAACATGAAACCACAACAGAAATGTAGTGTGTCTCCTCTTCTCATGTTATTTATAGGCCTGTGTATTAGAGACACACACGCAGATTTTGTTGTGTGTCTGTGTGTGCTTTCTACGGTGTGATGGATGAATTTTGTGCATGTGTGGATGTACATGTGTGAGCGTGTGTGCTTGTGTCTTTTGATCGTCCTGATGAATGACTATGTTCACAACATCTGCATGTTTGTGTTTGTGTGTGTTGGTGCAGCAGAGAAGTGGGATGATTTTTGCTGAAACTTCAAAGCAAAAAGTAAAAAGGAAAATTCAGACATCCTGCCCCCCCACACAGACACACACACACACATACACTTGGCAGCGCATTTGTACCTCTGCAGTTGTGGAGACTCTCATTGACAAAACACATCATAGCCCTTAACCTTAAACCTAAATCTAAACCGTAACCCTATAACCAAGTCTTCTCAACCAAACCTCAAACAGCCCTTTGAAGAAGTTAGGACTGGACGAAATGTCATCACTTTCTAAAAATGTCATCACTCAAAAGATCTGAAGTTCTAACGGGTTCTCTGAAAGACAGTGCAAGGGTGCACGCATACACACACACACACAGTGAGTCTGAGTCAAAGCTCTCAATAGAGGAGGATGGCTGGACAGAGCGGATACCGTCAACCAAATGCTCTATCATTACCACAGATCTGCTGTGTGTGTGTGCATGTGTGTGTTTATATCCTTCAATGAAGCGATTTGATTTGTTTGATTTATTCTTGGTTAATTCTTTCTGCAAGTTTTTATATTTCAATTTAAGAAGCACTCTTATGATTGTAATGCTTTTGTCATTCAAATAAATTGTTCCAAATCGTTGAAAAAATGAGTGATCCCAAAAAAAGAAAAAATGTGTACAAGAAAAGTTACACAGTCATCACATATATTCAGTCATTAATCATCAACAACTTATTTTGATTGAATTCATTCATTCATTTTGATTAAATTCATTTCAGTTTTATTAATATAGTGTAAAATCAAACAACAATATCAAGCACCTCAAGATCCCAACAATCAAATGACCTCCTGTGACAATGGGAACGAAAAACACCCTTTTAACAGGAAGAGACCTCTGGAAGAACCAAGTTCAGAAAGCAGCAGCCATCTGTGCCAAATCAGTGGAACTAATGACTGAATGCAAAGTGGTGTATAGGCACAAGGAGAGTGAGAAGACGTGGGTGAAGAAGAAACAATTCATTCATCATGGGAAGCCCCGAGCGCGCCTACTGCAGCATAACTAAGGGAGAGTTCAGGATCACTCGATCTAGCTATAAATATATGCTTTATCAAAAAGGAAAGTGCAAATTTAATTTAAAAAAAAGAGTGGGTGGCTGTTTCCCAAATCGCAACTGGGAGCTGGTTCCACAGAAGAGGGGCATGAAGAGGCTGAAGTCTCTGCCTCCTGCTCTAGCTTTAAATATCCTAAGACCCCAAAGTAAGGTAGCAGTCAGAGATTAAAGAGCTCTATTGGGGTGATACGGTACTATAAGGTATTAAAGATTAGATGAGGCCTGATTATTCAAGAGCTTGCATTTGAAGAGAAGGATTTTACATTTTATTCTGATTTTAACAGGCAACCAATGAAGAGAAGCCAGTATGAGCTAAATCTGCTCTGTCTTTGTAGTCCCAGTCAGTTCTCTCAATGCAGCATTTTTGATCAAATGAAGGCTTTTCAGGAGCTTTTAGGAAATCCTGATAATGGCGAATTACAGTAGTCTAGCCTAGAAGTGATAAATGCATGAACTAGTTTTGCAGCATTACTCTGAGACAGCAAGTTTCTAACTTTAGAAATATTGAAAAGTTGCTGGAAAGCATCCTTTATATTTGTTTAATATGCATTTTGAAGGACATATCCTGGTCAAAAATGACTCCAAAGGGCCATAGGTCACATTCAAACCTGTGCATATAGTCACTCACTCCACCGACTGAGCTAAACCAGCACCCAGTGTCATTCAGAATCATCAGAATCACAATATTTTATTAATCCCTGAGGAAATTATGTGGCCACAGTGGCTCCAAGACAATAAAAACAGTAACTACGTAAACTAAATTAAAAAATAAATTCCAAATTTCGATATGTTACAAAACATACCAAAATTGCTCTAATAGATACAAAGAGCTCTAAGTATAAATATCCCACAATTTCTAAATATAGAAATTCTGAATAAAAAAAGACAACAGTAAATATTTTTAAGTGTGGCAACTCATGTGTGATTCAAAAGTACTGCTCCTGTAATTATCCAAGAGGTCTTTCATTTTTTGTGTGTATGAGTTTGTGTTAGTCAGTGAATGTGTTTGTGTTTGACACAGCTCATCAGTCACTTAAGAAGAAATGACACCATAGCTCTCAACCTAGCGACAACAAAACCCAAGTTAGCTAATTCCGAGCATTGCTTTCAATGCAGTCTGACCGCACATCAGTCAGCCTTCACATTAGCAAGTTGAAACTATTCAAAAAAACAATCCCTGTGGATCAAAATGAAAAGGGGGCAAATACACTAATACTTCTCCAAACCAATGTTTCATCATACAGTAATCCCTAAGGGTATTGTTAACTCAGAATAGCTTAAGCTAGTATGCCTGTGGCTGTGGGATTGGTTATCCTAGAGGCCAAGGCCACTGAGCCAGGGGCTAGAGCGTTGGTTGGTGCTGGGCAAGGTGACTCAGGCTAGGGTTAAAGGATGGCTGATGTGGTCATGAGTGTCCATAGGGTGTGGAGAAAGGGAGTTGGAATTATTAAGATCCGGAAAACACTCTGATTGGGACATATGTGAGTCATATCTGAAGAAAGGAGGGGCAAGAATGAATATACTTCGTGATAATAGGTAACTGTCACAATTTTGTTTGTCTGAGTCAGTCACAGCCTCTCTGTGGCTCAATGTGGAGTCATTTTCAAAATGTTTCAGCGCTGAAGTCCAGCTGTTTACCTGTAAGCCTTTCAGAGAGCTCGCTACATTATAAATATGTCTTTCTTCAGCAGGTTGGGGTGTGGATGAACAGAGCATTGTGAGGGTTTTAGGACCAGCAATAGGAGACGTTATCAGAGGGAATGTGTACTTTACATGTTTTGTGCTCTAGAATGAGAAAATGGCACACATACAGTAATAAAATTAGATTTAACCATCTGGTGTTAAGCATAGGACCTGTAGGCCATAACTGAAACCCCAAAGGATCCAATCTCGTCATAGGATGACTTTGAAAAGTTTGGAAATTGCAGTGAAGTCAGCAGTAATTCAAAATTTTCCATGACTACTACCAGTACTGCACAGGAGCAGACTGGAATAGTTCAAATTACTTCAGAAGTTGTTGGAATCACAAATAAATAGAATGCTATGTTTGTTAAGGACCATGAGATGATTTTTTTTCCTGTACAATCTAACATAAAATATTGTTAAAATCGCACTTATTTTTCTAAAGCCATATCAGACAGTTTATCATTTGTTTTGTGAATTGATTTATTTTTACAATAATCTTCTTCACACCATAGATAGGTTTACTACCTAAATGTATTTCTGGACACCTCATTGAAAACCGCTGACCAACAGTTAAAAAAAAAAACTGCAACAAAGATGATTAGATGGTTAGTGAATGAGAGTGAAAACTGCTGTGGCCTGAGATTTGTGTCTTTCCAAAACAAAAACTATGTGCAGTGTGGAAATAAAGAGAGTCATTGTTTCCCAACATTGTGAACTTGAGCGTCAAGTCCACATTAAAATGAAAAGTGTGAGAAATGTGTGGTGGATGTGGCATTGCGACGACACAATGCGTCCATTCTTTTCTGCGCTGAAGTGCAACATCCTTCCTTTTGTTTTTCTCCCCCAGCCTGTTTTTATGAATGAAGGTCTGACCTGAATAATGCACCTGCAGCAGCAGCAGTACAGATGGGAATGAACAAGTGAATGAATGAACGGGAACACACACATGTCCATACAACTGTTTGAGCATGAACACACAGGAAGTGGAAAGAACAATTAACTTTAATGTCACCTCCACATACATGACAACAACTACAGTAGGAACAGCCTCTTCTAACACTTAAGATAAGTGCCATTACTTCCAGTGTTATGAGCACCAGAGAGGCTATCAGCTACTGTATTATGTATGTTAATGTCACCTCACTTAAAATAGTATGTATATATGTGTATATACAATAATACTTTCTTTCTGTGTGGTAGTGTTATTTTTATTGTATATTTTTACCAACTTGTGGCTCACTTATAAATGCTGTTTGTAAAATGATGTAAATGTAATAAATGCCATTATTTATTAGAGTTACATGCTGCAGATTTTCATTCACTGAAATGTGAAGGCCAGTCCACATGTACAATATAAGCTGACTACTATTTCATCTTTTTACCTCTACTTTTGTGTTTATTTGGTACACTTGGAGTCAGCTGCTGCACAGCAAGCATTTAATGTAAGAAATATGTAGTTTTATGTTGTCCAAAATATTGAGATGGATCATTATTATCATAGCAAGGCCAATTTAATATCTTTCAGTGAAGCCTTTGGAGAAATTGACACATTTTACTCCATGTTTAAGGCAAATTACATAATTTCTTTCTCTTTTTTTGTACAGGATCGTGATATGAGTACTGCCTCCAAAATTATATAATGTGCTTATGAACAGGAAACTTCCTAGGAAGCTGTTAAGGAAGTTGTCAGAGACAAGATTGCTTATTTTTGTGAACCAGACTGGATTTCTCAACTGTCTTTTAGATACTTACTCACTGATCCCAGCTACAAAAGAATGCATTAGGGTGGTGTCAAAGTGCGGGATGATGCTCAAAAGCATCCAAGGGTAAATAAAGTGTAAACAGTAAATAGCATCTGGTTTCAGTCTTGTTCATGCAGCCAGAGCCACACCATGTTCTCTTGCTTTCTGAAGGGATTTGAACCAGCAATCACTGCTGTTTACATTCCTCAGTCTGTGTCTATCGCTCACAGACGCTGAGTCACCTACACACGGGAATGCCCTCAGTGTGTGTGTGTGTGTGTGTGTGTGTGGTGTGTGTGTGTGTGTGTGTGTGTGTGTATGTGTGGTCCAGGTACTACTTAGGTTGTGCAGCCCTAAATTCATTTACACAGTCACATTATGGTAATGTGTATTCCAGGTTAAATTTGGACAAGTAAGGCTGACAGTCAAGTAGGTCTCCAGGAAATTAACATAAGTCAGTAAGGTGTGTGTGTACACGAAAGTGTGCATGTGCATGAGTCCATGCATATTAGAGTGTTTGTTTGTGTGTTTGTCTGTCCTTCACCATACCGCAGTTAGCAAATTTCCCTGTGCGTGGGCGTCGCTATGTGTATACTGAATGTGAGTCATTAATAACCAGACATGCATCGAGTGAGTCAGTCAGTCTGACAGCTGATATCGAGAGCCACAGGTTAGTGGCATCAACAGGGCTTTCCCTGGTAGCCACACCTGGAAACTAATGGAGTAAAGATATAAACAGGCCACCAACAGGAGAACTGAGAGTCGAGAATACAAGAAAGTAGAAAGCTGAAAATCTTTTTCTGTATGGGAAATGTAGATCTATTGGATGTTCTACTAGCTAAAAATCAGGACTGAGTTTTATTTCATAGCATTTAGTTTGAAATGATTTGATATTTGATACGTATTTGTTTAGCAAACAAATAAATAAATATGTTGAATGCTACTTGGTCCACTACTCTGGTCAGATTGAAATATCTCTGCACTATCAAAACCCCAGCCTGCGGGCTTTAATATGTACAGCAAATAATGTATGGTTAATTTACCTTGTTATTTTTAATATCCCTATTTTACCACTGTACTCAGTTGTTTATAAACGTAATATATATGCATGCTAATTCCAAAGAGCCATTTAAGGGACATGGTACAGGTATTGTTTTCTTTAGTCAATAACTTAAGATTCCTACTGGAATACAAATTATACCCTAATGGTTTCACATCTTGGCCATTGATCTAAATTTACCCAAAGGATAGGAACACAGGTACCCAACAAAAAAATCTGGTTCAAGGCATTGAAGCTTGACAACTTGGATCTGAATGCAACTTTTGGTGTGGTTTGATCTCAGTTTAATATAAATGTTCTCCTTGTCTTAGGAAATAGGGAACATGTCAGCCAGTGGAAAATGCTGCAGATACAACAGCACTGCTTCCCCTTGATCATGTTGTGTGATCCATTTGCATGCACAAAGAAATAAAAACAATACATTTTTGCAAATACTGACACATAGGATTGAAATAACATGTCCTGTCACATGTTAAATGATTAAGTTTTTGTGGCTTTTGAAAACAGTATTTCATACCAAGTGTGTGTGTGTGTGTGTGTGTGTGTGTGTGTGTGTGTGTGCCAGTGAGCAGCTATTATTTATTTTGTGGGTGTAATCAGTCTTCCACTTTTTCTCAACAACTTGATCCTTTTCATTTGCCAAGCTCCTGTCATAGTTACACAATCCCTCTTTTTTATTTACTCTTTTCTCCCTTTTCTCTTTCTCAATCCTCCTTTCACCTTTCTGCCTTCTTGCCTTAGGATGTCAGTGTTCTCTTCTCATCCCTCTCTCCTTCAGTTTTCTCCTTCCATCTTTTCTTACACTCACTGATTTGTCCTTTTTTTCCTGATTTTTCAACCCCCCTCCCAACGGTTTTATTATCCATCTCCTTCACTGTTCTGTCAGTGCCTAATCAGACACTGATAAAGAGAGATGGATAGAGAGAGTGGGTTTTCATCTAATCTGCCATCCCAGACTTTTCCGTGACCCCAGGGCCAAAACTGTGGAGTGATTTAAAGGTTGCCAGCCCTGATCAGGTTTGGGCTGAAAACCCCCCTTTTTCTCACAACTCATCTACCTCCAAGGACACACACTGACATACAACACAGTACAGGCAGGCTTAATTCATTGCTGTGACATTATGAACACAAGCGTACACACCTGCGAACTTAAATCCTTCACACACTGAGCACGTTGAGAAAAAGTGACACTATGTTCAGACGTGAATTTTTTTGAGTAACGTATATAAACATTGAAATCGTTCTGATTTTGTGAAAAATTCATCCTGAAAAATGCAACACCAAGCAACCGACTAAAACTGGGATTTTTTTCAGCCAATTCTTAAGACAAGGCAGAAGCAGGGAGGATTTCACATCTGTACATCTTCAGGAAGTCAGAATGGAGGTTTGAGTTTTTATTGGCAGGATGAGCATTATGAGGTATGAACACACTTGTTGGTAAATGTAGTCTGATTGGTGAGATTTTTATTCGCATGAGAAAAATTGAGCTTGATCTGAAAAATAATGCAGTAAATTTGCCCTGCAAAACAAGTTTAACGCAAATATTTTTTAACACACAAAATATTTGGATTCATTTCACACATGTAGTGTGTTGTGTAGGCCTTTAAAGAGACAACAGTCAGTCTCTGTTAATTCTGTTTTTTTAAAGGGGCTGTCACCATGTATGTTTATATATATATATATATATATATATACCCTCCTCCTTAATAAGTGGGCCAGTCTGAAAAAAGCATTGCACATATATCATCACATATGCAGCATTTATTAATATCTCTATGTTTTTTAAAGATGTATTATAAATCCCATTTTTTGTGTTATATTCATTTTATCATCTCACTCATGTTACATTCTCCATTTGTTTTTTTCCATGTGTCACAATCAGTGTCTGCAACAGAATTTTGTTTCATCACCACTATAAATACAGAATACAGACTTAGAAATGAAGTTCTTAGATATCACAGACATGTAGCTTGATTAATTACGGTAAAGCATCAGGACTGTATGAACTTTAGAGCAATCTATAAATAATTCCCAGACAAAAAGTTCAAAAGAAAGAGCTGTACTCTGAACACAGCAGCCCACCTACAACATCTGACTGTGATTTCTATCCACCACCTAGTTTAGGGTACTCTGCAAAATTGTTTGGTTATTTTGAAGGAATGATTTTTGAAAAGTCAAAATATATACAGTACCGATGATGTACCTCAGTATGTAAGTACCTCACTAAGTAAAACCAAAATAGAAAAAAGAAACAGGGAAATCTAAATTCTACTATCATGAGAGGATCTAAAAATAGAACAGACTGGAATCAGATTATGTAAAACGACGCTATGATGACTTTTCAATCAGCACAGTGAAACCACTAAATAGATACTTTATGTTGCCATATGACTCACAAGTGAACTGTTTGTCATCACAGGCACGCGTAGTAGTCCATGTAATTTCCAGGTGCAATAGGACAGTCCCTTCTCATGAGCAAATACACACACACACACACACACACACACATACAAACACCCACACACATACAAACACCCACACACATGTGTTCACACGCGGAGGATATGAGTTCCTTTTTTGATTGTCATTGTGGTTGTCAGAGGTTTTATTTATTTATTTATTGTCCTACATTGTGAGGAACCACATTTCTGTAGCGTTACCTGTTTGACTGGAGATGGGTTGTTGGCCACAAACAATGCATGTGCATGTGTCTCACTTAAGTAGTATGAATATGGTAAGTAATATGATCTTCTTATGTACCATATATGCATACACAATAATCCAATTAGGACTCCTTTTTATTAACTGTGTTTAGGTTTTGATTATTTGCTTTGAAACAGGTAAAAAATTTGGGATACTTTGGAGCCGATATGGGGCACCTTAGAAATGTGTTTTATATGATTAATGATTTAGTTTTTCATACGTGGGTTTGCATTTGATGCAAATAAATATCCTGATAATGGTTAAAAACATGTTATTCTGATGCATTACAAAGACTGATTACTCTCCTAATGTGAATAACGACGGCTGAACTTATATCATGGTGAGCTGGCATCTAAAGTGATAGTACAATAATACAAACGTCAGAACACTGAAACTGTGAAGACAGTGAAAATTATTAAGTAAATTATTTAAAGTATGAGAAACAGCCACCCAGTAACTTCTCAGGCAACGTTATTGTTTAGGTGCCCTTAGTTCTGACTCTGGAAAAGGGTTTTTTCATGCTTTTTCAAACAGAAGTGTCGAAATAGGGTTTCTTGAGGTTTCTGAAGGTTTTATGAAAAGAACAGGCTCTTTCATTGTCTACTGCAACAACTGGCGACTACAGCATATCTGGAACTTCTGGAAAATGTGGGGGTGTGGCACGTCCATCCTCAAAGCCATGAGTCATTACTGATATTTGCAACATTTCCTGTGACAAGAAAAAAAATAACCTGCTTTGTGAACACCTACAGCTTTGTTTTGTTATTTCATTTTTCTTTTTAAATATCTAATTACATCTCTGCCAGTGTTGAAGTAAGAATTTATGTTACCGGCATTTATTAGAAACACTCCTAGCCCTCAATGTTTCTGGATGAATTGAACATTAAAGTGTTGCTTAATGGAAAAAAAGGAAAATAGCGTGATTAAACATGATAATTAGCAGCTTGAGAAAGTCACATACAGTAAATGGGCACATGCATATGTATTTAAAGTGAATTATACTGTATCACTAAAACCAGTAGTTTGCCCATTGCTTATGTGCATTCATAGGAGATGTGTGTTGTGTGTCCCGAGGGCCTCACCTGTCATCGCTCTGTGATTGGGTGTGATTTCTGGAAACAACCGGTGGCTAACTGTTTTGAATGTGTTTCTAATTTCAGGAAAGAAGCGAGAGATTTGATGGTGTGTGGGTGTGCATGAAACCCTTGAAGCATTTATGTCTGGGTCATGAAGGTGTGTATGTATCATTTGTGTATCAGTACATTATGTACGTCTAGGTTTGCCTTATCTTTGTGCTTGATTGACCTGCACTCTGATTGGTTGGTGGAACATTAGCATGTTGACAAAATAAAAGGCAGTCATCCAGTCATTTCCTACAGGCCTGTCTGCTTTCAATTTATGTGTGTGTGTGTGTGTGTGTGTGTGTGTGTGTGTGTGTGTGTGTGTGTGTGAGAGAGAGAGAGAGAGAGAGAGCGAGTGAAACCACGCAGCAGACACAAACATCTCATGTCAGGAGAAACTGTCTCATGACACCATTGGGAATTCACACTCTGCCATTTGAACTAAAACCTGAACATGTGACTTACAAAATTTATACTTAATACTTGGCTAGTTGCCTTTCAGCTTATGTAACATTGTCTCCTACCCATGTGAGAAATCTTTGTCTCCCTTTGACTGCCTATGTTTATTTCATCATTATTTCACAACTATGTATATGATTTTGTAATCAAATTTAGACAGAAATCCCTTAGTAGATTAGGGGATATACTGAAACAGATCAGCACTGTACAACTGAGCCCCGATGAGCCACATCATCTGATAGCTCTTTGTTAGTTTACTGACCAGTGATGAAAACCAGTCAGGTCCAAATTACTCATTACGCATTTATTGAACAATAACATAATTATTAACATGATACGGCTAACATTGTTTAATATTTGAGTTCAGGCTTTTTTATTTCTATTTGTTCAGAAAGAAAGTAACTTCTGAGATAATTATGTTTGAGACTTATGAAATGCAGAAAAAACATTTGCATCAGGTCAACACTTAATTTTGTGTTTAATAACTAAAGATATACTAATACTGCAAAGAACATGATCAGGTAATGCATTGTTAGTTGTATGTGTATCATTGGTGCATGCACATTGCTCAAATTGGAGAGAAAGAGATGGGGTGAGGCATAACTTGTGAAATATGTCATGAGTTAGATTTGAGCTTATGATACTGTGGTGAAACCCTGTGAGAGGCTTTCTGGTGATTGCTGTCACTTGAGCTTGCACCTGCAGCATTCGTTTTATTTGCTCTGTGGGATTGATAGCATGAGATCATTTTACTGTTATGATACTAACTTGACCAGTCTGCTTCACCTTTCACCCATTTGCAGTACTTTATTCATTTACAGTTTTTGAATCACAGTGTCTTGCCTTCGCATTCAGGAGGATCCTTGTCACGTGTCAGGAGGATCCTTGTCACGTGACCTTATGTTGACACATTTAAAGCCTGTTACACAAAGGAGAACTGACACGGTAGACGCAGGATGAGCTGTAACAGGCTATCTCCTACACAGTGGGATCTGACAGGAGTTTATTGTATGACAGAAGACATAAACACAAATACCTAATAGTTACAGACAGCTTGTGCTGTTCCTGTGGGACAGAAGCACAACTCCTTTCATCAGATGTTCTCAATAAGATATATAATTCTAATAAATGTGTATTGCAAATATTAGAAATCTATTTATTACAAGTATGACATGAGTCATATAACTGGAGCGCAAATCGGTAATCTGAGGGCTTAAGGTTCTGCAATTCAAGTTTGACTTTAACACAGCAGACTGTTGTCATCAACTGTTTCTCTTTACTCCACTATTGCTGTCTTTACAGCACATTATTTAAAACACTGCAAAACTGTAAAGATAGTAATAGAGCACAGTATTAAATTAAAATGAAAGATTCTCTAATCTGAGGAGTCTTCAAAGTTTTCTGTCCTGATACAAATAGAAGTAAGAACAATAAGAAACTGGACAATTATGTAAATAATAAAATTAAAATTTCATGGAAAGAGAATATGGATTTATAATATGGCAATCTATAAATAATAATATCTATAATATAATAAAACATAATAATGGAGCACCTTAATGATTGGAAATAAATTATATTTTCCTTAAAAACAAGATTATAACATAATTAAAGATGGGGGTTTTTCAAGCAGTAATCACAGTTAGTAGATGAACCAGCTAGTACCGCACTGCCTGAGACACTACCTGAGGTACCGTATTTCCAGAGAGTAGGCTAATCTCCTCATTGTTAAACAGACTCCTTCTCATTTTCACTCTAGCAGGAAGATTTTTAAAAAGAATTCTTAGATTGAAGTACAACAGCCAGCCAGTTAAGATAGAAAACTATGTAATGAAACACTGTGTAATGTATCAGTGTAACTTTCTTACCTATATTTTATTCAAGCTGAGCTTCTCCTTTTTAATCTGTGCTCGCTCTCTGTCCCTTTGGCTGCCCTATTGTCTTTCATCATGTCAGCACAAGCAGAAGGACCCAGGACGTTTTATGTCCCTATTTGACCTAAATAAATTATTTTAAGAATAGTTATAGAAAATATTTACATTTATATTTAAATATGAATACTGTTTTTGGATTCAGCTTTAACTACAGTGTGTCTAAATCCTTTTGAGGTAGTAAACTTTTTAGGGTCTAGTGAACTAGAAATCAATTGTTTAAAAAAAGATTTTATGTTTTCCTTTCTTAGTTTGATTAGAACTTCGGTGTATTTTACACAGTTTATTTTACTCATCTGTTGTCATTTTAAATCCGTACAATATTAAAACTCCCTTTTATTATTTAATATTAAACTGTGGTCATAAGCGTGTTTCTGTAATCAGGGTGAATAACTAGCTTACAAGTGAAAGACCACCAAAGCACAGACACTGCAAACACATGTAAGATGAGCACTATCAGGGTAGACATGGTATAATGGTAATGGTGACACACATACAGTGGTCTCTCAACCAGACACAAGAACTGGACACCTGGCACTGAAACGTATATAAGTCTAGGGTGACACAGAGACAAGTATAAACAGACGCGCACATACTGAAACACAAACACAAGATGCACTCATTTCTAATAGCTCGGAGGAGCTATTTAGTTGAAAAACATAATGTCATCAAGTTTTCTGTGTACAGTCTGCGTGTGTATGTGTGTGCACACATGTGTTTCCGGTGGTGTGTAAGTGGAGAGGAAGCTGATCCGTCAGTGGAGCTGAAGGTAAACGGTATTTAGTCTTTCCAAGCCCTGTAGTCATGGGACTTTGATGTGAGGATGGAAATGTGTGTGTGAATGTGAGAGAGAGTGTCTGTGAGAAAATGAGTAGGGGACTGTGTGTGCATTAGTGTTTGTGTGTGTGCATGCATGTGCGTGCGCGCGTGTGTGTACACTTTTGCCACCAGAGGACAACACCACCAATTTGGCCTCCAGGTGTGCCCACTGTTTTTGGGACAGACGCCAACTTCAAAAGGGAACTTCATCGTCCTCCTCGTCTCTGTCCTCTGAAGGATAAAAGGACAAACCAGGAAGACATAACACAGACGGAGAGGGAGAAGGAAGGGGGTCAGAAGCTGGGTGTGGGGTGGGAGGGTGGCAGAATTAAAGGAAACAAGAAAGGAAGGAAAGGGAAGTAAGATGTCAATAAAAATGCTAATTTAAAAAAATTGAGGACAGCAGAAAAAAAAATTGTGGATGGAAATAAAGTATTGCTCTGTAAATCCCTTCAATTCTTTTGGTTTTCAAAATCTGATGTTTGGTCCTTAATTTCTCCTGTTTCCAGTTTACTTTCTTATTAATGTCTCTTAAAACGCCCACACTATAATTTAGAAGAAAAAAAAAATGATTGTTTGTCTAGCGCAGCGAGTATTATCACTGTACTTAATGAAATAAGCTTAACAAAAAAATAAGTGGTGGTGCTTGAGAAACAATGAGCTTACTGAGCTCTGGATTTAGCCTGTATCTCTACTTAAAAGCAATTAAGTTTCATTCCTAAAAGTACCTCGACTAAAATGCAAGTAGAGCTGAGATATGTACTTATCAAATCTATGTTGCTCTAGTTTTACAGTGCTGGGTATCGAAGGTGCATCAAGGTCAAGTTAATCTTGCTGATGCACAACCTGTGCTGTGGGTTTTCTTCAGAAGTTCAGCTCAGGTAAATTTCCCCTTTGTTAACAACCCGATGAAATCCCAGTTGTTGCTATAAGATACTAAACAGCATCAACCCGAGAACACAAACAAGCCTGTTTGCAACTCATGCATCACTGCTCATCTTCATCCCTGAGTTTTTACTTCAGTGCCTGTAATCCTTCTTCAGAAAAACAGACAGTTAACCCCTCGTACTATCAATTCCAGATAAAGCTTTGTTTTGACATAAGTCAGAATAAAGGGGAAAATCCCACACAAAAAAAATTGTGCAAAACAAGAGGTTTTGTTCGTTAACTGATTTTTCTGCTTGCCCAATTCTACTGAAGTCTGAACACCTGTGTCCAGTTTGCTCTCATTTAAATCCAATTAGAGCTTGCCACAGTTTGCTCTTCTCATAATATTGTTCAGAAGTGACCATCAAATCATAAATAATGACTGGGTCAGTAAAATGTTCATTTGTGGTGCTGGATCCAAGATCAAAAGACGAAACTGGTAAAGCAGAGAAGAAAAATACTGGCATTTGGACTCTGGTTCTCATTTTATGGAAATCTTGTGTCTTGCACTGTCACAAACTTAAATAGAAAACAAATTGGACAACACAATAAACCTTTTCATAGTTGCACAAAATAAAAATGGGCTTCCCAACATTCTGTACCAGTTGACCTGAGCCCAGAAGTTAAAAACGAAGACATGTCTATTTTTACCAATAATACAGTATATAGCGTTTTGGGGTTGTTGTTCTTTTTTGTTGTTGTTTTTAAAGACTCTCTATAATGATGTAAAACCATCAAGCGCTGTAGTACACGTAGATTTGTCAGTATGAAGTATTTTGTAGGTTTTTATTGTAGGAGCTAAGTGTACATTGAACAGAATAGCGTGTTTAAGCCACACCGTACAACAGCGATGTTCACTGATGTGTTTGTGGACACACACACACACGTGTTAGAAGGATCAGCCGCATGCTGCAAAAGCTGCAATGAAAGTATTGTTAAGATTTCTTGAAATTATCTCTCTAATAATCCTAAAAAGGCTTGGAACATAGTTTTTAATGCTTATTTTCAGCCAGGTTTACTTTAAAGAGGACTGAGGCTCTGAGGACCTCAGCATACTTTTTCTGTCAAATAAATACCACCACAAGATGGATGATGCACTTAATAAATCCTGAAAGACTTAATAGATGTTAAAGTGTATTATTATTAGGTTATTATTAGGTTTCACCTGTCGTGTGTGTATCAACAACACCCATTGTCTTTCTGGCAACAGAGCAAGTCTAGCCTTATTGAGAAACGCTAAAATGCAAGTCAGACGGGGTTAAAAATCACATTTTTTGTGACCTCAGCACCACAGCAGACTGTCTGGCTGACTGCCTCTCCTTTCCCTATCAAAACCACTGTCTGTTACCAAAGCAGAGCAACAATGAAAACTAATCACATTTAATGCTATGGTGATTAACCAGGTAAAGTGCAGCACGATGAGTCACAACGAGATAGACACAATCGAAAGCAAGAGGGATTTCAGAACTAATAACCTGATCTTCAGTCTCCACACACACTTATGGACCAACACACATATGGTAGACAAAATGAAATGAGCAGGGACTGACAAAGTGCAACACACACATTAACACACCCTGAGTAGGTGTCAGTTGCCTTTACAAACATAGGAGAAAAACAGATACAGACAGACTGATAGACAGACAAGCAAAGACAGGCTTACACACACACACACACACACACACACACACACACTGCCCACTCCGCGCTCGTCCTCACAAAGAGCTGCAATCATGCTAAAAAAAAAAAGTTACACAAATCTGCAAATTTTGAAGGTTGCTACTTATTTCCCATTCGAAAAATGTACTTTCTTTATCCTGTGGTTACTATAATGGAAAAGAAACCTCTCCCCTTTTCTGTCTTTGGGAAAATAAACTTTAATTAAGGAGAAAATTCCAGGAGAGGGCCTAGCACTACAGCAACAAATTCCTAGAAATCTACAAATTGTGTTCAGCTGAGCTGCAGCAGCAACCACCTTTTGAAGTAAACTTAATTGTAACTTATTTTAATGTCATGAGAAAATATTATTAAACATTTTTGGCAAACCCAAATATGTTGGCAATGAACAAACCATAAATCAGGCTTCATGGTGACGCCAGCATCATGGATCCTTTTATGGCTATTTTTAGGCACTAAAATTACGGTTAGGAAAGGTCATGAAAGATTGTGACATTTAATCAAAGCCATGATCTTCCTAAACTTAACCACAGATGGGAGTTTCAATTTATTACTTGAAATTTTTAAAGCTCACATAAAAACCAGACCTGTTAACACAAAAAAGAAATTCCAATGAGTTTTATTGCACAAATGCAAAACCGAGCTGTGGTTCCGGCAGACAAATGGTAATAGCATCGGGAATGGGGAAGAAATTAAATATCACAGAGATGAGTAAGAGGTCATAAGATTAAGAAGAATAATGAGGACAGAAAAGCTGTCCTCATCAAATAAATGCTGGAGATTGTTTCTACTAAGATTATTTAAATTTCCACGTATAATCTTATATTTGTGTCTCTCCTGCTTGGTGGGAGACGCACTCTGTCCATCAGGTTCACTGGTATATTCTTCCCGTTAACTCATTGTCTTTAATATGTTGGGCACCAAAACTGTAGCATAGCATGCAACACATAGAAAAAACTCCAAACCTGAATAAAGACCAAATGTTAAAGTTATTGTTGGTAGGTGAAAGTGTAATCAAATTAAAAGATAAAGGAGAGTAAGAGAGACAAAGAGACTGAGAAAGAGAGAGATAGAGGCGAGGTTGAACGTTGCCGTCATAGATCATGTGCAACAACTACTTACGGCAAAGTAAAGCCCACACACACAGAAAAGCCACAGACAAACACGTGACGGTAGACACACACACGCACAAACACACCCAGAACCTGATCTGTACACAGAAAACCTTGGATACACACATCTTCAAACACAAAGCATGTCTGCACACAGGGCTTGCAGACAGGGAAGCACAGACACAAAGACAAAGGCATATTTGCACACATACAAAATCAGACACAACAACAACACTGTAGTTACAGTGTGTGCAACTGAGACTGAGTAGTTTCTAAAGGAGTCTCATTGTCATTAAAATAGTTTATCGGCTTCTTCGTGAACTGACCACTCAGAATCGCAGTCAAACCTTTGCTCACATTCACATAACGATCTGTTCTTTACACTTGTAATGTTCCTTTCCTATCAACACATCAGAATGCAGAATGTGGATCACAGCAGCAGCACTTTGATTCGTGAACAAACTTCTCTCCCTCTTGAGCCAAAGGACAGGAAGATTTCTGGATGTACTTCTGTGCATGCCTGCACATGTATAAGCTTAAATATCACTAATGCGCTGTTAGAGACGCGACAGGGAATTTCTAGGAAATATTGTGTAATTACATACATTCTTTGGAATTATGCATATATGTATGTAACCGTCTGTATGTATCACCTGACTTATGTCTCAACTGTATGATAGCAATGTGAGTCAGTCAGACAGACAGATGGACATGTGGAAGTAACTGACCTGGATCCAGACAGGGAATTTCCACCTCTTCTCTTTCTCCCTCATACCCCCCCAACACACACACACACACAAGTAAATAATTTCTGCTTTTTTAAATTAGAAAGCAGAGTGAGAAGAAAATTAGGAGAAGGTGCTAGCAGAAAAGGGAGACAGGTTGGAAAAATTTTCCATGACTTGTTTTTCTTGACTAAAAATATGGTTTCTTTCCAGTTCATGTTGACTTTCTTGTCTTTTAACAATTAAATAAAATGAATGTACAAAAAAGTTTATTTAGCACATTCTGCTTTATTTTTGTTATGTGACTCATTTGTAGAATTCCCCGATTTTCCAGAATTCCCCTGATAAACTGATTTTCACACAAGGACAGCCCGGATGTTAGCACTGTTGCCTCACAGCAAGAAGGTCCTGGGTTTGAATCCACCACCTGGCCGAGGCCTTTCTGTGTAAAGTTTTCATGGATGGCTTCTCTCCAGGTACTCCGACTTCCTCCCACAGTGGGGTTGGATTAAGTGGTGATTCTAAAATGCCGATAGGTGTGCATGGTTGTCTGTCTCCCTGGATAGCTCTTCCAAGGGTGCACCCTGCCTCTTGCCCTATGGTAGCTGGGATAGGGTCCAGCCCCCCAAGACCCTGAACTAGATAAGCAAAAGAAAGTGGATTGATTTTCAGACAGACCTTTGATATATGTATGTATTACTCTGCCTTCTCTCTTGTGTATGATTATTTTAGCAGATGTAAAAATAAGTTTATAGTTTTTTTCTGGCATTCATCATTAAACATTTTTTTAATTGCATTACATACTTTACTTCAAACAATTGATTTTATATTAGTATTATTAGTTTCTGCACAGTAACCTATATTCACAAACTGCAAGCATATTTTCCATTTTTTATAAAATCCACTGAAATCTATTGAGTTAATTGGACAGTTTAGAAAGAAAGGTGGTGCAGGGCTGACTAATGATTAGACAGAGGAGGTGTATACAACTGCAAAAAATCTATATTATTAATTCTCACATCATTATCTGCTATAACTGATAATCTGTGATATTCCACTAAACTGCACGATTAGTGTTATGTGATGTTTTCAATTCACATTTTTCAGTTCCTGGTTTGCTGCTTGACACTGCCTCATAATGGAGCGTTTATAATGTGGGAAATTATGAATGCACTGAGAAACACAGTGACAGACGAGTTTTTGGAGTTTATTTAAGTCAAAAATAAATCTCGGTCTCTAATAGTATCCAGTGTTTTAATCATTAAACATGGACGATAAAATAATCAGTCAGACCATTTGTGGTGCTGTTGTAATGAGTAGACACATCAGCCTATACTTATAAAAGAGCCATATCTGCAGCAAATTTGCATGTGTGTGTGTGGAGGTTGCTAGCTCTATCTGGTGAAATTGGTTACAAAGAAGGTGCAGAATCAGAAACCTCCTAGTGATTGCTTTGGTTGCTAGCAGATTGCGCCAGTTGCCTGTAGTTTTTAATGTTGGTCTACAAATACTCAATAACTACTAGGTTGTTAGCATGTCACTGGTCGATCTTTAGAACTGCATCAATGGGGCTTTAGCAATCATCTTCCAGCAACTGTGATCAATCTCCAGCAACCACAACCATTTGGGGCATTATCGTTTTTCCCCTTACAACCATTGGTTGCCATATGGTGCTGGATTGGCCTCTAACCCTGTGTGACTAAAGCTGTCTGTGTGACTGTCACACATCCAAAACGATGGATCAGATGGATTGTGGTCATGTGACTGCAATGGACATTAGTGCAATACAGAAAGCAAAGGTATGTTTCTTTACTCTAATTAACAACCAGTTTGGCTTCTCCCCATCAGTGTATCCCGTTTATGTTAATGTGTAAATTCTATCTCATTATGTGTTGCATGGTGAATTTATCTGGATGAACTGTCAAAAGCATTGCCTCTCTATCCGTCATGATGGGATTATGAACCTGTTTTCTGTGTTGTAGTCCATTAGCAAAGTAGGATATGAAATGGACTACAGAGTGAGAAGTCACTGACTTCAGTCACCCTCATAACTGACAGGTTTTTCATGGTTTTCTTACTCATCTCAGACCTTACAATATTTTGTTTGGTTCTAAATGTAAAGAGTATAATATATAAACATCACTGTACGCAAATCTCCCCCTGCTAGAAGAGCCCAGAAGGACGACCAGGTAAAGAATGTAGAGCAGACCGCAGATTTACATCTCCAACATTGGCACAACTTTTATACTGGATTTTTCAGTGAGTTTTGAAATGCTTGCTAGGAAATCAGTCTTTAGTATTTTGTGCATGGGAGAAGCTTTGTCAGATGGTATTTAAAACACTCACATCCTTATTTCATTATATTTTCCTTGCTAGGAGCAGACTTTCTTGTAATTTCCAAGGTGATCTTTATGATAGTTCCAGGCTTTCACAAAGTCTTTCAACATTGTTCTTTAGACAGGTTCTTGTACCAGACCATTTTAACGGGGGGGGGGGGTTGTTAAGCCATTTTACATTAACCTATGAATCGTTGAAGTATAAGAATGGCACCTAACTCAAGGGATGAAATATTGTTGTGTCTACACAGCCATGGCGAGTCCCAAAGAGCTATTAGCTGAAACCCTAGCATATCTTGTAGTGTGTTCCTAAAAAGAAATGAGGAGACTGGACAAGTAGAGGTCAAAACAAAAAGTCGCAAGCATAAAAACTCTCTACAGCCGATTAAAAGTATCTGAAAGTCACATCTTTAAGAAAACAAAAAAAAAAAATCCAGCAAAGACCTGAGATGACAGATGTAGGTCTTCATTTGATCCATCTACCATTCACTGATGTGAGGGATAAGTCCAAATTTCAAACTTTTGGTTCAAACCATTGTTGCAGAGGAGGTTGGGAGGTCCAACAGTGAATGTCTTCTGTAAAAAGAGTGAAGGCTCTGGGGCTGCATTTAAGGCACAGATAATGGATAGATAAACGTACCATAGATAAACCTTTTTTCCTAATATACTCTGTTTCCATGTATGTTTAAACGTGTTTCAAAAAATCACTGCATCTATGTCCTACTATATCTCCCTAGCCAAATATAAAGATGAGTGGTGGCTCAAAACTCTTGCACAATACTGAAAAAGCTGAATTCCTTGTTGAGATCTCCACCCACTTTATCCGGTCACCTTTTAATCCAAATGTTGTCACAACCGTGGCGGCAGCATTACATAGGGGTACTCCTACTACTTCCCAGGAGCTTTGTCAAGAAGACCCGTGTGTGTTGCAGTCCTTTGAGAATAAGGATGATATATTCATTTTCAACATGTCCTCTCTCTAAGAGCCATATACACCTACATAAACAGTAGTACAAGTCAGGCAGATTTAGTTTCAACCGTAAATAAACCATTTTCAGACACTCCATTGGCCAGTTGACCATCTGAAAAAATGAAAAAATGGTCAAAAGAAAAGCTTTAATGATGTTAACAATATTGGGGTGAAAGAGAGAAAACAGAGGAGCAGTGACACTTAGTGGAGGAGGCAGCGGTGAAGTGGAGGAAACCACACAAACACACTGCTAACACTGATGTGGTGAACTCAGAACTCTGTCATCTACCCACATACAGCTATACACTATATGCACACAGTACATATAGAATAGAGACATCAGCATGCATACAAACCAGAGCTTTATGGATTTCTTCAGACACCATAAGGGTTTTCTAGTATGTGATACATGTACGATGAGCTGCAAAGACATAATAAAACTGCATATTAGTGAAATCATCTGTCCTTGAGCTTATTCCTTGCATTGGACACACAGTGAGCTTGGTGTGTGAGAGCATTGTTGCACATAATGCACATAATGTGAAAGACACATGAGGATAAATGCGGTCCTTTGCACAACCTTTCTGTCTTCCTAAGGTTCTGTATCTTGTCTGAAGTGGAGCTCTTGTCCAGAATGAGCGGAGAATGAAAACAGGCCTTGTGGAAAGACAGACCTCTATTGTTCCAGAACATGTTTGAAATAAAAGACAACAGCATAGAGTTTTTTTTTCTTTACTCGTGGGACCAAAAGCACATGAAAACAAAAGTCACAGCGATGATTCCCTAAAGAGTGACAGTCTGTAAAAATTCTTTCTAGTTACCTTTTGTTTCATTTATATTAGGTTCCCCACATATTTTTCTTTTTTAATGTATTCATTAAGTTGTTGTCCATGGTGTAATTGTTTCATTCTTTTCTTTCATGTAGAAATGAGTGGGGCTTTTTTACAGCTCAGGGAAAACCCCAGCTCAACTGTGCTTTGGTTTGACTCAGAGTGCAAAAACTGGATCTTCCTCTAGAGTATTCATTCATTATTTTTTAATGAATACAAATATTATTTCACCAGTATTTGTACTTGAGTGATTTGTATCACATAGTAGTTTCAAAACATGCTTCTCCCTTAAACTTACTCTTTTCATTTCCGCCTGCACACCAAAGTTTAACAGCATCAATGCCTTAATGTATCCTTTGGGTTTATTTCACTTTGCATCTCACTTTCAGCCTGTTCTTGACCTCTGCCAGCACTTCTTGCAATATTTTTTTAATTACTTCCGTTACCTAAAATGATTGCAGGCAAATGTGTTGTTTTCATGGGGTGATATCTGATTTAGAAACGTTACAATTTTTCTTCGTACTGCTTTTTTTTTACATCTTCTGTGTGCTTATAAATTAGGATCAGTGTGTTAAATCCAGCAGTATTAGTTCTTCTAATCACACTTTCCTGGAGTTAGTTTTTTCTTTCACTGTTACATTAAACCAACTGACTGCAATACCTGGCTTTTAACAGATTAAACTTTATCTCTCACTTTTTAGTGTTTTATCACAACATTGAAGCAGACAAGCCATATCAGCACTATGATTGGTGTTACTTGGATGGGTATGAGGATTTAGTCATGACTTTCATAATGAACTTGTTCTTTCTTTTATCTTCTGTCATTCATTCCTTCTCTGTTCATTTATTTATTATTGGTTTATCAATGGTCTTTTTTACTGGCCTGACTGATTGACTGCTTGTGTCTCAATAAGTTTATAAATCAGTTACTTTTTCTTTACCAAATGCTTTTGATCTGATTCTTTCAGGTTCACAATGGATTCTCGTCTGTGTGTCTGTGACTATGTTACATCTTCATCGTCTGTCTGTCATTTTGTCTGTGTCGGTGTGTCTCCATCTCTCTGGGTGGTCTGTGGTCCAGCAGCCTTCTCCTCTCTCTCCAGTGGTGGTGCGAGGGTGTTTTTGAGAGGGAATGGAGGGTAGGGGGTACAAGCTTGGTATTGGGGGACTGGTGGCAGTTACTTCCTCATATGTTCTCCTCCCACTCCATTTTCCCTTCACTTCCTCCCCTCCTGCTTGCTCTGGGGCCATAAAGAACATAATGTGCCCACACACCAGCGCTGATGTTAAAATGCCCCCCACTAATCCCAAACTCCTCTGAAAAAATAAAAAGTTTAGGGGTTAACCGCTGAAACCCAATGACTGCTAACACCCCTGCTTCCCCACCAACACAAACACACACACACTCACTGTACCACCCCTGCTCAGCTTTGTGTATCTAAACTGCGGTTGCTCACGGGCGGAATGACAGACAACTAGCCGTGCAAAGTCACATATATACAATATGGTCACATTCACCCACACTGATGCAGACACACACACACAAACAGCAACATATATACACACATACAGACAGATATATACATGCCACACGCAGACGCTGTCCTCGATGCTGCCATCAAAGAGCTCCATGTCGCTTCCTCTCCTCCATCTCTTCCCTTTTCTCTGATCTGTTAGACATTTTACCATCAATAGCCTGGTTGCATTTAAGGGGGATTTTCCCCCTCAGATCTGGCGACCACAATTGCCAAAAAAAAGGCTTGCAGAGGCCGAAAACGGAGAAAGCAGTGAGTGACATGTGGTGTGGGCAATACTGTCAAGTTCCTTTTTGCGTGTCTTAAAATGCAGATTACAAAACAGACACAAACATGTGCGAGTTGGCGTGGAGGTAAATCACTCTCACATGGTTCGCTGTTTGCCTGTTGTTAGCAGTAATCCCATACTAAGACAAGCTGACGACAACATATTCTCTATTCAGACTCATTGCAAGACAAAGCGTCCTGAATAAACAAATAAGATCCTGACTGCCAAATATTTTTCCATGTTCCAGTTTTTTTACATGGAAACTCTCTGTGATTAGTCCTGTTTGAGTAAAACATGCACAGAGAATATACACAAAAATACTAAAGCTAAAAATGTTACTTTTATGGTGCATTACAGTGTTAAAAAAGTAAATTACCTTGGCTCCATTGCAAAAAATGGCTGACTAATGTTCCCATATGAAAGATTTTAAGACAGTTACCTGTCATTTGAATGTAGACTAAATAAGGACTAATTTGAGAACAGCACGTGCCAACATGAAATAGGTTTTACTGACATGGTCTAACCCACAGCACGAATTTAAAAAAGGTCAGGTGTTTACAGTTAAGCTTAAGAGTATGAATAACTCATTCAAGATACAAAATAAAAGCTATACATGTAAAGATACAAATGTATAGAATTGTTTGCAACAGTTTTACAACTTAGCACTATAATTTCTAAATATAGCTACTTTAGTTTAATTTGTTACAGTCAGTCAATGAGAATCTAGGATCCCACAGTCTGCTAACTGTGATAGCAATGATTGTTTTTTCTGGTGTAGCCAGTGCCCTGTACTGTGAAGCAAGCTCAATGTAACCATCGGCAATCAGGCTAAGCATTAACACGAAGGTGGTTATTAACTACACGAGCCAACCCAGGCTTTGCCTGTCTAGTAATGACCGAGTTCAGACGTAAGTGGTAATGCTAGCAGCACCTGACCAATCAGAAACATGGCTAGAATATGTCTATAATTTAAAGTTAACAGAGTATCAATGCTCTGCCATAAAGACACTGATGGATTACAGCTGTTATTCCATTAAATTAATATTTAGATGGACAAGTGTTAGGGTTTTTTTTTAGTTGCATCCCTGATGATGTTTAAGAGTCAGAGAGTAAAGATTTCAGAATTCAAGTGTAGGCTTAGACTATGTGCAAATTATAAAGTGACAGATTTACAAAAATATGTTCCCATTTTAGGATCATATATTCATCTATAGAACAATAAAAGTGTTGTTAAATTCTTTGCAGGCAGCAGGAATAAGAGTGCATGTAAGAATCTGCATTTCCTGTTGATGATAATCAAGGAAAGACAAATATTTTATATGTTTTCACAATACATGCGCAACGTTTCAAGGGATTTTCCAGGAATATTTTCAGAGATTTGAGTGGTCACTAGGTACTGATTTCATATCTGTTTATTGCTAATCTCAAACATAAGATGCTCCAGCACGCTATAGGTTACCATGGTGATGTACACTGGGAAGACATGAACCACTTTCATAGGGTTAAGCCTGAGGTTACCTCCATAACTCCAAATCCTGCTTCATACTGCAGGCCTCTGTTGAGACCACTGATGACTGTTTAAAAATACAGGCAAATTTTAAAAACTAATGATAGCTAAATGTCAGAGAACAGCTGGCGGGTCTGAGATTGTAATCTCTTGTTTGTTCTCCATCCTGATTAGCCTCAGGCACCAAGAAAGTTTGTTCCTTGCCTGAAGATCCTGCTAATGTGCAGACATCTATTTTTTAGAATTTAAATCGTTGATGATGACATGTTACATTTTTGGAATGTTTAAAAAACAGGCCAACTCTTGGCCTTTAAATTGACTTGAACTATATGTGAATCATAAAACAGAACGCTCGTGTGAATTAAGCTGGTGAGAAATTAACAGAAGCTTAGCTGCCTCATCTATTTCATTACGTCAGTGTTGACAGCTGATGAGAACTTAACTGATTATGAGAGAAAATGATGACCACCGTCTGTAATCTGCGATTATTTCACAATTGTCCTTCTCTCTCTTACATACGCATGCACACGCACGCACGCACACAAAGACATTAAGATGAATGAAGCAGCTGCAGAGGAATTTCCTTAATTTGCTTCCCACGGATTAAACGTCTCTGTGAGGCATCTTGAAGTGACTCATTACACTGCTCTGTGAGGATTACCATGAATTTTGCTCAATTAGCAATTAGCAAAGCATAAGCTACCCTAATGACTCATCATCTACGGATTACCGTCAATTTAGCATATAGCTTAATTAGCACTTAGCAAAGCATCAACTGCATCAGTGAGTCATAAAATATAGATTAGCATAAATTTCGTCCAGTTAGCAAAATTATCAAAGAATTTTCCTATGATGATTTGTTGGGGGAAAATCGCAAGATACAGTTATGTCAACTTCCACACAATATTTACAATTTAAATATGCTAGACCTGTATCTGTAGTTAGCTTCTGAGCTACTAATGCTTTTTCGCACAACTTCTTTGCCTTCTGCGGTTTACAGTTTTCCATAGTAACTGCAAAAATGTGAAAATAATAACGGCCACTGACTAATTGCAGCAAAAATGCTAGACAGAGCTAACCATACAGACATTGAGTCACCAACACCTTCTTTAAAACACTTCTGCTTTTTTTCTGTTTAGGGAGGATGGAGAGTTTGAGAGAGAAAAAGCCAAAAGAAAAAAAATTGCAGCTTGGGTTATTTCAGTTTGTCTGCGTGAGAATAACGTCACCGAAAAAAGTTCCCTTTTCTTCTCACGCAAAAGCAAACAACTGACCCACTTCCTGTGGGTCCTGAGCAGGAAGCAGAAAGGCACCGTATGATGTTTGTGTAATCGGTTGTGTCAAAACCCGAACCCAACTTTTGTCCTTTGCTGTGTCTTCACTCACTTTCAACACAAGGTTAGTCAACCTGCAGCCACAGCTATACTCAAACTCTTCTGCATAATGTTTGCCAAACACTTCCACACAGTATTAGATCTATCTGCGGATTTCAGTCAGTGTTGTGAAAAACTGCTCATTATTGAATGCAGGTTTAGAGTTGTGAAAACTTCATAAATGAAGTTACTAAATTCAAAGAAGACATAATGGCCAAATTTTAATTTTAATGAACAGCTACTGTTTTCAATTGACATTAGGCCTAGAGTAGACAATACAGGTTCAGTGATTTCAGAATTACATAGCTGTTATATTGCACATTGCATGATACAAGTTATTTTTTTAGGTTCAGTCGTAAGTTAGATATTTTCTAGGATCTGAGGACATAACAGCGTGAACCAAAAATTGCTCTGGGTTTTCTTGTTAACTGCACATTGGATAACAGACTGCATTTCCCCACAGACTGGTCGTACGAGCTGTTATTATAAACCATGGGTGATTTTTAGAAACTGTGAGAATAAGAGAAAAATCACAGTTTTTCAGTCCCTAAATTGAACCAAGCAGAAAGTGAAGCGAAAGCAAAAGTCCCAGACAAGTCTGGTGTGTTTGTATGACTGTTGAGTTTGGGGACGCCTTGGATAAAACAACTTTACACATGTAATTAAACCTTTTAATAAAATGCTGATTTGTTGGACAAAATCAGTTCAGATTTGTGTTGCAGGTTTGGTGTTAACAGTGAAAGTGAAAGCACAGTCCCCCTTCAGAACGCTGAAAAACAGTTTGGACAACAAAGATATTATTTTTCTTTCTTTCATCTTTTTGCAACTCTTGCAGTAACTGACATGCCCATCAGAGTGCTGTCATATGGATGCCATTGTGATAACAACCATGTGGTAAAGCGGTCCAGTCATTGCTTCACTCTTATTGTTTCCTGACTGTTTACTTACCACTCTGCTACGTACGGTGATGTATATTTGTTGTGTGCCCAGTCCTATCTTTATTTTATTCTCTGCACTGTCATTTTGTTCTCAGTGTGGGGTCTTGTCACCCTGCTGCACGTGCCACTGTCGTACTCTGCACTTCTCAAAAGAAGAAAGTGCAAAGGATCTAAAACAACACAGTCAATTCAGTAACATTAAGCAGACACTTTTCAGTGAAGTAGGATATATCTTTATTTGCCAATGAGGCGTGGGTGCAAGTGATTAATAAGGAATTTTATAAAAGAAGCAATTTGCGTAAGAAGAACAGATGTACAATATTTAGAGCAGAGTACTGTTGTGTCATAATGCTTGGTGCTTCTCATTCATGTTCACTGAAGGAGAAACCCCAACAACACACTTTATTTTGTATCTTTCAATGGTTGAAAGAATGGCATGAGTCTGGTCACACTGGACCATAATGACAGGGAAACCTGTGAGCACTAGACAGACACAAGGTGTCTGCTATTAGGAATTTTAGGTATGTCTCACCACAATAGCTTATGAAATTGTCTGGCAGATGTGTTGCAACACTACTGGTAAATCTATGTATTCAAATTCATATTCACATGCTTTCTTTCCCAATTAAATGCTAACTTTACCAGATTAAAGTTCCAATAACTTTAGCTTTAGCGTTTGCATTTAAAAGATTTTTTGGTTCATGAGTGTAACTTTTAAAATGGAGCATCCGTGGTTTATGTGGTAAAGCAGGTTGTCACATCACTGAATTGCCAAAGGGTCTTGGGCAAGACACTGAAACTCAATGTCAGGTCAGTGCCTTTTATTGCAGCTCAGTCACCACCAAATGTTTGCGCATGAATGGGTGAATAAAGAAGCAGTACAATTAGGAAGCGCTACACAAGTGGAGGCCATTTACCATTTTTCAGCCTGAACTTTTCTCTGGGTAAATGATGTGCAGAGCAAGCCAAATATGGTTTTGCAGAGTAATAATGAACCATCTCTTTTTAATTCCTCTTTCCCATGCTATCTTTCTTTCTCTCTGTATATTGCAAGCTTGTTCAGCACCCAAGAGCTTTTAGGAAGCTGAAGTGAAAGTATGTTGAAAGTGAATGTTTTTCACTTATTTTGTCAGATACGCAGGAAGCCAAGAGAGATAGTGGACTGAACAGAGGAAGTCAGATTGCTGTTCATATGTATGTGCGTGTGTGTGGTCTGATTGCTGACTGAGCCCTTTCACTGCAGCAACCCGCTTTACATACTCAACCTGCTAGACCTGATTAAAAACAGCCCGTTGCTATGCACTAACAGCACAGACATATTCATTTTATGAAATTCATTAGACGAAACATTTCAATTATTGTGTGCTATATAACATGTATGAAAAGTATTAATCAACCAACATTCATGTTGATTCAGTAGCAGTGCACAAATTTCCGATTTCTTCACTAATAAACAAACAATCAGTCTGCATCTGTTTCTTCACAATGTCATGAAAATGCATATGTTGTAAAGGGATATTGCAGGTAGACAAGAATGGGGTCTTGCACCAACAAATTTATGGTTTATTAGCTGGGCCAGCAAATATGGGGAAGTATGTGACAACAAACTCATAGACCATGTGTTATGAACCAGATAAAACAAAGAAGGGCTAGCCTTCCACCCGAAAGAATAGCGTACCTCACTATATATTGAAATACACAAAGTGTGAAAAGGTTTGGAAATCTTTTTTGAACTATGTGAAAGATTTGGTTGCCACTGGTTTGTTGTTAACCATGCAAAGTTTTCCTTGTAGTGTTTTGTTTTTTTAATTTCTCTCTTTCCTTGTGAATTTGAGCATTCAAATGCTGGAATAGGGATTGGAGTAGCACGGTGGTGTAGTGGTTAGCACTGCTGCTTCCCAAAAAGAAGGCCCCGAGTTGGACTCCAACAGGGCCTTTCTATGTGGAGTTTGCATAGTCTCCCCATGTTTGCACAGGTTCTCTCCAGCTTCCTGCCACAGTCCAAAGACATGCAATTAATAGAGTTAGGTTAATTGGTGCTTCTAAATTGCCCATAAGTGTGAATGGTTGTCTGCTTATATATCTTAGCCTTGCGACAGACTGGTGGCCTGTCCAGGGTGTAGCCCACCTCTCTATGGTAGCTGAAATAGGTTCCAGGGATAGGCTCCTGTTCATGAAAACAACTAAGAACATACTGCTGAGGAAAATCTGTACAGTTTTATGTCAGTCATTAGAGAATGGCACTGTTTGCCATTTTTTACTGTGACTATTGTATTTTTACAGCACATGACGGCATCTCAGTTCATTTAGGGAAGTATACAGTCTTAAGATTATCTGCTGAAGTTCAAAGCAAAGCATCAGAATGGGGAAGAACGATGACTTTCTTTTATAAATGACTTTGAACCTGGAATGGTTTTTGGTTCCTGAATGCCTTGGTCTCTAGTCTGAATAAAGAAACCGCTGAGCTACTGGAATTTTCCTGCACATGGCAACAGAAAAAAGGTCCGAAAAAGCAGACGAAAATGCTTTGTCGATGTCTGCCGCAGCCCACCTGAAGATTACTAATGATCACGTCTACTTCTTTATACTCACTGATACACCATGTCACAAAGCTCAAATCATCTCAAACTGATATCTTGAATGTGACAATATGTTCACTGCACTCAAATGGCCTCCACAGATCTCAGTACAGCACAACACGTTTGAGATGTGGTGGAAACAAAGCTGCACGTGTAAGATTTACATGAAATTTTTAGCAACTGTGATGCTATCATGTCAGTACGGACCAAAATCTGTCAGGAATGTTTCCTGCCCCTTGCTAAATCTGAGAAGGCAACAGGGGGTCCAACCCAATACTGGCAGTGTAACTAATAAAGTGACTCTAAACACATATTTTTACATTTCATCAGCTTTGGAGAGAAGCAAACCTCTAATTGGCAATTATCAAGATGTAGATCACAGCCATGAGTCACATAGTAAATGCCAATAAAGACATCTGTGTTAAGTCAGTTTGGTTATCTTTTAAGTTGATTATCCAAACTTCAGAGATGCATAAAACATTGCACTAAATGCGCATAAGGACTCATTTGAGTCGTCATATAATTTTAAACTTGGTTTCAGTTATTTCATTTTTATAGTTTTTAAGATACATTTTATGTGAGCAGCTGTTGCTCAGCAGTTGGAGTTGTTTTGACTTTTTTTTCCCTGAGAGAGTGAATTCCAACCACGTAGAGCATTAACACTTCCTTTTTCTTTTATAGTTACTTAACTGCCTGTATGTGCAATTTAACTGCTCATTTTCTCTAATATGTTATTTTGAATTTTCTTGTTCTCACTTGAAGTTGGTGTATATTGTAAGGTAGTATTACCAGATTAGACTTAAGTTAAACACATAACCACATTTATTTAATTCAAGGAAGATGTCCTTAAAAGACTTCTAAGTTTGCAAAGTACTGAAATGTTTGGCTTTAATTTAGAGTTATGTGCATATATAAAATTTTTGGGTATAATCTTAAGTAAATAACACAATACTTTATCTTTGTTGACGAATGCCAATTGGATATAGCTAAAAATGCCATGCAAATAATTGGTTAGTTTTTTAATGGCTGCAGTTACTTATATCTCATTTATTAGCCACCATCACATGTGGAATTTAGTTTTTGCCCCAGAAATCCCACTTCTTCTTTTGTCTCCTTGTATTCCTCCACCACAAAATCATTAAATATGTGTGCAATGATTAATATCAAGGTACTGAAAACTTTTAATTTATTTTGGCTATGATTCAGCTTGGGTGATAAGGCTGATCGACACAAACACAACAAACTCACACATTTTAGAAATATGCAAAAAGAATGGTACAAAAATTGTATTTTTAAGCAGATAAGAATCACCAGCATTCATTTAGAGGTCTGTGTGTCCTGCAGCTAAAAGCATTTTAATTGTACTGTCATGTTTTCTCACCAAGCCTGACATTTGGACTCTACACTGTCCAGCAACAACATCAGAGTTTGACTCTAAAGGATCATTTGATGCATTTAAAGTTGTTAATTTACTATGTTTGTAATAATTTAACCTGCATGTTGCAGATGAAAACTGGTAGGTCACACTCTGGCTGTGCACACAATACCCATGCACACTGCATGGCTGATCTAAGTGCACACAGATGCTCATATATACACACTTGTGGGCCTTAATATTAATACAAGCTTATGCATGAGTTAGAAATTGAATCAATTCTATTATCAATTCTCATTGGGTTCTCATTGGTTCTGCTTTAAGAGTCACCACCATTGTGAACCAGTGTATCAGACATTACATTTGTGCAAATTATTTGCATGCTGTGTGGTCAGTGTAATTATCCAAAGAAATAATGTATTACAAATGTTACACAAAACATTTTTTTCTTTAAAGTAGTGCACTATGTTACTTAATTACTCCCAGGAGAAAGTCATTTATTGTAGTACTTGTTACATTACTTTCGCGTTGTTGTTGTTGTTACTCATTGTCTCATAATTACCAATATAAACCTATAGGCTACAGTCCCACACAACAACCAACAGAAATTCCTATTCTAATAAGGACACATACGATCTTTCTCTTAGCATGTAGGTATGAACACAAAGCCGAGAGGACAAAGCAAAGATTTTTTAAAAATTGCAAAGAGGCTTTAAAGTGATTGTCACAGTTACTCCATTTTTAAAGCATAAAGAGACGGAAACGGAGGTTCTGGCACACAATCTGAATCAACTGAGAGAATTGCAAGTGTAAGTGGAACCAATAAACTGGATCGATGTCCTTGAAACTCCCCAACCCTCAAACACAGAAAGCTTGGCACAAACAGAGCAGCAGCAAGACTTACAAGAAAGACAAGCAGGGACGGAGGTTTGTTAAAATGCACCTTGCACGGGTAGGTTAAAGCGTGGTAGATGTGTAATTTGCCAGATCTGTTAAATCTGGCTGAACTAAAACTATCCTCAATATGATTTTTATGAGTTGCTGCAATTTTGTTTTCACTGTGTTTGGTAGTTGTAGAAATGGTTTATATGAGCATTTAGCTGGTATTCTAAGGTTTTTGTGGTATGCGCATTTCAGTTTTTATGCAATCCATATTTGCATAAAAAACCTGAAGTCATGGAGGGTTGCATACCTCCATGCATTTGCCTTTTTTTTTATTTCAGAGTTAAAAAGAAACTTTATTTTTAAGCCGTAATTACTTTTTTTTTAGTTCTCCCTAAAAAAAGCTGTCATAAGTTCTGCAAAAATACTGGGTACATATAGTTTCTATTTTTAATGTGACTGTCTTAAAATAGCAGACATTTCCATTTCCTACATGCTGCTTTTTTGCTGTTCTCTTGGATTTTTTTTTTTTCTTTTTTTTGTTTAAACAGCAAGACTGAAAATCATCTCTTGTTTCCTTTGGATGTGACTGCAGTGTAGTGAGTTTGAGGGTCTCAGGTATATTCACACTGCCTCTTAAATATCCTTACAGCAACAAAAAGAGTATAAAGTTTTCCTATAATTCTTGTTTGCATTTTTGCATTTCCCCTACTCTGTCTCATGTTGTGTATGTGTTCCTTTTTATTAATAAAACACAATTCATACTACAAGTAAAAATTCAATTATATGAGAAAAAGTCCAGAAAGCTGTTCCGTGACTTTGCCACTGGTTTGCTGGTGACTGTTGTTCAAGTTACGGCAAACTGAGTAATTAGAGTGTCGGTAATTATCACATGGGGGTGATTTCGGGATTGTATTTTCACTTCAGCTATGACTCATAACGCAATTTTATCGGCCTGCTTTTCCCATCATTAACTCTGCCAGGTTATGACGCAGCAGTTCTGATCAAACATATTGCACATGTCGACATTTGGAGTTTTTCACTCTTATGTCTCTATGGTGAGCTGTTTGCAGACCACTGCTTGGCCAAGACCAACTGGTCAGAAAGTGACTAATAAGTACACAGACACACAAAAACACATACATGGGGATTTATAAACATAGCCGTACTTCTCTCTTTTTCATAGGCCAAGCTGACTAATATATAGACGTGGAAAGAACCAAATATACTCCTGACGTCCTTACTGTGAACTTATTCATCCAGTACTCACCAAAGACACAAACAAAGACATTTGAATATACACAAGTACTTTTGCTCAGCAAGCAACATACCAACTTATAGTAAAAAATATTTGCTGCAACGATGACATTAGATTGTAAGTATGAATGCAAGTCATATGTGCAACAGGCCGTGTTTACATATAAGATGAGATATGGCCGTTATTAAGAAACAGCTGAAAGTTCTGTTACTCAACATAGGTTCTTGACAGTTTGCGTGGGTGTTTATGCACGTCTGTCATCCTAAGCGGGGAACTGAAAGCAGAAGATTTTATTCCAAATATAGATATAAAATAGACACTGCCAACAAGCACTTTTATTGAGTTTTTTTCTGTTTTGTTTTGTTTTTTTGTAGGTCAGAATTTCTGCACTGGATTAACGCAGTGATGAAACCCTGAGGAGGAAGCAAGGAAAATCAGGAAATTTTCACAATCCCTTTTTGTGCCAGGAATAAAGCTGAAGGTGTTTTTCAGCTTTATTCTGTCTCACAAGATTTTGAGTCAAACAGGAGCAAAAACTAGAACTTTAAAAGCATGAAAGCACTTAAAACTTGAAACCCAATTGTGACTTGCAGTTTTCTATTTTATGTAAATGCTTGTGACAGCGTGGTTGTTTTATGTTCTCCTGTACTTGATAAAGTCTAATATGTCACTTAGTTATTTTCATTTCACTACTCAGCTGTTAAAGAAACCTTTTTCCCATCTTGGTGCACAATGGGCAAATAAAGAACTGGATTTTGGTTTCATTTGACCACAGCACTTTCTCCAAACCCTTCTCTGAGTCATTTGGATGGCAAACTCAAGACGAGCCTGTACGTGTGCCTTCTTGAGCAAGGGGACTTTGCAGGCCCTGTAAGATTTCCTTAGTATGTTACCAGTGTTGTTCCTGGTGCCAGCTGCCTTCAGATCATTAACAAGCTCCTCCCATGTAGTTTCAGGCTGATCCACCACCTTTCTCATAATCATCCTCACCCCATGAGGCTGATGGCCGTTTTATATTTCTTCCATTTATAAATAATTGCATTATCTGCCACCAAGCTTCTTGCTGATGGTTTTGCAGCCCATTCCAGTCTACAGTCGTGTCCCCGATGTCTTTTGACAGTTCTTTAGTCTTGTGGAAGAAACTGATTCTGTGGAAGGGCTTTAAAAGATAACAAACTGAAATCAGGATTATCAGTAATCGATTGATTGATTGATTAATTGATTAACTGATTGTAATCCGTGTGTCAATCTTTGGAAGCCAGAATTCTCGCTAAAGGATCAAATAATTATTTCTTGCAGTGATATGCAAATCCATTCACAGCTTTTATGTAACACTGTGCATTTCTTTGTAAGTGAGCAAACTTACAAGTTAAAGGGAATTAAATAATTACTTTGTCCACTATACTCAGAAACTCTAAAAGGCAGAGAGAGTTACAGCAAGACCCCAGCACAGATCGGTGCAGGCATCAGTGACAACAGTTGTGACACAGATGAACTCATGAAAGTATTAAAAAAGGAACTGAAGCGGGTTGCATAGTAGCTTGTAGAAGTACAGAAATTGTCAGTAACCTTCTATAAACTTTCCCAACACAGTAGAATTGTATCAGCTAAGGCATCGTTATTGTAATCTGCAGCGGAGCTTGACTTTTTCACCTACTTGAATCAACAATGTGCTCTGTTTTTTGTTTACCGAGATTTTTAGGGAATACCGTAATGGCAGAAAGCCAATTGCACGCTGCCTACTTAAGTACATGTATATGCAACATGCTTGACTGAAATTCTTGTTAAGGACATAACTAACATAAATAACTGCACGACTTCTTGTTTTCTCTCTTGAGTTCATGCGCACACAAAGTAATCTGTCATCATGTCATGTCTTGTGTCTGCTGCCAAGACAATGCAGCCAATTGTCCCCCACTCTCTCTGGGTCACACATAAAATGCTTCAGTGTAACTTTAGTGGCTAAAGATTCAATCACACGCTCAGATTATAGGCAACAGTGACCTGTCGACGTACATCTGAAAAACACCTTTATACAAGGTATTTATGCACACCGAATGTACACTTTAGTGAGTGAATGCCTGTGTCTCTGTGGAACATACTCATAAGTTAAGTTGTGTGCATGTGCGTGACTTCAAATGTCTCAGTTTTCACAGGAGATACAAGTCAGTATCATTACTAGATTCTCTGAATTTACACATGTAAAGGAGAGCTTGAGAATGGTATGTTTTTATGGATGTGCTTGTTTGAATTAAAAAGGCGCCGTGTCAGTAAATTAGTAGAACTGATGCTACTTATGTGCTATATGGGCAGTTTATTGTTTCATTGAATTTGTAACTTTGTAGCACGAGATACTTGAAAAGGAAGCATGGTGTCAACAAATACAGATCTAGCTGAAGTGCAGGCTTACAGTGGAGAAATGGTAGTAAACCCTTAACATGCTATTCTAGAAAATATGTAACTAAAGCCTTGATGGATGGGATAGATGTGGGCAACTGCCAAGCTTTTATACAATACATGTAAGCAGTCATGTTCTAAACAAGACGACTCACAACCTTAAGCAAGCAAGAAGACGAGAGCTACCCTTTATTTTTTGTAACATTATTTTATGAGTTTTATTATTTCATGTTGTCATTATTGCTCAGTTTTGTTGTGTTGTTTGCATTCATGAGTTTTAAAGTTATTTTGTATGACAGCCAATAGTGTTTAGCTTCAGAGCACTGGCTATTTTACTCATATCCATCAATTCAGTGTGAGGATGTCGCTCCTGAATTCTAATGCATGCATATCCAGTTTTAACCTACAGGCACACTTCTTTTTAAGCCCACAAATCACAAGGCTGGGGTCATATGGATCATATATTAGCCATATGAAATGCTTCTGTAGTGTAAATGGAGATGGCAGGCCGAGTGAAATGAGAGCAGATGAGTAAATTAACATGAATAGAAACAAGAGAAAATGCTGACATTAAATATTCACAGCTGACACCTTTAGCTGTGAAACTAAATGCCTTCGTCCTCCTTCGCTAATCCGTGCTCTTCGTCCTGTGTTTGTAATCCCCCTCCCTTTTGTAAAGCCTCTCTCACTCTTTCCTTCCATCAGAAACGGTTCATAAGGCCGTGATTAACCAAAAAAGTTTCGTTTTGATTGGTTTTGATTTCTCCACTCCCCGCATTCTGGCTGGAGATTAAAAAAAAAAAAACAAGCGCTGACATTTCAAATGTACTTTTATTTATTTATTTATTTATCTGTTTATATTCAGTGCAATAGGCTCAATTACATCACAGTTAATTTATATAAACATTTAACTCATCCCAGTAATTCCCATCATGTCCAACTTCCAAGCCTCCAAGAACTGAGCTAATAGGTCAAGTGTAGTTTGGCGCACACACATGGAATAACAAATCATATGACACATTTTCCCCAAGATTTCATCATCACTAAATTTATGGCAATAATTTTTTAATCTTCTGTGTGGAAAAATTGCAGTTCTGTATTATTATATTTTTCTTGTTTATTGATTTATTGGATAATATAATGTAAGAGGCCTGTGTTACAAAATTATGTAATGCCCATCTATTATCAACTTACTAAAAAAATGATAAGTAAGTAAAATGTATTATGAAAGAGCTTTATATGCATGTGATCGTTTTACTGTAAGCTAATGATTTCTAATGTTTTACTGAGCCGACAGTGGGTTTTCACTTTCAGTCCATTTTGTACTCTCGTTTCTTGTTTTTTTCTTCTGTTTTTCCTCCTTCCCTGTCTCCTGTTCTGATTATTTTTACGTCTTTATTTCACAGCAGCTGTCAGTGTCTTGTCAGAACAATGCTGCTCGGTTCAGGTTGCTGTATGTGAGTATGTGTTGCTGCATTTGACATGCTGGCATTCCTGCAGCCGCTTGCTGAATGTTCGGCCCTCCACACTTTGCTTATTCAGGCCACTGTTCCAGAGCACGTGGGGAATTAGTGTCTACGTGTGCGTGTGAGTCAGGACATCTTAGACACACTCCTTATCATAACAAGGACGGCAGTGCAGGGAACAAGACAGAGGTTATTTTAAAATGAGGGGTGTGTGTTTCTGTTTCTTAAGCCCACAAAGCTGCAGAGGACCCCAGGTGGGATAGAAAGACAAGGAGATGACCGTGCGTGTGTGTTTGGACAGTAGACTCTATACTTTGTCCATCTTGGCAATGTGAGGAATGTCACTGCAGGCTCAGCTCTCCGTCAGATCGAAGCACAGTTGTTGGCTGCTTGGAAAAGAAAGAGCTCCCGACTGAAGATTTACACCCCAGACCGTTAAGGACGATGACACACTGCCTGACTTTCAGATACAATTATCGCTCTGACATTTGGTCATTGCAACCTTCCAATTTGAGTCACTCAAGACCAAAAGAGTCTTAAAGTTTATTTTTCCATTATTCCATGTATGACAGGAGAAGGTTTAAGAGTCATGAATGCTAACAGAAGTAGTTCTTCCTAACTTTTAGCTAAACAGTACCAACAGTTGGACATTTATGTGCTACTCAGTTTATGTATCACTCATTAATCATGTTACTCTAGAAAAAGACGTCAATGTATGGCTGTCACAGTGTGTCAAGTTATTGCAATTATCCGGCTCAGTTCCTGAAAATGATGTGACATGTTAGATGTCAGGAGTGAGGCTGTGGTCAGTGCACTGTATGAATTACAAATGACACAGGACCCTGGGAAACTTAATGTTGTGTTAAGTAACTGCATTTCATTCTCTTCTGTTTTTCTTTCATTCCTTCCCTTTTCACATGTATGATTTGGCTTCCTAAGCAACACTTGCTGTGATCCAGCCTCGGTCTGGTTTTGGGCAATCAAGTTTGTTGATCAATTGACAATTTCTACCCTTTTCTATTTTCTTTAGTGATGTAGTGTGTGTCTCCAGCCTTAGATGTCGCTCTCTTCCACATCAGCGCACTTGGGTTCAGTTTAGTGTGTTGACCTGCTGTGATCGGCCTGTCACCTCTATGTTATGGCACCCAGAGTAACCATCAGGCCACCCTGCCAGGTGACAGCAGGCTCCTTTTGTAGCATTGTCTCCCTTTGGTGTCGTTGCCGTATCGGTGCATGTATGTGTGTGGTGGCTCTGATGGAAAGTAACACATTTTCACATTTTTCTGTGGCAGCTGCAGTGCCACTGCTTTTACACTCAGGAATATAAACTGATAACAAACCAGTGATGATTTTTTTAAACATTTGTTTTGCTTCTTTTCAGTCAGCTCAGCAGAATGTTTTACTTTTACACCACTATCTCCATTCAGTTCTGTTTGCCGTGTAATTTTCTTAAGTAAAGCTGTATATATGTTGTAGTTGATAAAGCACCAAAGACATTTTAATTCCCTGTCCTGTTCTGATGGTACAGAGCTTTGAATAGCTTTTGGGTTCCCCCTGTAGGTGGAGACCAGACGGCTGGACCACAGCAGAGAAAAGCACTGCAGGGGTTCAGCTGTCAATCACATGTTTGGACAGACTGAATGCCCCAGGCCCACCCAGTTTATTTAACACATACTTTGAAATGTACAGTTTTTTTGTGCATTTGCTTATGTTACTTAAGTGGCTCCACAGCGTAGTGATGTACACATCCCTTCAGGTTTCTTTCAGGAAGGGTATCCTGGGTAAAACTGACAAATGAAAACACGCAGAGCTACCTCCTGTGGGGACCCCTTGTGATGAGGGAGCAGCAAAAAGTTGCTAACTATGTGCTCACTGTCTGCAGTCTTTCATTAAAGGCCATCCTTCCAAAAACCCCACTATCCAATCTGTTAACTGACTGCCTCTTGGCCTGATAATTTTATTTGTAAATACAGACAAAATCACAGCTGTTTTTCTCAAACAGCTACAGTGTCATTGGGATTTTAGCGGTGCACAGAGAAATACAATGAAAGTTTTGTTTACTTATTTATTGGTTGGTTTAAATACTGGGGTGTTTTTGTCAGTATTATGTGGTTTTTCTGTTTTCTACACAACATTATAATTTGGCATTATTAAAAAGAGTTTGAGAGGAGGAAATAGATAGTAACACAAGTCAAACACTAGCCACACGCTGCGTAAATACAAAACTAAAGGGATTTTTTTATCACTATGGGGACACTGGCATCAAAACACAAATAATCCCCTAGGCCGTCAGTTCTGCAGATGGTAGAAATAACTGAGGTTCTTTAGAGTTTAACACCTTTCAGTATTGTTCTGAATTTGGCAGTCACTAACGATTCACTAATCATTCTCTATATCTTTGTTGTGTATATATGTATATATATGTATGTCAAAAATCTGATTACTGGAATATTTTGAGGGTCACTGTGGGGCAGCTAGTCATGCAGAAAACCCCAATCCTTAAATTGCTCACCTCAAAGTTGATGAAAGTTTAACTCAGAACCACCCACTTCACATTGCAGATATTTCACGTGCAGTCCCTTGAATGACAGATGAGTCATTGACTTCTGAAGGTCTCAGGCGCCCACGTCACCTTCAAGTCACTTCCTGTGTGTACACCCCTCTTTTGAGTCTTCCATACTTTTACAAGTGATTCTAAAAACCAGAATGAAGAAAGATAAGACCACAACATAAAGGTATTCATCAATCCAGAAATGTCTAAAGCTTGTTCAATGAGTTTCCTGTGTTTAATAGTTTAGTGTTAAAAGAGAAAACATCCATTACTTTAAGAAATTAATTCTAACAGAAGGAAATTCTAAGACAAATAAGTCAGAGATGAAAATAAAACTCTTAAGTCTTTAACAGGATTGTCTTTGTTGAGACATGCTGCTGCCAATGTGTATGCGGTATGCTGTGCACTGTGTCGAGGCAGATTTACAGCAGGTTTGGCCTTGGGCTGTCAGTCTGTGTGATTATTTGGAGCAGGTGTGTGTGTGGGGGGGGGTGGGGGTGGGGGGTGTTCAGTCACAGCTAGGTGAAGAGTTAAGAGTTCATCTTGCCCCAGAAGGGAAAGTTAGCCGAGAGCTCGTCACTCTATTGGCCTCAGATTAGAATGGAACAAGAAGGTGTCGGAGGACAAAACGGGTTAACTTTTATCTCTTTACTCATGTTTATGTGACACTACTCTCATATCAGGAGCTTGCAGTCCAGATTTAGACTTTTGGTGATGTTGAGGTGGCACTGATGAACACATTATCATCTTTTCTAAAACTGCCATATTTCTTGAAAGTAAAAGCTTTTACATCACTGTCTTGGGATAGTAAAACAAATCCCTTCTCTATAAATGACAGTGTAATAATGACCAAAGCAAAAGTACAGAAATGATGAGTATGAATGTAAAACTGAAAATGAAACACTGGAGAAGCTTTATGATGAGATGCATGATTTTAAAGGTGAATGTGTCGCCTGTCTTGGTTGGTTTTATTGACATTTTCACCACCAGTTGTTCTAAACTCTCCAGTCACTAATCATTTAAGATTCTCCCAAATATTTTTGTGGGGTAGTGATGATTTTAACCAGGAGGCCTGAAGTGGGGATACAAAGCAGTCATCTGTCTGTGGTTCCAGCAGGAGGATCATCATCTGACCCACAATCCATAGGGTCACATTTAACCTCCAAACATTTTAGCCTCTAACACATGATGCTGTTATCACCGTCTCATTTTCCCATAACAACTTCTGTCTTTGTTACACTGTTGACTGCAAAACTGAGAAATATAGACTTGGACTGACATACTGGCCATCTGATAATAACAGATTATCACTACATTAATTACATCAATTTTATGTTACATTGTAGCTAAAAGTTTTTTGATGTTTTTTACTTTTCTCTGAGTGTGTGAAGTAAAACAAAGAGTGGAGAGGTTTTGCAACATTTCCAGCCCAACTGAGTGCAGGTCTGTCAGCTGATTTGTGTTCACAAAGCCACAGTGGTAATGTCAAATCCGATCTCATATCCCAAATCTGAAAGATCTAAAATGCTGCTAGAAGACACTCTTAATAGAAAGAAAAGAAAACTGGCAGAGAAATTGAAATAGTGGTTTAAATGGGATATGAATTGAATAGTTACCCTGTTTATGTGGGACTGCACAGTATTTTTATTCCTTATCTCCCTGCCTCACAACTTGAGACAATGTCTCACATTTTGATTGGTTCTGCAGGACATACACTTTTCTAAAGTCTGGCTTTTGTCCAGTGCATATGAAGTGAAGGCTTCTATTATAATCAGACAAAGGCCATACTGTGCAATGCCATTCTCATCAGGGAAGGTTAAATGCCACCAAAAAGTCACAGGTTCATCAGATGATGGATAATATGATGGAAACTATCATGAAAGAAAATGAAGAGGCAGTATATTCTCAGAAATAGTTTCTGTCTTTTTCACTAGAGCTGTGTTTCACTTTTGCACATAGGGAAAATATGGTGTAAAGGGACACAGTGTATAATTGGGCCACAAATGCTAAAATTGTCAGATATGGCTCAAAAATCATTGTGCCAGTTGATGGATACACCCAAACTGAAACCCAGAAACTCTAATCAGACAGAAGAGTAGCTGAAATAAGAGTGAAATAAATGTCAGACTACCTTTCAGCATTGTTGACGTGTCCCACTTTGTCCCACACACACAGGTGTTAACTCCATGTTGGGATTTGGCCACTCTAGTACTATTTCAGATGACCAGAGAAAATATGTAGAAAGAAAAGTGAACTCCATTTGAAAAGTATAAATGAATTCTTTCCCTTTACTTTAATTTGAATAAGATGCTTTGAAAAGTGTGCATGTCTGTGTGAACATTTGTTTCTTTTCTAATCAGCTTTCATGTTGCAGTTCGAAACTCTTTATATGTTTCTTATTTAATGTTATGCACCACATGAGGTTAGAATAACTGTAATTTGGTCATTTTGTTGTGCATGTACAAAGACAATAAAAGTTTTGGTTTTTGAAAAGCTGATTAGACGTGACCACAAAATCAGTTTTCTCCAGCAGTAATCTTCAGTTACTAAGTAACCCATCTTTCCCTAACATGTGATTTTTAAGAAATATGTTTTGGGGTTTTTGACCTTTTTAAGGGATGTTTCCATCATTATTTAAATGTGTTAAATGTTAATTCATTACTTATGTTTCAGTGTTTCCACATCACATTTATCATGTTACTGTCTGTGTTGCTGGAATATTTTTTTTGTTTCCACAGAGTTTAAGAAAAAACAAGAAAATGTGAGTAAAAGAGGAAGCTGCTGAAACTTAATACAATAGTATCTTGTTAGCTTATTCCAAAGATTTGTCATATCTAGGACAAATCCTCTATTTACCTTTACATTTTGCAACCTGAGTGCTTCCTCCTTCACGCTGCTATGCTCGTGTGCCACCCTCATGGGGATCCACATGAACACAGTACTTGTCATGAGATTAAGTCGCATTTTTACAGAAACTAGAAGTCTGCAGTTTTACTATTGCGCTCTGTGGTGTGTTAGCTCACAATAAAACTGTCTAATCATGCACTAAGTTAATCTGAGTTCACAGTGGAACTCTTCATGTTCCTATCTGCAGTTTGTTACAAATTTAATATGGAAAAGATATGATTAGTCCCTAATAAATATTTCACTCCACTTTACATTTACAAGACCTTTATAATAACATGATATTAATATGGAGTTTAAAGATTTCTTTTTAACTTTAGTGTATTTTCAAGGCATACGAATCTGGTATATTTTTAGAATCCTTTTTGCATTATATAAGTGTATGAATTCATTATCTGACCCTTTTGAGCTACAGGAGGATTTTTTGGCTGCTGGGATAATAAAAATATATATTAGTGACATCTATACAAACTGCAGGTGACTGTGGCTATCAGCTTGTCATTTCTGATACAGCATCCTCTGAAAACCATTCCAAAAATAGTTGCTTTTTCTTGGCGACAGCCAGGAGCATTGAGCAACCACTTGCCAAAATTTTTTCCCAAGAAGCTGTAGATGTTGCGAGGAGGGCGCTGAGCAGGCCTGTGTGACTTACTGGTGAATAAAATATGAAATTTGAAGTGATTCACTAAATCTCCTTCCCTGGGACTATTTACTGTCCCTCAACTCCTGCGGTTCCATTTGGCTCCTCTCCCTGGGTGCTCATGCTGACCGTGGGACTGGGATGTGCTGTCTGGCCCACCAATGGAGATATTCCTGCGTGTTTGTAGTTCAAGACGCTAACATGCTAATAGCTTCTGTGGTTTAATATTCACTATTGATTGCAGCGACTTGGAGTTTCTGAGCTCATATAGGCTTTCATCACCACTCTGGTGATTCAAGTGAGCTTGATAGGACAGAAAGTATCTTCACAACATAAATTACCATACTACCTATTAAAATCTCTGCTTATTTCTTTATCCTTACTTGAATGTTTTCTTTGTGATTTTCATTGTGGTGTTTTTACTCTCTTTGAAAATAAATTTATATAAAGGCTAAATCAAATCTTGAGTACTTGAGGGGAAAAACAAGGTTTGGAGAAGGTGACGTGCTCATGTTCACAAATTTAAAAAAAAAAAAAAAAAAAACCCCATCTGTTGATCTTTATCAGTGTGTCTAGCTTTTTTGTTTATGTTTTTTCTCTCTCTCAAAAAAGATACCTGCTAACTGAAATATAGGCTAGTTCATCAAATGGGGCTGGTAAAGGTTACATGCAAAAAAAATTCTAAAAAATACATTTTTTTTCCAAAAAAGCAACGATCAAGGATCTTTATAGACCCTAAAGGGTCATTTGTTGCTCAGTGAGCAGAGATCACACAACCGTCCCGCAAGCAGTTATAAATAAACAATAAATACAACATAATTTGCATTATGTAGTAAAGTGACAAAACAGTAAACTATGTAAAGGATATATTTCACTGCATGATAAAAAGTTTTTGATTGAAGAATGAAGAATGTCTTAAATTATCCTCACTACAGTTCATGTGGATGGCATTAGTATTACTTTACTCCAAGCAGGTAATATGTATTGTGTAATGGATTACCAGACCCTCCTACTCGTCTTCCTGTGGAGCCTGCAGTCTGACTCAGACGACTGTGTGAGTGCTCCATACAAAGAGCCAACCTGCACACAGCCATAAATAAAGCTCCCCTCCTACCCCCCTACCCCTGGGTGTGACAGGACAGGTTGAGATGAAAGGTTCCTGTCTGCTGGCTTCCCCTGCAGCTTCTTATTAAAGAGCTTTTAACATGTAAACAGAACAGAGACACACACTCATAAAACAGAGAGAGAGGGGGGAGAGAGTGGTTGACTCTTCCTTCGTCTCCATTTTGATTTTTCCTTTTCTATCACTTCCTTTCTCAGACTGCACTCACTCTGAGCCATCTAAATATGACCCCATTCATTTGTGTGCAACATGTGTCCACAGTATGTTTTCAAGTGATTTTTGCAAAGACGTTAGTCTACACTGAGGTATAAAAACAACAAAAAATTGTAGATAAACCCCTTGTGTTTCCTCCTTGTAGTGCTCCAGTACTCATTGCACTACTGCACATAAGACAGTGTAACACCATTACTGTGCCACTTATCTACAGCATATGATCCGATATACCAGTGGTATCAAACAATGTGCTGCTTCACACAGGGGAACAGAAAGGTGACAGAAAGTGCTCTCAGTTACTGTTATGGTACACATACATTCATGATCCAGAGTCCTAAAGTGTGAAAACCCTTTTTTTTCTCCTTCTCATAATAATAAATCAGTCTTTGGTTATAAAGTGGTATAAAGAATAAGATTTAGGTCTCAAATTTAGTGTAGATAATCTTATCTCTGAGGCATCCTCTAAGATCTTTTTACTTTTATCTCTTTTAGAACTTTGTATTCCTGCTTTTCATTCTCTCATCATCTTCCTTTTCTTGTGATAATTTGAGAGGTATGCCATTTTCTTTATTTCTTCATTTCAACATGATGTCTTTCTTCTGTCTTCATTTTTACCAGCTGGAACATTTTACGGTACAACTCTGAATATTTGTCTACGTCAGCAGTGTTTGATGGTCTGTCTTTCTAAGAACAGCCAGGTAACACACACACATACACACACGAACTCAAACAGACACTCAAGCACTCCTGCTGGTTAGTGTAGACACAACCCCACTGAGCGGGTCAGGTCTGACAATGGACCGTCAGCAGGGAAGACACAGCAGGTATGCATTTTAACATAAGAATGGAGGAATGGCGCACAACCTGGCAGAATACTCAGTTCTCATCAGGTGTCAGGTGTCTGACAGATCACACAGATTCTGTCAAAAATATCTTCACTCTCAAGGTCTAAAACTCTTCATTTAGTCTCTCAGAGATGGGAATCTAGAGCGCCCACACGCTTCCGCACATTAACGCCTCTCCATTCACTGACTTGTTTAGACAACCTTCCAATCAATCCTTCAACTTGTTCTCCTGAAACAAGGCCATGTGTGTGTGTTTGTGCATCTGTCTGTACTTCCGTTTAGGTGATTCATAATCGCAAAGGATGATGGGAAGGATAGGTCCATTTAGGATGGACAGGTGTGACCTTAGATGGCCCCCTTTCAGCTTTAATGGCATGGAGGTTCAATAGTCACTTTATTAAAGATCAAACTACTGTTGTTGGGTTCAGGGGGCATAATCCATAAGACTGTTTGACATCCAAAATCAAAAGTGTGGGAGGTCATGGATCCTAAGATATCCAGTGATCTAGTGAGTAATCCAGGTGGAGGTATCGTCCAGACTGTGGCATGTCATTTGTGTTTGAATATTATCCATTAGCCAATTAAAACCCAGCTACAAACTATAAAATCCGTTATGCTGAGTCATCAGTTTTAGACAAAAATGTTTTCATGAGATGTTATAACTGTAAGAAAAGTTGCTTTACAAGATGCTTTACAACTTTGCAGTCACAACTTTGCTTGACTGGCATCATAGTCTTGGAACTGCAACATCACACATCACTCAGGAGCTGGGGCTGAAGATACTGCGCCCAAAGTCCCCCATCACTCACAAGCCTGAAGCTTGCTGATTTGCAGCAAACTTTTTTATAAAACTCTTTATAAAACTCTGCCTGGTGTTTTGATGGTCTGTTCATACATGAATGGCGTACTGTCTCAGTGTTTGTAGCTATGTGTCTAAAGGAAGTCTTAATGATGACATTGTCTCACTGTGATTGGCGGATTTGACAGGTAGACAAGGTTTTCAAATTGATCAGCAGTAGATGCGATGCAGCCTGATGTAAACACCCACACACACCTTTTAACAGCTTTGACAAAGGCTAAGATAAGATCTGTGTAGCTTCCAGGGATGTTACCCACACACACACACACACACACACACACACATACAAGAAAAGCTCTCTCTCTATGCCATTAGAGGCCTATGTAAGGCCCTGCATTTGTGTGCCATAAAGTCCTTTATGACAGTGGTCTCCAACCTTTTTTGCACCACGGACCAGTTTATGTCCGACAATATTTCCACGGACCTTTAAGGTGTCACGGATAAATACAACAAAATACAACCATTACAAGTACCAAAAAAAAGAAGATTTATTCATAACACATGGAAAAAGACCCAGGGAAACCAAGTTAACGATAAAAACGATTAAAAAATAAAGCTAAAAACCCTGAAAACCATAAATTTCAAACCCAAATCTCAACTCTCGCGGCCCGGTACTAAACGACTCATGGACCTATACCGGTCCATGACCCCGGGTTTGGGGACCGCTGCTTTACGACATAAGCAAATGAAATTGGTTCATCATACAAATATTATTAATTGGGAAAATGACCTGTTTTCATCTTTAGCCTCATCGCTTCATCAATGTCTAACTTGCATATTTTTCCCTTTTTCTCTCTGAAACTTAAGCCTCTTTCAGAGAAGCACTCCTTTCCATTAATATGACAGCACTGGAACGCGTCAGCTTCAAAAACACAGTGTCAGTCTTGGCCGTATAGAGCAGCTCTCGCTCCATCACTGTGATGGATATATTTGAATGAAGCGTTGAAGAACACTAACACAAAAACAGCCTATGTCTGAATGACAGAACGCCATCACTTTAACAAACTAATTAAGTCAGCGATGTTATGTATCCCATGTCTCAGAAGGACTATACACACACACACTCAGGCCCACGCTCTCACACAGAGGTGCAGTTGTGAGTTCAAAGCGCCGCCTCGGGCCGCTGATGGAGGGAGAGGGGGGGGAGCTGGAGAATGAAAGAATGGATGAATGAATGAAAGGAAGGTGACATACCTGCAGGGGTTAGAACAGGTGAGCTTTAATGGAGCCTTTCCCTTTCAGTGCTCAGACACACTCACTCACATACACACATACCTGCATACCATCGCTCTTTCTCTCTGACCCTTGCCACAGACCATTGATCTATAAGGTTGACTGATTTATTCTTTTCATTTTTCTTTGCATGCAGTATTCACGTAACCTTTTTTTTTATGATATTCACCTGATATTTATGTAATCATACTGTAAAACACAGCATATGTGTTGGACCTTCTGCCACAGAGGGTTTTTCAGAATGTCTTAAATACTCATGGGACTTCACGGCTGATTTGTTGTGTTTGTGACCTTTGACTTCTTTGGTGTTTGTTTCTTGTGATCTCAGTAATCTACAAGAGATGAAGCTTCCTCTAACTGTTCCCTTATTCTGAGTCTATGCTGGTAAATAATGACATAAATAAACATTAAATCATTTTTTGCTTTTGTGTTTCAAGAGTTTTCAGTCATATAATTGGGTTGAGGATTTTTGGAGTTGCGCTTGAAATCAGAGTGTAGTGTGGGAGAAAAGCAGCCCTCTGTCCTCACCTTCCACTCTCAGCTCTCTGATCTCCTCCAGGGTAGAATATAGAGGAGGGAAGGGGGGGACACAGGTGACTCTCTCTCTCTCTCTCTCTCTCCCAGAAGTCAGACTTCCTCCCAGGGGTGCTGACAGCTCCAGGCCTCCCTGGGTCACCGCAAAGCTAACCTCAGGCTAAATGGCAGGACAAGTGTGAGTGTTATAGTTCTAGAAAAATGTTAGATTCACTGTATTTTTGACTTTTTTCATAATAGATTAAAACCTGACAAAAGTCAGAATGCTTCATAGTCTAGCTTTGTGTGCAAAGCATTATAAAAACTCTTTAACTCTTTTTCCATGGATTTCTTTAATTATTATTAAATGACAAGAAAATAAGAATAACAACAACCTTTTTAAATCCAATTGTTCAATTAAAGACACAAAGAAATATGTCAAGCTGGACACTGCACTGACTGTATGTAGTTGTTGAAAAGTTCAAAACCTGTAAATGAGCTTCATTCTTGAATTACTTTCATAGTGACTGATGGAGATGATTGGTGCCAAACACAATGTTAAATGAAATGCTGGTGACACAACCATGAGAGAAATTTTTTTTTTCCCTTTTATAGCTGATGTTCTCTATCAAGGAGGGTAAAATCTGGCAATAGTATAAGACTATAAAAGACACTGTTCTTAACCAATCCTAAGTACAAAAGTCCCCAAGTTTACTTAAAGAGGTGACACTCCAGTTCATTTTGGTACCTTAAACCAGCGGTCCCCAGCCCCCGGACCACGGACTGGTACCGGTCCGTGAGTTGTTTGATACTGGGCCGCGAGAGTTTAGGCTTGGGTGTGAAATTTATGGTTTTCAGGGGGTTTATTGTTTTTTTTTTTTGTTTTTGTTTTTTTTTTTATCGTTAACTCATTTTCCCTGGGTCTTTTTTGTGTGTGTTATGAATAAATCTTCTTTTTTTTGGTACCAGTACTGGTTTTATTTTGTTGTATTTATCCACAACACCTTAAAGGCCAGTCCGTGGAAATATTGTCGGACATAAACCGATCCGTGGTGCAAAAGAGGTTGGAGACCGCTGCCTTAAACCAATAAACCACCAGTAGATCACCCGATGGGTGTATTGACACAGTTTATATAAATGAATATGCAGGGACAAGGGAAATATGTAACTTATATAATGTAATATATAAGTTCAAACATCATTCCTTTTTGTCAAATATAAAATTAATGAACAACTCTTGACAATTAAAATAACGAATAAACGTAACTACATATGAATTTGTCATATATATTTTTGAAATGATCATAAAAATATTTATTTCAAGTACATGATTAATTAACTGATTATTTAATGTGAGTGCTTGAGCACTGTCCAAACTTTTCACCTCAATTTTTTCCTCCTGGACAGTTTCAACTTTTACATTTATAATCAGTGTTTTGGTGAGAGTGGTGAGATTTTAGGCCATTTTCCCTTATGTGGTAGGTGACCTGAAATAGCTGAGCTGGGGGCTGGGTCCAGGGTCTTTCTCACACGCACATGCACATGCACAAACCCCTTCTTTGTGCTTCCGAACCTTCGACAAAGCAAAGAGGGGGAAAAGGCCCCTATTTATCTGAACCACCTCTCCATAAAGAACGAGGGATCAACACCACCTTTCTTTTTTTTCTTTTACCACCCCTTCACCGCTCTATACACCCCTCACCCCTGATCGCCCCATTGTCGGACGGGACAAAGGCCTCGAGAAAGAGAGAGGTAAATGGGGGTCGAAGGTAGGTGTGTGTGAGGGGGGGGAGGATTCACCTGATAAGAGGATGAATGATCCGTTCACTGTGGCATGAGGAGGAGAAAAGAAAAGGGAATGATGTGCATCTCCTCTTACAGAAAAACAGCCAACATATATCCATATTTTCCCTCCACTTTTAAACTGTCACATTAAAACGTATCTCAAGTTTCTATTTTAGTATCAAATTCCAAAACAAAGAAAAAGTTGGGGTTTAAGTGAGGTCATGGCAGCAAAACTTAAGAGATTCTGCAGAAAAGAAAAGACAAAATGTAGCTAAAGGGAAATAAATATCTATCTTAAAGGGAAATAAAGGTATTGCACAAAAAATGTAAATTGGAAACAGCTTGGAAGAGGAAACTTTCAAAAGTACCTTCTCTGACCTACGACTTTGTCATCAATTGCTGTAACGTTTAGCATTCTCTGCTGATTATTTCGCTGCAATTCGATTATCTGTGAACAAACTAGGAGAATATGAAACTTATAAAATACAAACTTGCCACATTTCCTTGCAGGCAATTGGAGTTCCCTTTTACAAATGCTTTTCTCCACATTTTGCACCTGAACAGGCATCAAAACTAGAGGCTTCCTGTGTCTGTTTCCTCTGCTTTTTTATGGATCGCTCCATTTGTTTTTCATTGGATCTTTTTATCCTATTGCTGAAGCTAATAGGTAGATGACAAACACTGCTGGAGCCACTTTTATGAGGCAGAGCATGAATCAGAGTCCAGTGGAAAGTCACTGGAGATCTCAAACTAGTAACCCATTAAATAAAATGCAGGACAGTAAACAGTTGTCTTTAAGCCTTTTAAGGAATACAAAGCTTTTTTGCTTTTGTTTTCTTTCACGGTTGTGTTGCTATCATATTTGTGGCTGCTTTGTATTTCAACTTCCACTGCTCACCTAAGACTTGCATTTGGTATTTCATGCCTACTAGCTACAGTGTTTAACAGCATGCAGTAATGAGTACGGTCTGGTGCTGTACTTTCACACATGCTGGTTGCAAAATCCAACCTTTTAGAAATGTTTTCATTTTTTTGAGAAATCAACAACACAAAAACCTACAATGTATAATAAAGATATGAAAAATCAGAAATACCTTTCTTGTCTTTCAAGATGGTGTGGGTGTTAATGGTGGTACCTGTGCTGGTGCCAAAGCCAATTCTGGATTTAATGCTTTTTGAGAACCAAGAGTTCAGTTGTACTCAGAGCCAAACTATTTATTGTACATAGCAGAAGCTGCTACTTCTTTCATGTTTTATCAACATAGTGGAACTCCCGATCCTACCGATTGTGTTGTAAGTGGTTCCAGTTTTTTTGGACTGGCAAATTTGAGGACAATGGTGCATGTTTTTTTGTTTTTGTTGTTTTAAGTGGTAATGTGAGCAACCAGTTCCCAATTAGGTACAGTTCTTAAAGATGGCTTTTAAAAGAGTGCCTAGGTGATGCTGAACTTTCCCATAGCTCATTTTATCGATAGAGATGAGAATAAGGCAAATTCCCAATGTTGAATTTGCTACTCAGAAAAAGTTATTCCACATTACTTGTTACTTTTCTTAAAAGTAATGCAGTAAGTTACTTAATTACTCCCCAGAGATAATTCATCACACTACTCCTACTATATTATTTTCTTGTTACTCCATAAACTGACCTGAAACGTATTGCCTAATAATACATACCTATAGTCTACAGTCCCACACAACAACACAAATCCTTATCCCAATGAGGACACACATATGAGGTGTCTCTTAGTATTTACTCTTAGTATTCTACAAGAACCAATTCTCGATTCCCATCCCTGGCACTAGGTCTGCACCAGTAGCTAGCTTTGTGTTAGCATGTTGTTTTGCAAAGAGACGGATTTTCAGTGTAATGCAATTGTTTCTGTCCTGGACACACTTCTCTCTATCTGCCCGGTGAGCAAATAACTGAAGAACCTCTCTAATGCAAGTCACAATATAATTGTAACTGAATTTGGTAATTAATGAAAAAATGTAACGTGATTGCATGTTACACCTAACAGTGCTTCCCAATAGGAAAAGTAATTCCTGTTATATTTCTTTGAAGTATGCTGCTTGGGCCACATGTGTAGTTGGTGCATTTCTCCATGGACAAGTTCACAAAAAAGAGGCAGATACGCAGACATCCACACAGACCCATGCACTCACCGTCTCATGATGAAATTTACTTCATTTAGGACTAACAGATACACAAGGTATAACTGAGGCCTAAAACTTTGAGCCTGCTGTATTCTACGATTCGAATACTATATTCATAATGACAGTACTAGCATGCTTATGTTATGCTAATATGATGCATGCCATGTTAATGAGGAATTATTTCCTTATACACACCTTACACTGAGCCTAATGAGTATTATTTAAGTATTAAAATGTTATTAAAGAAGCAGTTGTAGAACATTCATAAACAAATTTGATCTGATGACTAGGCTTTAAAAAATGTAACAGGATCAATCATGTTGGATATTTGAATGCCCACACTTAATTTCATGGCAACCCTTCCAATAGTTGCCGATTGATTATGGGAAATAAGCCATGTTATGTCAGTTTACCTTTACCTGGTGGTGATCAGCTCCAATTACAATTTTCCACAGTGTAACAAAGTGTTGTGAAAATGCATGGCTTCAAATAAAAGTTGAGTGAATTCATTAACTAATGTGAAAACCCCAAAACAGACACAGTATTATCAGAAATTTAATTATCCCAGTTAGGAAACTGTTAACTCTATAATGTTGCTAATTTGTAACGTTGGAGATTATTGGACTTTCTTTGAAAGTTATATAATATCCACATTCTAGAGAAGGAAAGGAAGGGAAAGGAGATAAAGAGAGAAGGTACAGAGGTGAGGAATTTATATGACCGGGGCTATAGGTTATGGTGAATTATCCTGAATTAACAGTGTGTTTACTTTAGCTGGGAGGCTGCTGAGTGAAACGGGTGAAGTTGGGGCGTCAGGTGACCCAGGTCTTTGTTATGGAAAGAGGTGGGCAGGCAAACGCAGCCCCAAATGACTGGCAGGAATGTCAGCTGAACAATGCTGTGACTCTCCACGACAGCAATGTCCATCATCATTAAGAGCTCGCCAATCATTGTGAAAAAAAGCTGTGAATATCTTTTGTGAGGTTGTACTGTCGAAGCCTTGTGACTTTGACCCTTGGCCTCTTCACTGTCACTTCACACATTATTGACAGAGAAAGTAAGACTGTATGGTTGATGTAACAGCAAGTTCTAAAACCGATTTGCATTGGAAGCTGAAATCGGGTTTCACAAGACTTGAATTGACAGAGGTTAACAGAGTCTTTTCAGAACGCAATTGTTTTTTTTATCAGATAATAACCAAATGGCACACAATATGCAAACTTTTCTTCTCGGAGAAAACTATTAATTTGCATCAATTATAGCCCACTGTTATTAACTGTAGTTTCAAAACAAACAGTAAAAGAAAACTAAATCCCAGCAACACATGTAAAAAAAAAACCAGACACTACTGTAACAGGAAGGAATATTAAGTGGGATATTTCCATAACAGTTATTTATGAAAATAACTTGCTTTATAGAGTCCAGATGTGCAGAAATTCTGGATCAAAGCCCTACTCAACTATCCTAGCTTTGCTTAAAGAGTACCTTATACTAATGACCATCGGTTCTTTCTGTTGCTTAGACTGAGGTTTGAATGTGTATGCTTATGAGAATTAACTAAAGAGAACTTTAGTTTTACAGCTCAAACACACACACACACACACAAAGTCAACCATACATAGGTAAATGCAATAAGCTTCCCTTCATTGTTTGTTTATGTAGCCAATGTCCCAAAACCACTAGCATTAGCATCAACAAGCTAAAGAACAAAGCCAGGGAATGAGCCAGTATTAGCATTCTCTGAACAGTCTATTGATACAAGCTAAAAGTCACCTGAGTTAGAGTCACTAATTCAACAGAGGTTTCAGTTTATCCCTTATTTAAAATAATTGAATAAATAAAAACTTGCAATGCAATTTGGGGAGCAAAAGAGCCCCTCAGGATCAATCCGATGTCATAGAAGGAACGTCACTGGCTGATTGTTCAAGTGGGTTTTTTTTTAAAAGTTGCACTTAAAAGCACAGGTGACTAATGATGTGTCCTAACATACAGACAATGGCAAATGAGAGGTAACAGTTCAGCAGTAGAAGCCTGTGTTATGCTTGTTGTCCAAACCTGATTGATGCAAAGCACATTGTAATCAGTTTTAGTTGTATCTACATGGAACTAGTAGACATATTATTTTTTAACAAAATTTACTAGAATCCCTCCAAGTTTAATTTTCTAATTACACAGTGTTATTGTTCTGCATAAGCTGTGGAGTTTCCTTTTCTTGATTTCCTTGAAACGGTTGGTATGTAATAATAAAAACAGATCTTATCATTCTTGATGTTCTGAAACTTTCTGCAGAACTATGGAAACCTTAAAACAGAAAGAGTCTTTAAAAACATGCAGTTAAATGTGGGCGTAATAGCAATTAATGGAGATTACAAAAATTTCAACACATTCCTAAGATAGCATTCCTCTTGAGTTATATCAGTCATCTCTTTGTAACAAGTACATATATGCTTTCCAACAAAAGTCACTGGAGAACTGAAAGACAATTAAAGTATGATGAAATGATGAACATTTTTAATCAAGTGGATAAGAGTGTGGAGTGTCTCTGGTAACTGATGTAACTGAGGAAATTAAGTGTCAACTAAATGACAGTGAACTAACATTTGCCAAGTCAATTAGCACTTGCTAACAGAGCTCCGATTACTCAAGAGTGCAGTTGTTCAGGGGATGTTAACACACCAAGCAGCAGTGTTGCCTATCGTTGTTTGCTTTGCTGTTGTCAACCGGTGTTGTGTTGACACTGGAAGAACAAAAAAAGTCACATTCAAGACAAATGAAAAATGCTACTGGTACAAAGCTTTGTCACATTAGTGTCGGTACACGTAAATTTTATACATACGTCTTCACCATTAGGTTGAGGAAAAATGTGAGAAAAATATGAGGGTACCTAGTAGCCAGGTGTTGCTAATTAAATATACTTTATTAACTATTCATCAGCAAGTTTGACCACCTCTATAAAACCGCAGGTTTTGGCAGTTTATGGGTCTGGAGCATTCAAGGTGTGTTTTAGCACAATGCAATCTTCAGTCTTCTAAGGAGTAGATGTTGCAGCAAATTATCCAAGAGTCAGATCATCATTGCAAAAACCCCAAGAGCTACATCACAGACTCTACAGGCCTTGGCTAGCTTGCTAACTTAAGTTCATGCCACTACAATTAGAAAAGACTGAATAAATATCGATTGTTCGCAAGGGTTGCCAAGGGAAAGATTCTGTTCTCTGGACTGCGAGAGTCCTGTGAAAAACTCTTTTTTCACATGACTGTTCACATAACATGTTTACATACATACATGCAAACACAGAAGGCTGGGTGACTGTGAGTGAGGCTCATTGTGTGTATGTTTGTGGCTCTAATTGGTTGTGTGTATATATTCATGTCTTTTAGTGCATGTCTCAGACCTAAAGAGCCTGTGAGCAGCTTATATGTTGGGGGGGGTTGGGGCTGTTGTGTTTGCTGAGAAAACTCAACAGGCTAATTCTTTTTAGTTTAATCTACCGGTCTAATTCCCATGTCTGAGACAGTGAATTGGCCTTAGAGGATTATAAACAAGGAGAGCAGGACTCGCCAAAACAAAGATGACTCTCCCTGTTACTGTTAAAGAAGGCAAGTGGAAAACCTTGGACAAACAGATCCCCATATATGTTCTCATGTTTCTTTTTTTGTTTCTTTTTTTACAGTATTGATAACTTGGAGAAAAGACACACAAGAGTATAAGATCCAGAAGTGTCCAGTAATGCAGCCATGTAGTAAGAAATCTACCTAAGATAACACAAAAAGGCCTCCTATCCTACCTCCTATATCTTTTCATCTAATCTTTGTTAAACTTCTCCAAGTTTTGATAGAGAGCTTGCAGAAAAACCAAACCGCAACCCAAATCCTCCACCCAGCCCCAAAAATCCCCCAGTGGCAGCCCCATTCTGTCGATTTAGTCAAACAACCGAATCTACAGACGTAGCAAACTCCACCCAAAATCCTCAACACCAATTCTCTTATAGCAATGAAAATGGCAGCTCTAAGACAACAAGGCAATGAAAACCTGGACGGGAGTTTCCCAGCTTTATTTATTTTGGTAAATTCAGTCTAATCCACTGAGGTCATTTGTCATTGTATTCAAGTCACTAGATCTTTCCTTCCTATAGCAGATGCCTAATACATAATACTTTTTAGTAAATTGCTTTAACTAATGAAAAAACGTTCAAAATAGCCAAAGCCAGAGCTCCTGTGCACTTGAGTCCATGCAAGTGTGCGTGAAGAGTACACACAGCTGCAGAGGCATACACACACACATACACACACACAGAATGGAAAGTATTACTGAGTCTTTTTTGGTGGCAGAAGCATGTGGGATATGTCGCTTCACCCTGCAGGCCATTTCCCCGTTCTCTCCTGATGATTATCTGAGGTAAGCTCACGCACACACAGTGTTTCACTCCACGAGTGTTGTGGGGAATGTCACGCTTCCTTTTAAAAGTTTTCCTTTCAGTTAAATGAATCTTGACAGGAAGTGCTTACTTTAAACTGCTTAAATTAGGATTGAATTTTAGTTCATGTATTAAATAAACACCTCATTTTTATCTTCACGATGTGTGGACAAAGCCAACTGTTATTTTGAATGCATCTCAATGAGACAGCTTTAGTTATATTCACTTGACCAGCTGTTAACATATGTGACATCTTATATTTGTGAAGAAGGATGAATGAAAAACAATGAAACTCAAACTGCAAAAATAATAATTTGCCCTTTAATTTTACTTTGATTTTAAAACAAACAAGTTCCTCCTATTGCATTTACAGAGGAGGAAATGAAATTGAACGGTGCAACAAATTCTTTGAGACTCTTATGACTCTTATGATATGGTTTACGTGAACATGCAGGAATTCATACACACATACTAAGTCATGTGAACACACCCAGAGTCACACAAACACACGCAAACTGAGCTTCACTCACTGAGAGTCACCCCGCCTTACCCCCTGCGTGGCGGCTGCAGGCCCAGATTTGAAAGGGATTTGTTTGACCCGAGGAGGTGTTAGCAGGGGACACGGTGTATGTGTGTGTATGGTGTGTGCGTGCGTGTGTGTGTGTGTAGGAGGACGACTGAGACAGACAGACAGTAAAACATATGTCGCTCCCAGGGAGAGGCCATCTTGCTGATTCAGCTATGGTAGTGATTGCAATGCAGTGGTCAATAGTTTGGATCATCCACACCCCAAAAACTCACAAACCTGCTGCTTTACAGCTTGCCAGAGGCACGGTAGCAATATGGAGGGGAGGAGGATGTGCGTGTAAATTCTCCCTTCTGGGCAGAGAGGACAGTAGGAGGTGTTGCCACTCTGCCTGTCTGTCAACATGTTTGACATTCCAGTTTGTTTGTTTGTTTGTTTGATTTTTGTACAAACTTTGCTTTCTTAGGGGGGTTTTTTTGCAGGTCAGTTCTGATAAGCGTTACCTCCTGCTTTTCAAGAAGGCAGATTAGCTCAAATATCGCAAAATAAGCACAAATCAAGAAGGTGAAATTTTTCTCGTTTTTACACGTTTTGTCTTCATTCCTTTGGCATTCCCTGGATTTGGGATAGGGACATAAAAGATCATGGGACAGTAAGTCAGCAAGTTTAATTATATTATCTAGAGTACTTAACATGAATTTAATCACAATCTGAATTTCCATGATAATCAGCCTTTCCACTTGCAAACTGTGGGCAGACACAATCCTTGTTTGCCTGCTGTGATCACATTAATACATTTTCCTTGATCTTGGTTTGATTGAGCACATTTTTCCTACTTCTGCTTTCTATGTTAAACATCTCACAGCACTCTTATAGTCCTTTATAGAGTGCTAGCACATGGTTTGGATCTTAATCTTCAGTGGAACAAAGACATCTGTCAACAGATGAGGATATTCATAGAATGGAGAAATACATAGAAGTTTTTCCTCATTTTCACGGCCCTGTTTAATCACATGACCACCACCGTCTTGTTCTGTCAGCAGCAAACAAATCCACATGTTCACATCCCTTTTCTGTCAATAACTCCCATCTCGTCATCTTGCTTTCACAATCTCTGCTATTTCCTCTGATCTCACCTCTTCTTTCCCCTTTTTTTTATCTTTCTTTGTTGCTCAACTCTTCTCTGTACTTCCATTCTTTCAGCCTGCCTCCTGCTCCCCGCTCTCTTATCTCCATTTTTGTAATATTATGTCTCTTCCCATCATCGAGTTCAAATATCTCCTCTCTTTTTTCAGCTCTTCAATCCCCCCCCCATATTTCTTACTTTCTTTCTCTGCCTCACCTCTCTCCATTTCCATTTTCACTCCTTCCTTTCTTCTTCTTGTGCCACAGTCACTTTTTTTTTACAAGTGAATTTTAAAAAATCCACTCTTTTCATTCTCCTCCCCTCTTTCTGGGTTGTCACTGATGGATGAATGAGGTGACAGCTTGGTTTTAGCCCCTGGAGGGGAAAGGGGGATGCCAGACCTTCACTTCACGCTGACACACAATCACGCACACGCACACATACTCAGACACTGTTGCTAAATATCTGACTGAGATTGTTCACAGTTTAAACTGGACTGAAGGTGAAACTGCTACCGCTGTCAGGTGAACAAATATTTAACCTTAAAGTTTAATATGAAGTGCTCATGTGACTGCACAGTGTCCGGGGGTTATGTGCTTTCTGCACTGTGCTTCTCAGAAACAGCATTTCAAACACACTGTGTGGGCAGTATTGAAAACTTCTTTGAAATGCTGCATGTGATTCTTTTCTTGTGGTTTTCTTATCGGTCGAATTATGGATGCATCATAATGATGTCACACAAACGATTAATTAGGGCTACACAGTTATCATGTATCTACATTTTAGCAATGTGCAGTCTACACTGAACTTAAATAAATGGTTCAATACTTTTGGAAATATGCTTATTCACTCTCTTGCCTCTGTGGTAGGTCTAACTCTGCAACTGCCCAGGAAAGTTGCTAAACAGATTATTTCCACCCTCAGACACACTAACAATTTGGGTGGAGTGCAGAGCATTGACAGAGCTGTTCTGCTAAAGCTGCTTTCAGTGTCTAATATTATGAAGAAATAACAAGTCCTTTTCTTTTTTCTTTGTTTTCGCAAGCATCATCATTCCCTTCCTTGATTAAAAGAGATCAAATCAGACCTTGTTTGCATGTATACAGTTTTACTTATATAAAACCTCATGAACTGAATAAAGAAATGTGGAATATATAGGCAAGTAAATCCATAAACGAAACCCAGAGAAGCTCATATACCTGCAACAGAGAAGAAGTAGAAAAGTCTCAAAATCTCTTTAACATGCACTGCAAAAATCAGCTAGTTAAATATAAGGGAAAAAAATATTTAATTTGAGAAGATCCAGACTATAATCAAGTGAAATAATCTGCCAGATCTGGCACATTTCTTGAAATTTCTTGATATAAGAAAAAACATCTAGACTTGGGGGAAAAGTGGGAAAAATCTTAATAAGTTACTTGGAATGAGTGTTTCAACAAATCTTTTTTACGTCAAATGAACTCGTGCTTCATTTAGCAATGCTTCTTTCTCACTTTGAGAGAAAAGATCTTGAAACAGTAAGCTTCTTTAGGTCACCAGTCTATCAACCACAGACAATTTGGAATCGCCAGTTAACTTAACTCCAGTAACTGCATGCCTTCAGACTGTGGAGGAGAGCCACACCAGATGGTGGAGTTTAACCCTTTGTGCTGTGAAGGAGTACTAACCACTGTGCTACTTTCTCACCCGTGTGCTAAACAGAAGTCTAAGTGTGCGAATTGTTACTGAGAGGTCTTGAAACAAGATTTCACAGGTAAAAATGGTTGTAAACTACAATGTGATCTCAAACTGTGTCTTGGTGATATAAATTAGCCTAATGTGCATGTAAAGTAACTAATTTATAAGATTTATAAAATAAGATTTTTAAACTAAATATAAAAATAAAAGTCATATATTCTCAAAGCAAGAATGAAAATTGTATTCATTGGACTCTTGCTTATTATATCACTCTCAAAACAAAATCAAAAAGACTTTTTTGTTGGATATAAGATTTTAAGACTTGGTTAAACAGACAATTTTTGCAGTGTTTGGTCCTTAACATGATTATTTGATAACTAAAGTTAACAAATGGTACACACTGGTCCAAAGAACAGTTTTCATTTCACTGTTGTTTGGATGAAATAATCAAAATGTGTAACTACATGGTAAATGGACTGGCTCTTATATAGCGCTTTTCTACTCTATCTGAGCACTCAAAGTACTTTCATTCACCCAATCACAGCAGCACGTTTTCTAGGTTGTTGAGTGCTTAGTATCTAACATTCATACTCCAATGGATGCATCGGAGAGCAACACGGGGTTAGTGTCTTGCCCAAGGATGCAGACTGGAGGAGCCTGGGATCAAACCACCAACCTTCCGGTTAGTACCTGAGCTGCTCTACCACCTGAGCTGCAGCCACCCCACATCAGCACCTATAGCACTAATAACAGTGCAGCGCTGTCACATACAACTTCAGTACATTCCCTTGCATTAACAAGACTGCACATTAAAAGAACCACAGTGACTTTTTGTCAAAAAAAACCCCTAGCTCAAAACTTTAACATAGACCTCGTATATCTTCTTCTTTTGGCTGTTCTCTTAGAGGTCACCACAGTGGATCGCCTGCTTCCATCTCACCCTATCCCTTCCATCCTCTTCTGTCACACCAACCCTCTGCATGGCCTCCTCTGAGGTCTTCCTCTTTTCCTCTGGACTGGAAACTCCATCTTCAACATTCTTGTATTGTTTGTCCAATATATCCATTCTCCCTCCTCTGCACAATAGCAACAAAGCACTTAAATACTTTGGTGCCAGCTTCAAAATAGCAAGTCATCATGATTATCTTATCTGATGACTCTTGACAAGACAATTTTTTGATGATGTGATTACAAAAGCTACATATTCTCTTTAGGCAGGTTATATGCATATTGCTTTTCATTGTATAATTTATCATTTAATATTTATTTCATTTTTCCAACCCACTCTTCTTGACTGCCAATAAGGACATTTGAGGAAGATTACCCTTTTCTTTTAAATACTGAATGTGTCTTTTAGTAATTCAAAGCCTTTTTGTATTTTCACCGTGGCTAATTTTAGAAATGACACAGTCAGTGCGGTTGAACAGCTCCTGTTACCTAAGCCTGAGTCACCAATCTTTACCTGTTTAGGTGGCACACACTCAGAAATGGGGGTTTTCCAAGCTTGCAAACAAAACCTCAATTTACAAGGACCAGGGCATCAGTGATCAAAGAGCCGGACAAAAGGGGGTGTGGTCCCATGGCTCCATTAGGTTGCCGCGGGAGACAGTCCCTGAGGAAATGTCGCCAGCGCAGCCCTGTCGTCAAGGAATAAATTACAGACTTGATGGGCAGGTAACTATCACCTGGACTGGCTTGCTCTCTCTGTTCTTGTTTTTGTTTTAGCTTTTGGTGTCTGGACTATGCTGTCCTCCTCTTGCAACCCTTTTTTTTACCCTCCCGTCCTTCTCTTTCTAACCACAGTTTCGAAAGCACGTGAACACCCCTATCCGTAATTTTTACTTAGGTGATTTCGAGTCTTTCTGTGTGTGTGTGTGTGTGTGTGTGTGTGTGTGTGTGTGTGTGTGTGTGTGTTGCATGGGCCATTTCCTGTTTCAACATGATGGTGTGGTTGTGTGCGTCAAAACAGATCCATAAATTGTGTCCCAAGTGTGGAAAATCACTGGCGCACAGCCCAAACCGCAAGCATGTCAAACACCTGTGAGATTAACTGGAAGACCAGCTATGAGCAGGGCTAAATTAAAATTTGAAACATTTGCAACGATCACATGAGGTTGTGTTATATGAACGAACTTTCATTAGATTTCTTTTCCTCTTTCTTTCCCACCCTCCCTTCCTGAATTGGTCCTAAATGAGGCTCTAAATTGCTTCTAACTGGTTTGGAGGCGTGATAGAAGTGTAGAATACCAAAATCAAGCGAGAAAGTGACATGGTTGAGGGCAAACAGGCCAGTGAGTTAAGATAGCAGGTCAAGAACCCTTCTTGGGAGAGAAGGGGAGCGAACATGAGCACAGGACCAGTTATAGGATCTGAGTGTACTTTACTGCCAGTTTGTTATGGTTCATTCACTTGTTCTGTAGCTCTTTAATCAGAGAACAAACAGTAAACTAAACAATGCGAACATCTCAGATTTTACAACACAACCAGTCTACATCAGATGTTACACAAACACAACATCAGAAAAATGTCCGTAGCAGTGTAAAAAATACTTAGAATATGAGTCATATGACGTTTAACCTTTAAAAATCTTCTGTCTATTTATCTTCAAGGAAAAAAAACATGATATGCCTGAAATGATTTAATTTTTTTTAAAGTCATGTCATTTTTAAATTCCCCTACAACTACCTTGAGAGTAGATAGCCTTTTTTCATGCTGGCTTGCAACCTGGAACACAATAGCACCGGGGAGAGTAATTAATTTTCCCAAAGGGACCATGTGAGAAACTGGGACTGTTGTGAAGGCCCACACCAATAAGGCTATAAAGAGATAAAAATGAATCATGAGCAGAACTGTGTGACCCCTTGGGAAAATTAATTGCTCAGTCTTGACATATAGCATGCTGTAATTATAGTAAAACCTTTGTGGCAGCTGTTTTGTTTTATTTTCTTAAATGTAGAGTATATTGTATGATGCTGTTAAGCATTGAAGTTGGTTGGATTTTTATCCATCATATATGTGTTTACATTCTCTCAAGCACCTCCAATTAGGTGACGTTTAAAAAAAAGTTCAGGTATACAGAACTTGTGCAAAGATGGCTCAGACAACTTAAATTGAAATGTGACAATTTCTCCACAGTGTATGAAAGGAACCTTCTTGCCAAATGTCATGCGACTGTATATACCTCAATGAGTGGGTTACGTTACTCGAAATGCCATTCATTGTATTTTGTAGGACGTTTACTGTTAATTTTTTTTTAGACATCCTCAGTTTGTTTTTAGTGTTCTTGCACAATACTGTATTTTTACTTCCACGCGTCCCCTGTGAACTGTGAGAAAATGATATTTGAACAAAGGTTTAAGGGGAATCTCATATTTAAAGATTCTTATTTGACTCGTCATTGCAGTCAAAACAGTATCACTTCCTCTTTCTATTCATTTTTTATATCCAAATGATTTTCAATATCTCCATTTACATATGTGTTGTTTCTTTTTCATTCTTAGTATGTCTGTGATGTTCATCTAAAATTTGCAATGACTTCCATCAGAGAAAGCACAGAGGCTCGTGTTTATTATAACTATCATCATCATGATAAATACTTGACACTGTAATTTTAATATTCATATTAAATTAAGCTCGAGTCTATTCATTCATATCTTTCACTACAATGTAACCACTTTAATTTTTATTCCTATTTTATATTTAGTCTGTTTTTGATTTCCATTGTGTTATATTGCTTTAAATGATTGTATATTAAAATGAAAATATATTAGTAAAAAGAATTCTGTGGTATTGTAATGCAGAACAATCCAATGCAAAGTCTTTGAAACATGCTTCATCTTTGCCTACTTTCCCTTACGTCTTAACTTTTGAAGATGTTTATCCCATATTCTTTCTTTAAACCTTTTTCCTCTTTCTCCACTTCTCTCTCGCTTTGACAGCTTGTCTCTTGGGAATACAGGGATTGTGTAATGCTAATCGGAGCAACACGGATTACAATCAGCACATACACACACATCTGTCACAAAGGCAGTTAATAAGTCAATATGTTGACATTGCTCAGGGCCACAGAAGTGCCCCTGTGGGGAACAGTTTGTGATTGTGCATAATCAATTTTAAAGAAACACAAATAGTTATCTGCCAGTCTGTGTAGTCTTACCTTAATCACTTTGAATTGATACTGATGATATCAAATCACGCACAACTTAAAGTTTCCAATGTTTAGGTGTCTTTTTCATACAGTAATTCAGGTGATAACTGCTGGGAACAGCTATTAGTTTGTTTAGTATGACTAAAGATACAAAGATGCATATTTACTTAATCTTTAAATAAGTTGTGGAAACTGACCCCGCAGTCAAGAGTGCCTGTAAATTTCCAAAGTTTACCAAATTAAGCTGCCATGGCTCAGGAGAAGAACAGGTCATCTACTAATTAGAAGGTCAGTATTTTGGTCCCCAGCTCCTTTAGTCTGTATATCAGCGTATCTTTGGGCAAGATGCTTAACCCTCAGTTGCTCTAATAGAGCAGAAAAGTGTTATATAACTACCAATCAATTGACCAGAAATCAAGTTAGCTTTCTGGGGAAACTATGGTTCAGTTGTTACAGTGCGTGGGCAGCTAAGGACTGTCTGTGTACCTGTATAGAGTGTCTCTTGTCAGATGGAATCAGTTTCAAAATATGTGGTATAACAGATCTGTGGGCTGCTGTTATAGAAGAATGACGTTGTAACCTACAAAGTGCTTAAGTGAAACTGAGTGTTAAAAACAATGAAAAGTATCCACTCTCTGTATTTTCCATGTTTCAGTTTTTATTTAGTTTTCAATCTTTGATATTTTTTGTGAGCTTCACCCATTCCTCATGAACTCCACCGTTGCCTTCATAACTGTTCTGGCCCATTTGTGGCAAAATCAACATTTACAGCCTCATCCACGTCAAGCCATGGGTAGATTTTTGAGAACTGCACAAGAGCACTTGTTGGAATCCTCTCTCAATAAACTCTCCACTGGCAAATATTTCCACAAACATTCACAACTGCTGTACTGTAAATTAACCATCACTCTGGCCAGGCATGCAAAGATGTAAAAGAGAGCAGGATTTGAATTTCTTACAGCACGAGCTGAAAAGAAAAAAGGTAATGAAAATTTGGTAAACTTCAAATGTAAATGTCACTGGGTCTAAACCCTAAAATGTTTTGTCATCATGACATTAACAGAAAACTGAGCACTGGTGCTTATTTTGACATGAAGCCATCACACCCAGAAGCCATCAGATTAGTGGAAGGAAGTTTGATGTTTGATAACTGGCTTTCCAGAAGTAGAATATGTTTTTCAGATTTCCAGTAAAGTGGAAAATCAGGGTTTACCAGCCTGGGATGATGCAGCAATTCTTGAGGCAAATTTTGAGGGGTCTTGTTTCTGCTTCGCAAAGTGGTTAAAATGTGTTTAGACTTTCCTCTCTTCCTTGCTTTTACTTGTTATAATGGACAGAAAGAACAGACTACTTTGTTTTAGGTGGCTAAAGCAGAAGAGGCTAGTAAGTACTTGGCTAAATGGCTTCAAAAGCATTCAGTCGGCTGATTTACTGCAGGAATGAGTTCAGAACGAGAATAAGATGTTTAGAGTGGCTGCCTCTTCAAAAGCAATGAGTGATTTGTAAAACCATGTAAAACCAGACCAGGCCAAACTCAAGGCCAAAATCCAGCCCCATTTTACACTGTGAACTTTAACCCCTGAGGCCAAAGAGGAAGTGCTTAGTAAATAGACAGGGAGGAGGGACAGTAGATAGTAGCTAAAGCTGATTCAATCACTGCATCGTGGGAAACGCACACAAACAGCCACTTTGCCTTCAAGACAAAAACACAGGAAGGATCATCTAAGTGGTCGTTACCATGGAAGCAAGGACCGCCGCCCGAGCCATAACCCTGGTTGTATGTGAACTTTTACCTCAGAACTTGTGACTGTGTGCGTGTGTGTGTTTGCAGCACACAGTAAGGAAATTCACTTTGGCGCAGATTTCGGATGAACTCACAGGACCTCTCCCAGCTCAGCATGTGGTCCAACTTGAGAAAGTGGAAGACACAAACACACTTCAAACGCACACACGCTTTCTTTCAACAGCGCTCTTCAGATGACAAAACATTTCCTCACTGTCTCCACATGAAATTTTCCGACCTCCTCTCTGCGTTGATGGATGTAGCCATGGAGCTGGTCAGCACTGTGTGTCGGAAGTGTTTTCAGGGTTTTATGCACTCTGTGTTTGGACTGTGGCCTCTTGTTAACGTCCCTCTGGCTACAAACACACTGACATGTGATTTATGGAAATGAGCCATGGAGGAAACACAGTGGGATAAATCAAATGCACCCAACCTATGCAATGTCTTTCACTTTGTATGTGTGAGAGAGAAGGTAAAAGAGAAGAAAACTAATAAAAAGAGACACAGAGGGAAAGTGTGTAAGATTGATGGGGTTTTTCCTCTTTTGATGTTGCAACAAAGTTGGGAAAGGGGCTGTAAATCCACATGCACATGGAACAAGAACTAGAGTGGGTCAGAGATATTACCTATAGGCTCCAGAGTTGGTTGATGTTTGATCAACGAGCTCTTTCTCACAAAGAAAGTTAGTTTTGCACGTTTTGTCACAAAAACAAACATGCCATACTGTTTAAGGATATGGAAACGGTGCATATGGAGCATTAGAATGACTGAGCAAAGAACCATTGTCTTCAGAGACCCAAGATAACACAGTTTGAGAGGCATAAAATGTAAGTTTTGCACCAACAATTTATTTCCCAAAGGTCTCTCAGCCAAAAAACTCAGCATGTCTTAGTTTCCTGTGCAGTGTGTCCTTAAAAAATGGGGAAACTGGACAAATGGAGGACAAAAATGAAGTGGAAGGCCTAAAAAAAGAGTATCTGAAAGTCACGTCCAAAAATCTGAGCAAAAGTTGATCCATCTCCAGTCAATGAAGTCTAATCAGAAATGGTCTCAGTGAAAGGGTGGCTGTCAAGAAGCCATTGGTAAGGAAGGGAAACAGGGAGAAAAGGCCAAAAAGAACTAAGCTAAAAATCAGTCTATGTATGTATCTCGGGCAAGAGGTCTGACCAACAAATGTCTACAACCGTCTGTAAAACATGGTGGAGGATCTGTCATGGCTACATTTCAGGTTTTGAAGATTTTGCCAAGACTAATGGAATGGATGGAATTAATTCAGAAACATTAGGTCAGATCTGGAAAGAACCAGATCTTTGACACTGCAGTAAAAGCATACCTGGATAGAAAAACACACAGTTGAAGACTACCAGCCATGCACTAGCCTCCCCAGAGCCTGAGCTTCAACAGAGAACAGAACAAAAGGAAGCCAACATCCAAAGAAGAGCTTTGAATGTCCTTCAAAAAGCCAGTAGAACTATTCCTGAAGACTACTTAAAGAAATGTCAAGAGAGAGTTCAACCTGCACTGAAGAATAAAGGTGGTCATACCAAATACTGACTTTCAAGTTCAACAGAATTGTACAAACTCTGTTTTTGTCTTATTTTCCACAAACTGCTGCTCCAGTTCCCATTTTCATAGGAAAATATAAAGCATTGACTCAAGCTTTTGCACTGCTCTGTATATACGTTTGTCAGTCACCATTTATTTTTAGCAAAAACTATGAAAGGGTTAAAATGGGTCATAATAAAATCACTGTAGTCCTTAAGACAGAGGGGCTAGACCAAGTGCAGTGTAAACGACTCTCTCTTTATTTATTAAGCAAAGTTCAGTGCTCTTCAGACTGTAACTGGAGCACATGCCTGATTCATAAACAAGACCTAAGACACGTATTTCACTAGAATCCTCAAACGTTTCCCGTGCTCTTCACTTTTGCAATTACAGAAATTATTTTTCCATTGTTTATGACCAGAAGCTCCTCTTGACCCTCTTTGATTTAATTTGGTGTATTCCCTCTAAACTAATCATTAATATTCCTTTTACATAGCAAGAAGAAGTTGTGTAGTGATGCATTCACCAAGTTCTACTTAAAGAAAGCCCTTTTAAGTTTACCTTCATCTAGACCCAGCTCGGATCACAACACCGACCATTATCTGCTTAACCTGGGTGATTTCAAGGAAGCCAATGTAAAGTGACCTTCAACAGCCTCTGTGTATGTGTACGTGTGTACAGAGATTGATAGTCATCCTTAACTTACAGGGTTTAGGCTCTAGCTTGGGTAAAAGTAGGCTAATATCACACTGAGAGGAGTGACCTTGGTCACGTTGCAAACTGTGCAAAGAACCTGTTGACCCCTCATCAGCCAGATTACATTGGATGACTGGAGGAGTGGTGGCCAAGAGGATCTCACATGATGTTTACTAATTTGTTTTGTAACCTCCCAATCTTTGGGAAGATGTAAGGTTGCTAGGCTGTTACTTTGGTCAATACCGCAGCTTCTACAGCTTTTCAATTATTATACACTAACTTGGCAGCACGGTGGTGTAGTTAGCACTGATTCCTCACAACAAGAACACTCCTGAGTTTGACTCAGGAGTTGCGTGGGGATTTGCATGATTTGCATGTTCTCCCCATGTCTCTGTGGGTTCTCTCTGGGTACTCCCACATCCAGGTTCATCCAGTAGGAAAGTTATGTTATGACTACAAAGTCTGTCTTAAGTATCCGCAGGTGTAGATCGAGGCAAAAAGAGCATCAGTGGAGTTTTGTTCCTTTGGAGATCAACATGGCAGTCATGGAGGCACGCGACCGACAGCCAAAGTCAGCAGTCCACCTCCTGAATCAGTTAAACTAACAAAGAGTAATGCAAGTAGAGCAGATAAAACAATGCATATAAAGCAAAAGCATGTTTTAACACATTTTAACCAAGTAAAGAAAAAATCTGAATTGCATTCACAGAGCAAAACATGTCCACACTGAGCTCTTCTTAAATTTTTTACACTTCACACAGTTACACTGAAGTGTAACTGGCATCTACTTTGGGGTTGGGGGCTGGAGTTACCTGCAACCAGAGGATAATTTCCAACTTTGAATAGTTTTTTTCATCACTGTTGTAAAAGCTACATAATTAAAAAAGAAAATAAATGTGGTCAAACTTACTTACTTAGTCAATAAATTACAATTACCTATTAAAATGCTGGTGATGTATACAAGGCATAGGCTTTGAGTCATCAGTTAGCCTGATGCTCTGTAAGATATACACATACACATGCTTTGATATAGCCATCAACATGTTTCAGTATTTTCCAAGGAAAATAAAGAAATGAGGGTTCCACCAGATCCAGGTCCATGTTTATTATTTTTTTACCTAATTCTGTACTTATGTTTTTACATGTATGGCTGATTTTGTCCAGCACCGTCCATGTGTAAATGTGTTTACCCCTATGTGTGTGTGTGTGTGTGTGTGTGTCTATGGGTGTGTCCAAAAGGATTAATCAGAGAAGGCCTTGTCCGGGATAAATTTGTGGCCCCTGGCCTCCTATTTCATCGTGAGTCTGCTGGCCTTGGGCCACTGATGAAACCCACCAAGGTTAACCAGATACAATCATACACACACATACACTCACACATCATGTCCTCCTTCCTTTCCAACCCTTCATTTTTTTTTCCTGCTTTTCAAGATTGTAAACATGATTATCTCTTCCTGAAATGGAAAGTCACGTTCAGTTTACAACGATATCAACATCACATTCCTTGTAATCTGGGCAATACCTCCCAGTAAAAACATGTATTAACAGTTACACTGGTCAACATCCTCCTTCTACATACATCCTCTATCCTTTCATTTTTAAACAATTTACTCTTGAGTCCACACTGAAAGGGAGTTGAGTAACAGAGGAAAGACATTTAATGTGAATGATATAGCTGACCAAATCATCACCAAAATAACATCTATTCTCTTATTCTAAGCACATATAGTCTGTTCATAACAATGTTTTTTTTTTCTTGCTTCCTGTTTGCATATGATGTTGGGAGTATCATTTCCAGTACGACCAGTATCAAACATGTTTAATAGGTCCTTCAACCTCCACTTGATCTTTTTATCCTCTGACCATCAACAAAACTGACAAAGCCTGGAAATGACTTGGTCCAGCATGGTCTGACTATGGCTCCACTTTAGTGTGTGTCAGTGCATGAAGAAATGAATGGCTTCATCACACTGCAAATGTATATCTAACCCAAGTTTGCCTTAATGCTGTTATAAAGAGAATGGCTAAAAAGAAAAAAAAAGAAAAGAAAAGATCTCTTCCTCTTAAGAGTGAAAGCATGCACAGCAAATTTCACATGAATCTGGCTCTAGTTTTGTGGATATTTTTGTCCCAGACAGAGAGACAGATGTTTACAGTCCTAGTTTGCTTGTAATTTGTCTGGCTCGACTGAGATGAACCACAAAAATAGAGTAGAAAAGAGGGAGGAGTATATCTTGGAGAGTAAAGGAAAGTGGAATAGAGTGATATATACATTCATGGCAAAATGAGGGCTTGGCACAATGGAAAGAGGGAGAGAATGAAAACAAAAGAAGGCATAAGACTGAGCGAGGAAGAAATGAAAACAAGGAAAGAGAAAGAGAGAGATAGGGGACAGATTTCCCAGGGGGTGCGGGACGGGGTAGGGGCAGCTGGCCGCTAAGAGCCGTACACGTAGACACACACTGGGCTCATTAATTAGACTTCATTAGCAACTGTCGGATGAGACTAATCAGGGTGTGTTACTGTTAGAGATTTAGGGAAGCCGTCTGTGTGTGCGCGTGTGCGCGTATGTGTATATGTGATTTACTGCTGGGGCCCAGCTGAGTATGTATAGTGATCAGAGGCCCAATCAGACCCCATAACACACACACACACTAACACACTCATCAGGTCAGATGATGCAATCTGTCATCCGTTTAGATGCCGCAGGTTGTCAGTTAAACAGCAGGTTATACTTGTGTGTGTACGTGTGTGACCTTGTGTGAATGACAGCTCCATTACAAATGATACACATACTGTATGTATCATCCCTTCTGCTAAATATTATTCCTCACCAGGTGAATCTATGGGTTTAAAAAAAGGAAAGAACAGGCTTGAACACCATGAAACACCATGAAAAAACTGACGTGATGGATTTACACGTACACTCTGTATATTTGTGTGCTTTTAGAGGAATAACTAATTAATTGTGATTCATATACAGGAATGCAGATTTTTCTCTGCAAATGAGATCTAAGTTTACTGGCACTGTTTATGACTGTTTATGATGAAATGCAAAAGAGATTTATTTGGAAATTGAAAGACATTTACTGGAGTCAGGGTGTTTTCAATATTTATCATCATGTGAACAAATGAGGCACTTTTCCTGACATACATCTGGAAATACTAAGTGCGGCGGTGCTAAAGCCCAAAAAGATGAGGCATCGAGTGCAGAATTACGTGTGGTCATACGTGCTAATATGTCTAATGCAAAATACACCTGTCTGTCACATGTAGACTGCATTTACATGGAGCATTTTAATCTTCAATTAAATGTCTTTACACTTCAAGTCATATAATAACACTTTTATACGGTACTGTTATTTTAAAGGCCACATACAGCAAAGCAGAACAAAGGCACTGTATCTATGTGTCTATTACTCACATTGGTAGCACATTAGGGACTATTTTGGGGTTAAGTACACTCTGACATGCAGACTACAAGACAGCAGTATTAAATCACCAAACTTTCAAATTCATGGATAAATTTTAGATTAACAATGACAGTCAGTGAATGAACAGTTGAAAGAAAAGGCAAAAATCAGACTGAGGTATCAACCCATTATCTAACCACTGCTTTCCCAGCTGAGCTGCAGTGGAGTATGCTTGTGAGACTGTTATAAGAAATAGTAGTATATATAAAGTGCATGTCAATTTATTGGTTTTAACTAAACTATAAAGCATATTTGGTCGACAGATCGCTGCCTAGTCACTCAAAGCTTCACTGGGAATTAGTTATCCCAGCGACCATCAAAACATAGCAAAAGTCATACTTCTTCAGCGGTTCTGCGCTTGCTCAGCTGTGACTATCGCATTAAGGAAAAATGTGGTAGACTTCAGAGTCAAAATTAGTCCGGTTGTTACTCATTTCTGCTGTTGTGGTTGCCATTAAAAAGACAGACTCTGGGGTTGCTGTAAGTAAAATCCAGCAACTGTTCAACAGTCTCTGTTTTTTGCTTATCCTTTGGCGTTGTTCATTCACTGACTGCCATAGTTAATCCAGTGTTTATGCCATTTAGTCACACACTCATGTAGTCCATCAGGTTGAGAAAGCATACATGCATGTGCTGAGTTTTTCACAGATACAGATGTGATTTTGTCAGTTGTTATGTTGGCCCGCTCAGAACTTCACACTCCAATGAGAGTCGAATGCCAGAGTGGAAACACACACGGACACAGAACATAAATAGAGTATACATGCACACTCTTTTTCACTAGTTACAAATTAGCACGCATTGATATAGACTTACGCACGAACACGCACAGACTAAGAAAGCAACAGGCTCTTTTTACAAACACAGAAAGACAAATCATCCTCTTCACACTCCGAGAGTGACAGATCGATTCCCACTACAGCTGCTGCTCAGACAGGTGTGTGTGTGTGTGTGTGTGTGTGTGTGTGTGTGTGTGTGTGTGTGTGTGTGTGTGTGTGAGTGCGCATGTGAGATGTTCCTCGTTTCATACTTAAAAAGAAAGACAAGCACTCAGAGAATTTTCTCTTCCTCTTTCCTCCTCTCTTCTTCATTTCAGTCTGTCTCTCTAGGATTTTCTGTTTCCAGTTTAAACTGTAAAGAACGGAATGTTTTTTATTTATTATGTTTCTTTTAGTTAAATTAGTCTATGGTTTACAGTTGTTGTTTGTCAAGTTTTCTTTTAAATATTTATGAAATGTTTGTGTATACAGCTTCAGTGATGTAAGTGTTGCTTAACTGCATTTTACATTTATGCTTCCCATTTTCCATTTATAGAAGGGGACAAAATTACCACCCACCCACCAACTGCCATGACATTGGTGAACTAGTGAAAAATTCTACTTTTGCAGAAGAGACAAGCCAGATTGAAGTATGCTGAGAACAACTTGGTAAAAGATTGTGTGCGCAAGTACATCTAGAACTGTCTAGTCAAGATGGAAGCAATCACAAAGAAAGAAGGATATGGTAGGATCCTGAAAGAAAACCTCAAGCAGTCAGCAGCAAGAACCGGGTCTGGGATGTTGTTTTGTCTTTCAGTACAACAGTGGCCCAAAACGTATGTCTCTCCTGGTGAAGAACTACCTCCAGAAGAACACAGTGTACGATGTTGATTCAAGCCCTGACTTGAATTGAAAATGTATTGGTTGAACTAAAGACTAACATCCATACCAGAAGACCATGAAAGCTCAAAGAGCTTGAGAGAGTTGTCAGAGAAGAATTTGTTAGGATTGTTCGGGAGATGGGCATGAGGCTTGTTGAAAACTACAATAAACAACTACAGGATGATAAAAATGAATTGACAGTTAGCATCAGGGGGACTAAGAATATCTGATCCTGATAGTCTTTGGGGATTTTTGTGAAATATTTTTTTCTGTGTGCAAAGTAAAATAATGTCCAAAACAAAACTAGAATCTTTGGAAAAGCTGTGTTAAAAATCCTTTGCTCTGTTTAACAGCACGTTGGGGCTAATAATTATGTCCTGAGCTGTATAAGTATTTTATTATTATTATATGATAATTTATATATACATTTTATTTTAGTATGCATTTGCCAAACCTTACATTTCTGTGAATAAGTAAGTCAAGATCAGACCTTTACAATCATCATGTTATTGCCTGATATTAATTTAAATTAATCATTTCTTTAGCCTTTAAACTGGAGTCTGAAGACATGCCACACAGCCCACACTCGCCCCCTCTCCCATCACCTTGACTTGTGTATTCAGTTGCAGACTTTTATTGCCTGTAAAAGCAGCGTGAGGACCGCTGTCACCTTTGACCCCTGCTACAAGACAGGAATAGAGACGCCATCAGAGTTTGCACACGCCAAGTTCTTTCATGTCCTCACTTCTGTGTGTTCATGGGTGTGTGCTGCCTAAAACTATAAAGCTTAAGTAGGATCATTATTTAAAAATGTTATTGAGAGAAATTAACCCCAGAATTTTTGATTTGCATTTATAAAGACAATCATTTTCATCAAAACATAAGTTACAGCGTTCTAAATTTTCTATAGCTGTTTGGAGACATCACTTTGAGCTCTGCTACCTGGTCTGTAATGCTTAGCGATAGCTGATAAACTCAAGGTTTAAGTTCAGTGCAATCCTAGAAAACTGATGCTTTCTGGAGACATCTGTTCACATGAAGCAAACCACGGCTGTTGTAAATGTAATTTGTTAAGGAATGATAGATAGCAAGATAGCCTTCTCCAGGTATTCAAGGTGCAAAAAGGTTATGACGACTGGAATAGAAATCTTTGAAATAGTTCAGGCTACAAGATAAAGCACATCCACTCTCATTAAGGCACAATGTTCAAAGAGCTTGTCTAATTAAGCCCCGCTTAACTACTACAGATTTTTGTAATTGCTTAAATTAGCAATTACCTTGTTACAACCTTACAACCTTGTTCCCTGCTTATATCTGCTGCAGAAATACGTTAATATGGTAATAATGTTAATATGTTATGTGTTATATACATTGATGTACATGCTTCTGCTGATTAACTTAATTGTTCTTCATTGAAGTCCATGAGTCTCTCCGTGTGCGTGTGTGTGTGTGTGTGTGTGTGTGTGTGTGTGTGTGTGTGAAGTGAAGGTGCTTTAGTGCTAAGCAGAGAACAGATGGGTGTGAAAGCCGATCTGCACTGTGGCTGATCGAGGTTGAGGCAGAGGAGAAGGAGGAAGAATTGAAAATTGACAGCAGTAGCATAGCTTTCACTGCCAACATCAGTGTGCGCGCGTGTGTGTGGTAAAGAAGCAGCTATAAAAAGACTAGAGTTACTGAACACAAGGTGGGGTGAAAAAAAGGAGAAAGAACAACAATAGCTGATACTCACACATACTCTTGGATGCACTTTGACCCCTTCAGCTGCCGTCGTGCTTGCTTTGGGCTTCATGCCGCACGACAGGTGAGCTAGCTAACTGACGGCCGTTTGGGATAGCTGGGACGCATCGCATTACACAAACACACACTCACCCACACCGACAAAGAGGGTTTAAAGCATTCATATGTACATTCATACACAGTGGCACAAGGCCAGGGCCGGGTCGGGGCCGACACAAACCCACACACACACCACTCCCCGCATTCCTACATGTGTCAGTTGTGTAATTAAAAGGCTAGCACCTCTTTGTCACTCTCACTGTGACACACACTGATCCACCATCAATGGATTTAGCTGCGGTTAAAAAAAGAGGACAACATATAAACACGCCAGAAAGATATAAACACAAAGACACTACATAAAGCTACCTTTATGAAAGATGTTTTAGATTAGTTTGTAAATTTACCAGATATATTTTAAATATGAACTTTAATCAGATGTTTACACAAAACCAGCCTTGGCACACTGAGGCGGCGCTCAGCGATTCATCGTCCATGAGAGGAAGCAACAGAGAGCTCTCTGATTTGCTGTCTAATCATTTGTTTAGTATAGTTACTGTTTATTTTAGCCACGTTTCAGATTTGTTCTTTTCGTTTTCTTTATTTGCTTTATTCTTTTTGGGGGTGTTTCTACCTGTTTTTACCTCATTTGAATTTACCTGCACAACATTTGAGGTAAGCACTTCAAACAAGCAGGAAATCCCAACGCCAGGTAAAACACGTCTGTCACCTGGTTGAGAAGAGCTTACTGTTTAACAGTTCTTTGAAAAAATATGTTTGAACATGGTGTTATGCTTCTTAAGGATTAAGTCAGACAATATGGTGGCATTTCCTTCTTTCGTTGTATAACAAACTAACACACAGCAGGCTGTTGGCAGCTTTCCAGTAAATACTACAGCCTGATGTAATGAATAAATGAGTGATAATGTTGCAGAGCTGCTGGCATGCTACCAAACAGATTGTGTGTGTGTGTGTGTGTGTGTGTGTGTTTGTGGATGCACTGTACAATATAAAGGTCACTAAGGGTTTAGTCGGGCTTCTGGGGGGAAAAGAAAAAGGAAAAAACACTGGTCTTTTGAGCATTTTACACAAAGTGTTTTCAGATGGTGGGTAATTACTCTGATGTTATTAAAAAATCTTCCTAATAAAATACCTTGGCAGGGTTGAGTTGTTCAGTCTAAAGTCATCAAATATCATAACACATGTTTATTCAGTCTCAAATGGCTGACCAATAAAATGTTAAATAACAGTTTTTCTTTGTTTATTTGTGTTTTATTTGTGTTTTATTTTTTCCATTTGATGCTCTTGGTAATTGTATAAGAACTTTCCCATTTTTAAATGTAAAATCCATAAAGTATAGTTTTTAAGGAGTAAAATAGGTTATCCAAGTGCCACACCTGGAAAGTTTCTGCTCTGGTGTTGTGTGCTTCCATACAAAGCACATGAGACCAAACGTGTCTTTTACCAGCTGCCTGACATTTATGTTACAGTGCCGTCAGTTTGTAAGTTCTAAAGAAGTTTTACTTATTGCAAGAATCTGTTCCCCTTAGAAACAGAGCATCACTTAGTTCTTTATCATTTTAGGGTCAATATTTCATATAAATAGTTTCAGCGTGTGTATTTAGACTAAACAGAAAATGTGCCTCAACCCCCCTGAATTTAATTTCCATACTAATGATTACAAAAAATGGAGCAAAATACAGAAAATACATTGTAAGTTTTAGAAAGTACTTTATCTGAGCTGAATACAAGACAGAAGAGGATGCTCAAATGGACTCAAACATAAAACAAGGCCCCACTTGGAGCACCATTAGGGCTGCTTACATCATGTTATATTTAGAATCCATTGCCATATTCGGTGCTTGAATGAAAAGCTGGGACCAAAAGGTTTCTCATCCACTCAGTTTCCTTCAGCAGAAAGAAATGTCAAATTAATGGCACCATCAGAGAAGTTTCATCAGTGAGGACATGCTCAAGTTTCTTTGTTCAGAACAATATTAAAAGAATATTTATAACAGAAGATAATCTTCATGTAAGCAGCCACGTCTCTCACTTTGCTATTCTATAGGTGATAAAAAATGACTGATGGAAATATTTGTCTTCTTCCTCAGTCTGGCTGTTGATAAAAGCTGGGTGAGGCCATGAAGTTCTGAGCTCATTACTGTTGATAAATAACAGAGTAATAAAGCAAAGAGGCTGCGCGATACACAAACACAAAGTGACAAAGTGGACTTTACATATGGAGCCAGACACTCTGTCTCCGTACAGCTCTGTCATTTCTACTGTGTGTAACTCTGTTCATTACCTGTTTGTAATTGGGGTTGGGGTCAGGGTGTGGCTGTGTGTGTTCTCACTTAAGTGTGTGTGTCCCTCCGTGTGTGTCTGTGCAAAAGATTAGAATCAATTTGGACCCTCAGCTGTTTCACCCTCCTTCCCACCCATCTTCTCCATGCCTCTGTCTGTGTGTCTGTCTGTCACCTTGTTACCTTGTTATTGCAGTGCTGGTGGGTCCCTTTGGTCACTGTGTGTGGGTCAGTTTAGTCAAAGTGTGTGTGATGTGTTTGCAGAGTGTGTGGTAGATTGGAGGTAGGGGTGAGGGGATGCGGTTGGTCGAGCAGAAATCCCTAATAAAAGTTCAGCCTTACTTGTTTTATTTACTCATTTGAATTACGATTAAAAGTCAGATTCTGGTGATGTTCGGGGAATTTGTTCATTGACCCTAAAAACAGAAATAAAATAATAATTAAATAAAATAAAGCCCTTTGTAGTCTTGAAAATATCTAGTAATAGTTTAGATCTATGTAGGTTTACAAATGAAATCAAAGAAAAGAGTCAAATAAAAAGAACACCAAAAGTTCCACCTACCCTTCTCGAACCATTCCTGCATCCACTTCTCTACTACTGATCTGTTATCACAGTCTATGGTCCACACAGTTTCTATTTTAACAGAAACTGCTATGTTTTTAAATAGTCCCCCCCAAAATCTGTTATTTAGTTTTTAGTTGCACATTTTGAATGCTTTTTAGGTATTGGGGAGGATATGGGAATTTTGCTAATAAATCTGGGGTAAAACAATTATAATTGCATATATATTTTTTAACCAAGCCCTCTACTTTTTTTTATATTTTTGTCAATTCTTTTGTCAATTTTCTGCACTTGGAAAGAGTAGAGGAAATTCTGTTTAGTCTAAGTGTATCTGTTTTCACAGTAAACTTCAACAGTGAGTGCAAACCAAATTTTAGACAGCAAATTGAGAAGATACGCAAGTGTTTGTGTGATTGTTTTAATCCAATAGTCCACTAACTGGGAGTTTGTTTTTTTGATTGCCAGCTCATTCACTCCATGTAGTAGGTCAGCATCTTTTCCTAGGCACTAAAACGTTTGGGAATGTGTCATCAGTGTTAGTGTGTGAGAGAGTGTAACCGCTCTACGTGTAGCAAAAAAATTAAAGGACTGAATGTTAGTGTGTGAATAGTGAAATGTGGCTTCTAGTGTTAAGTGCTTTGAGAAGACAAAAAAAATCCAAATGACCCAAAGAAAAAAATTACAAAGAAACTACAGAACCGGATCTCTTGGTGAGGTCTGAAGTGAGTCAGAGCTGCCACACAAACACACTCTATAAACAAACACAATATGTTACAACTACTGAAATCTGTACCGCCTGCACATTACACACATAGAATGAAAAAATACAGACATGATCTCACTTGTTCAGAACTGCAGTAGAGGGAAAATGCTGCTGCACAAGATACTGAAAACTGAATAGTCCCCACTTAGATGCATAAAATAACGCTGTGTGTAAATGCGTAAATGTAGCTTGTAGTAAAAATCGCTTTGAGTCCTCTGTTAGACCAGGAAAAGGCTACAAAGTATCAGTGGCTTTACCATTTACACCTGCGGATGTCAGTATCAATTCTTTGTTTTCTGTGTTCTGTCACTTCAGGAGAAAAGCAGGCTGATGGATGAATAAACTGTTGAGTGAAGAGGCTATAACATGGATTACCAACACCTTACTTGTGATGAAAAGCACCATAATGAAGCACAATGCGGAAGTGGCTCAATCCCTATTTAGGTCTATTCAGGCCGATGAAGGAGAACAAATAAAGATTTGTCACGTATGTATCACAATATACTTTTTCTGCAGCAGAATGGATATACAGCCTTGCTCAATGGACCATTAGAGGGAGCTTTTTCTGGATGGTAGAACTTGAACCCTTTATCAGTATCACTGCCTATATAAAACTGAAGGCATGCACGTGAGTCATACTAGACTAACAGGCCTTGTTTTAGAGCAGAGTTTCGACAGGGTCTCCAGCTAACATAAAGACAGTGACTATGATCTATGTTGAGTAGATCTGATAAATATATATGTATATATATATAAATATATACATATATATGTTGCTGATATATTTTGAATGTCTCTGGTAACGAGGCCACTGCATGTCTCTCACTAAAGGTTAAAGGTAAGAGCTTACCAGGTTTGCTCAACAGGGCTGATACGAGCAGTAAGGAGGGCTTCACGAGAATAAAAATGTTCCCTTGTTAGCTGTGTGTTTGTGGTGGTTCGTGGTGACCTGGTGACATATTTTATCAGGGTGTTGCAGGACCGGCCCTTGGCCTCCATACTTTCTATTTCACAAACTCTCTATCTGTCTGTGTGAGTGTGTGAGTGTAAACAATGCTCACCTTGTTCCGAGACCATAAAGCTGCTGTGTTTTATCAGTGATTGATTGCTCTGGCCTCAACCGAGGCATTAGCAGCTTCCATATCTCCAGGTCCTAACTGCTGAGTATGTGTGTGCCTGCTTGTGCGCACATGCGTGAGGAGCATGTGTTCGCTGATGAGCCGATGACTACTCGCGGTGGTTTGGTCGGCTGCATGACTCTGTGTTGTTTTGTTGAAAGCCTGTGCTACCTGTGCTGATATTTTGATGGTGTCTGTCACATGCCCAGTTGTGTTGGTCTTTTTATGTGTCTGCATATAAACCTGTGTATCTGTTTGTGCATGCCTCGGTGCGTGTGCAGCAGTTTTGTGAGCTGGCATAGGTATGTGGGTTTGTGTCTATGTCACTCTGTTCAGTGTGCATGTGTGTGATGCAGGTTAATGATTGCATGGTTTGGTGTATGTGTGGCTTCCTGTGGGTTTAAACCTAGTGATGATGGAGAGAGCTGGGGTTACACCGGGACATGCAGACTCTCACACAAAAATACATGCTCACTGCAGAGTAACAAAGTGAAACTGAAGTGAACTTTTCCTCTAATAGCTGTTCCCTGAACTCGGAGGTCAGATTTTCCACTAACTGCACTGTCTTCTCAAAGTGTTACAACAGAAGACAAGGATGTGTGGTTTTATTTCTCAAATAACACGATGAAAAGGCTAAGACAAACCATGTGTTTTCACTCTCAGCCATCTGAGACAAAAAATGAGGTCTTAAATATATTGTTGGTGTCTGTAAAAATGACTTTAAGAGAAGTTAAATGGTCTGTACTTACATAGCACTCAAATCCGTTAATTGTTGCAACTCTCATTCACACAAGCACTTTTTTTCTTCACCTAAGCACATTGCCTAACATTCATACTGCAATAAATGCATCAGAGGAAACTCATGATTAATTATTGTTGGTCTTGCCTAACAATACTTCAACACGCAGACTAGAGAAGCCAGGGATCGAACCACCAGTCTGACTAGTAAATGACCCAGTCTACCTACTGAGCCCCAGCTAATAATGAGACTGTTGGAGACTGTTTTAAGCCATGGATGAATCCACAATAAACTCTACTGCGTGTGCTCTTGGTATTAAAGTAAAATATCACCCACATCCACTGTGTTGGTCACTGATTTTTAGAAAACAGACTAGGTTTGTTAGACCCTTTTTTTAAATGGTGTCTTTTTAGACTTTGTTTAATTTTTTAACAGTTCTCTGATTCAAGATAGGAGCCTTAACTTAGTAGGATTTGGTGAAGAAACCAGTATAAGCACACAGACAACAAGCAAACTTCATATGAAAGAGTCTTGCCCAACTTCAAACTCACAACCATCTTGCTGTGAGTAGATACTTCAATTTACTGAGCCACTGCACTGCCTTGGTTCATGGTCAATATGGAAAATACAGAAAATGACCAAACCTCTCACACCTATGTTATGATAAGAACATTTCTTAACCAGTTTTGATGATTCTGGTTTAATTTAATCAAGCCAAACTGCTCAAAATAACAAGATTATGCAAAGTTTCCTATCACAGAAGGTAACACGGACTGATTGCCTGTATGTATACAGGGATAATGTTTACTGCTGTGTGTAATCATCTCCTAAAAGAGCACTCTGAGCTTGGAAAACCCCACCTGAAAGATTTCAAATCCTAGCTGTGGTGCTGAGGTTCATATTGTGAGGTTGGTAATTCACAAATTTGTGAATTTGCTTTGATCAAAGTGATACAACACTTTTAAACTATACAGATAAAGTAAAGATAGCTCTATATGCATGTATTTTGACTGCACTTTTCAGCTAGACTTTAACAAATCAAACAAAGCTCCCATCATCATGAATAGATCGTGCAGCCTCATGCTTGACCTATAATCAAGAAGGCAAAATTTTGAAGTCTTTGTTGTTTCATTTAGATTTCAAAAAGTGGGTGGAAAATTTCAGCCTAGGTTTGATAATAGAAAAAAAGTGCTTTAATCTGTATCTGAATGCGTCTTTTATAGTAAATGTAATACCTGAGTAATGCCATACAAGTGTGCTTGTCTGGAGCCAGTCTAACACACCTGTTTGCCTTGTCATGGATGACTGCTTTCTTAAGAATGAGCAGGCAGAGATTACCTCACACACATAGATAATAAACACCAAGACAAATTAGTGTTTATTGCTCACTTCATCCCAACTATGGTTACTTGAATTTGCCTTTTTTTCCCCTTCAGCTCATTCTCTCGCACTCACTCACATTTTGTCAGCTGTTGTAAATCCATCAGTCTTGCCTCCCACCGTGCATTTCTTATCATGTGACTTGCTAGTTTAACCAAATATTGATGAGCTAAAAGGCAGTCAGTCCACTGTGTGACTATGTCTAACACAGCAGTTATTCACCACCGTGGCAGTGGGTATGTGTGTGTCACAAGAGCTGCGGTTTTCACCTTTACCTGATTGGCCGTGTGTGTTTGTCACTTTTGCTATCTGCAGTACGGGGTATCTTTGTTTTGCACTTATCTCTTTCGCCTGGGCTATCGTGAGACACATCCTGCGGTGGTGCTCCAAGTGTGTGAGTGTGTTTGTGTGTGTGAGTGTGTATGCCAGGGGGGTAATTACAGGCTCAGTGTAAGGCCTGGACAAATTACAGAGGATCACACACAGACTCACACACACACACACACACACATACATACATACATACAAACTCTATGTTGCTACCTCTACCTCTCTTTTTCTCTCCACCCTTTCAACCTCTTGCTTAACACTAAGAGCTCAGTCAGGTCAGATCATAACAAAATACACTCGTCACACGCACACAGACGTGGAGACACACACCCACTGCTCCTCTCGAGTTAAGAAACACTGCCACAGAAAAATATCTCGGGCAAGTCATTTAGTCTTGTAATGACTCATAAAATCTTATTTTCTGCTAACCAGAGTGAAAATGTTCAAACATGTTAAGATTATTTAATTTGTTTCCAGTGTAAATTTACTTATTTTTAATGTTTATTTGAACAATCTAAGTTGCCACTGGTTAATTCTCTGACTAGGTGAAAAACTAATATTTCCATGCCGTCTCTTCCTGTTTCTATCCCCAGTGTCATTATTTATTTTACTTTGATTCAATATAAGAGTAAAAAGCAGGTTTTCTACCAAAAGAAAGTATCCAATGTCCTTTCTTATTTTCTGGATGCATTTTAAATGACTCGACGTGCTCGAAAAGTCTGGAATCACTTTTTTTCGGTCGAGAACAGCAGATGTCCATTTATTTATAATGATATTAATTTTGATAATAAAACATAATGACAGCCTGAATGAGGTTTGTGGAGTGGAGAATAGTCTGCAAAGTTGCTGAAGTTTTTTAAAATGCATGAGCTCACAGGAGCTCTAGTATCTATGTCCACAGAATACTGCAGTACTTGATCACTTAGTCTAGTTTTTTAAGCAATATTTTAAAAGTTCCATTTAATGCTGGAAAGCCAACAAACCATAACCATGAACACAGTAAGTAAGCTATCATCCGAGGCTACACAGTTACTAAGAGGTGATTTGTTGTTTTTAAAGTGAGAGAGTGAGGACTGTCTCCTCTATCTCTGCTCATCATAGGTCAGAGGTCAGGTAAGGACTGTCTGCTGGGAAATGGAGTTGGGGGAGGTAGCAGGGGACAAGGAATCACCTGATGACAGGTCGGTAGGAAGAGGAAGATAGGAGGAAGTAGTCAGTGTAAGCATGCTACTGGTGTTGAAAGGTGCCTTCAGGTGGATGTCTGATAAGTGAGACTGTACATTAGCGAGTAACTAAAACTCTGTGTCATCTCCCCAAACGGAAACCAAATAAACATAATATAATGCACAAATAAGTGCTGGATGATAACAGCATGTCTTTTTTTTTTTTTTTTTTGCCTGTCCCATTTGGTTCTTTAGCCATCAGAATTGTTGTCTGAAGACCAACAAGGATACCCAATGGATTTACTTTGCCAAATGGATCATCACGGCCTTGCCGTATTGGTCCATTTGATCAACCTTTGTTGTTATTATTTATTTTATTTTATTTTCAGTTGTTACATACGGGACAGACATGACTGAGGGATAGGAAAGGGAGAAAGAAAGATGAAGGAAAAGAAAAACAGAAGGGAAGAGGGGCAGTGAGAAAGGGCACTTAAAAAGACAAAAAAAATTCTCCTGGATCACCTGTTGAGAGAAAAAGAAGAGAAAACAAGCAACAAAAAAAACAGAGCAACATAATAAACATAGCACCATCATGTTAATCTAGCTAAGTGTAAACAGCAGTAAATATTAAATATTGAATGCTGTTGTGTAGCAAGCAGGACCGACAGCGCACATTGTACTTGGAAATAGCAGCCAATAAAGGTGTAGTTTATGTCTATGAACAGTGAACACCCGTGTGCACACCTGTGTGGATCAGCGTGCTTGTATTCAAAGGTTTCCCCATGTAACGATCTGCTAGAGGATGTAGAGAGCCATAGCCCCGACCCCCAGGGCATGAAGCAGGCATGGAGGAGATCCAGGCTCCAGACATCCAGAGGCCCCAGAGTGCGAGAGCCCAAGGAGGACCACCGGAGGGGCATGTCTTTTTAGACTTTATACCCAAAGTGAGAGTCAATCTGTGAGAGAACTCTCATTTGTTTTGTTGAACATATTTGTATTTCCTGTGATTTTATTTAAGCAATCCATGCGGCGCTTTGTCTTGGTTTTTAGATTCTTAACTTAACGTTTTAGTCAGCTGAGACCAGAGATGTTGGAGGTGTCTGCCTTTTCACCTGTCTGCTAAATCATGGGGCATTGAATGTGATTGATTTTCTTAGGCTTAACAACTTAATTTTGTCAGTTGGTAATATTAACACTTCAGAGTTCCTCAAAAGCCATATCCAATGCTGTCTTAATTATCAAGAGCCCAAGATTACCCACCACAAGGTTTATATTGTCCCAGTGATATCTAAATGGTCACCATAGCCAGTACATAGGGTTATATTTAGGCCCTTTACATGGGATATTCCAGTTTGGCTCTGTGGGACTATCCTGCAGGATTGTGCAATATTAATAGTGTGACTTCAGCTGTACTGTATGAATTACATCCTTTATTGTGGAAGCACATGAACTAGACACATTAGTGGCAGGATTTATTAAAAAAATGCTCTCTGACACAAGCAATCACTTATGAAAGCTCTTCTTGACCCTTTAACTTTTCAGAGCATGTGCTTAAACATTATAGATGAGGTCATGTCAGGGTCCAGGAGGGACAGCAGTTGCAGTTTAGTTTTTGCACCATCTGACAGATAACACGGAAAAGAAACTCTGCACCACTTTTTTTCCATCACGTCATCTGCTCCCTTTGTTCATCACCACCCTTTCAGCACCAGCTGCCTTTCTTCCATATTTTCATTTTTCCAGACTACAAAATAATCATCTTGATATCTGAGCAGGTTTTTGACAAAGGACATTGGATATGTTAGTAAAAGCTGTGACAGTATCCTTCTTGTTTCCAGCTTGTTTAAACAGCAAACTGGTTGTTTATTTATTTGTGAACCCATATGATCAGAGTGGAATTTAATAGAAAATAAATGTAACCTAATGATAGCTGGTAAGTAAATAATTGAGCATATCATAAGTCCAAATTTTCTGGTTTAGATCCCCCCAAAAAACAAACATTTATGATTAAACTAAAAACCTGAACAGGAAATATTTAGTAGAAAATTGTTTCTCTTCCCCTTTCCATGCCTCATCAGACATTATAAAGTACAGTGAGTCTGTAAAACATGTTGCTCTTTAAAGGTATGTGCTAATAGGAGCTATTACACTCACTCTTCTCCTCCCCACCCTTTTACTCGCACTCTCTTCTCTTCCCTTCACCCCACCTCCTGTCTTTCTCTTTTTCTCCGCCCTGTCCTTTTTTCGTGTCTCTAATTAGGAGTGTGTTAAACTCTGTGAACAGCGTTCAGGAATGCCCAGGCAAGCTCGTAAAGATGACATCAAACTCCTGTAAACGCTGACAAAGAGGTTCAACCTCCCTCCACATACAGTGTAGGATGATGAATATATAGGTGAAGGTGGGAACTGACACAGAGAGGGAGAAAGTAATGAGAAACTATCTTTGTGTAGGTTAGTTTTCTGTACAGATGGAAATCTGGGGAGATGTGAATTGTGTTTGCAGTATCTATATAAAATGCTAAAAGATGACACAACAGATGGACATTAAGTTATCAAGTTGTTCTCTTTCTTTTCTCATGCATCTACTTTTTCCTTCACTTCCTGATCTGTCCTTTACTCCACTACTCCTTCACTAATTCCCTACCTTACCTATTCTCTTCCCACACCTCCATTTTTGAAGTATCACTCTGCCTCACCCTTCTGTCCTTTAATATGACCACACAGTGACTCAGGCATGGAAAAGAGAATATACAAGTGACGAAGGGAGGAAGACAAGAACATTAGGTAGGAGTTGAAAAGAGGAAAAAGTGGAGAAGCAAAAGAGAGAACTAGGCTAAGGATGAAGAAGAGATGAAGGTAGTGTGGGAGAGGAGGAGGAGAGAAGAAAAGAGAAATGAGTGGAGGAAGGGTAGAACGGGGTCAGAGCAGAGGCTGGGGGGTTGATGTGGGGTCAGCATGATGAAGCAGTAATGGAAGTGTGTGTGTGGTGGGGATCAGAAGATGTATGGCTGGTTGACAGAAGAGAAAAAGACAGAGGCAGACTGCAGCGGAAGGTAGAGTGGTAATGGCGTTGATGTGGGCGTGGTTTATTTCGTGTCTTTGTGTGTGTCTTTGTGCTGCTCTGATTTTAGTTCCTGAATGACCAATTTATATTTAAAAAAGCTTTGCTGTGTTCATGCGTTTTGTTTATCTTTTGAACATTTTTAGATATTTTTTATTTTGTATTTGGAAAATACTATTTAATATTATATTATTTTGTATCACCTGTATGCCCTGCTCTTAGACTTCCTGCTGTGTTCAATCTTGTCTGTAACTATATATGTATGTGCTTCCATCCATCCATCTCTCTAACTAATTATCCAGTTCAGGGATGCAGGAGCTTATCCCAGCTGTCTTCTTTCATGCAAGTTTAGGCTATCTTAGAAAATGAAGTGCTCCAAAACAATAAAAATATATTGTTTAAATCTTTTCCGGTTATATCTTTTACACTACATTTTTTTAGGACCTGAAATTGAGGATTTGCTCCTTTTCTCTCGTTCATATTGTTCAAAATTTCATGTCTTTGATTCTGGAAAGACGAACGCTTTGTTTGCTCAGTAATCTTAAGTCCAAGCAGTTTGTAGATCACCCACTTAAAAATTGGCATGTTCCTGTAATATGTCCTCCTTTGTTGCAACACAAATTCATTCTGCAGCCTGTAAACACTGGGGTTCATGTGGGTGTTTGTATTCCGAATAAAGGAACAACTGGTTCTCATGTGTGTGGATGTGACAGACTGAAGGAGGGAGAGGTGACCTCTGATTGGCCGGAGTGACTCAGAGGTGAGGTGAGAGGTCATGCAGGGGTTGTAGGGGGAGCATATCAACACCTTGTCCCGTATCTACCTTGCAGTTTACATATGTGTGTGTGTGTGCGTGTGTGATTGATCCGTTCAACCCGGTGGCCATAGCTATAGATCCCAACGACCGGAGATGATTGTGTGCATGTCTTTATATGCGTGAGTGTGTGTGTGTGTGTGTGTGTGTGTTTGGGGAGGGGCTGAGGGATGATCCGTCTCCCATGGCGACAGGCAAGACCATGGACCCTTCCGCTTCCTCTAAATATTTACAAAGGGCTGGCCAATCAGAACCAAGCAGAGAGTGGCCACCAGCCACGGCATGCAGAAGTGCATCGGGCATGGGTCTTTGTGTGTTTTTGTCTTTGTGTGAGTTTGGACTGATTGCACACTATTTCTCCATCACAATGGACTCACAAAGTTAAGGCACATCGGTTTTAAAACTTGACACTCACTTAAAAACTTTTTAGAAATAATATCAGACCAATCATTAGCTCTGGTACTCAGGCCCATGTTCACACACATGCACACACATATATAAACAGACACAAACACAACATAAAAGGTTTCCTGCAACTTACAAGTGCACAGATTAACTCTTCTGAAAGTGCACTATGTTTTTATCCAAACATGGAAGAACAGATTTCTCTCTGTGTCTCGCTCTTAAACTCTTTTATGTACACACACCCACATGTGCACACAGACACACACACACACAGAAAACATGTGTGTGCAGTGAAAGTGCTCTGCTTGCCTGTTTGAGTGAACAGTAAATGAATAAAATGTGTTTGACCCACTGAGAGGAAGTGGTTTTCCAGACTGCCTCAGCATGTTGGAAACAGCTGTTTGTGCGTGTGTTCATTGGTGCATGTGTGTGTTTGTGCATGCGTGTGCGTGGGTGTGTGCATGTGTGTTTTAGTGTGCTCCTGATCACCATGTTTTCATCCTGTGTTGGCTTGCAGCAGTCTGTGTACATGTTCAACGCGTTTCTATGTATGCGCACGCATACATGCATTATGTCTGTTTCTCTCTTATATGGGAGTGTGTGCATGTGCCCTGCTGTGGGGGGGTCTGTTGACCACTTGAGAGGAAACCACAGGCCAGACAGAGCTGTGTGTCATCAGGCCAACCACCATGGAGCCGAAAATCCAGCTTCAGTCTGAAAAGAGATAAACACTTTGAAATACTGTGTGTGATGAACGGACGTGTGATCACTGTCAGCTTTTATGACACAGGGCCAACAGCATCATCAAGTCTTTATTCTCCCATCGATATTTAATCATGTGTGTTGTAAATTAGTGCTGACAGCATTTTCAAAACAAATCGTCAGTTATGGCTTACCTCAATACCTTCATACCTTTTTTTGCCTTCATTTAAGAGTTTCTGAGTTTTCCATGTTTCTTCCTTAGTTTTCTCCATCGTTCCTCTATTCGCACAACTGAATATAACAGAGGACCTGTCCATATTGGATTTGCCACTTTGATTGTATAAGGAGTTTGGAGAGTTGGATTTAATGGAAAAGAAATTAAGATTGTATATGTGTTTGGACTTATAATGCTAAGCAAGAAGAACAGACACAGACTGCAAGGTAAAGTTCAATGACTGGCTTAATTATACAGGCAGCATTGTGAGCTGCATCACAGGACTCCAACTGACAAAAAATAATTTTAAAATTGAACTGAATGAACAAAAAAGTTCATTTAATTAAGGACATATTGTTTGGAATGCATTTAGTTTAGCAGCAAAAAGGATTTTGATGATAACGCCACCAATGTGACTGATCCACTGATAACTAAGCTGCTATTTTTTCCTCCTCTTCATCCTCCTCCTCATCTTCTTCCTCGTTTTCCTCCTTTTCTCTGTTTCTTCATGTGGGTTTTACTTCCGTCGTGCCCATGAGCTGAATCTTCTGATCTTTACATGAAACAGATCAGGCTGTCCCTCACAAACACACACACACTGAACATGGACACACACTCTTTCACCTCATCAAAGTGGTGGAAGTGTGTGTGGGACGATGGGCTTGATGGAAAGGTGGGGGGCTCGGAAGTGTTTTAGTGTGTGCACTCATTGGGGGTGGCGTACACACATGGTCGCACGGACACACGCGCACACACACAGCTACACAGCTGGGACATATCAGTGTTTACTCTCTCCTGTCTCACTGTACTTAAACTTTACCTCCTCTTTCCACTCTCTCTGTCCACACACATACAACCACCCAGCCAGATCGAGGGAAGCCTTTATCTGAGCTTGGCGCTAAGTTGTGAATGGTTTTGTGTGTGTGTGTGTGTGTGTGTGTGTGTGTGTGTGTGTGTGTGTGTGTGTGTGTGTGTGTGTGTGTGTGTGTGTGTTTGGGGGGTGCATGTATGTGTTTAGCTTGGCAGGCTGCCAGGGAAATCGGACTGAAGCCAAACTTCTCCCTGGAATAGCAGCCACGTGCCAGAGCCTGCTGTGTTAGTGTCTATGTGCGTGTGTTTCTATCTTGATATTTATGTTATAGATTGTCCCATCACATATGGCAAAACTCTGTTTTCTTCTTTACTTTCTAGTCTTGTCTTTGTTTACATTTTTATTACTGTAACAACATAAGCATACATGCTATTTCTTTGGTAAACTAATCAAATTGAAGCAAACTGATACTTTGACTATAGCTTCCAGTTAGGGATGGTGAGGATGAACAACGTCACACCTGCTACTGTCAGTTTTCCCAGTAAGCATTTTTACAGACAACTGAGTTATTGTTCTACATGCCACAGGGAAACCCAAATATCTGCTACCGCTTAATAAATAATGCAATGGTCTTTCATTTGAGCTGGACACACAGACAGTTTTTTTTTTGTTGGTTGTTTTTGTTCTTTTTTTGTCATGCCTTGATTAAGAGGTAATCGCCTTTGAAAATCTGGCAAAATTTGGGTGAACTGAAGCTGTAAAACTCATTGCATTAGGTGATGTTATCTGCACTACCCACTAGTACAACTATACTAAAGAAACAAATATACCTGAGGTAAAATTGTTCATCGTAATAATAGAGGATTTGTTTTAATATATTGGCAATAAGTGTACATGCAGTCTTGTATTTAAACCAGCTGATCTATTTTTTTATGGTTATGTACAGGTGTACAGAAAAGCTTTGAAAACTGCTGATCTACTGGAATTTTCCCATATAACCATCTCTAGGGTGTATAACAATTGTCTGGAGGAGCCAAAATATCCAGTCACTGGCAGATTTCTGGGTCAAGATGCTTTGTTGATGACAGACGTCAGAGGAGGCTGGTCAGAGTGCTCTGAGCTGAGTGCACAGTAACTCAAATAAGCCCTTGTTACAACCAAGGTATGCAGAAGACCATCTCTGAACAACAAGTTGACCCTTGAAGCAGATGGGCTACAGCAGCAGAAGACCATACCAGCTACTGACTCCTGTCAGCTAAAAAACTGAGGCTAGAATTTGCATGGACTCGCCAAAATTGAGCAAGAGAAGATTGGAAAAATGCTGCCTTGTCTGATGGTCTGATGAGTCGCAATTGCTGCTATAACAGTCAGATGGTAGAGTCAAAATTTGGCGTAAACAACACGAAAAAATTCATCCATCTGTTCTGTTTCAGTTATTCATGCTAGTGGTGGTGTAATGGAGTCGGGGGAAATTTTCTGGCACACTTTGGGTCTCTAAGTACTAAATGAGATTGTTTAAACACCACAGCCAATCTAAGTACTGTTGCCGCTGTTGACCCTGTCCATCTCTTTATGACAAAAGCATACCCATCTTCTAATAGCTGCTCACCCGCAAGTTTTTTTGTTAATCTGCAAAAGCTAATAAAAACTCTCACATTTATAAAGTGTGCATGTGAACTGCAACTGTAATTGCGCTGGTGTTTCCATGCCTACTTATATTCTTGTGATACTGCATCACAGGGAACATTAGATGACCCCTGAGATTAGCAGCTTTGTGCAGAAAAAATTTCCATTTCCATACATTTCTATAAAGTGATACTCTTGGTGAAAATCAAGTTTGCAGTGTTATTAACATGAAGAACAATGGCAACTATCCATTGGAGAGTGTCAGGCAGCTTCCAGATGTTGGATGATGCAACAGTTAAAACTATTTTCACTGTGCTGGATAGCTAGCCTGACCTAGAGCTTCCATCCAGCTGCTGAAACTGGCCTCTGGTGTGATTGGTTTCTAACCAGGACAAAAACTCAAAAGCCAAGTTTGATACAATAACAACCAAATATTTTTAAGAAGTGACGTTGAGTTTCAAGGGCTTTGTAACATTCTGGCAACACATAACTTGTGTGGACTGTATGAAGCCGTTTAGTGGAAGCATAGCTTTGGACCAGCTGCTTCATGAACCATCTGCTAGCAAAATATATTGTGTCAATGCAGCCACAGTGTAAGTTTTAATCATGTTATAACACTTATCATGGTTTATTTCGGGACCCACATTGATATAAGTTTCGACTCTGGCCTTGAAACCCCCATTAACCTCATTGTATATTCCACAGCTGACATACATACACACGCAAAACATTACTTGCTACACAATAAAATCTCAAAATGACAACAGTGAAGCAATCAAAGCAGGGAAAGGCTGATATATAACAGTAATAAATGCATTTCACTTTTCAAGGCCAGCAGGTAACTGGATCGGTATTACCAGTTGCTGCCCCACAGGTTCCTGATAAGAAGCCATATACACTTACCAGAAACAGAGCTGAACTAAACTTTTATCAGACCTCAATGGACTATGAACCAGTCAAAGGTAGCTCACAATCACACAGGCAATTACTGCTACTGTACTCGTGACCAGTTTTGAATTATTATGATGGGACATCCAGCTCTTGTCAGCATAGCTCTTGCAGGCTATTTTTGGAGAGGCCCCCCAGTGTCTTTTGGCCTAATTACAAACCGAACACTATTAGAGTCTGTTTAATTTAGATGTTATTAATCAGGTTATTAGTCTGATTCTGATTCTAGCTGACAGCTGGAGCTGATTATTTTTATTGATTTTTTAGTTAATGCAGTGATATTAAAGCATTGAGTTTGGGCTAGGTGAGTTACTTGAGCTTACTTTGTCTGGGTACGGCTTTGTTCTAGAAGAGTGGAAATAGAGACTTAAACCTTAATGTCTGGTGGTATTAAAGTCATTAGGTGACTCTGTCTACCAAACACAAAACAAGACTTATGAATAATTGTACACATTTGATGAAAGAAATGAGCTCATTTAGAACTTCGGCAACTAGTCAAAGATGCCCCAAAGCAGGGTTATAGCATTCTTCAGATTTTGGTTTGAGGGCTGGGTAAGTACCTGGTTAGAACCACATAGAGGAAGTCATTTCAGGGTATAATTTTTTTCCACTTCAAGGAGTTTGGGATTTTGTGTCAGACTATATGTGGGGCATCTGAATGTTGCAAATTGGTTGCGTCGGGTTAGATATCACTGGTAAGGTTTATATAGCCATCCTTAGCGGCAAGTCTTAGAGGTTAGTGAGGGGACAGAGCATTTTAGAAATGCTCTGCTCACTCTGGGGTTAATGGCATCAAGCAGTTTAGTTTAGAGCCAGAAAGTTTGGCGCCAGAGAGGGTCCTGGCTGTAACTATGACTAGTTGTGTCATCACTGTCAGCATTTTGGAGTCAGTTCCTGGTCTCTGTAGGGCATTTCTACCCAACTGGTCATCTTGGAGGGTCACAGCTAGGGTTGTGGCTGAGGTTAGAAAGGAGAAGGGGCCTGTGGGTCATCCTGGCTCCAGGTCCAGGGGGTAATGGTGGTGGTCAGTTCCGTGGAGAGGGGGCATTGATGCCTTCGGGCCTCAGCAGTGTCCAGAGGCCAGGCTACAGCCAGGTCAGCGGGTGATGGATGAGATTGAGCCTGGTTATGGCAGGTGCCCACCATTTCTGAAGCTTAATCAGCAGAGCCCTCGGACAAGAGAGTCCATTTAACCTCCTAATGACTGGTCATCAGTGTGAACACACACACACACACACACACACACACACACACTCACACACAAATGCAGAGAGGGGCTACACTTAGCCAGTGTGAAATGAGGAAACTAAATAAAATGACTAAAATACAAAATTAGACACACAAAAATAAAAGCTGACACGAGCACACTTGAAGATCTCGTGCTGAACGAACACAAAGACATGAGCACACATGTACTCATTGCTCCCCGCTGCGCTCCCATTCATCCTTTTATTGATTTCTCGTTCATGGACTTAGGAACGATTGACGCGCTGGTTGTTGCAACAGATAATGTAATTAAGACTTCACAGCTGAGTGCACTGACCTGCTGCAGCCTCTGACACATCTAATCTAGTCACTATTTACATTGCAACAGTGATTAGTTGCAATCAGTGAAGCAACAGTTATCAACTTCTAAATATCAAACGCTCAATAAATTTAAGTCCGTTTCCTAATTTGTAGTTGCGTCTGTGTTTAGATTTGAAAAATATTTGTGTGTGTGTGTGTTGAGCTGCGCATTTGTCACTTTAGCATACTCCATCTATCCACAGTGACCCACTTTCTGTCAGCGTAGTCATTGTCTCAGATCATTCTGCTTGATTTGACAAAACAGTGTCCCTGCCCCATGTGTCTGTGTGTCACTAGGTTTGGAGTCATTGTTGTGCAACATTTCACATTGGAATCACATTTTTTAACAACAAAAGGTCAGCTGTACGAAAACACAATTTTTTTTCTGTTTAAAATGTTTTGATATTTCTTTCCAAAGCAGCCAGTTTATTGTTAGAGCACAAACTATAGATCAGCCTTATAATGCAATAAATTTTTCAAACAATATGCAACCCAGACATAAAAGATCAAAAGCTGGAATTGCTGGTTTTGTAATTGCATTTTTTTTTCCCACAGATCATTACTCAGAAGAAAAAGTCCATTAATAGGACTTCTTTCCATTCACTTGTGAATCAGATATTAAAAAAGTTCAGCTACTTTGTCTCATTTCAGGCTTGAGGAGACAGAAGATGCAGGGTGTGAACGAAGTGTCAACAGTTTTTCTCCCTCCTGTTAGGAAATGTGTGTGCCCAGGGTGATCACATTAGTGAAAGTATGAAGTGTTAAGTGGACAGTTAAACTCTGAGGTGTGAGCACTAATTAACATAACATGTTAAGTGTAAAACTTGTGTATTGAGTGTTTGTCTTCATTTAAGCCAGCACACACACACCCATGCTTGAGAGCAAGAAATACATTCTGCATTAGCAACCAACCTAAATTTACATTTCCCTCCCATTGACACTAATGTTTGCTGCATGCTAGTCTTCCAAATAGACTCACTAGATTGTTACTTTAAAGTTAATTAGCAGTCAAATCCTACACTCCCTACCAAAAACAGTTTGATGAGGGTTCAATACACGATTATTTACCTCTTGTATAAAAACTAATGACAACTGGGTCATCTCTTTGGCTTCATTTGAAGTGCCAAGCCCCATCAGCAATGTCCCTGGTTTGAGCATTGGCAGCTGAATGATAAGTTTTCTCTTACAGTAAAATAAATGATCAATGATGAATTAAGACACATGCCAGTGTATTAAACTGAAACAGGAAGGCATGAGGATAAAATGGGCCTGAGAGAGGAATAGGGAGGAAATATAGTCAAAGGAAGGAGTCAATGAGGAGGAAGAAACAGGAAAAAGGAGAAAAAGGAAAGTGGGAAACAAGAGTTGCCAACAGCAGTTAGCCTAGGGAAGCCATTAATTTTAAAAGCCAGACAAGAAATATCAATGAACAGATGAAAAGAAAAATATCACCAGTAGATGAATCATCTATCCCTCTATGGACGGTGGAAGGAAGGATTTTTAAAAAGGCAAGGGGGCGGGGTTAAGCCAGATTGCTTGTTGTCATTGAAAATTGGAAAACATACGAAGCAACATTTAGTCTTTTTAGCAACATTTTTGCAGCCCGAAACAGCGCTGTGGTATTAAGGAATATATCTGTTTGATACAATCAAAAGACTCCTGCAGACGACGAGGAGGGAGGGCATCTCCGAGTAACAGGTGAGAGCCGAGGCACGCGGGGGAGGGGGAGGCGCGCGTGAAGTGTGGTGTGAGTCTGTTTTGCGATTACTGTAATGAAATTGGCGAGTTTGTTATCAGTTTATTGGGGATTTTGCTACGGTAGTAGTCCGCAGATAAGAGCAACGTTTTCGCTCATCCTCCCATCATTAGCTGTGAGTTGAATTCCACTGAAGTGTAACAGGTTGCTTTGATATATTACTGTAGTTCTATAATAGTCCCATTCCTGGAGTTTACACACCCTCGAGTTATCTCGGTTAGAAGTTGTTTGATAAGTCTGTTATTTTACTCGTGGATTTTTTTTTTTTATGTTGTTATACTTCAAGAGTTAGATTGCCTTTTGTCACACGTGTGTAACAGGTTAGACTTTTGGGTGCTAGTTTTTTAGTCCACAGAGTAATTCTTCATTACCAAGAAGTTATAACTTCCTCTCATTCCTTTCTCCCTGGTTTTGAGGAGGCTTGATCTTAATTTAAAAGCATAAACACTAATGACAAGTGTAAACCCTGTTATGGTTCAGAGAGGAATGGAAAGTCTAAACAGATTGTGCCCTGGAAGAGCTTTACGGGAAGGATGTGAATGATGGGTAGATAGGTACATGCCTGAATATACAATATTATTCATAATCATTCTGAAAGAAAATTTCCCAACTAAAAAAAACGTGTTGTTGACTAACAGTAGCATTTTAAGAAAAAGCTGGAGTATATCATAGCAGTCAAAGGGCAAAATGCAGGTTATACCCTGGACAGGTTGCTAGTCTGTTGCAGGGCCAACACACCATTCACACCAACAAATTGCCACTTGAACTAATTTGCACATTTTTGGACTGTGGGAAGAAGCCATAGTACAAGGAGAGTCCACATGGATACAGGGAGAACATGCTAATTCCACACAGACTGCTTCAAAAATGGCTTTTCTGCACAACTGTGTCAACCAACATTCATTTCATTTTACTTTAGATCTCCTCAAGTCCATTATATGTCAAAGAAATGATCAAAATATAAAATAACTTAGTATGAAAAACCTAATGCAATTTTTAATGCAATAATCTTTAAGAGCTTTAAAAGGAATCTGGACTATTTCAACCTGTGGGCCTTAGTTTCATTGTTTTAAAAGTCCTAAATATTTAATAAATAGTATGACCAGAGCACTCAGCCTTGCACTCCAGCGGTATCATGACCAAGCTGCTATATCTAAGAGCCAAGAGCATAAAAAATGTCTGCCTGCACAGTTTTTAGTTTTGATTTCCAGGGGGAGTGACGTTAGCTTTCCAGCTTTCCAGTCGATGAGAAATGGGAAAAGGCTTATGGATGAAGAAAATTCCAAACATGTCACAACTGTGTTCTTAGCGCTTCTGTCCTGATGGATATGAAGTATTTAGTCAACTAAAAGTGCTCACAGTTGCTGGTTATAAGTGTCCACTTAAACCAAGCCTACAGTTTTCTCCTACTGTACAAGGAGTCAAAATGCCTTAAGATAGCAAACAAAACCAACAGTCACGATCCATATCACACAGGATTCTGGCATTCTGCTAGTTCAGTCAGCTTAGCAATTCATAAGTCTTCTCCAGTTAAGACCAGTGAGGCAGTTTAGATAGATATTGACCCAATGCAGCCGTACCAGCAGTTCTGCACAGCCCAGTTATTCTGCACCCAGTTTAGAGGGTGTAGTTCTTAAGATTTTACATAAACTAAAACATATACAGTGTTTTTAATACCAGATTTGAATTAACGGTATTGTATGAAATATATCATAGTCACGGTTCTTTTTAATGACTTTGGTGCAAACTGTAGCTTCTTCATAATAAGGGAAAAGTGACTGGAGTTGAGTTGGAGTTGTCTGCTGATTCATAAATCTTATTAAACAAAAAAGAAATTGCAGTTCCATATGTTGCTATAAGTGCTCATAGGGTTTTATTTCATAACTGTATTCATATCAGTGGTCATCGCCAGAGTATTCACTGCTAAGTCCATCACAATTGAATACAAGCTGCTTAAAGCAAGGGCAGAGTAAAGCACATAAGAAGACTGTAACAGTTACAAAAATAAAGGTAGAAGCTAAATAAACATAATTTACTTTTATACTACAGTAATAGGCTCTTTAGCAATATTGAGAATACTTTGGAATGTTATCATAAAACACGAGAAAGAAAAGTGACTATTAATTAGATTTCATCAACCAAAGACTCACTGCGAGTATAATAGTTGGACTAAAATGTTTTTTCCTGAGGCTTGTTCTAATTGAAACTACCAGGATGTAGGTTGGTGTTACATCAGGCATGTGTACTTGTGAGCGTTATCTCAGTGGTGCTTTTTCATGTGGTGACTCACTTCAAGTTTCCGCTGTTTACTGGAATATTGCTGGAACATGTTTATGTCCTCAAGTTTTAATGGCTACCTGACAGTGAGTGCAGAAAGACTCTGTGTCCCTTTTTCTTGCAAAAGTGCTTTTATAAAAGTTGATTTATTTTTGTTTCTTAGAAGGTTTTTTCAGCTCATCTCAGTGCTGACGTTTGTTGTTGGCTGCAAGTGACGTACGGAGCAGTGAAACTGACTCACATGCCTGGACTGGAGTCTGGAAAATGAATGACAAGTAGAAGAACAAACACAACAATTAGGGGTTGTAAGCTCTGTTAACTTATCAAAGTCACTAAAAAGCTTTGTTGTGTTTATTGTTGGTTGTTTTTTGTATCCAGATTAATCAAAATCATTTATTCCAGATGTTTTATGATATCTTTATTTGATTGGAAGGAATTTTCTTTGATTTTCCAAACAGAAAGAGAAATCAGGTTACTAATGTTAAACAGGGTGAAAACAAAATGTAAATATTTTACCAGGGTAGCTACCACTGAAAGTGACAGAAGAACAGTCTGTAATTTACGTCCTGTGCCTTAACACCATGGTAAGATCAATACCTCGCCAATGTCTGCGTATTAAGCTGGATCTGGGAGACGATTAGCTTAGCTTAGTATTAAGACTTGAAGTAGGGGAAAACAACTATCCTAGCCTCTTACAAAGATGAAAGAAAAGCCCTCGAAAACTTGCTAATGAAGACAATGCATGTGGTTGCTTAATCTGTATACAAAAATGTCACGTTATGCTATTTCTTGAGAAAAAGCAACAAGGAGAAATTACTTCAAGATTCAGTTATCGTGTCTGGCTATTGTTTGCTGATATTTGGACTTCAGAGTTTTGACGACAACCAGTCTGACTGTTTCCACCTGTTTCTTTTTGCAATAGCAAGCTCCTTATTGGCTTAGTCACCTTAGTGGTGCTATGTTGGTCATCTAATTTGTTATAAGGAAGAAAGTGGTGTTCATACTTTAAATACTGGTTGTGGCTTATGCAACAGATTTCATGAAAATAATGAACTCTGAGTTTTCTTTTTGGGTTTTGGGGTTTCTTTTACAAATTGAATGGATTTCAAAGGCGAAATGGGCTGTACCATTATAAATTATGCATATACACAAATAATTAGCCAGAGTAACATTTTTCATGGATATATTTAGGCACTGGCAATACTTACTCAAAGTTTGGAAAAACAGTTTGCTCACACAGACTTCAGACACACGTCTTTTTCTAACCTTAGCAACAGAGCTATTGTTGCCTGACCATAAATGGGACTCAGGTTTGCCCAACATCTACCAAAAGAACCTATTGAAGAGTTTGGCATAGCGCAGAAATCTGGCTCATTTGGTTAAAACATTGTTTTTAGAAATTAATTATTATAGAATTCTTGGAAACACATTATAGTTGTTAATGATTTATAGACCGATATTGTCAGCATCAATCAGTTCAAGTCAGTATCATGTAAACATGCATTATTTCGTGCTAAAAAAATATTTTAATATGACCTCTGAACACACTCCTGAATGACTGTTTAGCTGTCTCTTGATGAGTAGAGTATTTGATTGCGTGCAGTCTGATTAGCTATAGACTCTGGGGGAGGGGATAATGTGGAGGGTTACTGTCTGGTTTGGATATTGCTCAAGTTTACCCTCGGCCTCTCTGCTATAGCCATCTGTTGATGGTGTCAAGATGAGCCCATTTATGTGTTTGTGCTTGTACACACAGCAGGGGTGGATTGGCAAGATTAGGGGAGGTGGCTACCTCACACCCCTCCCCCTTCCACCCCTGATGGACCTCCACCTACATTTTGAGGCCCTCAACCTGCTGCATGCCACGCGTTGTTCCACACACAAGAAGACACACAAATAAAGAGGAGGGGATCATGGTTAGGTCTAACCTGCCTAATTCTCTCTAATGGCTTCTCTATTCAGGGATTAACTCCCTATAACCCACACAGACTTTTAGAGGGTCCACCATATACTGGCCTACAGTGTAACAGTCATAGTAGCACACTGTCTCTCTCTCTCTCACTCACACACACACACACACACACACACACACACACACACACACACACACAGACACAAATACAAAGGAAATGGACAATAGCTGATCTCTGCAGTAATTTGGCGAGGCATCAAATGGCCTGTGGGCTTCAATTAAAATGTTTAGAACTCAAGGGAGGACTCGAGGGGAGAGAATGGGGGAAGATGGGAAGGCAGAAGAAAGAAAAGAGGAGGGGGGAAGATTTCGAGAGAAAGGGGAAGAAAGTGTTTAACTTTTATCAGGATGAACTCTTTCTTTGACCCTCTAGGAATTACCAACTTACCATTGTGGCAGGACTTGTGTGTCCCTGACATTCCAGGAGCTATGTTGTCATCTTTTGCCTTGATAGGGTGTCCCAATGCAAACTGGTCCTGGGTGACGAGCAAGACAAAGAGCAATTCAAAAAAAACCTATGAGGAAATATTTAAGGGACCAGCTTATCCTGCCTGGGACAAGGTTTTCGAGACCTCATCTTGGATGCAGGCTTGGGGAGCTCAATGCTGAGCACCTAGTAGCTGACCTTAGCTTTAGGGACCCAAAAGGGCAATGCGGGCCTTCCCTCTCATGTGTTCAACACTTGCAGGACGTGTCGAGGGGTTGGTCGGGTGCATTCTGTGTTGGGTGGCATTTAAGGGCAGAGATACTGGCAGTCTCATCTCCGACTGTTGAAACTAGCCCTTGGGACATGGAAAAGAGCCTGAACTAGTGTTTGAGGTTGAAAGATATTGTCTGGATATAGTTGGGCTCACCTAAAACTGGCAAACAGCAAGGCAACCCAGGAGGGGAAAGTGTTGCTATACTCACACAGTTTATACTGCGAGTGGGATGGTGCTGCCTTCAACCGAGTTTTATAGTTGGGTGGTGGAAGGAAGATTGCAAGGTTCTTCTCAACCCCACTGACACGCCTTCCATAGAGGAGGCAGAGAATAGGACAAGGGGGCGAGATTACTGAAGTAGTTCAACAAATTTTTCGGTGCAGGGCCTGGAGTAAATTGGGATTTACCTGAGTGAGATTCACACTGACGTCTTTAATGAACTGGATGTTGTGTGGCTGTCTTGGTTGATACACCTCTGCAACATTTTTCATGGAGACCCGTGGTGATGCCTACAGATTGCAGAATTGGGTAGTGGTTCCCATCTTTAAGAAAGGACACCAGAGCGTGGTGGATATCATACCCTGGGAAGCTCTGCAGCAGTTGGCAAACCTCAGATTCAGGAGGAACATGACAGATCTCATTCTGATCATGGAGAGCTAAACCAGCTCTTTTCCAGAGTTGTCATGTGTCGGAATTCTGTTCATAATTTTTATGGACAGAATTTCTAGGCAAGTGGCAACAAGGACCATAGACCCACTGACTGTGTGTGTTTCACTTTATAGGGACTTTCTCTTTAGCATCTATGCATTCGTGGTTAGATGTTTTTACTGGCCCAAATAATTTCCAAAATACAAACAATGATGTGTGTTTTCTTTCTAGAATTTAGAAATAAAATAAAATATTTTCAAGGCAAATCTCTGTTGAACCAAACAATTTAAACTGCTGCCACCAATTTATATGAACAGAACTGAAAAACTACTCTTGTCTCCTCTCTGACTTCTCACTAGAACCTGAAAAGGGATTGTAACCTTGGTGTATTTTCACTCTTACCAAACAATCATGTTCATATCCAGATCAGCGATTTAAGAGATGAAAGATCTAACATCTTTCTAAAAATGTAACCAAAGCTAAGTGGAGTTTTAGTCGTCCTAATACTTCCTATCACCTTTTCTGTGAACTGAAACTTGCAAAGTCTTAACACTTAGTGTTGGAAGAAAATCTTTCATAAAAGATGGAGATACATGTTTAGGTGTGCACATATATTTTGGCCATAGAGCATGCAGACTACCAGATCCTGACTGCTATTAGGGGATAAACACAGACAGAGAGGTTGTGGTTTACTCAAAGGAATGTGAGGTGTTAATCCCACATGTATGTCCTGAAACCCACCTTTCTCTTTGTCTCTGTTCTTTCTCTACTCTCCTCTTCTCTCCGCTCTTCCTTGTACTTCCTTGTGTTTTGAAAATTTCTCACAAATGGCAGATTTCAAGAAAACTCAAAGAGTTTAAATGGCAAGCTGAGTAGAAAGTTTGTGTAAGGGGAGAATATGTGTGTGCTCACGCTACTGTATGTGTGAGCATGGTTGTGATAGAGGCCCTCTGTTAAACCAACAGAGACCCAGGAGGTCTTTGGACCCTCTTTTGTCTGTCCTCTCTGTATCCTGCAGGTATGCATGCAGGGCCACTGAGGAAACAATACAATTTAAAAAAGCACATTTCAGTGTGACTTCAGGGTAACTTCAGATACTGCTCCCCACCACCTTCAGATACCCCAAAGCTATATAAATGTCCTCACCCCCTCACAAAGAGTGCGAAGGAAACTTGAAAGGCAAACATAGTCATTTTTAAGTAAATCTTCTATCATAAAAATGATGATGGAAGATAAAAAATGTACTCCTTCGAGTAAAAGAGTGTTTTCTTTTTAATATCTCTTTCTCCTCAAGCTTTCTCTGTCTCATCTGCTCTCTCTCTCTCCCTTTCTGTCGCCGGTTGTTTTGCACAGGGAGGAATTGCTTGGTTGTAAAGCATCAACATGTCCGACAGCTGTGGGACAGATTTGCAGCTGTGTGTGTGTGTGTGTGTATGCTGGGGTCGTCCGTTGGCAGGAAGCAGTAGGCAGCGAGTGATGTGGTCAGACCCTCTGTCACCAGAGACAGAGCGAGAGAGGTCCGATGTCTCTCTCTCCTTCTCTCTCTCTCTCTTGCTTTCTTCTCGTCGTCTTCCTGTTGCTTGTTTTCTTTTCCTGATCATCATTCTTCATTAAAGAAAAAAAAACACAAACAGAAGGAAGCTCATTTAGGCCTCTGAAGGCTGATACTGATGATTGTCAGACTAGTACTCATATCATGTACACATACTCGGTTCCTTTCAGTTTGATGTCAGTCTGCATTGTAGACTAAAAAGTCATACGCTTCGAGACAAGAGAATAATCAAATTAATTGCCCTCAAAAATTCATAGTATGAATGGAGAATTTCTCAGTTAAACAAAAATCAAAATCAAATATAATTTCATTCAGTCTCAATTAAAAAATGTATTCTTGTTTTTTTGTCACACTCATTCTGCATATATTTTTAAAATTCTATTGTGAAGTTCTAATATACTTATCAATTTAGCTTCCAATCTTATACTGACCTACTGAATTTCGTTTCATGGATGAAAAAAAACACTTCTGCAACCTGAGCAAAAAAACGTGAAAATCCTGAGAGGAACAGAGGCTTTAAAAGGGGAAAAGTGATGGAAAAACTAGAGTTAGAGGTCAGTGTGGAAAATCATTTTTGTAAATACAATGTGGAAATCAAAGGGAATGAGGAGAAAACGAGGAGAGGAGGGAGGCGAATGAGTAGGAGGTAAATTGAGGGAGTCAGGGGGACAATTAGATGGGAATTTCCAGTGTTAGTAAGAGAGTGAGCTTTTGTTATAACAAGCCGAATGAGTGAGAGCTGTGCGTTATTTTATGCATGCCACTGAGCTGGTAGCTGAGAAGAGGACGTATAGGAAGAAAAAAGAAAGACAGACACAAAATGTATAGCAAGAGAGAACTGAGCGAAAGCCGTTGTCTTACTTACACCTGTGGACTGTATAAATGATGCATGCATAGCCATCGTAATATCACCCGTTGATTTTGGACTCTTCATTTTGAAAACTTGTTTAAACATTCTGGCTGCTGCTGTCTTAGTTAATTCATTTGCACCAACAGCACCAACATGACAAACACTGTCGAGAAGCAGTGAAGGTGAGGCCTGGCAGACGTCCATTGGTTACAACTGCCGGGGTGCAGACATCTATCAAACTATCCAAAGGCCAAAATCATTTTTGTAGCAGGTTCTTTTTAAATGCTGCAAAGTTGGGCATCTTAAGATATCAAACTATAGCGACCGACTTGGTTTCGGAGCCAGAGTAACTGCAGTTTTTTTGGGCACTTTGCATTGGCTTCATTTTTCCCCGTGTCAACTATAGCCATAAACATCTTACCATTGAGGGCATATTTTACAATAAGCAGCAGAATTATCCCGATGAGAGAGTGTATTGTTTTACTTAGACCTTTGGGTATTATACAGAACAATTTCTCTTTTGTAATCTACAGCCAGTGCCGTTGTAGATCCAGTCTGTCAGCTATTGTCTGATGACTTAACGTCCGGAAGCAAAGACCGATATTTTTGTGCTTCCAGTGAAGCCAGAAGAGATAAGATTTCCTGTTCTGTCATCTACTCGTTGTTTAGGAATGCAGATGTATTAAAAAGTTAAGTGGCTGTAAGGCAATAGTTGTTACAGTTGGTGCACTTTGTTCTTCAAAAGAAATATCTACCTGCATGCAACCAGAGCCTGCTCAAATGTAAAGGGTTACTTGAGCTAAACAATGAACACCAAACCACTTCCAGTGGTAAAAGTTGGTGTTTGTCAGTTGCAGATTGATTATACATATTCATATGCTGATATCTGTTTATAGATATTACCATGGGTTTTAAATGTAACCGCAGTGTTGTCTTTCAGTGTCTTAGTTACCAGTGACATACCCTAACTTTAGTTTATTTGCCTTAATAACAATGTCTTTACATTCAAATCTCCTCCAGAATTACTTTGACCGGTGATGATGGCCCTAAGGAGATAAAGAAGAGTTCCTTACATTTAGATTACAGTGGATACAGCTTTTTGCCCTTAAATTAAACCAGTTGTAATAGCTTGAGTTTGTTCTTTTTGCCCTTTCTTCTTCTTTCCTGTCAGACATGTGCAAGCGCATGTGAGCAAATGAGGCACAATTATTTTTTCTATTAAAACAGAAATTAAGTCATTGTAAAATGTAAAAGAAAGAAAGAAAGTGGAAGAAGCATATGGAGAAAGACAGAGAGCAAGTTATTTGAAGGGGAAGATGCAGAGCAACAGAGAAAGGGTGAGAGACAATAAAAGAGAGAGAGAGAGTACTTTTAAGTTGTTTTGCGAAAGCAGCAAGAGCAAACCAGTCCTGCCCCCTAGAGGTATACGCAAAGTGTGTGTGTGTGTGTGTGTGTGTGTGTGTGTGTGTGTGTGTGTGGGTGGGTGTGTGTGTGTGTGTGAGCGCGTGTGTGTGTTTAGCTGAGGAAGAGAGGGATGTCCTGTGACAGTGACTCAAAGTTTCCTCCCCCAGTACATGCACACACATGCACACACACTCTTACGCACACATATGTTGTTGTTGTTTATTCTTTAAATGCTGTGAATGGACACACTCACAGAGAAACACACTCCCAAACTCAAAAAAAACACACTTACATTCACACATAATCATAATCACTGCAAAAAAAAAAAAAAACAGGCAGGGGGACAAAAGGCTGTGTTTTCAGTGTTGTGTGTGTGTCGGCGTCTCTGTGTGTGTATAGCTTATGGCCTCAGGTGAAAGCGCATGCTGCTTCCTTCCAAAGAAAAGTTGGTGTGTGTGTTAGGAAGGAGAGAATGAGGGGGGTGGAGCCAAGAGGAGGAGCTATAGACTTCTGTCTAGCACATACACTCACTTCAGAGTACACACGCTCGCATTAGTGTGGATATCAGCACCCGGAGCTGGAAGGACAGAAGGAGCGGAGAACTACTGCACCTGTCCCACACACACACGCTATCTTCACAGACATACAGGGAAAAAGGATCTGACCGGACGTCCCTATGTGTGGATGGGACCAGAGTTATACAGTAAGTGTGGAGCATTTGTTTGTATGCTCAAAATTTGTAACACTTTTACTAAAAGATACAGAAGAACAAAGACTGATTTTTTGCTTTTGTATTTTTCGATTTCTTCTTCTTCTTTCAGTTTTAGAGAAACTAAATAAAAAATTCTGAATTTAGAGCAGAAATAAAACTTTAAGAGTTTTTTTTTGTTTGTGTTTTTAAAAAATACTTAATCCAGTTTGATATACTTATTTTAATCTAATTTTCAGCCTTGTTTAATCTCATTTTCAGCCTTGTTTTCTGAACATTAGTACGATTTTTAATTAGAAATTTGAGGTTGCAGCCAACGTGACTTCATTTTTCTAATAAGATTTTTCTTAAAATGGTTAGCTGCTGCTGCAGTTCCTTTTACTAGTTTGAAAAACTGAGGTATTACAATATTTGTTTAGCAGCTCAGTTAGGGATGACATTTTCACATATTTGACATATTTTCTACATATTTTTACAAATCAATCATTGCTTGTTCATAGAAACGTGATTTTTGTTATAACTGTATTGTTTTTTCCTCATATGAATTTCAGAACAAAACAGTTCTTCATTTCTGTTTTTTTTTTAAAAAGTTTTTAGAATTTAATGTTGTTATTTAATGTCATTTTAATTTGAAATCTGGCTGCCTGTATGCAGATTCGCCTTTTATATATTTTTCAGTTGCTCTACATGTGCAAACAGCGAATTGTTTCTTGGTTCTTGGTTTCACTATTAGTTTTCAATGTTGCAGCTGTTATGCAAAGAAGATTCTGAGTTCTGCAGAGAGCTGAAATGTTGTATTTTCATAACTGATCACTTTTAAGTGCTCTTCATTTTAATAACAAATTGGGCAGAACCTTTTGTTCGCTTGGCGTATCCTCTGTGGTAAAAAATCCACCCACTGATTGGGAAAAATCTCTCTCACTGGAGTTTTTATTGTTTTCCTAGTCAAAAATTCGATTTTGTGGTTTTAGGTACTTAAATGTAATTTGGGTGATTTGCTTTGTTACAGCCTGGCAAGTCAGACTGTTACAGTCAATATACAGACTCTTTAAGATTCAGGGTTTAGAGACTACTTTTTGATTGCAAGTCTGGAACAGGAAAGTCAGTTGCATTGGTCGCAAGTGCTCAAAAGTGTTGTCTTCTATAAAAGTGTTGCAATTTAAAAATCTAAGTCTACATTTTCAGTCACTAAGGGTGTTTATAGAGTTTATCTTCATGTGTCACTTTGTTCTCTGTGTGCTGACTGTTTAAACAGAAAGTTGTTGAATGTGAGGGAAATATTCTTTTTTGTGGCTTCAGAAGAATTTGCAGACCTGAGTGTGGTCACTGAAGATCTGCTGCTTTCTGCTGCTTTCTGCTGCTCTGCGTGGGACAAGCAGCATGTTTGTCCCTTTGTGGATATCTGCCTGTCCCTGTATGTGTGTGTGGGATTGTCTTGGGTGGGATCACGTTTGAAGTTTTGTTTGCGCTGCTGTGGCCCCCCAAATGGAAAAGTTTTGACGCTCCCTTCCTCATCACTCCCCCGTCCATTACTAACATACATACACACACTCAGACACACACACACACACGCTGGGAGTCGGGATGATTTGCCGGTTCCGCTGCAGTGCCACTCTGCTTCCAATTTTAGCTTCATTCAGACACAGACAGCATTTCCTTCCTCTGTCTTCAACCCCAGGGAGAGACACGGAGGAGGGGGAATGAAGAGGGAGGAAATACGGAAGATGTTAGCGTCACATAATCTCAGTAGATTCATCACATTATCCAGCAAAGTCCAAATTTCTTACATGTATAAGCTAGTTAAGCTCCAAGTTGCAGTGTCGTTGTCTTTTCGAGTCAAAGCACGGGAGAAAACAACTGCAAAGAAAACATGAAAACTTTCTTTGTTTCAGGAAAAGAAAGAAAGTCAGAGACAAAGAGGTCACTTGGAAAGTTTGCTCAAACCGTTAATAACTTTTTTTTATATTGTTCATTTAAAAAACAGGTCGATTTTTTGAGGCTCAAGCATAGAACTTAGTTACGCTTGATCTTATGTAAAGGGGAAAATCTCACAGACGGCGCAACTTGTAAAAACTACACACAGTTCTTCATATGGTTTGGGATTTTCATAATCATATTTCGTCACTATCTGTGAGAACACAAGCTCAGTTCCTCATCAGTTGCTTTTCGTTAGTGCGCTTGATCGTTGTCCCTTGAGGTATCGTACGCTCCTATATCAGCCTGAGTCATGTTCAGTTTCACCTTGAAGACATCACTCAGTTCTGATAACAATTAAGCTTTGTAATACAAACACCAGCAAGACCAGAAGGGCCAGTTCAGGCGATTAATATGATTGGGACTGTAGTCAAAGGAATAAATTACTACAATGCCAGATTAGGAGTTTTATTTGGCAAATGGTATGCATTTAGATTATTAGATCGTTATTATTATTAAAATGAGCTGGTCTTTACTAGAGTCATGACAAAATGAAGACTGGAATTTTGTGATTTTCCCCCCTAATTGTTTCCCAAATTAGTTAACATTTAGTCTAAATAGTTGACAAGACAAGCAGCTTCCTGTCTTTCCCTCAGTGTGCATGTTCATTTACGCGTGTGTGTAAGTGTGTCTATATGTGCGTATGTCTGTGTGCGTGTGACTGTAGCATTAGTCAGACCCCCTCCTTTTTCACTGAATCACCACACATAATAATCACATCTCTTCCTCTCCTCTTTGTCTTTCCTGATCTCTTCTTTCGGAGTTTATCTTGCATCATTCCAATCCTTTTCTTTCTTTCTTTCCTCTTATCATTTCCTCCCATATCTCCTTCTCTTGTGGTAGTTTTTCCCACCACTCCCACTCTCTACTTTCTCTTTTTTTCTCTTCTTTAACTTTCTTTTCTTTTTCTTATTTGCCTCTTGCTGTCCCTTCTTCCTTTCTGTTGCTTTTTTACCGTCTGTCTCGATTGATCTAGTTTCCTTTTCCTTTCTTCCATCTACTCGGCTTTCTTTCTCCTACTTCTTTCTATTTTTGTTTTTCACTTGCTGAGCTTTCATTAGTGGAAATATTTAGATAAAAGTGATCAGAAATAACCTTTTTCGCTCTTGCCTTTTCCTGTCTGTGTCTCCCAACCAGGCGACCTCTCATAGCTCGGCCATGTTGACCAGTGAGGGGGCGCACACCATGGAGCAGGACGACGCACGCCACGGAGCCAAGATGGCTTCCTCTGCAACCAGCACAGGCTCAGGTGGAGCGGGCACGATGACAGATACCGACGTCGACATGGAGGAAGCAGACATGACACAGTGGACAGAGGCAGAGTTTGAGGAGAAGTGCACGTATATTGTCAAAGACACGGCATGTGAGGTGGGCCCAGACGGTGATGCCATGATGATGTCGACGACCAGAGCCGAGGCTTCGCTACCCCGTAACTTGGCCTTCAAACACCTGGCTGGCAGCAAGGAGGTCAGACTCTCTCTCACACTCAAACACTCACACATAGGCACATGCTGGCAGACAGACAAACTTTCTCTCCAGCCAGAATATTTCATACACATTGAGGCAGAGAAAGGCATCTGTACAAACACACAAATGTGAGTCAGACATGGGTCATGTAATGAAAAAGGGGTCAGGTCTCATAAAACTGCACACACACACACACACACACACACACACACACAGAGGCATGTATGTGTGCGTGGGTGTGTGAAACATCAGAAACAGATTTGACTTACAGTGCTGTTTTATCAGCTTGTATCTATCCATGAAAAGGATTGTGTCATCTGAAAAAAATTATGGCGCCTTGATCGCAATTGTTTCAAGTCATAAAACTACTTGAAATACCGAACCATGCAGGCAGGGGGCACCATCGAGCCTCTCATTCAACACAGTGCATCAAACTGTTTCCGTCTGCTCGTCTTAAAACTGCTAAATGAGAAAGTGTCAGAGTGTGATTTGAGCTTTGATCACTCGAATGCTTCATATGAAGTATTTCAAGATTTCCTATCCTGTAAATAATTCTTCTTTACTAACCAGTCGCCCACTAGATGATTTTAGATAAGCTTAAAGTAATAGATTTTTTTTTCACTGATCTAACTGGGGGTGGCAAAGTCAAAATGTCAACAGGCAATGGTTGAAACTTGATAACAGGGAGTGTGCACAGAACCACCATGACTCTTAGAGTGATAAGACTGGTTTGCAGCTTTCAAGGGTTAAAAAGCATTTAATAATGTTCCAGAAAACAAATCAGATATCCAAGTGACTAAGAGCACAAATAAGCAGTTTTTAAAAAAGCAACTGGTTTCCACTTCATAGATTGTCACAGATAGGACATTTTAAAGTAGAAAAGCCACAGCACTTCTATGCTGTGTTTCAAGGTATTTTAAAGATGCATGACTGTCGCTCAGAAAATGTCAGTTTTGGCACTTGAGGTTCCCAGTAAAGCTTCGTGATGTCATCGATTTTTTTCATCAGCCGATTATCAGGGGGAAGCTGAAGAGAAGTTTACAAGCTGATATTCTATCAGATAATATTTAATGGATCTCTGAGAGGAAACAGGGAAAGGCTGAGGATGGCAGTTTCTAGAAAGAGAGCTACATTCTGTTCAAAGAGAGAGAGAGAGCTTTGTAAAAGCCTGTTAATAAGTTGGGTTTTTTTTAAATCACATGCTAACACATTTTCATGTCTGGTCCTATTGAGAGAAAAAGGGGAAAATGGGGATTTCCCATGTCATCAGGGAACAAGGGGGTTTGGGAAAGACTTCTGTTTGTGTGGGTTAAGCATGAAGAAAATGTGTGTGAGTGCGTTTCTCTACCATCCATGGCTGGAGCCAAACGTCTAGTCGCCACATAATCCCTCGCTTTTCTTCTTCTTCCTTTTCTTCTTCTCGCCTCTTGCTCTTTGATTGAATCAGATGACAGAGTGAGAAAAAAGGAGAAACACAGTTGTTGTTTTTTCTTTTACCCAAGTATCTGAATGGTTCCTCTTGAAGCATGTGAAGTGGCAGTGGTTTTGGTTTGATGTGGCAAGCAGTAGAGGTGTAAGGAGAGAGACAGAGGGAGAGACTCGAAGGAAGAGATTTTAGTTTTGTCTTCAGCCATTTGCAGTCACACACCAACACACACGCTCCAGATGAACTCAAGTGTGGAGCTGGTTCATTAATCATCGTCTCTGTTGACAGCTGGTTGATGCTGTGTGTCTGAGTCTGTATCTGAAATAAGACTTAATGAGACTTAATGATATGTACTACAGATGGATGTGCAGATATTATGAAAACACATATTCCATACACCTGAACGTCCTCTTCAAACATTTCAGACTTCATCATCATCACGCAATCCACTTCAAACATCCTGTTTGGCCTTGATGTGTTTTTTCCTAACCTGTCTATATGTGCATGTCATCGTGCAGGTGGCTGGCGTGTGCAGCAGGGAGTACATCCCCAAAGGAACTCGCTTCGGTCCCCTGGTGGGCGAGATCTACACGGCTGACAGCGTCCCCAAAGACGCCAACCGCAAATACTTTTGGAGGGTGAGCGCAAACATCAAAAATACACACAACAGCAGAAACACATACTTCCTCAGAAGCCGGAGAGACCCCTTCCTGTGACGTCACGCACATCTAAAGTCAGTCACCGAACAGGAAATTGGGTTTGCTGTTTTCTGTGTGTGTGAGTGTGTGTGTGAGTCTGTTCAAGGAACGGAGATGAGGATGTGATGTCAGCGTATACAAATAGCATGTCACACTGCCGTTCCTGTAAGTCCACACACACTGACACACACTGTTCGCCAGAAGACGCTCCATCACTACCAGTAACTGGCAGTGCGACTGCATACACTCAAAAACCATCTACCTGACCACCGCCTACACAGTGTGTGGTGTGTGTGTGTGTGTGTGTGTGTGTGTGTGTGTGTGTGTGTAGTATGTGAACCTAACCACAGTTCCATTCATGCTCATATCTCACTTTCTCACACACACACACACCAAGCCAAGAGAAACGAGTTATTAAGATAGAGAACGAGAGAGACAGAGAGAGAAAGGGGGAGGAGAGGCAGAAAATGAGTTGGTCTTTCCTTTCCCTTTTCAATATAAAAGAGGATCTCCTCCTCCTCACCACTCTCTGTCTGTCTCTGTCTGTTCTTCTGGCTCAAAGAGATGAAAGTGAAGAGAGGGAAATGGTAAGGAATGAAACCATTAAGAAAGAGGCAAGAAAAGAATTAAGATGTATGTATGCGATGCAGTTTATAACCAGTGGTGTCTGCTTGGTGGCAGCTACTTCTTTGCTACATGATAAGTAAATTATTTGGCTTTATTTTTAATTACTTCAATCAAGTATTCTGACAAACATGCAGTTGTTTTAACTTGTTGAGTTGATTTCTGACTGATTTTTTTTAATTGATGATTGCTTCTTTACCAGCATTTTAGCCAGTTGTTTAACTTCTTCTCCTAATTTTGCTAGTTCACTATTTAATTAAGAGATATTGCTACTTATTTAGATATTGGCTTTGTTAGCTACTTAAATTAACTGACCTGTTTATTCATCAAATTGCTAGCATTGTAATTAAGATGTAATAAGTGAAGGAGGGGGTGAAATGAGAGGCTTTTTGCATGTTACTGCTTTGTTTCTTCTCACAAGACCTGAATAAGCATAAAAAAGGAACAAAGGAAACGGAATTTATATTATTCTTCCTTTTTTCTGTTAAATTAACTTCAGTGTAATCTTACATTCAGGCAAATTAACTCGCGATTATTTTTTCTTCTTCTCTCTTTTTAGATTTATGTCGATGGGGAGTTTCATCACTTTGTCGATGGCCTGGATGAGACTCGCTCCAACTGGATGCGGTATGTGAACCCGGCCCACTCGGCAGCAGAGCAGAACCTGGCGGCGTGTCAGAATGGCATGGAGATTTACTTCTATACTGTGAAGCCTGTCCCAGCTGGTGCCGAGCTGCTTGTCTGGTACTGCCACGACTTTGCCCGACGCCTGCACTACCCACCGTCTGGGGAGCTGATGATGCAGAAACTTAGTAAGTTCCTGTGATTTGACATTTTTTGAAACCACAAAGTTGATGAGTAGAAGTACTGACATTCACTGGAACATTAATCATTAATTTTTCTTTCTGAAGTTAAACATAATTCATTATCTGACATCTTGTGTGGTTAAAACTTACTACAGCATTCACTTGCTGTGAAAGAGCAGGATGCATTATTACTCGCCTGACGCACTGACCACCGCACATGAAAAAAAACATGAAATCAATAGTCAGTGTAGGTGTGTTTGTCTTGACTGTGTCCTGTCGCCGCTCTTAAACCCTAGCAGTGTTTTTGAATATAGCTGTGTCTCCTTCCTCTCTCAACATTAGCCTGTCATTATCTCTCTCTCACACACACACACACACACACACACACACACACACTCAAAAGTACAAGACCAACAACCTTTCATCTCTGTCAGTATCATCGTTGTATTTTTGCGTGTGTGTGTGTGCTAGTGACAGTGTAATTACACAGACAGGGGATACGGCCCCTAATGCCACAGTCTTACACGCTTAAAGACCCGCTTTTAACATAAAAGCTCGCACACACGCACACACGTGCACGCACAAAACCTCGATCAACCTCTGCAGAAGAGTCGGAGAGTGTCAAGCAAGACTGCGTGTTTTCGGTGACCTTTTGACGGGAAAAACTTGCTCTCATAAGAGTATATACAAAATGCACATTAATAAGTATTAATCTTTAAAAAGAGTTCTCAAATATTTGTGCTTTATTTCATACTAACGGTATTTAACTGATCAGTCTAACCAATAAAAAAGCTTAATCTCCACCTTTAAAGACGGCCGACTAACTACGCTCATTCACTGTAGTGGAGCTGATCAAAGGGAGAGCGAGCTAAGAGAAAAACAAAGGCAGAGAGTGGGAGCAGAGTGGTTTCCAGGTGTGACTGCAGGCTAATAGTAGTGTTAAGCTGGCAGAGGAACTAGCACACCCAGCCAGAGTGACTCCACTGCCCAGGGAAAAATGCGCATGACCTGGGGCACAGAGGCAGGAGGTACCCACGATCCCTCTGCCTGCCTCCCCTCCCCGCAACTCAGCGTGTGTACAGTAGAAGTGTTGCCTTTAATTAGGCTCCCCTGTCAGTTAAGCCCCACAGGCTTTGTTGACCTACCAGTGACTTGAATACCGATTCTTACCTGCAGCAGAAACAGTTGTTTCATTTGACTCCATTTTTGCCTTGGAGCTACCACACAAGTTTCTAGCCCTTTTTCATTTTTTTTTTTAACTTCTACTGAGCTTTCATTCCTAAGATGAGTAAAACATTTGACTGTTGGTGTTGCCCACTACAGTTAAGCTTTACAAACGGAGTCAGAAATAATGTCATTGGCTGAGTAAAACGAAGAAGAAAAACCACAATCTTTCTGACTAAGTAACGTTAAACTGAAACTCAGTTTAAAGGGCAAAAGGTAAAAGAAGAGGAAGCTGCTTTGATGAATCTTAATAGTCATGCTGCGCACTGAATGTAATACCATCAAGTCATCGAAGTTTATTAGTGATTTTAGTCTATTTAAAGTTCCTTTACCGGCATCGACTCTTGTAAAAGATTATTTTTCACCGATTTGCTGCTTGAGGAAGTGGACCCATTTTGTTCGCTACTAATGCAAGTAGACGCGGCCAAAGTGATCCGATTAAATACTAAATAAAGTCCAAGTTAGTTGGTAGGGTAGCTAGTTAATGCAAATGTCCCCGATGCCAATAGGCACTAGATAACCATTATAAACTAACTCTTTGCAATAATTTGGTAGCCCTACCCACTAGATTATTTTGGGCTTCAAACCGTTATAGAGAAATTAGTCTACACTGCAAAAACTAAAATCTCTGATACCGCCCACTAGATTCTCATCAAAGTGTTGCGTTTTGCTCTTTGTAAAATGTTACGTGCGTCCTTAAGGAGGCACTAGAGCTACTGATCCAAACCGAGCGACAACCTGTATTATATTCCCGAGGAGCGCGACGATGACAGTTGTTTGTATCATATTTTTTCTTTCTGGTTTTAGCTCTTTCTAGCGCAGTCATAGCAAAACCAGACATATGTGTGTGTTTAAGTGTGTTGAGCAAAATGAGTGGGCATGCACCACAGTTTTACTCCCTCACTTTCTCCTTTTTCTCTTTTTGTCGCTGTCATATGCGCTCTTGAAGTGTTAGCGCTGGAGAGCACCTGTCATCCATGTGTGTGTGTGTGTATATACGTTGTGTTCAAAGACACTCTCTCTTCCCACACACACACACACACACGCACACAGTCAGGAGCGTGACATGCCACCACATTTACAGCCACCCTTTTCATCTCAAACACATGCACACAAGCTTGCTGCTCATGTGTGTGTGCAAGCGTGTCAGCCAATCGCGCTGATATATTTGCCACTTAAAAAGACTAGAAAGAAGGTGGAGGAGGGAATGAGGGAGGTAGAGTTGCACCTCCCACCCCCCTCTGTTGACTACTTGAACTTCCTGGCAGAAGGGCTGTGTTGACAGATTGATATCTCCAAGATGGCTGCCCTGTTTGTTTTTCAGAAGAGGGATGGAGGGAGGAGGTAGAGAAGGAGGAGTAAGGCTAACTGATAACCTCAGTGTTTACACACTGTCGCTATACTGCTGACAAAAGGGTCACTGACTATGTGTGCAACTGTGAGTGAGGGGCTGAATCAGGAGGAGTTGAGCAAATTTCACCAGTACTGGCACTTAGGATTAACTTTGACGTGCTCCGTCTCTCTCTCACACACACACACACACACGCCTGCAATCACACACACGCATGTCCCTCTGGGCGACCTCGTAGTAAAAACTTGACTGCCCTCTAAATGAGCTTATAGGTAATACACAACGGCATTTTAAGAGCCCATCTGTGGCAATTTAACAGCCGAGATGTGCTGCTAACTGACATCCCGGGGCTTTTAGAGTGTATGTGAGTGAGCTCGCCTCCTAATCTACTCTTTCATCATACTGAGAAGACAGTAGGTGCGAGTGAGTGAGGAGGAAGCGCTTTAATTTAACCTTTGACCCGGAAACAATAGCAAGTGGCCAGGAAAATGAGGAGAGCGGGAGCTTGATCAAACGTGTGTGTGTGCTGTCCAAAAGTGGAAGAGTCAACAAATCAGACAGAGGCCTTTGTCTGGAGGCGCCTCTGTGTGTGTGTACCTTGTCACATGGTGTAGGTGTGTATGTGTGTTTATGGAGGGCAGGTGGAGGCCAAGCTTTTTCTTAGCATATCTTTAGCAGGAAACCTTCCATCAGCCCTCTCTGTCGGTCTGCCACCATTTTGATTTTATCTTGATTTTATAGACACACACACAGAATGTCTAAAGGGAGCTGTCACGCCTCACTTCCCGTCTTTTGGCCCCAGCCTCGCACCCCCCACACTCGTTCGTCAAATCTGTCACGCTAATTGCCCCACTGAGTTACTAATGGTGTTTCTTAACACAGAGTTGCGCACATCTCTACTACAGAGATTTTTATGTTCTTATAAAGAAGTTGTGATTTAAATGTCAAATCATGAGGATCCTATTTTGATTTGACAAACGCCTCCCTGACCTTTTTTTTTTCTCTGTCTGTCCCTTCAGAGCAGTCTATTTTGGAGGTAAAGCAGCAGCAGGTGAGCAATGAGGAGCATGTGCAAGAAACATCCAGCCCGTCCCCTGTCGCAGTGACCCCCACCCCACCAAAGAAAGAACACAGTGTCCTTTCCATTTTGCGTGGCACCTCATCTTCGTCGTCCACAAAGAGGGAGCCCAACCGGCCGCTTCCCACACGTCCACGCTGTGCCGACAGCCCCGATCGTCTCCTATACCCCCGTGCCCTCTACCCACCTCTCAGGCCCCACCCTCAAATATCTGAGGACTTCCTCAATCACAAAGCTGCCCGCCTTGCTTACCCTTCAACTCACTCGCCTGGCAACCAGTCCTCAGCCACACCTAGCCCATCAGCAAGGAGCAGCCCAGAGAGCAGCCCTCACGGGAGCCCCTCTGGTGCAGCACCATCGCCTGCTTCTTTCTATCCCACCGGACTGGGAACCTATCCTGGTTATTCCCCACCATCTGCCCCCCTCTCCTCTCCCTTCTACCCTCCAGGGGCCCCTTACTCACGTTACCTTATGCCCCATCACTATCCTCTCCCTGGTGGTGGCATCCCTACTGTAGGAGCAATCTTTCCCAGGATGTATCCCCTCTACAGCAACCTCCTGCCCCATCATGTACCCCTCCTGCCTTCTGAAACAGGGAGGCGCTTCCTTATCCCTGACCCTGTGCATCCCTCCTCCATTTCTGGCCACAGAGACTTCCTCCTTCCAGGGCCCACAAGTGCCTTCTCAGCTGCTACTTCTCTGAGAGACACAACAGGTCCTCACAGCACTTATCCCAGGCACCCTCACTCTCATGGTTCAGCCCACGCTCCCTCCAGCGGCTCCCCGACTGCAGGCACAGCACCTCCCAGTGAGCAGGTGCCCACTAAGCCTACCTCAGCCCTGCTGGGCAACACCAGTGAGCGTTGTCCCGATGATGAGGCAATTAACCTGACCAAGGTGAAGCGTGGTGCAGGCTCAGCAGGCTACAAGGCACTGCCTTACCCTCTGAAGAAGCAGAATGGCAAAATCAAATACGAGTGCAACGTGTGCAGCAAGACCTTCGGACAGCTGTCAAACCTGAAGGTAGGTTTTGGCTGTCAAAGTCATGTGTTTTTAGCTTATTATTAGTCCTGCATGCTTTTCAAATTACAATTTTGTAATTAGCATGTAGAGAAGGTTTTGGACTAGGTCTAAGCTGATTTTTTTTTCTCTTCTTGTCACGCAGGTTCATCTTCGCGTCCACAGTGGGGAGAGACCTTTCAAATGTCAAACCTGTAGCAAAGGCTTCACCCAGCTGGCTCACCTGCAGAAACACTACCTGGTCCACACTGGGGAGAAGCCACATGAATGTCAGGTGAGAAAATATCACATTTATTGCTTTACCAGAGTGCTAATGAGCATAGATGACTGTTAACTGGTGGGTTTCTACAGGGTTCTGACATCATTTCTTTTTTTGCATCTCATCATTCAGGTTTGTCACAAGCGCTTCAGCAGCACCAGCAACCTGAAAACTCACTTGCGCCTTCACTCAGGGGAGAAGCCCTACCACTGCAAACTCTGTCCTGCTAAGTTCACCCAGTTTGTCCACCTTAAGCTGCACAAGCGCCTGCACTCCCGCGAGCGTCCACACAAATGCCCCCACTGCCATCGCCACTACATCCACCTGTGTAGCCTGCGACTTCACCTGAAGGGCTATTGTTTGGCTGCAAGCTCCAGCTCTGGAAGCCCAGCCATTTCAAGCCAGATTGCCTTGGAGGAAGTGCACCGCGCCAATGAGGAGATTGAGCGCTTTGACGTCAGCGAACACGCTGAGCGACTGGAGCAGTTGCAGGGAGGGGTGGAGATGGAAGCCATGTTGGAGAAGCAGGTTTTGGGGATGCTGTGGAGGGAGACTGACATTAAGTCCTCCCACTTCCATCCCCACCACAAGAGTAACGCCACTGAGCTTCGGTCTGCAGGTTATGGTGCGTACGAGTCCCCAAACGAGACGTCGGTCATCAAGATGCGGCACAGCAGTCCCATCCCCCCACTTCCTGCTAACATAACTGTCAAGCAGGAATCAGAGGATCACGCTTAAGTGACCTTTTGCACCTGAGAGACATAGAGCCAAGACTGCATGGTGGACTGGGTTGCCAGGAGCAACAACTGTAAATATGTCTACCTGGTTGTCATGAGTAGTGACATCATGACCACTCCAGGGTTTAAACCTATCAGGGACTCACGTACTCAGGGCTGCACTGTCCCATGACTACTTAATGGTTTCAGCATTTATTATACTTAGAGACAATCATGTACACAGGATTTACCTGTAATGTTAATAATATAATGCTTTTATCATTATTGTTCTTGTATTATTTTGTTTTTAATTTCAGATGTCCATGTTTTTTTTGATCATTTTGTTGTTATATACTTAATTTATTTTACTTTTATTTGTTGTCTTCAAAAGCAATATGTGGAAGGGATGGTTACATTGATTTTCTAAAGTTTTTTTTTCCTGTGGCCATTTCTCTGTAGATAGTCGCTCTCGCTATGCATATATCTGTCTTGTGACCTCTGACCTATAGAACAGGGGTATCCATTCTTCAGGGTTTTGCCTATTTAAATGTAGAAACCAATAATAGCAGGTTGAAAGGCTTAAGAGAGCTTGCCAAAGCGTGGCAGAGCAATTTGTTAATTTAGAAAGAAGACGTTTAACTCAGCCCTGCTTAATAACTTCTCTACGCCCTTTTCTGATGCCTACTTAATTTAAATGAAAGAAGAAAGGGCATTTTTTTGTATATTTTTCACAACGGTTACCTCAGTGTGGATGCGATGAGTGTGTGTCTGCGAGTGTTTGCATTTAAAAGGACAGCTGAAGATGGGAGTTTTGTATTTATTTGCTTTCTTTTGCTACTTGAAGAAGAAGAACCAAATCGAACTGGAGTGCAGCTCTTCATGTGGTCCAAAGAAGAGGCACAGCCTGCTCAACGTGTAGCACATAACAGACTTGGGAGGCTGGTAAGCCACCTCCGTCCCCTCGTCCCTCCTCTTGTTTTGTTTTATCTTCTATTTAACGTTGTCAACACCCAACAGAGATGTGAACGTCCTCACATTTAGGGATTTACAGTTGACACCAGAAACCAAAGTTGACTTGGCTTTCATTTTAAATGCGCACCAAAAAAAATGGAAAGATCCAAACAAAGGAAGAAGGACTTGAGAAATCAAAATGCTGAAGAAGGGAAGGGATGATGTATTTTGTGTTCACTCTTTAGCTGTGGTCTTTCGTTGTGTTTCATGTTTTTGATTTTATTGTCGTTAATGTTATTTGTTAATACTTTGGTTGAGAAACAATGGCCCATTTCTTCAACCCTGCCCGTCCACCGTCTCGTTAACGAACTGGCCTACACCAAAGCACCTCGGCCTTCCTTCATGCACTGGCCCCCTCGTCCTACTTTATATCTTCAGTGCCGATGCTCATACCACTCACACTTTGTACAAGATATCTGAAACTGGTCATAATGGCATTAAGACCCAACTTAATGTTACTACAACGGTGCAACTGTGGTTTTCGTTAGCAGTTACATGCCAACACCCTGATCTCCGTAGCTTCCTCCTCTGTTTCATTGTCTTGCTCTCTAACTAATGTTCGACCAAAGTGTGTCTTTGTTCAGAGCTTTAACTCCAGAGGTGATACCCTTAAAAACTGTCTCTGTTTACATTCTGTTTACATAGTTATTTATGAGCGAATATGTCAAAATGTGTAAATTATGATATAAATCTTCACTGTTGAAATCTAAACGATATGGCTCTGTGTGTCTTATTTTCATTTGGGTTTTGGAAAACAAAACAGTAACTATACACGAACTGTACAGAAAATCTGATAAAAGGTGAATAGCAATGCTACCTTGAGATTAATATTTTATAATTGTATTACCATCTGAATTTATAGCTGCATGTGCTATAATTGCAGCATATATTTAATCATCAAAAAATACTTCATACAATCACTACTTGAAGGTACATCACTATATATCTACAAGTTATATCCCTGCCTAAAAGAAGCAGAAAAAGCTACTTACAATTGCTTTTAATGGCCAAATGAACGTATAACCTGAAACCTTAAATCTATTTTCAAAGCATAAACTGAAATTTTCATTTAATATGTCCTGAGATTCTGGAAATTTCAAAGTAAAACAGGAAACATGACAGGCACAGACTAGACACTGAACTAAACCTAGGAGCAAACTCTTAACCAGAATAACACTGAAACTTAGGATTACAATATTCAAAACAGGACAACTAATAAACCATAATACAGAAAAATACCAATATACAAAAAACTGAAAATGCTGAGTCAAAATGACCCAGAACTGTGACAATGTCATTTTAAGGCACTGTGAGGTCTCTCTCAGACTCCTTCACACCTATGAGCTGGCACAGTTCACTTTTAATATCAGGTAAAGGTACTTTTCTGTACTTTTCACAACAACTTTGCTATAGTACATTTCCCACCAAACAGTACACATAAGCACACAGTCAGATACATGTTCTTATATCTGTTCATGCATACTTATATATATGCATTTAAAGAAAATCTACCGGTAGTCTACAAAAATGAGTTATCATCAGACAGGATAAAGATATTCTCAATGTTTAGTCCTGACGTGTGCAAAAGCAGACACTGAGACCTCGGAAACAATGACACAGACACCCATGTTCTTGGTTTTGAGTGGGCCTTTTAAGGCACTGCGTGTCCTTTCCTTGATTTGTCACAGTGCTTCTTTCGGACAGTTAAATTAGTATGACCACGTATTGTGTATATGACTGTTGACTGGTCATGCATTATGGTTTTCAGGTGGCTTAGTATGGCATATGGAGATTACAGAGATCACTTTTGTTTTAAAACGTAATAATGCTGATGTAGCCCCTTTCTCGTTTGTATATTTAAGATGGTGACCTCACACTGCACATTTCCGACCACAGCCCTGCTCAACTTCAACCTGAGTAAAGGTCTAACCATCCAGATTAACTGAAAACACCTGCATGTGTATGTGTGTGTGTGTGAGAGTGACTGTTACTTTCATTACAAGCAGAGCTCAGTCATAGATGAAACCCATCAACTAAGAGCAGTAAAAGATGACGTCTGAACATTAAAGGAAAGGGCAGCCTAAAGAAAAGAGCTATATTAAGCAAACAGCTGAAAAATCATCACAGGCTACATTACTGTTTTTAATAAAAAAATTATTTTTTTTTTTTGCACCATATCAACTCACTCATTCAAGCTTTTATCACTGAACCTGCAGTAAAAGTGGAAAGCCATGAATCTTTATGTCTATTTCCGTGCAATGCCAAGCTTTAAGACTAGAGCAGGAAATGGGAACACAGTTCCCAGTGCCCTATGGGCTGCACTAACTGTGGTCTGTCTTTTATCCTGCCATGCAGGAGACAGGCAAACAAGTGAGTCATTTTTTAGATCTTGAACTCAAAGCTGTTTTCAGAAATCCACCACAGCCTTAAACTTTTCTAGACATAGAGCTGCATGTGAGAACGCAACTATCTGGACTGGATCAGACAATAAAAACAGTCTGTAACCTCCCAGCTCTCTAGCACAAAGCCCATGTGACGATCATAACAAATTTACAGTGGGCGAGTGGGGGTCATATGTCCTGTCCGGAGGAGCTAACCCGCACGATAATCACATGTATTTAAGTGAGTGAGTATTTCCAGTAATGAGAATCTCTTTGAGGTGTTTTATTGAAAGGGTGACTAACGATAGTGTTAAAAAAAATCAATAAATTCAGTATATGGTTTATTGGAGTGCCACATGTGCTACATGTTAAGAAAAGGAAATTCTTATGCCTTAATATATTCGTTTTTGTTGTGACAAGTGACATTGTTGTGATAGCACAGTGTGGTTTTTGCAATCTCTGTGTGATACTAAAATAAGTTAGAGCATCCCATTTTCAAGTCAGCAAGTTTACTCACTGTATGAAATCACAAAACTGTGTAACACATGGAGTGCTAAGGACAAAGGACTACCTGTTAGTACCAAATAATGAAGAGGGGAAACTTGTTTATGTTACAGGACAAGGACAGTACAGTCTGTACAAAAGCAGCAAGGTCAACTAACAAGTTTTGGCTGTCTTAAGGGAACACCTAATGGGTCTGGTATATAAAAGATAGACGTATCCATGACATCATCAACAGGTGTGTGGACTTGCGTTGGAGTTTGGAACTGAAGCTTTTTGGTCTTTGTTTTGTTTTCTTTTGGTTTTTTGTGGCTCCAGATGTGACCATATTTAGCTGAGCTGGAAAATTGCTAATTAATTAGCTAATGCTAATCAGCAAAGTGCATCCATAAACTATAGTAGTATGTCACAGATCTCTTGCGTGGTCTGAAAATCACCTGCATTTAAAATCAAAAATACCCAAAACATTGCAGAAAGGTCCATTTTGGTTCAGTAGATTTCATTGCTAGCTAGCAGCTAGCTGCCTATCCTGGCACCTCTTGACACTCAAAGCAGCAACACCCTCATAATGCTTTCCATTTACTTTGGAAACTGAAGCTGGGAGTGACATCACTCCTGAATTGACCAAGTTCGAGTACTAGTAATCAGAAAGTAGAAAAAAAAACAGGGTTTGTTTTGCTCCTTATCAAGACAGAGCCATTCATAAATCGCTAGCAATACAATGCAATGCCTGCTGCAGCATGTTCACAGACAATGCCGGGTCAGTGCTCTGTGAATGGCTAAATTACTAGTCGCAAATACTGACCAACTGTCGCACAGAAAAGCTGTAAGTTTTGTAGATTTGGTGATGTTTACATGCACTGCCACCATCTTGGACCTGAGATTGCACTTTGTTGGGTCTTCTTTGACACTCAGAGTTGGAAATCCAACTTAAGGGGGATTCCTGTCAAAAATCTGACACAGAAGTTGTGATTTCTTATGTTAAAAATACACACTCTGTACATTTAAACAGTAAAATAGTTATAGAGGGGAACGACATTTTTTGTAGTATGCTAAACATATGAGAATTTTTGCTCAAAAGCAGAAGTGGACATAAGAGGATTTGCAGTTGCTGGCACCTCCACACTGGCTTTATTTTTCATTCCTTGAGCATTTTGGCCCTCTGCCATGTTTAATGCTGTAAAGGGATTATTATTGATTAATGCTGTTGTCAGACTTTTACACTAGTAGGTTTTTCAGTCACTCAGTTTACTGAAATATACACTGAGAGGCTCAAGGCTTAAACTGTATTTTCTGCATGATGAAATAATGAGTTTTATCTTTTACTGAAAGATCACAGACCCATGTAAAATGTGATTAAAGTTTATGTTTCCTTTCAATTGAGATAAATGGTAGTTGAACAGGGGCAGAATATGAGGTTTTGGGGCGATAATAAACAATAATATGAATGAAACGTTTATGAAATACATTCTAGGAAAGCCAAAATCCTTTAAAAAAAAATCACATTTAAAGATAAACATTTAAAGTCAGAAGCCCAACTTGGTTAGTCATTCGTCATTTCATCAAACTAATTTCTTCTGAAACTAATCTGAACAACAGCCAGCTGACTTCAGCAGAAAACAAGTGATAAAACAAATTCCACCTCCATATTATTAAGGATCCCACCGAGAGTAAAAAGTCACTGTATGAGAAAGAAGTATCAATCCATTACCTCATCACTCAGCTAAAAAAACTCGGTGCGCCCCCACCCTTTGACTAAGCATCTTTCACTTTTGCACACTGCATCGCTCTTTCCTGTTTGTTCAATCTTATTATTACTATCAGGGAAACTTCTCAAGCCACCCGTTGACACAGCGAGTTCCACTACCCCAGCTCTGGAGGAGGGGGGATATCCCACGGTTCCAGATGCACGTATCGAAACGACAGGCCCGCCTTCCACTTGCCTAGGCTGAGGTGAGTTTTGTTTATCTGGTATCCAATTTCCCCACAACGTTTGATAAGGTTTCAAACTTTATCTCATCTTACACAGCCCTCCCTTTCACACGAACAGCTTCTTACCAAAGTGAGATACCCACAGTTTTGAAGAAAAGGGACGCCCACGAGTTAAAGTTAAAGGAAAATGGCGTCCATCTGAGGACAGTTAGGGGGAAATACTGGAGAAATGTAGACATTTCCACACAAGCCTGTATCTGCGGTAGTTACCTGATGATCATGCAGTGATTTTAGCCTGCATTTCAACTGTGTACATTTTTAGAGATTCTCTTATTTCAATATCAAGTAGTCATGAGAGGTCAGTCAACATGTAAATTACTTTACATTAAACATACTCGTCACAAATATTTTCTATTTGCCACGTGTAGCATGGTAATAACCTGACTTTTCTCAAACTTTGTCAGTGGCAAACCAGGAGTATAGTTAATGTTGGATCCATTCTTCCTTTATGTTGAACAGGTAAATAAATACCTTGGGTCTACTTTTTCAGGAAACTCAAAAAAAAAGGCTCGAAGCTGTGACATTTTTATATTTCCTTTATATTGAAATCGATTGTACCCGTCCGTGTGGTAATTTGATACCCAGCTGCCACGTTAGACAGGTGGGAGGAGAGGCGTGAAGTGGTAGGAGGTTCACTGAAATGAAACAGTGCAAGGCAAGTTGTTGGTATTTGGAAGGAAATAGGTCTTAGAAATCTGCTGTAAAACCATTCCACTGCTGAGTGGGTACTACTGTAAACAAGGGTGATGTAATCTCTACTGCCAAATGAAAATTATTCCGTTGTGTTTCAATTAAATGTTCCCTTGACTAGACGTGTTTAAATCCAACTATGAATTATTATGAGTCATTTCAGTTTACATTTTTGACACATCTGCAAGATGAAGAAAAGATAAAAGGAGTAAAAAACAACCTACTGTTTGTTCTACTTAAAGTCTTTTTTCTCACCTCTTTTTAATTTAATTTCAGAGTGACATGTACTTTTTTCAGTTAAGTGTGGGAAAATACAGCAGCATGAATAATATCAACGTCCAGCTGGATGGAATCTAATCAGAGACTGATGGTATGCTCTCCCACTACTTAACCATCAGGACATATTTTAGTGAAGATGTTTCTCATGAGGTCCAGACAATTACAATTTGGCACGTTTCCTACCCATGTATTCATTTTCTTACCCAGCCAGAGTCACAGTGGGCCATCCTAACCTACACTGGCTACCTGTTAGAGAGAGTCCTGATTTTAAGCTTTCAGTAGTTATTTTAAAAGCCTTATATGGGTTTATTCCTACCTATAGTATAAATTTAGCCACACCTTATAAACTAAGCCACTGTCTTTGGTCCTCAGGTCAGTGGCTTGTGTCCCATAGCCTGCCTGATTACAACAGGAAATCAAGGATTATTTTTAATGTTGACTCATTTTAAATCCTTATTGTATATAACTACCCACTATTATTCTTCATATTTTTGTTCTGGTTTTATTGCTTATTAAACAGCCTTGCCACTTTGCCTGTCCTGTACAGAGCGAACTGTCTTCGTCCGGTAATATACAAAAATTGTCACTGTTCACAAAGCAGTACTAACAGGGAGCACTTTGTCCTCGTCGCTCTATGTGTTACACTGTTTAGTAATTTGAATATTGCTGAGGTCACAGACGGAGGAAATTAACTGACCGTTGAAAGTGAGATATGAATAACTTTAGTGTGACGCAGAGACCAATCAGACAGTGATCTGCTGTCACAAGACTGCCAATATTACTACAAACAAGAACGCATAAAGAAAAAGAAAATCCCTTTTTTTATCTCTACCCTTTGCCCCCTTTTTTTGTTGTTTTTGTTTTTTATCTATCCAGGGTGGTATATGACCTAAATATCCACTTTGAAGTGGATATGCTGAAGTCGTTTTCACACATAAACTGCAGAAAATACCAGTAGAATCAAATTGAGGGACATTCACTCACACTTTCTCTCATCTAGCACACAATGAGACCCCTCAAACAGATTCTTACAACTGGAAATACTCACTCATGTAAATACATATGATAGTCTTTTGTCCCGTCTCCGCACAGCAGATGGCCGCCCCTCCCTGAGCCTGGTTCTGCTGGAGGTTTCTTGCTGTTAAAAGGGAGACTTTCCTTCCCACTGTTCCCAAGAGCTGGCCTATAAGGGGTCATGTGATTGCTGGGGTTTTCTCTGTGTCGGTGTAGGGTCTTCACCTTACAATTTAATGCACCTTGAGGCAAGTGGCGCACAGATGGCCGTAAGATTCATTACACAATCTCAAGAATGAGAAATAATCCAGCAGCAGGCTGAAACGTCCTGCGTACCTGGTGTTTAGATTCTCCTTGACTTCTGTCATTGTGACGTAGCGCCAGACAGACATACGAGGTGGCGAAGAAGAGCCGAAGAGGTGACAGTAAACAGCAAAAGCACTGCTAGAGTATTTAATGAAAATACTCTTGATTTATGCGCTCACGTACACCCACACATGTTCTTGCTCAAACAACCAAAAGTGCATGCACTTATTAAGAAAAACATAAACACACATAGAGACACTTGGAACATTTATGTACTTACTGTACGACTATAAATTTACACAAAAAAAAACAACCTGATGTCCACACAAGCTTACAGTTCGTGTACACATGCAGCACAGATAGCGATTTAAACCTTCTTCTTGCACATCTCCATTTACTGATAAACCATTTGTCTCTTGGGAGATCTTGTCATTTTCCCCCGAAATGTTGTGATTAGTTTCTATCATGATGTAACCACAAACCAAACAAACCCTTCAACACCCACGCCATACACACTTGTACACACTAGCATACTCTCAGTCTCCTTCGAGCTCTGTTCCAGAGTGACGCCATTCAAGACGTTTTCAGAAGCCGAGTGGCGTCCCCCACGGCTATTTTCCAGTAAACACATTACAGCGCGTCATTATGCCGCTCACATGCAGCAGAGGAGGGTCACTTGTCCAGCCAGTTGACTCAGATTAATCGCCCCACCCTTTGCCTAGACCTGATTTCCAATAAATCCACTTTTATTTCCCAAAAATTTGAAACCGGAAGCTCTTTTTTTTGGGTCTTGCTGACAGATGATATCCAGCCAACTAATAAACAACGTCTTGTGTCAAAGTTTAAAGAGGAGGAAGTTCTTTTAAACAGCAGTGTGTCACTATCAAACTGACTCCACTACATCATCAAAAACATACTCTAAACAAACAAGACTATTGGGAGCCAAATATTTCTCCAAATTAAGATCACATTTCCCATAAATCCTGTTGCTGCCTGTTACCAATAAGAGCTTTCTTTCCTGGGCTAATGGTTTCCTCTTTGTCTTTAATCAAAAGAATAAAGATGTTGGACAAGATTTAATTCCATTTCTCTTTTCTTCACAAGCAACTTTTTATCAATAAAGACTAATGCCATATGTTGTATTTTTAACCATGTTGGTGGGATACCCCACTGAATGGATATAGTAGTCTGTTAGTTAACACACATTCATGAAAAAAAAATCTCATCACATGACTTTTCCTCTAGGGCTGCCATTAAGTTTTGAAATCCATTTTTCCCCAACAAATTCCCCCCAGTGACTCCAAAACTACTACTACTAGTTTTTCAAACTACTAATTGCTTCCAAGTGAAAAACAACCTCAAAACTACATTAGGGTGGCACGTGGTTTGGCTATAGTTTCCTGGAAAATGTAGTTAAAGCTACTTTGTAAATGTTCAAACTGACTTGCGCACATGTTTCCCACATGCTCTGAACAAGTGTGTGGTGTGGCTGTTCGATGAACACATTGTCTTGGCATGCCTTCACAGTGGCTTTGTTGGAGGGGGTTAAATTACATCAGAAAAGCAGTGGTATGGTTTCCTTGTTTGTAGTTTTACTAGTTAACGCCACAAAAAATGGCACAAATGCAGTTGAACTACATTAATGAACAGTCAAGCGTTAACGTCGTTTACCTAGTAAGGTGTGTTTTCAGTATTTATTGAGACACTCCCACTCCATATTTGGTTCCTCCTTTGAAATAAAAAATTACTGATTAGACACAGCTGTGTTCCTCAGATCTTCTCTCATACTTAGTATTGATTATGTTAATTGGCAAAATGAAAAAGTACTGCCAAAGATGTGTTTAGATATCTGTTATCTAAAATACCTTGACGGATTTTCCAAAATTATGCAACCATAACTTTTATGCATTTGTGTGTGTACGTGTGTGTGTGTGTGTGTGTGTGTGTGTGTGGGTGTGTGTGTGTATGTAAAGAAAAAAGCACATCATCTTACAGGATGATACAGGAAGTGAGTGTATTATTTCATGTGGTTCATAAAAACCGCACATACCCCTTCAGTCTTTTTATCATGCACACTTAATAGATGTTATTAAATGATCACAGAATACCCCCACACACACACTTATTAGAAAACAGAAACAATTCCACACTCAAATCAGCAGCTGGCGGTACAACAATGAGAAGGAAACTAGCACCCAGTGTTCTTGATGATTTGTGATTACACGTTGAAGTGAATAAGCGCGTGTGAAATGTGCGCTGGTGTTGTGACCTTCACTGCACTGTCAGAGTTTCTGCATCCACCGGTGTGTCACATGGGTCAGAGTGGCGTAAATTTATGAGGCTCTGTTCTGATGTTTGTGACCTCTTGTTTTTTTGTTGTTGTGCAGACTGGTGCACAATGCTACAGTGCACCAGTATGGATGAAAGCCAGGCTCCAAGTGCAGTGTCTCCTCGCCTGCCTGCCAGATGGCTGCTCATTCCTGAGCTTGGTTCTGCTGGAGGCTTCTGCCTTTAAAAAGGGAGTTTTTCTTTGCCACTGTCACCGAGTGCTTGCTCATGGGAGAATGTGTGACTGTTGGGGTTTTCTCTGTATTGGTGTAGGGTCTTTACCTTACAATATAGAGCATCTGGAAGTGACAAAAAAAATTTGAATTGAATTATAGGATTATTTATTCTTGGTGTCCACAGCTGACTGTTTGCGAGTTACCCAACCAAAGAAATTTACTGTGATTAGCACTCACCGCAGCAGAAACTGTTGTGAGACTGATGGCTGCTTTGTGCACTTGGCCGTGTAGTCGTACACGTGTCTGCTGATCTCATGTGTGAGGACGTCACTGGGTAATAATATTTTCTGGTGAGAAAGTTAAATTATTTCTGTGACTTAGGTCACAGAGAGCCAAAATGGTCTCTATCCCTTGTGTGATGACCCATTTGGATGCTTTCCTATTTTATTGTGAAATGACTCATCCTGTTGTTTGTTTGTCATCGGCTGTCCTTCCTCTCTGTGATTCTGTTTCCCGTCAATTTTTGCATTGTTTGAATTTTGTACTCTCCCTCTTGCCTTTTATGGACTCCTTTCCGGTATTTGATCCCAGCTTTATTCATGAAAAATGTAATTCTGGATTTAATCTGAGTGCTGCTTGAACTCTGCTTTGAATATACTACTGATTAAGGCCATTACACTTGGTCTATTGCACTTATTTATTTCTATTCAATTCCCATCACCATCCTGCTTCCGGCCACTTGGAACTCTCAGCTTTGAGCTTGCAACAACACAGTTGGCTTGCAAGGTTTCCCCTAAAGCAGATGACTGGCTTTTTAGGGGAAAAAGGAGGATGTGCATCATACAAATCCAGTCTTACAGGATCCTGCAATATCCAGGATTTTGTAAGTGCCATGTCTGCTCATTCTAATATTTCAACTTAAATAGCTAAATATATTCTAATTATTCCTTCTTTTCATCCAGAACCAGTTTAGAGAATCACAGCAGTTTGCTGTGTTACAAACATGTCTACATGTTCCCATCAATAATCAGTTCGTCTCAGAAAAATATGGTCACATGTATGAAGAGGACGATCAAGGTGACTCAGCAGAAAGCAGTAATATTACTCTGTACACCCCCTTCGTATTCTTTACCCATATGGAGTTACGTTCTTCTTCTCTTCGTCTTAAAACCGCAGCAGACGGCGTTTCCTCCTGCAGATCATCCACATGTTTTACATATCAACAGCTTTTCTACAAAACGTCTGACGTGGTCACTGAGGAAGTGTTTTATATGGTTACTGGAACCCAGGGGGAGTGTGTGATGGTTCTGAGGGTGTTTATCACTAACCAGAGTTTAATTTTATTAGTTATTGACAACTTGTTGATATCAGCTAAATTACAGTATGTATTGCATCATCATGCCCGTCTGCTCTTGCCCAGACACTAGACTGCACATATTTGTGCAGTTACCAGGCTCTTGTGTGTGGGGAAAACATTAATAGAATTACTTTATCCCTTTTTTATGTATTAGCATTTCTGTTAATTGGGCACGCTTTCTGTGCTGGTGTCTGGGTATTGGAGTCAAGTCATCAGGAAAATTCATCTCACCTGGTCAGATGGTATTTATGCCAGCAGCCACTCTCCATCTGGCTTTTGTTCAGTGTGTTTCATTTGGAGCTAGCTTAAGATGTTTAAATTAATGTACTGCACAAAGCACTTTAGGCCTTAACTATCTTAAGCAGAATCATGTTAAACTACTTTAGAAAAGGCAGAACCAATGATGCTGCCCAGTCCCTCAGCTGTGTTTACCCCAGCTGGGAATTTCTGTCTAAAACAGGAGGACCACAGGAAAACCTTAACTTCTCTACATCCACCAAGAGCCATCCAAGCATGGGGTTAGTTCAGGTTTTGGTTCATTTGCACCCGTTTGGTGCTCCCATTGGAGTTATTTCACGAGTGATCAAAAGTTATTTGTAATTTACTTTTTAGTAAGTACTTCTAACTAACCTTCTTTCTTCTGTGTACTTAAAAACAAAACTCTCCTATCACTAGTAATGAAAAAAAACTCTTCTGAACAGTAAACTAAAGATAGCTGTGCCACAGCGGGACCACCTGTTGTTTCCATATAAAATAAATAAGAAAAACAAGAATATCTTCCTTTGTTTGCATATTTTCTTACTGCTGTACTGTGTATTAGCAGCTGATGTGTTGTCTTCATTTTTAAAACGCAATAACTGAGGATTACATCCGTTTCATTCACAGCTTCATAGCTTCATAGCCTTAATGCTAATGCAGGAGGTACAAAAACAAGGCAAATGAGTTCCCTTAAATGCATGGTGGTTTTCCATGGATTTGAAGGCATGGAAAACCTCTCCCTTTGAGGTTAATTCTCTTGTCTCTGTGCCCTGAACAACATCTGAAATTGGTCTCCATGAGCACTGCAATGTGGATCCCGCTAATGCTAATGTGCCTGTGTAGTGGGAAAAGAAATTTTTCTCAATATATTTTCTTATCATTTGACCCCTTGTCTCACCTGTCAAACAGCACAGTGCAATCAGCCATACTAACATGTTTCATACAGGTTATACACAGATGTAATTCATGACAAGTTTGCTTGAATTATTGAAATATACATACTGTTGATGACCTGTGATGACTTTGAGCCAAAGACATCGCCAACGAAATTGGAGCGTGAGCTGGAAAGCCCTATTTAACAGAGCTCAGGGGTACAGAGTGAGTTAAAAGTGAGATCCTAAAGGCTGCTATGGTTGTAGGACACATTTGTGACACAACAGAGGAAATACAGAGGAGGATTAAAGCCAAGAAGGCAGCGGGTCCAGATGGCATCAGCTCGAGGGTCGTCAGGTCCTGCGCGGACCAACTGTGTGGGGTGATGGAGCACCTCTTCAACCTGAGCCTGAGGCTGGGACGAGTCCCACAGCTCTGGAAAACCTCCTGTGTTGTACCAGTGCCAAAGACTTCACGCCCCAAGGACCTCAACAGCTACAGGCCGGTGGCTCTGACATCCCACCTGATGAAGACCCTGGAGCGGTTGGTCCTGGCTCAGCTTCGGCGCCTTGTGAGCTCATCACTGGACCCACTTCAGTTTGCCTACCAGCCTGGCATTGGAGCGGATGATGCCATCATTCACCTCCTACATCGTTCCCTCGCTCACCTGGAGACCGCTGGGAGCACTGTGAGAATCATGTTCTTTGATTTCTCCAGTGCCTTCAACACCATTCTTCCCTCGGTTCTGAAGGACAAGCTGGAGAACTCAGGAGTGGACCATCACCTCACTACTTGGATTCTGGACTACCTCACCGACCGACCACAGTATGTGAGGACTCAGGGCTGTGTGTCGGACAGGGTCGTCTGCAGTACGGGGGCCCCACAGGGAACGGTTCTGGCTCCGTTCCTCTTCACCATCTACACTGCAGACTTCTCCCACAACTCCACCCAGTGCTTCCTGCAGAAGTTCTCTGATGACTCTGCAATAGTCGGCCTCATCACTGATGGGGACGACAAGGAGTACAGAGGACTGACTCAGGACTTTGTGGACTGGTGCCAGCTGAACTACCTCCAGATCAATGCCAGTAAAACCAAGGAGCTGGTGGTAGACTTCCGCAGGCACAAACATCCTCCACTGCAACCACTGAACATCCAAGGTATGGACATTGAGGCTGTGGACAGCTACAGGTACCTTGGTGTTCATCTGAACAGCAAACTGGACTGGACTCATAATTCAGACGCCCTCTACAGGAAAGGGCAGAGCAGACTGTACCTGCTGCGGAGACTCAGGTCGTTTGGAGTAGAGGGCCCACTCCTGAAGACCTTCTATGACTCTGTGGTGGCCTCAGCCATCTTTTATGGTGTGGTCTGCTGGGGCGGCAACATCTCTGCTGGGGACAGGAAGAGACTGAACAGGCTGATCCGAAGGGCCAGCTCTGTTCTAGGATGCCCTCTGGACCCAGTGGAGGTGGTGAGTGACAGGAGAATGGCGGCTAAGCTGTCATCCCTGTTGGACAATATCTCCCACCCCATGCATGAGACTGTGACAGCACTGAGCAGCTCCTTCAGTGGGAGACTGCGGCACCCACGGTGTGGGACGGAGAGATTTCGCAGGTCTTTCCTCCCCACTGCTGTAAGACTCCACAATAAAGACTTTTGCAGCTGATCAAACACACACATCCACACATGTGCAATAACACTAATGTGCAATAATCTTTTCTGGCATCGTTGTATTTTTACTCAGTTGTATATAGCATTTGTATTCTATTTTTATCTTATTGTATATGTTATTCTATTTTATTCTACTGTATATAGTATTTTATTTTATTCTATTCTGTACAGTTGTGTACTGTATTTATTCTTATTTTATTTTATTCTAATTTTTGCTTCATAACTTTTGCACTGTCCACTTCCTGCTGTGACAAAACAAATTTCCCACGTGTGGGACTAATAAAGGTTATCTTATACTAAACAGACTGTAATGTCATTTTGAACACAGCCTTGTTTGTGACAATACCAGACAGTCAGGAGCCACACAGCAATACACACACACACACTTAGGTACCCAACTTGATGTCCTGACCCCAAGGCAGGAGGAGGAAAGGGACACACGGTGCTTATTAATGGTGTGTGTGCAAGAGTGTCTGTGGGATGAAGGCAGAGATCAAAGTGTAATAGCTCGCTTGCCCCTATCATCCACATCTTCCCGTCATACTCTCTCTTTTTCTCTCAGTGGGTCTGCCCGTCCTGTCTCTTCCGAACACCTGCCTATTAGAGGGCGGCGAGGTTAATAATAACAGGTTGCACCCCGTGTGTGTTTGTAAGGGAATGACTGGAAACGGACAGCATCTTCAGAGAGCATTTGTGTTGCATTCTCAGACCAACTAGACTGTGTGTGTGTGTGTGTGTGTGTGTGTGTGTTTACAACTGGGTTCTATGAACATACATATGTGTATGTGCAAGTCTGCATGTCAGATTTGGACACCAAAAGTATATGGACGTCCCTTTGGCTGTTTTTTCATTTTTCATTTACTTTTAAGAGTTTAAATGAGGGAAAATGGTAGTGCTACAGCACAGAGCAACACTTCAAAGAACAGTGTTTTTTCAGCCTTCTTTGTCTCTAGACTTGTTCAAAACAACATTTCCCGTGGGTACAAAGCCATCAATAAATTAATTTTTTTCCCTAAACCAGTCTGGAAGAACTTGACTGACCTCCACAGAGCAAGTAGGGAATGTTACAGCAGCACATAAACATCCACTTTGTTGAAATAAGATATCTGCGAGTGTAAAGTTAAAGTGTCTGCATACTTTGGTTCTTATAGTGGAAGTGTGGAGGGTGTTTATATATGTACAATATATAAGTTTCTGTGTGAGTTTCAGCAGGGGAAGTTGAAGTTAAAGTTTTTTGAGAAGACTGCATAAGAAAATGTGAAGGGGAAGTGACTGCACCTTTTTAGCATTAAAAACAAATCGGGTATTAAAACCTAAAGAGGAAGAAAAACTACGTCACATAGTAGTGGACATGTGTGCATGCACTGAGGCAGGAGAGAGAGCAAAAGAGCGGAATCGTGTCCTTTGAATCATTACCAACTTCAAAGGCTGTCGCTCTCGTTAAAAATGGACATCAAGCCCTCCATCCTGTGGAAGAGAAGAGAGAACCACAGAGAGAAGGGTGTGTATGTGTGTGTGTGTCACACTGCCAGGAATAGGGAGACAAAGAAACACGTACACACTTCTGGTTCTCAGTTGTTTACAGGTTCTTTGTGAGGAAACCTGATGCTTTTTTCTCATACGAGTCTCATCACTTAGCCGCTATGATGTCATCTAAAATTTTCCATAACAATTTTTTGTGACAGGTAAAAAAAAAATTACCTGTAGCTGTAAAGGAAAAGTGAAAGAACATTTCATTATATGATTCTTTTTTCTTTTTTTTTTGATACAGCTTTAAAATGATATTGTGAATGTAAGTGCATATACATTGTAAGATGTTGACATCTATGTAGGGTACAAATGCAAAGCCTGGCTTAAAATGGACTGTTTATCTGTTTTGTTTACAGTCTAATTAGCAATGATGCTATATCCAGACATGCTGGGCAGTCAAAACCAGGGCAAACCTGACAGTGTTTTTCTATTTTTACATTAAAGGCCAATTTAGTGTTCTTCTTTAAATTATAGAATCAGTGTTCACTGAGTTGTTTGCGCAGTGTGCTCTAAGTGCCCGTCTTTTTAATAAATTATGGCTAAACAAGTTTTTTAGCCCAAGCAGACATACAATTATCCATTTAGCGTCCTCTTACTGTTTAATAAACAGACTAAACTTGGCTCAGTTCTGATTTCCTGACAGGAAACGTAACCGCACATCCTAAATAAAAAAAACAGCACGTTTCCCTATCAGACACTGATGCAACACTTTTGTACGAATGTAAGAGAAGCTAGCAAGAAGAGAAAAACAACTGCCGGTTAATTTTAGCAAAGAAACGGGTATTAATTTGTAATTTTTCCAACACCATTAACATAACAGGGAATAGAGGTTTTTACACCAAGTGGCAGAGCAGAAACAGACTGCTATTAACTGTAGTGTTCAATGGTGTTGTTTGAGAAATAAACCAACACGGGTGACATTTAAAGTTTAGCTCTGAATGACATGAAAATGAAAATGTTAAACATACGTTTTCCTGTTTTGTTTTTTTAAACTGTACTTTCGACAGTTATTTGAGAGAAAATTGTAGGTTTCAAGAAAAACACTGGATAATTAAATAAAAATAACACCAACAGTTTTAACATTTTGAGAATGAGTTCAGCATTGTTCAATTTAAAAGCATTTAATGCTAAAATAAGGACACAGAAGCAGGAAAAATGTGAATGAAATAAAAGCTTTGATGGAAATGGTTTTCTTGAAAAACTTTTAATAGATATAAAATGCAACTTCATAGTTTAAAACTCTCTTAAAGGATACCTTACAGGCTTGAGGACTGTCTGGATATTTTTATTAAAGTAGTTTTTGTGTTTTGTCTGTTACAAGATATGTAACCGAGCATGGTTTGTAAACGTGAGCACACACTTATCGCCAACATATTTAATCTGGGTGCTTCTTCTTTCTATGTTCTCTTTTTTCTGTCTCATTTTTCGACCATCATACTCACATTTAAAGTGTTTAACTCGGCATGAATGTGCTGTTACAGCCTGTTGTCATTTACACTTGTCACATGTGTTCTCTGTCTCAGTCTGCGCTGCGTTACATGTTTGTGTGTGTGGCTTCGGATGAGGAACACACTCGTGACTTCCTCTTCATCACTAATCACTCTCATCTGCTGATCTGCTTGATCTCTGTTCTGCTGTCTGATATACAGCGGCCCCCTGAGACACTTACAAAATAGGCGAATGAGTGTGTGCGCACGTGTGTGTGTGTGTGTACTGTGTCTATGTTTGTGACTAGTTTGAGTTGAGAAATACTTTCAAAGAGCTGTTTGAGGATTGAGACTTGGTTTTAGGTTTAAAGTTATATTTAGATGTTAGATGAAGAAGAGATTAAGGTATTAATTATCCTGCATGAGGCTTTCTTTCACAGGCTCCGGAGGATGATCCTGTGTAGGTTTTTGATGGCTGCTTGTAGTCAGAGTGCACTCTCACAACATACTTTTAGCTTGCGTTAAGGAACGCAACTTAAAAACTACTGAAATTTTACAGTATAGTTTCTCTCTGAGTAAGAAAGATTGTGATCTCTAAAAACCAAAACAAAATGAGACTATAGGGGATCGCGCAGCACTGGAGGGCATAGTTTGTGGTTTGAGTTGATGGTAAAAGCGTGTGTGTGCATGACAAAAAGTTGTTTCACGGAATCTGGTGGAAATCAGCTGTCCGGTAAAGTTTTGCCTATTTTTGGAACAAACAAATAATTGTTTCCAGTTGTTATGGAGATATTAACAAACTGGTGATGAAATCTCCCTGATACAAATCAGATTATGACTAAACAGTTGCCCGCTCGGTTGTTTAAACCTTATGATGCAATTTATGTTAGGAAATAAAGCACAAACAGGTTTAGCTTTTTTTTTTTTAATTGAACAAAATTAATTAAATGAACTAAATTCTGGATTCTGACCAAAAAGAAAAAAAGAAAAACTTACGCAGCTTTGACTTTTTAATTACCTTTTCACTGAAATCTTTAAACAGTCTTGGCAAACTAAGAAAAAAGTGGGATCATCGTGTTTTCAGAGCCTGCTGACACACGCCTGACACACATTCATAAAAAAAGGCCTGTTGCAGCATTGTCACATATTGTGTTACCCACAATGTACAATGCGGTTCTTCTGTGTGCCTTCGGATGTTTTCACTGCTTTTAAAGGTATTTGCAGTTCTTTTGTCAAAGGAGCTTGCAAAGAAACTTGACTACAATGACCTGGATGACTGAGAACCTTCACGGACATTTTGCACTTCTTTTACATATATTTCATGTAGAAAACATTTGCACAAACAAAAACATCACAAAAATGGAGCCTCATCACTGCTTCATCAACACCGAGAGGTTGTACATTTTTCAGGGATAGCAACATAAAGATGTAGCTTAATTTTGTTCTCATGATTAGAATGACATAACGTCTACAGTTTGAGCCAAATGTAAGTCAAAGGAAAAATCGCAAGACTATCAGAAAACACCAGAGAGAAACAATAACAATAGAAGAAAACGAGTGCTGCTTGGATTATTTCCATGACAACCTGCCTCTTAGCTGCTTCGAAGGGTTGTCTGGAGATTTTCATTCATATAACTTGGCTGTATGCTGACCTAGCAGTTTGCACTGTTCCCTCACTGAGGGTTTCTGGTGTCAACGGTAGTTTCTCCTGTCACTGTTCTCGACCAAAGCACAGGCTTTGGAATCGGTGCACGGTGGAAGGTCACCTGATGCTTAGGATGGTTTAAACACAGAAGGTGATATGAAATCAGTACTGATTAAATGCATGTGGTGTATAAACACATAGTGAGTGAAACATAATGCACTCAGTGCATTATGGAAGCCACCAGCTAGATCTATTGCAGCATAACTAAGGGAGGATTCAGGATCACCTGATCCAGACCTAACTACAGGGCTGGACTGGTAATCTGGCATACCTGGCCTTTTCCCAGTGGGCCGATGCACTTTTAGGTCAATCGGCTGGCCTGAAGGGCCGCTTCGCACCAGCCGTACAAGCACTGACAGCAGCCCATTCGCTCATTTTCATTATTGACACTGTATTGTCCGATCAAATCTCTTAAAGCGACAGGCCTCTACCTCCCTTGCTTTGCTGTGTGCAAAGTTTAAAAGGTTTAGTGTGGAAGAGGTGGCGAGAAGGTGCAGAAAAATGTGTCAAATTAACAACATGTCAGCTGTCGGTGCTGCTGGCACCAGCTGTGGAGAGGTCAGGAAGAGACGGAGGAAGAAGAAATTCACATAGTAAGAAAATAGATGAAGTGACATAATTTGGAAGGATTCAGGTCAAATGAATGGCTACTTTGAGCCACTGCTAATAGCTAAAGTGTAGCTTTTTAGAACTAACCCAATAACAGCTGTACCAACCTGATTAAAACATGTTTCAATATCTATAATCAAATAAAATTAAATATGTATATATTTATGTGTGTGTCTATATATATATATATATATATATATATAGAAGGCCTCTTTATTTGCTAAAAACTACAGTGTGATTCTAGACAAAGCTTTCCAACTCTGATTCAGGGAAAAAAAAAATCTCACACACCACACAGACAGCATCTCTGCTAACAATTTAGCTCATTCCATCCATACACTTCACCAAGCATCCCACTCCCCCTGCCTTGAATTTTATTTCCTACGGCTCCATCTTCTCACTGTATTGAGTATGGGGGTTGGATCGCAGCTTGGGAAATCCCATTAAAACGTCTGAGTCAGTGAGATGACAGAGTGAGACAGACTCCTCATCACAGCGTCTACGGCCACAGTGTGTGTACAGTATACAAACACACTAACACAAACACATGCAGTAATGCACACATTACCCCACGCCGAGCCCCGGGGTTTGAGTCAACACCATAAACCCACCGTCCCATCACACTTGGCGGCTGAGGAAGCCTGACGTGATGACATGATGTGTGACATCACTCACACAAAACACACACTTTGGATTAGCACACTGGCAGTGTGACAAAAGACAAGACTGTTTGTGTGTGTGTCAGAGGGAAAAATTCAAATGCATGTCTCAGAGCACAGACATACACACCTGTAGGGGGCTATAAATGATCTCTGTAATTATGTACACACATACACACAAACACACTGTACATTTCAATTACTTGGAAAAAATAAGAAAAAAACAGGACAAGCAGACACACACACATATATATATACACAAACACACACACAGTGACAGGGCAGCCCAAGGCCTGTCTGGACAGTTTAGTGGTCTCATTAGCAGTGGGTGGAATGCCAACAGATAATTAACCAGAAGAGATGAAGAGCGAGAGGGAGGGTGAGTGTCAGCAGTAAAACACATAAGAGAGAGATGTTCTTTATGAGGTGGATAAAGTAAAAAAGCCAGTGAAACACCAGAGGGGAGCAAAGATGACTCTGTCCTGTCTGATGTTTCAAACCCAAAAGACACAGAAGACACTTTCACTGGGCAGCACATCGCTCCAGTGCTATAAAGGCGCAGAGCACTATGGCTTCATTAATCCAGGTTTCAACGTGTCTGTTCTCACCATGTCTCAAAGAAGTCACAAACTGAGTTATCTAAGTTATCTTCAAAATCATGTATATTTAAAATAAAACTTCAAAAATGTCATTTTGTTGATTACCTTGGATAATCCAGACATGGAGTTTGATACCATTAAGTTATCTTTTGACAAGGACAAATGGGCCCTTCAAGGTATGTCTATGAGATGGCCAAACCCATGGCCACACTCTAAAGGTCGGTAACTCTTGTGTATTTTCATTTCTTTATTTGAACAAAATAACACACTTTAGTTTTAATAAGTTTATTGGTTGATACATTTGTTCTACTTGTAAGCGTGCACATTTAGTTTACTTATGTATGCATACCAGTTCATTACTTTGATTTTTGACTGCCCTTTATTCTTTTACTTCTTACCTGCCATCATCCCTGGGAGTTGTCAGACAAAAGGTGGTGGCCGAGTTTAAAGCCGTTAAATACAAAGAGGGATAATTGGACCGCACCACCAACTTTTTTCTGCTGAAGGGGGAGAATGTGTGTTTTCTTTAATTAAAAAACAAAGTATTTGTACTTAAATATTGAGTTTAGGGTTTACTAGTTTTGATTTTCTTCTTTGATCTTTATTCTATTAACAAACTAGACTGTACTGCATCATTTTTGTGGTTTATAATTGTGTTTTGTTTAGTTACCCCTCGTGTGTCGTAGTGGGCTGATCAGCCATTATATATACCCTTGTGTGTCATTTCATGTTTAGGTCAGTTATGTTTGTTTGGGCAGTCTTTGCCTGAGTTTAGTTTTGTTTCTTTGACCTCTTTTGAGCTCAAATGTATTACTTTTGTAAATATAATTTTGGGGTTAAGTAAATGGCAACCCTTTTTTTCTAATAATTCCTGTGACTCCTGCTTTTTTGACTCGGTCCATCACAGTCTGTATATAACCTTTGAGCTGTTTTTGTGTTTAAATTGTTTTTTTGTTTTTAACTGGAAACAAACAGTAACAAAAAGAGGCAGTGTTTGTAGTGAAGCTGAGATATCATAGACACTATAAAAGATAGTTGAAAGGTGAAGCCAGCACATTGTTTGCCTTAAGCATTCATTTCTTTTAACAATAAGAAACTTATATAGCAAAAAAGACTTAAAAAATGCTTCATAGTTTGAATAAAATTCATTCAAATGTGAAGATGTCCCTACATGGAAATACTATTAGAATATGGCCCATAATAAAGGGGAAAAGATTAAGGAGAATCTAACTTATAAAAATGATTTTTCAGCAGTCATTTACTATAAATCACAGAATCAGCTGTCCTGATAGGCTGAGGAAGGCTGTTTGGCCAGTTTGGCTCCACGACCTCAAAAGCGCAGTCGCCTCTGCTTTTAAAATCAGAGCGTGCTACAGTTTGGAGACCTGGAAGATGTGTTATATATATGCAGAGGCCTGTCCATGTAGAGCTTTATATATAATAGGAGGATTTCACATTTGGTTTTAAAACATCAGGCTCATTACTATGAATGTCAAAATGTAGAATTATATGAAGTACAGTCAGCGTTTTCTTTCTGCAAATACATTCAGCGATTATGGGAAAGCTCTTTCAATCTGACTTTTTCAATGTCTCACTATAACACTTGCATCTGCACAAATACACAAACTACAGAAACTCTTAGCTTAAATGAACTGAAATGCTTTCTGATTTCTTTGTTTCCTTTGTTTGGGGTTTTTTGAGCCACTGACTGGATGCTGAAACCTGAATTGCAAAGCAGGATTTTGGCCTTGGTGAGGTAACTTCAAGGTTAACCTTGGGTTTTCAGTGTTACGAAGGTGTTTCACTTCTCATTGGAGTACTGGTGAGTCATGCTGTAGATGTGACCTGATCGGGAGAAGGTTATGTCCCATATAAGAGAGGAACATGTAAAAAAAAAAAAAAGAAAGAAAAGAAAAGAAAAAAAAGTCACCACCGGCTGACAAATCAATTCTCCGAAAAACAGTGTCACCGTTCTCGGAAGATCTCTTGGACCACAGTGCACGAACAGTGCACTTTCAGCTTGTTTTGTGTTTAACCTTTAATACTTTTCTAATATTATACTTTTATCTCCCTTTGTTGTTCTGCTGCCAGTGGACCCGTTTCTGATTGGTCATACTGTATCCTGCCAACACCACTTCCTTCACATGGTTGTACTCACGGATAGATTTTAGCTAACAGCAACCTTTGCTTGACCGCTTAGCCTGATTGGTAATTTGGTAAGTATAGCCAGAGAAAGGAAAGATATCCTGGACATGAGGAACTTGTTTTGTGCGATCTCATTGCAAAAAAAAAAAAAGAGTTCAAACAGTTTCACATGAACAGACAAACAACAAACAGAGAAGCTAAGTTTAATGCAGAGTTAAGAAGTTTGATAGGAAGTCGTAGTTTTTTGCTATTTTAACTTCCTTACTTGTATTCATAGTCGCTTGACTGTCTCACCACGCTGGCGGGCAAAACATTACTTTATCATGACGGCCTATAGTGGAAAGTCAGTAGTGCTGCAGGAAAAAAGTGTTGGGTTTTTTACCACCTATCTCAAGCCAAGACTACATGGATAATCTACCCATGGAGGAAAAACGAAGATATGAAGAGAAACTACAAGTTTTGGGGACTTTTTCTGCCCCAGCAGGTTTATTCAAGTTCCTGTAAGTGGTGACGTCTCTCCCAGAGCTCCAGTTCAGCGACATCTATGTGAATCTTGTAGAGAATTGCTCACCTTACACTGTTGCCAGAGTGAAAGCTTTCAAAGTATGGAGAGCTGCATGTATTTTCAATCTGGATGAGTAAATAACGCCACATGTATGAAGTGATAAACAAGAAAATTGTCACATATTATAACATAATGTTGTTTTATGAGGGTTGAGCAAGTATTTTTGCAATGCCATGTAAATCATTCCTACAGGTTCGCTGTGAAGAAACAGGGATTGATGCCATTTGTCCTGTAAGCCAACTTTACTCTGTCGGCTGTAAATATATGTTGATTAGTACATTTTGTCTAAGTTAAACTCGAAGCCGCTCAAAGGATCAATAGATTTTAAAGGTAAGCAGTACTATTCGTCCTCTGAGTGGGTGTGTCCCACTAGCTATGACATCACATGAAACCTACTTCCGTATACAGCCTTTAAATACGTATAGAAGATTTCAGTTTGATTTTAAATCAGTATGGATTAACAATGTCAGATTGATTTTTAATGGCAATTTATTTCACTGTGAACAGTAAAAATAACAATCAAAACAAACAAAAGAAAGTCAAGATGCCGATACGAGAGAGAAACATGGCAACATTTTACAAACTCATCTAGTCATTGCATTCCTCAGCTACTGCCATTATGCTGTAAAAGAAGTGCTGCCCACTATTGCCAATTCTCTTTGTGTCAACAAACAAAATTATTTAAAGCATATGTAGAACATGTAAAACCACCAATGCCCCCAACAGACTGCAGACTTAGTGCTAAGTACGCCTGCCGTCTCATTATCTCAGCCGAGTTCTTTAAATAAAACAAAACCAGATGCTCATTTAAGTTTGGCAGTGAAAAAAAGACGCTCTTGCCAAATCTGACAAAAACAGACAGTAAAAACAGCTAAAGAGTGTTGTACTGATGGAAAGATATCAACACCTGCTATTGAAAACACATGTGGATTTTTTTTTCCCATGAGTCTCTCAGTAAATGCTTCAGCCTCATTAGTAGCTACGTGATTTTTGAATGTTAACTCTGTGAAAATTCAACATCTCCATCTGTTTTTTTACTAGTAAAAACAGGCTTTTACCATGCCACCATGTCATCTTTAGTTTATGGACATTTGGTTTTGAGAGTTGCAGATTCCCACCATCCACTGGGCGACAAACCTAAAAAATTAAAGACCTCAAAGTTGTGCAAAGGCAGTTTTTTTTTTCTCTGCAAACAAACAAAACAAAAATGGAATTTCACCATTTTAAAATCAAAGCTACAATTTAATGCTAATCTCAGCAACAGTACAGACACACTTCTGATTGCTAAGTTGCTTTTGCAAATAACTCATAATTCGATGGAACTGTCAGCCCAAACCACGTCCTGGGTATGCTGAGATCAGTGAAAGGAGTTAATGTATGTCAGTCACTGCTGCCTCCAAAATAGTTTATTCTCTTTTTATTCAAGCCCACTTTGTCAAATGAATCAGTATTTTTAACCAACAAAAAGGTTGTGATGTGAGCTTAAAGTGACTTCGTGTGCACACGTCCACACATTGATGAGAGGACAATAAGGATAAAGATGATAATGTGCAGTAAATAAGGCAACTTCAGCAGGATTTGATACACCGCACCCCAAACTGGAAACAACTCCATTTCCCTGTCTACAGAAAAGTTACCTACAAGACAAGGAGGAAGATGTGTGCCAGACTGGTGAAACAAAGGATCCGTTCACCTCCTCTTCTCCCATTGAGATGTTTGCTTGTTCAGAGAGGAGTGGAAGGAGAAGATGTGGGAAAAGAATAAAAAAGAAAAGAAAAAAAGAACGAGATCCTTTGCTCATTCAACGCTTGCTTCTCCTTGTAGGAGAGGAGAAAGTTCTTTCCATTTTTAAACAAGTTTTTCAGGGGGAAAGAGGAGGAGCAGTAGTCATAATTTTAAGAGGATATAAATATATATAGACAAGCTGGAAAAGGGTTAGTAAATACCCCCTTTTTGCATCCTTGCATCCCTGCTCATCTTTATCGACACGATTCTGACCTCCTTCTCATTAAAGAGTTCTGTTACATTAAGGTTTCCACCAAAAGAAAACGCTGGTCAACTGGCTGGCCAGTGTCTTATCACAGTGACAGTACATTGCAGGAGGGGAAGTGGCCTCAATCACTTGGAGTGGGAACGACACAGATGTGCAGGAAGTTGTCAGGATGGCTAAGGTGTTCGCTGAGCCACTGCAGAGGCGTCTCCAGCAGCGGCTCGATGCCGTGGATCACCACCTGATAACGTTTCTGCTCACCTAGATGGAGCGAGAGGGGACAGTTAGTAAATACCATCAGTTATTTAAAGTACACATTTACAGTATGTTTTTTTCTGAGTGCTGGTTTTCTAATCTCAGTGTTTAATCTGCCGTTGTTCCTGTAACATACAATTACACTCCCAAAAGAATGCAAATTATTTCAATCACAATTACACAAATATTGAAAGATTTTTTGACCAAAAAAAAGGAAAAAAAAACCAATACACAACACAGTGATAACTATTTAAGTTAACTGACAACGGACCAGTAGGTCTAAATTAAAAAGCGCATCCAAGCGAGTAAAATAGTTCATCAATCTGTAAAAACTATACAGGAAAACAGTTCAGAATAGCTTTTTTCCCCCCAATGTGGCATTGCAGGTTAAGGGATTCAATATGAAGTACTTGCACATTTTTATCATGAAAGGATTCAGAGAATATGGAAAGATCACAGCATGCAAGCAACTAGGTCCCAGAAGAAATACTAAATAGATACGAAATAGTAAATAGATGTGATTCTTAAGCCTTGAGGATGCACTGCACAAAAAAATGACAGGTTTTTGTAAAGGAAACCACTGCGATGGCACAGGAACACTTCTGAAAGCCACAGTCAATGAAGTCAAACACCCATCAATGCTCTATCATGCAAATTAAACTAATATAACCGAGATCCAGAAACTCCTGAGTCATTAACATTAAGACGAACTGAAGTGTAAAGGTGTAAAGGTGTCTTGTTATGTGAGCAATGGAATCAAGAATGCCGCAGGGCAAAAAGCCAGTGCTGATGATGGTAAGCGGAAGCACCGGTGCACACAATGTGGGTAAGTTGCACATTTGTGGAGTCCCAATAATGCTCGACAGGTTTTGCTGGCATCCAGTCCAACATGTTTTTGCTTGTTAACAGCAAGAAAATGCTAAACCACTGTTTCCACACATCACACATCAACAGCATGGCTTACAGTAAAAGAGCCTGGCTGATAAACTGTCTGCAGTTTAACTCTGAACAAAACAGGTGCCGATATAAAACAAACGGAGGACATCCCAAAAGAATGGGAAAGTGCTGCATAAATTAATGAACAGGAGGAAAAAACAAAGAAAAAAAACATCATGTGACAAGGACAAGGAGAGAAAGAGATAAGAAAAAAATGAAATAACGTGAGAAAGTCAGAGCAGAGTAGAGAAAAGAAAAGACAAAGGTGTCAAAAAGAAACAAGATAAAAGACGAAAGACTAGGAAGCAATGCAGGAGAAGAGAGGAAAAGAGATGCTAACGTGAGGTGAGATAGACCACATCAGATAGTACAGTAATACCACTGGTGTGGTGGATGAGAGAGAGAGAAAGAGGAGAGAGAGAAAGAGAAGAGAGAAAGTATGAGTGGAAATGTGAGTGTGTGTTCAGTTATAAAGCAAAGTGGCAGTTTATTGTTTTTGTTAACCTGTCACAGGATTCGAATTTTAAACTTTCACTCTGACAGTGCGTGGTGAGTGAGAGTAAGCGTGCCTTTGGTAGTAAAAGAAAAGAAAAAAGAAAAACTCCTGTAACTGCGGCAACGCCCATCCCCTCAAAGGACCACGACTAAAAAAACGAACGTTATGAGAAACAATTTCCTCGACCTTTTCAACTTGCAGAGGTCAGACCATTCGTCAAGTGTACATTTCTAAAGATTAAATGACAACTTTTAATCTGTAAACTTCTCTAGTTTAACCAATGATCTCTTTATCAGCAGTGGCATGATGTCCTCTGAAGGAGCTCTGTCAAGTCGGAAGAAATGAGGTGTGAATTTGGAAAATTATTTCGTTTCAATATGGGAAATTAAGAATAAAACTCCTTTAGCAATTAAAAGCACTAGCTTTTTCCTTTCATCTAAACTACCTCAATGTCATAAAAGTAAAAAATGGCACAAAAATAAGAAAAGATAATCATGGTAACACAAGAGCAATGAACAGGAAACCACGCCAAGATGACTATCCTTATTACTACTTTAAGCTGTACTTAATACTAAGGCCTTAAGACTTAATACATTTTATATACTTTCCAACACTTTTTAAGACACCATTACATTTGTTTTAGCATATTTTAAAATGTTAAAAAGTTTAGGTTTCTGTATTTTTATAGATTTATGCAAGTACAGACTTATAAGCAGTGGTTGGATGCATGCATACACCAGCTCAGATCAGACTCATTTCAAGCCTCAGAAATATTTCTGAAGCCCAGAAATGTTTAGAAAAAAAAGCATGCACACATATTTTCTACCACTGAGCTTTAAATGATAATCTCTTATTAGAGTAAGAAACTGACTCTAGCTTTAATATAATAAATTAAAAAATCATTACATTTTTGTAATGTGCAGGGCAGTTTATATAAAGCACCTCAATTTGTGTTATGTGTTCATATTTTAATTTCATTAAAGTCATAAATATTCTGACTTCTCTGACAAATAATTCCTTCCTGATTGATATTCATGCTTCAAGACACATATTTTTGCAGTGAGCAGGCCAGAAGGTGAAAAAACTTTTGATTGGCCATAAAACAGAAACTATGTTTAACATATCAATTAACATAAAAACAGTCACTGTTTTTTGGTCCAGTTCATCGTACAGGCAGAAATGACACTGCAGTTCTTTAAGTTTAGATTTGAAATTTTAAAGATGAACTTACTTTTGAGCATTTTACCATTTGTACTTTGCATTTGTCGTTGCGTGAGAAAGGCAGACAGTGATTGCCCTTTTCCTGTCTATCACTGTTGTCCTCACACACATACACATACACACACACACGCACACACACCCACACACACACACACACACACTGTTGTCCTCATTCAGTTCCACGTAATATCAGGAGGACGGTTAAGACAGAGCGTTAACTGCCGGTCTGAGAAGCAACTCCACCCCACACCTGCTGACTGACTGGCAAACAGAAACATGCAATAAGTTAAAATGAAAAAGCAATGCAAGTTCTCAGCAAAGGTTTGCTTCTGAAGATGGAGGCTGTGCACATTTAGGCCAGACCTGTGAGCTGCCTCTACTGGTGACAGATGGAATTTAAATTTAAAAGCTCTTTAATTGCTTTTATATAATCCAGTATTGGTACTAGTCTTTAAAACAAACCAGAATTGTTTAATCATTATAGCTAAAGTGCTATTTTAGAGTAACGGTTCAAAAGATTACCCCAGCAGATGATTTAAAAAAAAAAATTAGGAGTGGATTGGCCTCTGCATGCTTATTTTTTTTAACTGATGCTATGTGCATGCAGGAAGTCTGGTGAATACAGGTTGTACATGTATAAGCATCTAAACAGGACTTTATTTTACAGAAATAAAACTTTATTTTAAAAGTGTGTTTGTTTTAAATCTCTGAGCACCTAGAAATGCATCAGAGAAAAGTACAAACCATGTAGATGTGAGAAGAAAAAAACAAGTTGGTAAAATTAAAACTAAAAAAACATTACTAATTGTATCTGAACAGTGATAACATATTTTGTTGAATTTTTAATTTATTTATGATTTTTCACCTTTCACTTCCAGTACAGCTGTTGGTGGAATTAAATTAATTAATGAAATAAATTAATTAATTCATTCATTAAATAAATTATCTCACAGTAGCATTATTAATGCATTTCAATAATAATAATAAAAAATGTTTGAAGAGTCAAGAAGTGCGAAATGAAAAGGATGTGTTGTTTGCACTTCTGGTTAACTGTGCTTAAACCACTTAGCCACAATCTGAAAAAGAAAGAGGATAAGAAAACAGAAGTTTTTGTTCTTTTCTTTCTTTTGATGATGGGATTTGTAGAGTCCATACTCTGAACAAAATCATCTTTGGGTGGAGGTCCATTACTTACTGATGAGCTGTTCAGGAAAAAACAACTGAACTGAAATGTGTTACATGGAATTTCAAAAGGGGAAAAAATGTTACAAAAAAAAAAAATATAGTGAATGTACAAGCGTGCAACTAAGAAAGGGCAGCTTTCGGTTTAAACTTTACGCAAAATCCTTTTAGTAAGGTCCTATTAAGGTCCTACAATGCACAATCCTCTCTATAGTGTCCTCTATGAGCAGGAAATCTTTAAAGTGTTAAAATATAAACCAAAAGAAACAATGAACCTGTGAAAATTGTCCGAGGCTGAAACTGATCATTCTGAATCTGCATTCATTTGTACTGTGAACAGTGAAACAAAGTACATAATTGGGACACCGTGTTAGGGGGGTGGGGGGCAATGATTAATAAACTATTTGGCAATAATGTCTCGAAAAAATTCATGAGAAAAAGTGCAATTTAGTTCAAAAGCACAGAAAGTAAAAGGTGAGATGCTGCTTAAGTGACAGCAATAGTGAAAACACACTTTCCCTGGTTCACTCATTCAATCGCGCTCTCTCTGCTTTACACGCACTCACAGACACAGACACACACACACGCCTACATACACACACACACAAAACGCGTTTCTGGGTGGTATTTCATAACCATCACTAACCTTTACCCCTTGCCTGGCAACAGAAAGGCAGATGGGGGCGGAGGAGGCGTATTATCACAGTATCACTATGAGAAATCGGGGAAATTTGCAAAGGGCCACACCCCCCAAAAACTCTCACACATCCATACACTACTCAAACACATAAATATTACTTTAGATCATCACTTTAACCACCTGCACCCAAATTAGTCAGACGAATGTGTGCAGTGTCACGCTAAACCCACACAAATTCATACAGTATTTGGGAAACACATGAGAAAAAAAGCAGGAAAAGGCAAACTGTATTGCCAGTAAGGTCAGCCTGGGTTGATGACTTTGTCTGCAACAAACACATCAAACATCTGCACCACTGGAACAGCTGACACATGTTAAGCCCAAAAAAATTGACACAGTTAATTAAAACAAGCTTTTTTCCTTTGACCCACAGAAACATCTCATATTCTTATGTTACATGAGAAGGAAATGGAGAAATAGAGAGAGCGCATATATAACCCACTTAATCCTTAACTTTCTAATATGACTTAAGGTCAGCAAAATACAGCAAAAGACTCTCAAATGAACTGAACTTTGTAGGGTGCTAAAATAGCCTTTAGCCACCAGGACATTTTTAAAGCAAGTAAAATTCCCTTTTCCCCCTAACAATCGTGCTCATCAAGTTCATTTTATTATGTGCATGAAGTACTACTTATCCTCACAAGACCATTGCAGTTGTTTGGAGGCAGGCTGCCTCTCACCAGCCAACCCGTGTAATCTCCTTGTGATCAATATGTGGCCGTAGCAGTATGAGTGACCTCTGGGTGACCGGCTGGTCAACATAATTAATTACAATCAGTTGCCAAAAGCAAAAAAAATTCAATGCAATCACTGGACAACCACTGATGTTGTTGTTTTTTTTAAACTACTCACCAGGAGGTTGCCATCCTATTTTTAATCTAGTGTGACAAAGCCATAAGAAAGCATTTAGTGACTCAGATGATGCCATAAGGATTATGGAATGGACCATAATTAATAAAGAGCTCTTTAAAACCCAAGTTAAATGCCACAATCATCTTTTTTTCAACCAGTATGCACTTTTTACACATTTATAACCAGTGTAGAAAAACTAGTCTATCATGCATGTTTTTAGATTTGGAGAGGAAATCGGAGTACTCGGAGGAAACCCACGCAGGCACACGGAAAACATGTGAACTCCAAACAGAAAGGCGCCAGCCGACCAGGAGTTTCAAACCCAGAGGCTTCTCGCTGTGAGGCGCTAGTAGTAAACCACTGAAAAAAACATGGGTATTTACCAGGAAAGTATATCAAACGGAGGTGTTATGAAAGACACACAATGTGAACTCTGAACTAGAGCGGGGAAGAAAAATGAGTTTCTAAGATAGGCTGACACATTTTTACAGTTTATATTATTACAGCTTGATAATGTATTATCATATTCTTTTTCTGAGAGCCGTGCCAGCGTCTGTATGCCTCTTCTCGTACTACCCTATCTGACTCACACCCCGCCCCCACACACCCTCTCAATCTCAAGGTTGCTCTCAAAGTTCCCTTGCAACACAAAGGAGCACAGCACAGGTATAGTGATAAATAATATTTGAATATTGAAATTGGAATTTAACTTGATGTTAAAAATGCATGTGTGCCAATATGGATGCATACATAGTTTTACATAAGTTTTGCATAGTTTGTTGATTTGTAGAAACATGCAACTCCATTTACCTCGCAGAAAATTGAGTTGCTGGTTACCACTGTGAGGCTGTGGCATTTTAGCATGTTAGTTTGGTTCCTGCTTAACATTTTGAAACACCACAGTAAGACACACAAGCTAGGTAAATGAAGTCGTGGTAAAACCAGCAACTCATGAGCTCGCTCTCATGAGAGCAAGACCAAGTTACTTGTCATGAACTGCTGAGTGAAGCAAAAGGTGAAATGAGTTTATTTGTGAGGCAAAGACCATTAAAAAGGGTAAGAAAGATTTGTCCACAATGTTTGACTATCTTGTTAGCAAGAAATCCCTTCAAACTGAGGTTAAATGACCCATGAGCAAGCATTCTGGCAGTGACGCAAACGACAACACTAACCTGTTTTTTAATGCCAAGAAAAAAGGTGGTTACATTCAAGGTGGAGAGTTTGATTCCTCCTCAAGCAACCAGAAGTACAGGTATAAACGTGACAAGATGTGTCACGTATAGAAAAAAAAAACAATGCTGAGGAATATTGTACAGGAATAGAGATTCAGAAGTGGTGTTTCCCCGATTTGACTAATACAGTTCTGTGAATCACTCGTGTGACAGCTCTGACCATTAACACCGGGAAACGCTCTTTTTGAAGCCAGCTGACAAGAGTTAACACGCAGATCCAGTCATCAATATCCATCAGCTCTACAGCTAAGTAATAAATCACCTGATATTTTTTTTTTTCTGTCATCAGGACTTTAAATTGTATAATTAAACTACATTACTATACTGTAGTGTGCAATTCCAGCTTCCGGTTATCATAAGTACTTTTTACAGATAACAAGACAACAATCTATTACTTCAGTATTTTTGGAAAACCAAAAATTAAGTTAAATGACAGGAAAAACTTCAGGCACTCAGGAATTCATTGCAAAAGCATACCACACCCCTGAACATGTTTTGTCCAAAGGAAAAAAAAAATCCAAGAAACGTAATCAGTGATGATTGTAAATATCTTTAAATCTCTGTAGTGGAAGTTGCTTAATGGAAGATTTTCCATGTCCAGAAATCATGACCACACCTGCTAAAAAGACCAAACAGAGAGCTTATGGTTTAATAGTAAGTGCTCAGTTGGCTCAGTCCAAATCCAAATCAATTCATTATTAATAACTCGTTTACACAGCAAATAAACATTATCTATATGAAAAGAAAAAAAAGAGAGAGTAATTTGTTTGCTGACAAACACACACACACACCCTGTGGTTGAGTAGTACCCAACTGCTGGCCAAGGGAACATGCTTTGTCAACCAAGCGCAGCCAAACACTATTTAGAAAGACCACAATGCTGCAGTCTCCTCACAGCAAACAGCCCCTGACTGCATGACTGGCAGCTGGTCAGACTTTCTGGCTGACAGAATGAATTACTAATGACTAACTGGTGGATAAAAATGACTACCTAGCTACTGAATGAAAGCTGGGGAGTCCAACTCTCCACATGGAAACACTTTCTGTGAGTATTACGGAAATCTTACTGATGTACTGAAGTATGCATGCAGGAATTTTGTCTCTCAATTTACAGTACATATAAATACAATAACTGAAAAATGCATTGAAAGTCACCACACAAAGATTGCTGTGTGACTATTTAAAGAAGGTTCAGTATACTGCACGCTCATGGACACTTTATTAGGTATACCTGTGTCAAAAAGCCTTGTTCATGTCAGAGGTCAGAGGCCCATCTGCTTTGGGCAGTGCTCATTGCACTGAACCAGCACTTTGCATACAATGGTACCACTACTACTACACTTGCTTAACAAGTTTACCTAATCAATCTTCGAAAAAGAAAACACAAATCCTTTGGGGGTGACATAAGGTGAACACCACAGCATTGCTGACCACAATGTACCCATGATCTGATGGCTGCTTCCAGCAAGATGACACACGATGCCACAAAGGTCAAATAATGTCAAACTGGTTTCTTGAACATGACTATTAAAATGTCTTCCACAGTCACCAGATTTTAATCCAATAGAGCATCTTTGTGATGTGGGGGAATGGGAGATTCACGTCATAGATGTGTCGCCAATAAATCTGCAGCAACTGTGTGATGTCAACATTATGAAAAAAAACTCAAAAAAATTTTCAAAGCACCTTACCGAATGCACGCCACGACGCACTAGGGCAGTTATAAGGACAAAAGGGTGTCCAAACCTGTACTAGCAAGGTGTACCTAATAAAGTGGCCTCTGAATATATGTTTGAAGAAAAGAAATCATGTAATGTTACTGTCTGGCACATTTTAATATACCGTTAATAATTTGTTATTCGTGTCATATATGTTGTGTCATTTTCACAGTTTGGAAGATTCAAAGATTCATGTATATTCTGAAAATAGGATAGTAATTAAAAGCAAAGGTGTACGCAAATAAAATGACCTAATGTTCTGATGAAAGCTGCAAGGCTGAACTATTAACATGTCTGTGGACATGGCCAAAATAAATTGGGTGAAACTGATTTTCATTAGGTTTTGCGAAGATGCTATCCATTTTCTTTTTAGGTATTCAACATTGTACTTATATGATTTGGGTTTAGCACCACAGATAGTATATAAAATTTACAAGATGTAGAAACATATTGCCTAAAACATTTTATTGGATCTTACCGTGAACTTTTGATTTAGCAAATTATTTCTTTAAACTATAATTCTAACATCTTTTAACTTCTGCTCAGTCATATGGGAATATAAAGCCCCTTTACATAATAGAAGTAAAAGTAGTATTTTAGATAATGACCCTGAACGCTAGAGTTTCAATTTCTTTTTTCTACAAAACCACTGACCTTTGATAAAAGCTATGGTTTTCAAATGTTAACCGTCAACCTGCAGCAGCGCAAGAACTGTGATGAGAAAAAAGTGAAATAATATATCTTAATCATAAGTGTCTTGATAGAAATTAATCATCTTTACCACACATTGAGCTTTTGAAAACACTGTGCCAGAGACACATTTGAGTCAGAAACAAAAACACTTCATCCACATTATTTTTTGTGGACCGAGTTTTTATTTGTTTAATGTACAGAAAATACAAACTTAATTTTAGCCCATACAAGTAAAACTGACTTGACTTTTAAATTAATGCAACCTCAGCATAACATAAACTGATCATTTATCTAAATGACCAGTTTATGTAATGTCGCCAACATTACAAAAGTTTTAGGACATTTTGATTACCACTTTAAATATAAAACAACCACAAACTTGCGATCGCATTAAACATTATCTCTGTTTAAAATCTGCAACAAGGTGGTTGAGTTTATTAACGTCACTGTATTGTGATTACTGCAGTGAAAATACAATAAAAATATCACTATCCTAAATGATGTCCCATTATCCATAGTTTATAACTTCTTTGACATATCAAATTAAATGTGATTGTATATAAATAAAAAATAGACTGAGAAATATCCATTTAGAATAAGTTACTGTGATCCTAACTCAAGGAGTTTAGTGCCGTGGTTTTGCAAAAGAAACCCGTCCCTACCGAGTTTACATTTTTGTTAAACGTATCACTCATGAAAGTTCAGTGTCAGTGACCTGAAGTGGCTACTTTTACTTATGGTGGTAGTGTTGCTGGTCTGCAGCATTCAGATGTATATTAACACAATGGAAAGACATGGTCTTAGAGAAGCAATTGTTGCTGTCCATCAATCTGGTTATAACAGATCACACAATTTGAAGTTTGTTACCCTACAGTGAAAAAGTCCCACGAAATTGGTTTTGTTCATCTGGACGCAGCATTTTCAGTGAGAGGAACGCTGTATCACACTTCGAAGTGACTTCCTCAGTCTCAGCTGACAGCAGGTTTCCCCAATGCTATACACGGTACAGTTGCACAACAACTGAAACTAGTGCCGTTACCTAACAATGAGCCATGAGCTCAGTTTCATGATCATCAATATGCAGATTCTCATGATCATTGTTGAATGACCATGAGAATTCACTGTTAAGCAATGCTGCTAGTTTTAAATGTTAAGCAACCATGCCATTTACAAGGCTGGGGAAAGCTGCAGTCAGCTGACACTAATGAAGTCACTTGAATGAGTGATGAAACATTTCCCTTACTGATAACACTGTTTCCAGATGAACCAAATTGACTTTCTAGGATTTTCTGACCTTGGTCATTTAGCAGAAATCAAGATATAAAGTGAGAAAGATCAAAGAGAACTTTCCAAAAAAACAAAAAAACAAAAAAAAACAAGAGAGAGCTACATTTCAGACTTTAGAGGCCTCAGTTAACATGTTAAATCCTATAATTCATGAGAGTAAAATCATGACAAGGAATGAACAAGTGTGGCTTATTTGGCAGCATTGCCAGGGGAATGCCCCACAGGACCTGCGCACCTTGCAGTCATTGAGTAAACCATGGACTCTTCTGTATACCAAAGAATCCTTGGGTCAAATGTGGGGCCATCTACAACTAACACTTGCCAAAATTCATGCAGCAGAAAAAAAAAATAATCCAAAGCATACCAATAAATATACATAATAACCGAAAAAATAAAGAATTAATATGTCGTAATAGTCTGAACTCCAGACCTCAGCTGGATTGAAATTATGGCTGGGTTTCGTCACCGATTTCTATAATCGATTTGATTCCGATTCACAAGGGCCCCAATTCGATTCGATTCAATTTTGACTCAAACAGTCAGAAATATTATAATTCTGATCATTTATCAGTACATATGCATATTTTTATATCAATGTATAAAAACAAAGCTGACACTTGTGAGACTTCATCAGAGGTGTGAGCATCACAGCAGATGCCTTTGTGTCAAAGTAACTGAGAATAAAACACAGAAAAACATGAAGGAGATTTTCTGGTCTGGCTTTTTATAGCAGATAACTGTGTAAAAAATATTCTGCAGTAGATCAAAAACGGAAGAAAACCATGAATCAACATGTGAACATTACCTGGTGCTGCTGAAGTGAAGCAGGGCAAAGTTACAAAGCTAAGCATTTTGCAAATTGGGATAATTTGTAAAAGTTTACATTTCTTCGAAAGTGTGATTTTATTATGGTGGAAGCAAAACAGCAAAAGTATGAGGAAATTAATGACAATGTTTATCAAATGTGAAGCGTAGTTTTGATCTGCAGCTGGTTCACTGAATTTTGGTCAGAGAGTGACAAAACCTCTAGCATCAGAATCGGCTTTCAGCCCCAATGGCGTGTCTGTGTACGTGCTGTCGGGTGAACGAGCCGTGCTTTGTGTTTACGTCTTTGTGTGGAATCCATTTGCCTGCTCTCATTTGCTGTTTTAGCTGTTTGGTGGTTGTTGAAATAGTTTTGTGAGCTTTAACCTGAGATTCTGGGGTTTCTGGGAAAATACATTTAGATTTAAAAATCGATTCAGGATTTAATGAATCGACATCGCTTTATTCAAGCTAAAATTTATTTGAATCGGAAAATCTATTTTAATTAAAATGCTGATGCAGGACCTCAAGAGAGCAGTGCTTATTGCCCGATCATATTGTCCACAATATTAAAAGCATTCATTTTTACGTGATGTAAAAATGTGGGACGGTGTGGGACGGAGAGATTTCGCAGGTCTTTCCTCCCCACTGCTGTCAGACTCCACAATAAAGACTTTAACTGATCAAACACACACATCCACAAATGTGCAATAACACTAATGTGCAATAATCTTTTCTGGCATCGTTGTATTTTTACTCAGTTGTATACAGCATTTGTACTCTATTTTTATCTCATTGTATATTTTATTCTATTTTATTCTACTGTATATAGTATTTTATTTTATTCTATTCTGTACAGTTGTGTACTGTATTTATTCTTATTTTATTTTATTCTAATTTTTGCTTCATAACTTTTGCACTGTCCACTTCCTGCTGTGACAAAACAAATTTCCCACGTGTGGGACTAATAAAGGTTATCTTATCTTATCTTATCTTATCTTAAAAGTGTTAACAATTTAAGTAAAGTTATCAGTGATATAATGATGCTGTGTATCTAGTTTTGCTTGCGCACAAACAACAAGACAAAACCAGACATGTTTGAGAATGAAAGCGATGTGTCAGCCTGTGATGATTGTTAATTAGAAGTGAGCTTCTTGAACTTCTGACAAAGCACAATACTCTGAAAGATATGCAAAGAAAGTGTTGCCACTACAGGTGTAAACAACAAATTAGTTTCACCAGATGAGGCAAAGACTCAACATCGAGTACAACCAGATTATAAGGCAGGAGTATGGTATCATATTTATGTCAATAATTCCATAGAAGAGACGCTAGAAGCTGGTGATGTGCGGCCCAAATGTAAGCAAATGACTCAACAGACCATTGCTGGAGAGCTCACGAATTATCACTTCATATGACAGTAAGAACAAACTGTGGCTGGAAATTAATCACGAAATTACACGGTAGAAAAGCAGCTGATTAAAGAGCTCAATTCAAGTTACAACATCCCAGTTTCAATTTTATTATGTGGCAAATTACTCATTCAAACCTGAATGCATGACAGGTTTGCTAAAAGAAAAAAAAGTGCAACTCTTGCATCATTTACTGCTAATACATTTGAAGGCCAGCAGGACTGAATTTTATAATTTCAATGTGATAACAGTACGCAAGTCAGCGTGCAAGAGTTGTTGTTGTTGTTGTTTTGTGTTTTTAATTATGAAAATACTACACAGGCTGTTAAAACTAAAGTGTTATTTTATAGTTTTACACTTGAAGTTGCAGTGTCTATTGCACCATAATGCTGCTGCTGCTGCTGGTGGCACCTTGTGGTAAAAAATTCACACTTTGCATTGCGTCATCATTGACAGTAAAACTGGAAAAGATGGGTGGAAATTGCCGTTCACTTTACGAGCTGAAAAAACCCAATAAAACACTGTTCACTGTTTTTTCCCCCCCCCTATAGAGGTCAGCTATTTTGGATGTGTAATAATCCTTAAACATAGTGAAAAACCTACTAAACATTATGTAAATGAGATAAACTATGGCAACCATGAGTAAACAAACAAGTGTATATATTGTTTCAGAGAAAGTAAAACACATTAATGACTGGCATCCTCCTCGTTATGTGGGAGGGGTGAAGATGGATGTTAACTTTCACCCTCTGAGTCTGTTTACCCATGCTGTGAAACGTAACCCTGACATCCTCCCTGTCGTAATGTCATACAATTTATATCATTATATTATCAACAACGCCTTACATTTTATTGAACAAGATGTGAAGCCCCACAAAAATGTGAATGCTTATCAGTATTTTGTGTGAAGATGGGCAACAAACCCCAGTCACTGGACTCTGCCTGGAATGTAGTTACTGAATCAAGTGGACCCCGGTCACTGCTTGGGTGTTTGCCTGATTTTTATTCCATTTTGATATTGATACATCTGTGCATTCTCCCTTAAACTGTCAACATAGGTCATTTGTGATTAAAAACAAAGATACTGAGGTAAATTGTTTAAGATATCCATAATTTTCTGTCAGTGAGTGCTGCTGTTAGCTTACCCGTGTTAGCCGTGAATAACTATTCACGGCTAACACGGGAACTTTTTTTGACGTGGATCTATCATGGGCAGACTTGCACTTAACAAATAAACTATCATATGAGAATTTAATCAAACTGCTGATCAAAGGGAAAGTAGTTAAAAGTTTTAAGATGCTAGAGTCTAATGCTAGCTGACATGACGTTAGCTTGTAGCGTTACATTGTTGATTAGCCATCTCTTGTCAGCTGTCCAAAGACGAGAGGGTCGCATGACTGATCTGCTGACGATGACTTATTGTGATAATATCAAAATTAAGTATGTTCATGTAGGATTTCTTATGTTAGAACCCCAACTTCATTTCATGAGTGAGACTGAAACAGAAAAGTGATTAAAAAACCCCTCTTTCTGTCCTGGATGCAGAATATAGGGAGATTGTGAGGCAGAAAAAAAGAAGTAATCATAATTTCTATGTAAACTTTATGAGTGACAGGATGTGATCGCTACCACTTATCACATCCAATATGGTGCCCATGACATCACGTCCAAAACGTCCATATTGTCAGAAATACTATTATCAATTTCATTTAAATATAGTGCTGTAATTTTTGAGGCTATATTACTATATAATATATAATGAGGCTATATAACTTCACATTACGTCAAGTTATTACTGCTAAAAGTGGTTTTTACAAGTAACTGAATCATGGTGTGTGCCTATTTTCTTCCACAAAGTGCTTGTGCATTTTGTCTTGAGTTTTTAAATTAAATAAATAATTACAAGAAGCAATATTTTGTTTGTGTTTTTCATCTGAGCTATAAGTCTTTTTCCACACCTTGTAAAGACTAGATAAAAACAGTCTGAAAGGATTAGGCGAACAATGCAAAATGAATGATATAGATCTATACAGGGGGTAAAAATAGCAGCATTGTGTGCTGAAAATTTGCTCTGAAAATTCAGATTGAAACATTTATAATAATAGAGTATTTTGTTAGACCTCTTATTCATAAATGTGTATTTAAGACTCTTTAAGGATGTGGAAAAACCTTGTACATGAGAAAATCTTAACATCACCAATCCTACCAGCACTAGCAGTGCATTCATGTTTCCATTTGCTTTAAGGTGTACAAGACAATCGAAATTTTTATCAAAACATTCACAGGCATCGCAGTCTTTTACAGTAAAGCTGTACGGATAGAATTAGAAAGCAGAAGATCTCAGCTGACCACATTTTAATCAACAATAGAAAGAGTCATCAAGCAGGCTTTCGAGCCATTCTGAATTCCCCTGTCTGGTGTGCATCTCAGACACCCCCGCACATGAACCATAACCCACTATATCTGCTGTATCAAAACAGCCACTGAAACCTACACTTCCCCTCGAGCCTCCGAACCAAGCCGAACCGTATGGGGAAGCCTGCCAATAGTGAGTGGGCTGTACCACATATGTTACTGAAATGGGTGAACGTGGGAGGAGGAAAGAGGGTGCGCTGAGAGATCACTGTGTGGATTTGTCACTCAAATAAAGAGGGGGGTTGGTCAGGGTGGGGCTGTGGGGGCTATGATGAGGTAGGGGTTTTCCTACGATTATTCATGGACAATAATCAATGCAAGGGTTTTTCATGATTGTGCTCGCCTCCGATAAAAAACCTGCAACTTCGCTTACAAGAACTGTCTGTCAAACGCATGTCATGTGTGGGCAGTGTCACCCTTCAGGCTGTGATTTCTGCGGCAAACCTAAGCTAAATTCCTAACAAAAGCTTGCTCAGTAACACACCTGGTACCAAAAAAAGAAAAAAAACCTAAATAGATGAGACAGCTTCAACACACGTCAGTGTTGACCGCTGCTTACAGGAAAATGTTACTTTGGGTTCGTTTCCCGCAGCGTGGAGGGAACGAAAGCCTAACGGCAAATCAGGCTTTTCGGCCACCACAGAGAATGATTTGGGAATCCCCTTTTTGTATGTCTTAATTCAAGCCACCTCCATTTGTTTGCTACAACTGGTTTCTGGATCCTAGCAGGGTCAGCACCAATCCTCTCTCAGACATAACAGAGGAGGAGTTTGTTTGAAAAACCCTTGTTATTTGATGTTTGAAAGATCACACAGCTGTAGAGCACCCCAGATTTTCTTTTTGTTCGAGTGCCGGCATAAAAAGAGAAAAGTTCTCTGAACTCTTCAAGAATAGTACCAGCAAACCCCCTCCCCCTAAACATCACCACCCCACCCAGTCGCTGAACACAAGTCCCGGTCTCACTAATCCAAACATGCCGCCATAATCCCTGGCTATCACCCAACTCATCTAGCAGCCAAGGAAGACGTGGAAACCAAACAAACGACAAGAGACAAAAGGCCACTTTCACCTTGATCAAGAAGGCAGGCTGGCGGACTCCTCTGGGAGGGAGGAGAGCAAAGAAAAGCAGATTTAACGTCAAAGACATGAAAGACATCGAAAGCAGACAGGGAAGATGAAGACTACACCTGAGATAGAGATAGATGATCAAAGAGGAAAAAGGAGCCTTAGATCAGGAAAACCATACAGACAGAAAAACAAAAAGCAAAGAAGAAAAAGGAAGAAAATTTATCTGCCACTACTTCCATTCTTCCAACAGTCACACATTTTTTTTAAGCAAACCTTAAAATACGGCAATGATTACGATGCATATAAAATGAATTTCTAACAACTTTCTTAAACTGTGACGGAAACTATGACAGCTGTTACAGTGCAGTACAGAGATGCTGGGTCTTGGCTGGATTTCACTGAAACCAAAGACAATGTACTTGGCGAGTTTCAAGCCCCTAAAGGCTGTGAAACTATGACAGCACAAAAGACAAGCACTGTACAAGGACAGATTATGATTTTTGAATTACTTTTTTTTCACTTAAAGCTTTAGTTATTAATACTAGGTCAGGAGAATTTCTTGGTAATCCAGACACTCTGTTAGACAAAAGGAGCTACCTTACAGCCACACTACAACACTATACAATCTTAAAACTCTAAGAACTCATGCAACTCCTGATTTTGGCCACTCGCTGACTTTAGGGGTTGTTGCAGCAGATCCTCTGTATCCATAGCAGCCTGTCCCTAGCATGCTCTACCAACTAACATGTTCTCCTTCACTGGCTCTCTGCATCAAAAAATCTTCTCTGTGGCATTTTTCTTTTCCTAATGCCTGGCAGCTCTATGTTCAGCATCCTTTACCTAATATATCCATCCATCCTCTATACAAGTTCAAACAATCTCATTCCTGCCTCTCTTACTTTGTCTCCAAACTGCTCCACTTATGCTGTTCCTCTGATATAGTGATTTCAATTCCTGTCCATGCTGGGCGCTCCAAACAATATATTTTACCATACTGCTGCTAAGGCCCCAACACCATATTTTTGGCTCTGGAACCTAAAGTTAATGGCTATGCTCTTTAGCAGTTAGGGAGCTACCTCCCTATCTCCAGTATTTACTTACTTTTAAGTCCACATTTGGGCTTAACCAACTCTTGAAGGAAATGTCTTGTGCTTACTGATAAGTGGGTAATGTACAATGGATGTTAAAGGCTTTGTTCAACTGGTCTTTGAGGCTATAGAGGGGTGAGGATAAACCAAAACAGTGAAGAAGGTGGCATCATACTCTAAACCCTTAGCACAATTTTTTGTCCATATATACTAAAAAGTACTACTCTGTTGTTTTATTTGAATTATTTTTGTGTACACTAGCTGCAAAAGATGTGTTTTGAGTGCTGCGTTATTTGTTGTATAGAATTGGGAAAAACATAACAAAGCTAACATTACTTTGATGCAAGCAAATCTTGCAGTGGCTTGGTGCCCAAATAACACTAATTACATACTTTAGGAGATTTAAAATATGATGATAATCAAGCATTTTTGTACTATTGTGTATTTAGTCCAGTTTATTTTCTTAAAAAAGGGTGCATTTAGGATATGATATGACCAAAATCTCATATCCCGATATAAGACATTTATCATCCCGGCAATGATATATATCACAAAAATGTTACATTTCCTGTCAATGCTGTGAATCTCAAGAAACTCAACTTGCGTGAAGTGTTTTCAGCTGGGCGTCGTGTACCTGGAGTCGAGTGTTTTGACCGATGCATGAAATTATACATTTTTAGACGCAAGTTGTAACAGCCGCCATTTTCTTTGTGAGTATTTGTTACATGGCATGCTGCTGGGAAAAGCCTGTTCTAACGTTTGAGTCTAAGGTTTATTTTGAGCACCTGACGGCTCTTTTTTGCTTCTCATCCGTAAACTCTCTTCACACTCTTTCACTTGATTCTTTCGTAGGTGGTAGAAGAGGGTTGCTGTGTTTGAGTCTGTTTGAGTCTGGGGACCGGTTTCCTGCATAATTTGCATAGTACAGTTTTCTATCTGTGTCACACTTTTCATAACCAAACCATGTCCATGCTACAGAGGTAGCCCCTTGTTTAGAAATAAGGTCCTTGACTTGTTTCGACCGGTCCTTATTTGTCATCATTTCATTTTATTTTGAAAAATCTCAACAGGCTCTTCAGCTTTATTGTGAAAGGTTTATGTGGAAAATAAGTGCACAGCAGAGCCACACGCTGGGTTTACTGTCATTGTTGCTAACGACAACACATAAAAACAGTCACTTGTCCGTCCGTAGTGTAGTTATTTTAAATATAAGAGAAAGAGAGAACTTTGAGAAATTAATATAGCCACTACACAATAGACGTTTTCATATCGTCATCCGATTTATATCGTTATATCGAACAGCCCTAGGTGCATTCATGTTTCTGGTAATACAATACAACACGTATCACTTTGGAATGTCTGTATGAACTGTAAAAGTCTTTACGGTGACACCAAGGTTAATTTCTTCTTTACAGTTATTAATTTACTACCATCAGGTAGTCATATGTGCAAAAAGTAATAAGTGCATGTGAATATATTGGCCAGATTTTTACTTTTATAGCCATGTTTTTATTTTGGGGGACCTACACCTCTCTAGCTGGCTAGTTTTCTTCATTGGCTGGTCTATATCCTTGCGGAAAGCCCTAAATGTAAACAAGACAGAAAGAGAGTGAATGTTAAATAGACAGTTAGGCAGACGGAGGGAGAAGGGGGGCTGTTAATGGTTTTGTCTCTTTCATGCAGGTGTGTTCCTGTGGGTCCTCTGTCCTAACACACTATTGTGTCCTTATCTACTTCCTCTCTCCTCCTGCGCAGACACTGCCTGTTTAGACTGCTGCTGCTCTCTTTCTCCTCCTCTCCTCTTATCTCTTCTTTCATTATTTCCATGCCTCCATCACAGCTGCAAGTAAACTGTGTATGCCACAGGTGAACAAAGCCTTTATACCACACTAGGCGTCATTTTATTTATATGCAACTGGCATCGCTCTTTCTTTTCACTTTATTTAAAAAAAAAAAAAAAAAAGGATAAACATGTTGTTTGTAACTTTTTCCAAAAGTGTTCACTTTACACAACATAGCCATTATCTTTAGGTTCCAGAGCTCAAAATATGGTATTGTGGCCTTAGCAGCAATCTCAGATTACTGCCCCAAAACCTGGACATAAAGTAAGTATATCTCAGCATATTGATCAATTTCTCTCCTTATTCTTAAAACTGTAACACAGGCAAAACAGGCACGTCAAACTCAATTTACATCATGGCCCAAATATAGCCCACTTTGATCTTAAGTGGACTAGACCAGTGAAAATTACCCTTTCTATCAGTGTTAAGAGGTTCAACTACACACTGAATCCCTGATATATTCTAATATAAAAAAAGAAGTCAAATTTCAACAATACATCTCAGTTCTTTCTAGAGATGAAGGAACTCTGCTGTGGTCTTTCAGCATGACTCTTAAATGTGTACAACAAGAGTTTCCGTTAGCTCATTGCACACTTTCCTGTGAAAAATTATTGTTAAATGGCAGAATATGTCCTGTTAAAAAAAACCCAAACACTCATTTTACTGAAAACCCACTGTAAAAATCGTACATTTTTAGAGTTGATAGTGAAAAACAGGCCTTGTCATTTGTACATCTATTTATTATTAATACAGTACCAAACATCCCCCCTCCTTTTTTTAAGATTACAGCTCACCTCAAGACTTTACGTCACATGACTTTGTCTCTTAATGACTCACCACTCCTTATCTACCCATCCCCATATCAATTCACTTTTTCTGGCAACTGCCACTATTTTTCTTCACCGAGACCATCTCATGGTTATACTACCTTATTATCTCTGACAATGAATCTCAGACATGTCTCATGTGGCAGCATAAAAAAAAGAAGAAGAAGAAGGGATCCTTTATTTTCTCCTCTCACTTCTGGAATATGGCATGACCCACATTTGATAAGAAAACCAAAGATAACACATTCTGTTACTTCTTGTGTTAACTGGTGGCGATGTTGGCATTACAGTCTTGTGTGTTTATGTTAGTGATGTTACGCTTGTCTTATTCCTGATGGCATTACCATTATCTGTTATTAAGGTGATGAGTCCAAACGTGACTATGTTGCTGACTAAAAAAAAAAAAAGTGAAGACACAACATTTCACCCACTCCCTCACTTCGAACGTGCCTGTGTGTACACTTACCATCATTTGTTATAGCAGCTGGGTACATTTCCTTTAGCAGGTCACCAAGGGTGTATGCGTTGCCTTCAGGTGAAACTGGTCGAAACAGCTTCTGGATGAATGGCCTGTCACTCATTGCCTGTAAGTAATGAGAGTAGAGGAAATTGAAAGTATAGAATCATAACTATAGTATATCAAACATGAAATTCGGGTTTTACATCAAATAAAGCAGTCTTCGGGAATAGTTCTCCGGGATTCTTGAGGGACATTCATTGCTCTTCTTTGGATGTTGGCTGCCTTCTGTTCTGTTCAGTAATGACTCTGGAGAGGCCAATCCATGACTGAGTGTTCAATTGTTTGTTGTTCTACCCAGGTATGCTTTTACTGCACTGGCGTTGTGTTCGGACAACAGTGAGTGTAGGCACTCACCGGTGAACTAATGAAAATTTCAAATTCAGATTCCCCCATTCATAATACCTGCTGCCACTGATTTTCAATTTAGTTCTTGTATAATTTGGCATACTTCAGCCTTTTCACCTCGATGAAAATAGCTTATTGACAGCTACCCTTCCAATGAGACCATTTCTGATGAGGCTTTAGATGAATTAACCAAAGACTCAGATGTCATTGCTTGTCCATAACTTCAAGTCAGACATTCAATATGGATATTCATTCCAACTTTCATGCTAAGGAAAACAATTAAACTTCAATATTTTACTCATCAGACATGTGATATTAATTTGAAAAATTCCTGGAAAATGCAGACAAAATATCCCGTAAGTGGGACATTTTAACGTGAGAAAACACCAGAGGAAATTTTAAGGTGAGAAACAGAGTTCACAAGGTTAAGACAGAGGAAGGAGTCCAAAATACTAAGCACGCAAATGCTGTGAATAAACAGTGTTCTGAGCTCAGCTGAGAATGTGTTGCTTTGATGAGCTTGACTGCTTAGAATGTGATTTAGCAATCTACCGTGTTTCAACATATGTTACAAGTGATGCTGACATGTTTTACCGATTTGAACAAGCCTGGAAATCATTAAAGAGTGCTTTAGTATGTACTTGGCAGAAAATTCAGCTTTTACCAAAACTAAAAGCTCATCTGGCTCATCCTCAGGTTCTCAGAAGCAGAGAATAGTTCAGTGAACCATAGAATTAAATGTGACATCTTTTATTGTTTCATGATAGAGAATACTCTTCTCCAAGAGATGGTTTGAGGTTATGGAGAAAGTGGTTTTTCAGTAAACTGGGTTCTTTCTCGCTGTTCCACAAAAGTGCTGCTGCAGAGTGAATAACAAATAAACTGAACAAATATTTGATCAAAAACCAAATAATGAAAAGCAGAAAACTGAAGAAAACTCGCTAATTATTATTTATCTCCGCCGTTCCTTGTTTTTCGTTTACCCACGTTTTGTACATTCCTTCTACGATAAGAAATTTACTGTCTCAGTGAGACAGTTCTGGGTAAGAGTGACCGCTAAAAGCCCAACATGTAAACTAAGCAACTATTTATAGGGCAGTGAAACAAATGTGATGTAGCAAATATCCCCATGAGTGTTCATCAGAGGTCTTCAGATGCTGCACATTGCACAACCAGCCACCACATTCCCTGAGTGAGATGTGTGGGAAATTACCAGGAGGCAGCACAAAAAAAATGCAGTAGACTGTGTCAGGAGCCGATAATGGACTTTGATTCAAAAGAGTCTTTCCTGACAAATTGGCATGCCCTATGTCACAAATTCTCAGCTACTTAAAACAATGACTTGCAATAATTTGTCATTATTTTTAAAATAGTGAGCCAGTGAAAACTAAACTTTCTCTTCAGTGATGAAAAATGCATGATTGGTTTTCAAATGGTAAATGGGCTGGCTCTTATGTAGTGCTCTTACTTGAGCACTCACACCGCTTTATACAACATGCCTCATTCACCCATACAAGCACTTTTTTCTACAAGTACCATCTAGTATTCATACACGGATAAATGGATCAGAGAGCAACTTAGGGTTAAGTATCTTGTCCAAGAATACTTGGGCTTACAGACCGGAGCAGCCAGGAATCAAACCATCAATCTTCAAATTAGCAGATGACCGGCTCTATCTCCTGAGCTACAGCCACCCCAATATGTGATGTTAACAGCAAATAAAATAATCATTTATCAGAGAATAAATTTACAAATGGCATCACTTTACCTGTTAGGATAAAAGTTCCTTTAAACTGTACAAATCACGTAACTTAAAACCACACTTCAAAATATAAAAACATTTTTCTCTCCTCTACACCAGTCTAGGTAGAAACCCACTCTTTCTGGTTTTTCCTGTTGAAAGATTTTTTTCACTCCACTACTGCCAAGCACTAAAAGGGAAATGCTGGTTTCCACCCAACTATATAAAGTGCCAAAAAAAAAGTATTTTCACTTTTTACTCATTATTAGTGAATAATAATAATAAATATCTAGGGCAAAATATTTGTGTGCCTAAAAGTGATGTACCACTTCCATGCACTTGCAATATCTGTAAAAAGCCATACTAAAAGCACAGCTGCACAATTTTTATTCACAACACGATAAAAATATTGCGACACCCCTAGAATACCCCTCAAGTGTATTAAATGTGATTCTATACGTACGTAAGCATCTATGTTCTTTGTAAATGTTTTTCTCCCAATCGCTTCAGAATCAAGTTAAAAATTCATTAGTTCTCGTTAGAGAGTGACCCGTGTCCTCGGGTCATGAGAGAAGATGCCAGGAACTGGACTCAGTCCAGATGTCAGCAACTCTTTGTGACTCTTGTGTGCCATTTGATTGATGAACAGAAACATTACACCATCAAATTTTATTTAAAATGGTTGTATCTTTGACTGAAAATTAAACAATCACTGAAATCAAGAGAAGCAAACTTGTGCACCGCACCCGTTTGCAATAAAGCATAAATGCTGTATTATCCTACATGTTGTCCTAATCTATAAATGTTTAAAGTAAATTATCAAAAGGAAAGGCATTCCCATATCTGCTCCCTTTTGTATCAAGTATAATGATAAAGCGAATAATTGACTAGGACAATGGAAAAAGCATCTGCAATGGTTATATATCCTTTTGCAAATTCATTAGATTATTGCACATCTCCAATTATTAAATAATGAAAACAGCGGTAGTCATAAAGTCAGTGTTTTAAAATGTGTGTACATCACAAAATAGCATCTTTTTAATTATATTGCATAAAACTATGCAATCATTCATTACAATTAAATTCCACTGGGAAATTTTGGGGGCTTTCTCTACCTGCTGAGCATTGTAAGACAATGGAAGAAATGTGTCCTCACAAAGAAAAACGTAGTACCGGCAGACACCCAACCTGAGGTGTCAAACGGAGAGTCTGACACACTATAGGGCTAATCATGGAGCCGTGAAAAGGAAACCGGCAAGGACAGGGATCGAATAACCGAGTGGTAACTACACACCACAGAGCCAGGCGTGAACCAGCAAGAAAAGGGTTGCACTAGAGGCGCGAAGCCTATGCTCAAGTTACACAGAAAAACTGAGTCACTGACAGGAAGCATGGCCTTTCGTGCGGGATCATCTCCAAGGGCCAGAGCAGAGAGAGTGTGCTAAGTGACAGCTACTTCATTGCATTTTTAAATTGGCATCATGAATTATTGAGCCAGTTGGCGTACAAAGAAGGAGCTACTGATCCCTTGGGAGAGAAGCGTGATACTGTTTGGATGAAGACACTTTTCTTTTCAGCTGGCGTGACACCTTAGCTGCTACAGCAGCCCATGACAACAAAAAGAGGGCGAGGTGTCACTAGGATTCAGGTGAAAAGAGATGAACCGCTCTCGCTGAGTGAAAAGAACAGCGGAACTCAAGACGTCGGCTAATTGATGGAGGTGATTCAATCCACCTAATTGAAGGCAAAACCATGGATGACGGCTAAAGCACTGTCAATCCATATGTGTTTCTACAGACTGAGAGAGGTGAGGGAAAGCATTACCACTGAACTCTGAGACCATCCATTGGTAAATTAAAGTTCCAACTTCATTTTCCTCAGAACTTGACATTGACACCTAGAGGAAAAACTCTATCACACGACACTGACACATTTGACAGAAGTGGGCTTTTGATACAGTGCTCACTGTTTTACTTTGGTCTCTGTGGCATCACCAACTTTTAAGCACTGAAAAACAACAACTACAAACAGCAGTTTGCCATCAATGTTTTGCAACTATTTAATAATCTAGACCAGTGGTCCCCAACCTTTTTTGCACCACGGACCGATTTAATGTCAGACAATATTTTCACGGACCGGCCTTTAAGGTGTCGCGGATATATACAACAAAATAAAATGATATGACCAAGAAAAAAACTGTGGTATTAGGTAAATATAAACGTGAATTCACTGTGTAACTTTGTGCAACTTCAGCATCCTCCTGAAATGTGCCAACAACAATGAGAGTAACATCCTCCTCTCTGCCATTTAATGCTCTCTGGTCACTATGGTAACACATCAATATTTCTTTCAAAATAATACACACAAACTACAACACGGGAAACCGTAAATTTCACACCCGAGCCTCAACTCTCGTGGCCCGGTACCAAACGACTCGTTGGGGACCGATGATCTAGAAGAAAATACATCAATTATGGCTACTTCTCAAAAAAACATCTCAGTTAATATAAAATTTGCTAGTACCTTAGTCTGTGCATGAGGACAATAAATCCCTTCTTTTTTTTTATATGAACATTTTAATGCTTTTGTGCTCACAGATATAAAAAGTCATGTGGTCAAAAAACAGGAAGCTATAGCAACTAGTAGTCTTGCTAGCAAGTTATTCTAGCATAGGTAGCTCGTGCTGCCTCTTCCATAATTAAAATGGGAGTTGCCTCAGGCATGACGCACAACTGTTTCCAACAGCAACTCCATTTTCCTCAGAACTTGACATGGACTGTTACGCCTACGGAGGAAAAACTCTTTCAAGAGAAACTGACACATTTGATAGAAGTGGGCTTTTGATACAGTGCTTACTGTTGTCTCTATGCCATCATCAACATTGAAGCACTGAAAAACAAATTGTTGAAAACAACAACTACTACTACAAACAACAGTTTGCCATTGATTCTTTTGCACTTATTTAATAATCTAGAAGATAGCTTCATACATCAACTATGGCTACTTCTTAAAAAAAAAAAATCAAACATATCAGATAATATAAAATTTGCTAGTATCTTAGTCCGTGCATGAGGTTAAAGTAACGAGGACAAAAAAATGACTTTTTTTTTTTTTTTTTTTCCCAAACGAACGTGTTATTGCTTTTGTGCTCACAGCTATAAAAAGTTATGTGGTCGAATAATAGGTAACAATAGCAATTAGTAGTCTTGTCTTATTCTAGCATAGCCAGCTAGTGCTGCCACTTTCATGACTAAAATGGGAACTGAAATCCAAAGTTATCCCAAGCAGAGAACAACCTAACATCAAGCGATGTATGCGAAATAACACAGTTTCACAGTTTCACACAGTTTCACACAGTTTCACACAGTTTCTCACCAGCAACTCTCAGTCAAGTTTACCTGCACCACATGCTCTTACGTAAATATTTCTGAAGCGGAAGTCCACAGCTTTTTCAAAACTTCTCTTTTTCTTTCCATTTTCTTTCCTTTTATTCTTTTAATATCTTTTTTTTTTTTGTGGATTTTTGCCTTTATTGGTTCGTGAGAGTGTCTTTTGTTTTGACGTCTGCACAAATCCTGCTCCAACAGTCTTGGCAGTAGCAGCAGATTAGAAATGCTGGAAACCCATTACTGTAAATGCTGCAAAACATTCTTCCCGAGTTCAACAAGCAAATCACCTGTTGCCTGTGGCACGATTACGCACAACTGTTTCCAGCATTCCCAAGTGTTGTGATTGTCTGTGTAGTCACCACCTCCCCCTCTTCTCACTCAGCCATTACAAAATATCTCAGAGGCAATAAACCTGTATTCTTCGAAGCAGGCACCCTCCGAACACCACAACAGAGGTGGCTGGAGGCGGACTGCCTGCTTTCGCATCAGGGGCTTGTGACTCAGCACTTAGTCACGGAGCAGGAACAGAGAGGAGTACCTGTACAGCAACAATGTAAACGGTCTTCAAAAGCAGGATAGTAATTTTCACTTTCCGTGCAGCGAGACTGTCGGCCCCCTTTACCTCTTTAAATCACAGAGTGGCGTCACTGCTGGAGCAGGAAGATTCACTTCGTTGGTTTCCAGTGTATGTACACACACACAAATACACACACACATGCTGAATAACATACAAGAAAAGTGCTCAAGTGGAAGCAATTTGATGACAAATCCAAATAAATGAAAAGGGCAACACAAAAACAGAAGCTTGAAAAGGCAGATGTATAAGTTCACACAGAAAGGTAATTGGGAAAAGTATGTCATGATCATCGAAAAACTATTCTGAGAATTTGTGGTTCCTTTAAACGCTTCATCCGCACATAGTGTCTAAACTTTGTGTTTGGTTCTTATTTTAAGAAATCTTTTTTTTTTTTTTTAAAGATATCAGTAATTAATTAAAGAGCTTGTTCATTAACCTTACTTAAATAATTCACAATGTTACAGATAGACTGGAGGGAAAAGAGGGTTTAAAATATAAATCTGTCAATTTGATCTGACCAGAACAGAAACTAAGACAGCATTCATACTAAAACAGAGGTTTAATTCTACAAATAATAATTATTAATGATGTTTTTGGGAGACAATGCAGACACACGCATACACAGAGACAAATGTGTTGTTCATGCCGATGAGGTGTCTTCATCTCCATAAGGACAGCAGGCCAGACGGAAATGAGCCCTCTGTTATTTGGACTGAGTGTTGTCATTAATTCTGTCTGCATCAAACCCAGCACATGTTATTTACACTAAAGACCACAATCTGGCTTTGAAGGACTCACTGAGGGAGGGTGTGTGTCTGTGTGTGTGTGCGTGCGTGTTTGGTAGGTGGAGGGTAGGGGTGTCTTTTTTCAGTTGAAGGCAGCCTTGTGTTAAGTCATCCACAATGAGTCCTGAGTGCCAAACAGCTTTGTTCTTCTCAGCGTCTATACCATTTTAATTCTAGTCTATCTACTTTTTTTTCCAAGGCTTGTACCTTGGCTTGATTTTATCATGCTTGGTCTTGCCATAACAAATCTAGCTAGCAAAATATTATACTCATAGCAACAAAATATGCCTTGGAGAGCTGCTACACATGTTGAAACTTTTCAAAGAAATTGTTTTTTTTTTTTTGGTTGATTTTAATTCCTTTCTTTGTTTTGGCCTTTGTAGTGGAGCATAAAGCTTTTTAATTAAAGGATAAATCCAGTTCAAGATCTTTTCCCCCTAATTCTAGGACTCACTCTTCAGAAGTATTAATGTTCCACTCAAAAAGACAAATCTGAGGAGCGTAAACTCCAGCAAGATTAATGAGTTAGTTGTGTGTGTAGAGACCAAAGCCAAACTTTTAAGTGTCATGAAGAGGACCTCTTCTAACCTGGTTAGATTACTATGGTAACTGCATATTCAAATATGCATAATGCTGCATATTTATTACCTGCAGAGCAAGCTACTCTTAGCGTTTCCTACTGAAAGCAGCTGTACAAATCACTAGTTCTTTTCCCGATGACAATCTCAAGAGCAATACAGATTCTCAGTTGAAGGAATATTTTTTATTTCCAAATCTGTTGAGCCAATCTTTGCTAGATCAATATCCATATACCGTAGTTTTCGGGTCATAAGCCGCTACTTTTTTCCCACACTGTGAACACTGTGGCTTCTACTGATGTGCGGCTAATGCATATTTTTTTCATGCGGCCAAAAACATTTTGCCTGGTAACAGTAGACCAATCAAAATGATAAGTAGTATATATACGGTATATATTTTTACCGGTTGTTAAGAGACGTTGTAATGTTGTTTGTGCACTGTTCCGTAAAAAAAACCATAAGCAACGTAATTTGTGTGTTACCGATACGTACGTATACTTAAAGGTAGCCGTGTTACAGGCGCTGTTCAAGGGAAAAAAAGCATTTGCAGTATGTATTTTTGTATGTTAGCATAACGTTTATGTTACCATGTTTATGTTACCTTATGGATTAAATTAAACGTTAAAAATCCTCACGTGTAATATTTCTGTGTAAATATCTCATATTACAAGTGAAACGCATACGGCTTAAAATCCGGTGCGGCCTGTACAAGTACAAAATTGATTTTCTTTCTACAATTAGAGCATGCGGCTTTTAATCAGGTGCGCTCTGTAGTCCGGGATTTACGGTACTCAAATACGAATGCTGAACAAATAAGTATATTTTTATGCAATCTCCTGATTTGCTGCCTGGTATGTTTCACACTTGTGGTACTGCTTAAAAGTCAAAATAGCCATCTTTATTTGTCACAGATATGAAGCATAAAAAAAAAGACTTTCACTTCGGCTTGAATAAAACAAAATGTTATTTCTATACATCAGCCATTTCCCCTGGTGTTAGAAATAAATGGCAGCAACAAGAGAGCACTTAGTGATACAATAAACATGTTAACTTACAAATTTACAAGTTGCTGCCTGTAGACATTTGAAATGTACTTGGCAGACTGAGTATAATCCATTTTATGAACAATAAAACAAATGTGCCCTTTTATGACCCTGATGAAGAAATCCTGGATTAAGAAGGAAAGGTAGTAACTGCTGTTGTTATGCTGACTATGTCTAATAGGGTTCTTAGGTTTTGTTGAGCCAACCCACTGCTTCTTTAACATAGGGCTAGAGACCTGTCAGCAACCATTTGGCAACCACCAGTCACAAATGGGAAAAATGTGTATTCCCTAACGACTTAATGCTTCCTGGCAACTTCTTAAGTCTCATTCATGCAGGTCTAGAGACTCATCAGCAACCTGCCAACTGTTGATTGCTGGGGAAAGCGTGTATTTTGGCTGTTTGCAGTGGTTTCTGGATGTTGCTGGAAGTTGCTAGTATGAAATTAGTTGCAAAGAGGTATACGGTGCTGCACTGAAAACCTCCTTGGAAATGCTTTAGTTGCTAATAGGTTGCTGTTGTTCTGTGTGACAGACAGCAGCAACCTGGCTGCAAACACAGGCAAACTACTCAACAAGTGGTTGTGAAAGAGTGAAAAGTGGTTTAGTTTGTGCTACTCATAGAGGAAAATGGTGAGTCGTTGCAAATTAGCTGGTGTCTTTCACACTAACGACAGACAACCGCAGCAATCTGCTAGTGACCAAAGCAATCATAAGGAGGCTTTTGGTGCAGCATCATCTTTGCAGCTAAGCTCGGCAGACAACCACTCACAACTAGTCAGAAACATACATTTTTCCCTTGATACCAGTGGTTGCCAGATGATTGCTAACAGTCCTCTACATCTGTGCTGTTGAAGCAAAATCCAAAGAAAGGTCTGGCTGTGTTGAACTAGCTTCATACTTCTCTGGGTTTGAAATGAGTTTTTAAAAACATTAAACTTAAGATGATCAGGTTTAGCCAAACATTTTCAGACACTGGATATGTAACACTTATTGCATAATTAATCTCTTAAACTGAAACAGACCAGTCTTTCATTATTGCAAACATAGTACTAGAAGTGATGGAACAAGCCATCAAGTTAACTATGTGTAAGATTTAACAATACACCAAGAGGTGTTCTTAACTTGGCTGTTCTATTTTGATTATTACAAAATCCAAAACTGCTCCTGCTGCTATGCTGTGATCCTACAGGTGTAGCTGTGCCATGTCATATCGCCAGTGATGTCAATGTACGTTTTTACATGATATAAAAGTATCATACTGCAATATTAATGATTTGGTTGCACAACGAGACAAGCCCAAGCATGTCTGAGAACGAGAGCTGCGTGTCAGCCTGTGATGATGATTTTGTGGCTATAAAGATAGCTACATCAACAACCTCTAGAAAAACACAATACTTTGCAAAATATGTAAGAAGACTGTTACCGCTTAAGGTGCAAACACAACACTTGTTTCACCACTCGAGGTAAAGACACACTTGTCAAGCACAACCAAGGTATGAAAGCACGCGAGGAGGATATATTAGCAAAAGTAAACAAATGACTCAACCGAGCATCTCTGGATCAGTCACTCGTTGCACTCCATATGACAGGAAGAGCAAACGGTGGATAGAAATTACTGATGCGGTTACCTGGTGGAAAATCAGGGCCTTAAGCAACTGGTTACAAAGCTCGACCCAAGATAAAACATCCCAGGTAAAAAATATTTTTTAAATTCACTTTTTAATTTGTGGCAATATGCATGCTGCTAAAGAGTTACAAGGTTAAGTGACTTTAGTCATAGCACTATATTACTGCACTACACCACCCTGCTGCTGCTGGCAGCTTATGACAATAAATTCACATTTAATTTAAGTAGTTTGTCACCAATGACAGAAGCTGGTTGGAAAAGAAGGATGGAAAATGCTCTTCATTTGTTTTCGCGAATAACCCTGCTGCCTACAAGCTGCAATCATGATAAAACATTGCTTTTTTAAATTTCAGAAATATCGTTATTGGAAATTTCCTTGAAATACTGTAAAGTAATTTTGTATCTATATTGCCCACACCTAGCTGGAAGTATGTTACCAGCACGTAATAAACTCAGAAAGGAATAAACGCTGCTAACTTTGTCAATTAGGAATTATTACTGAATTATCCCCAATTAGCATCATTAACCCAACCTGTAAGACACTTTGTCATAAAGAAGCATTACAGTCTGTAGACGTAACACTGTAGAGCGCAGCATGTGAGAAAAACGACAACAAACAAACACAAAAAGGTGTCTGGTCATCTAGGTAAAGGCAAAAGGTTTCCTTTCTAAAAGCAGGCTACTTACTTAGCCACAGTTACTGCTCAGCAAAGCTGTGCCCTGCTAAGGAAACAGTACAGACATTCATGAGTTTTGGTTTCTCCAAACAATTTTTGCAAACTTCTGTGGACACTCATAGCACTTTAAGACCTTGAAAGTAATTGCCTAGCACTGCAGAAAGCTGCAGTATTTTTAAGATCATAATGAACTGATTCTGTTCCCACTCTTCTTTAGACTTTCCAGACTTTCTTTGGTTGTAAATATTTAGCAGTTTGTAAGACTAAAACCACACCATCTCCACAACAATCCAGACTTTTCAGGAATGATGCTGACATTCTCTAGTGTATTTGGAAATTACAATGTGAGCTCGTAACAGGCTTTGATGCTGCAATTGTCATGAAACCAACACAGCTCATAAATGACCATTGAAACTTTCAATTAAGTCATGAAAAATGTCCAAAAGTAGAACGGTTTGGGCTTCTTCTACCCACGAGAAGTTACATAGCTTTGTGGCTGCAACAAGTGCATGTCTGAGAGGGCGGCCTGAGCTGGTTGGACTGCATGTTTCTGTGTACCACTTTAAAGCGTCGCTAATGTTTTATTACTGAAAACAAGAATGCTTTTGTTGAAGTGTAAAATGTTTTATTTATGTGCTGAAGATGTGAAAGTAAAAACATAAGCATTTTCAGCTTTGAATTTCATGCAAAACAGTCAGCGCTGACAGTGACTGACAGCTGCTCCGTCGCCCTTGTTGTTGTGCAGAATGTAAATGCTGCCATATGTGGAGCCCAGCAGGTCTAATTAAAACTTAAAACACTTGATAATAAATCGTCATGATGGGAAATTACCAGCAGTCACAGCAGATATGGTGACGGAAAAATATGCTTAGTAGGAAAGTTCACTCTAGCATCTTACCATTACACTGAAGTCCTGCTGTGCTATTAACATCTACAAATCTCTTTCGGTTCCATAACATGACACTTGACACAGTCATTTAAGACCAGATCTATTTTTTGCACTGTTTGCCACTCCATTTTTTTCATATTATATTTCCTAACTTGCCTTGACAGACTAAAGTTTTAAATTGTTCACAGAACAACAGTGATGGGACTTTCTGCACTCACAATGAGGCATTAGACTCAAAGCAGACTGTCAACATGTTTTGCTACAAAATTCCAGATGTGTTCATGCTATTTACTTCCCTGACTGGACTGAATGATACTCTTTGGTAACAAGAAAGATAAAAACAGACTTGTTTTATACATGTTACAGTGGTGCTACAGATTCGTCCATCAGAATGCCATGTTTTGTGTTAGAAATGCATTTTTACTCCTTCTGTGAACTGTACCAAGTACTCTAGAAGTTGTAAAGTTCATTTTCCAGACGTTTTTCGGCCATTTGTGATCGGTGTAGAAACCCCCAACACTTGACTCAAAGCGCTTTCCCCCACTGTCTGGTTTGCAACAGGCTAATGTTTTCCAGTTGCTTATTCATCCCTTCTTGTTTCTGAGCTCCAAAGGGACTTTTTACCTGAGTCAGGATTAAGCTATATCGGCATAGTGGAAACACCCGACCTGAGGCTGCTTGTCTGCCTGCACCTCCTTGAACCAGACTGAACTCTTAGGCTTACACATTGGCTCAACATGGGTCAATGAAATTCCAGACAAATTTGTGAGTGTTACAGGTATCAAAGGTACAGGAACAAATGAATAACTTCCCAAAAACACCCAGGCACAAAGAATGACACGCATATTGCGAGAAATATTTTGTTTTTTTGTTTTGCTTTCATCATTTACAGAGCGACCGTTTTATCACAGGTCACGACTACAAGAAGGAACATGTAAAGCGGTGAAGTTACGGGCAGGGTTTAAGCAAACATGCATGAAAAAAAAAATTAAAACCACCTACACTCAGGTGTCAGGTGTCAGGTGAATATTATGACTGGTATGAATGCTGTTGGTTGTGTGTTCTAACAGAATGAACCAAGGCTCTTATTGTTTATTAACATTATGAATATACAAAGAAAAGGTCAGAAGAAGAGGTTAACATGGATGACTGACAAGATTTTCTTTTACTGTTAATGTAGAGTTATAGCAAGCAGAAGCAATGTTTACCCATCCTTAGGTGCAATCCTTAAATTGTGTAGGAATTATTATTTAAGGGTTTAAAATTAAAGGAAAGAAAGTTCATTTCATCAAGAGTTCTTTTCTTTTCTTTCTTTCTTTCTTTCTTTCTTTCTTTCTTTCTTTCTTTCTTTCTTTCTTTTTTTGTAAATCCACAAGATATTTTAAATACAGATCGGGACTCCAAGTAACAGTTTTTGTGACCTTAACAGAAGACTACAGTAGACAGAGAGAGGCAGTGAGTAGCTGGAAGAATCATTGGTTGATTTATCTGCTAAAGGAACACTCTTTATTTTTGCACAGCCCTTTGGCACCATCTACAGGGCAGAAGGGGAAAATTTCCCTTTCAATGAATTGAAAATCTATTGTGCAAAGTGGAAATACTATGTTTAAAGCATATCTTTGTGAGGGAAAGAATTTGGTTTGTGGTTTTTAGTTTTACTCGTGTGTCATTGTGTATGTTACCTGGTATATCCTGAAGGGGATGTATCTGAAGCCTCCTTCCTCAGTGGGATATTCCATCAGCTTCCTGTTCATGGCCCAGAACTGGTCGAACTTATCTGACACAAAAACAGACGCATAACATAAAAATCACACAAAGATAAGACTAACTTTATAATAGGTCATCAGTATGCCTGTTAGACCCCATCCCTATAAGATTGCTCAAATAAGTCTTACCATTAATAAAAATTATTGTTATTACACTTTTTTCTTTAAATATGTGTCACAAAATAATTCAGGCTGCTGTTCCTAAATAAATCCTTAAAAATCCCTTACTTGATTTCAAACCTTCCTTTCATTCTGAAAACTCTTCCAATTCTTGTTGTAAATCTGCTAGGCGATAGTTTGCAGAGGAATGATTTATATGAAGAGTTTCAGTCAGAATTTAGAGTTCATCATAACAACGAAACAGCACTAGTGAAGGTTACTAATTATTTTTTATGACCTTAGACAGTGGACTGATCTGTGCTTGTCCTGCTAGACCTCAGTGTAGCACTCAATACCACCTAATACATTTTATTACAGAGAGTAGAATACACCGTTGGTATTAAAGGAAATTTACTGTGCTGCTTTCAATTGTACTAATGTGATAGATGCAAAGTTTCACTTCCTCACAGACAAAAGTTAGCAACGTGGCTCCACAGGGTTCTGTGCTGTGACCAATATTTCTGACATCAATCTCTCATTTTTACTTCTAAATTAAGAAAAAAATTAGATTATTGAACAGAAACATGGCGTCTATCCAGGCATTTACTCTGGATAGCATTATCTGGCCTCCAGCAATGCACTGAGGAATCTCTGAGTCATTTTTGACCAGGATGTGTCCCTTAACACTCATGAAGCAAATGCGTAGGATAGCCTTAAATATACGCAATACTATTAAAATGAGAAACATCTGTCTCAGAAAGCTGTTCTCAAACATCTTCAGATCACTGCAGCAACAGTACTAACAGGTCCTGGGTTGCTAGTGGGCTGGGTTGGTGCTGCTCTCTTCTACTTAACAGACAGTTCTTCCTTTTAATGTCCCCAAATGCTTAGAGCAATGATTCTCAAAGTGTGGGCGAAGATTTAAGATGAAGATTTTCTGGTTTTTAAGTGAGCCACAGCACTCTTCACTTTGGGAATGGCTGGTTTAGATTGTTTTTTTTTAAAGGGTTTAATATTGTATGTTTTGGGGGGCGGGGTGCAATATAAAGCACTGTTGTTCAGAGTGGGTGTAACTTAAACTGAACTGAACTGAATTTAATATATGCCTAGCCTAAGACATGTGCTAGAATGAGAATGAAAATTGTTCTTTAACTCTGAGAAACACCAGTTTTCAAACACCTCAGCGCCTTCACATGGAGGTTACAGTAAAAGATAGAGACGCGTCACTAAAACTGAAATTTAGTGTCAGTGTTACTCGGGCCAACTGTCAAAGCAACACAGGAATTTAGTCTTTTAGGTACAGTGTGATCTTTCACCATCAAAATGTTTCCACACAGCATGTGCTAATGTCAAACCCCCACCTGCATCCCTGCCTTACTTTCACATGAACATTCTGTTTTTTCTCTCTCCTGGATGAAAGTTTGAGCCCTCTCTGTTTCTGATCTGTTTTGGATGTGAAAGTTTTAGTTCAGATTAAGTTTCATCTTTCACTTTCACGTCTGGGGCCAACTCCTTCTTTTTGGATAGGTTAAAAGGACTTGCTTTTTCTCTGTTAAATGCAGTTTCAAACAAAACCCTCGGTTAAAAAAAGAAGTTCATAACCTTATCTTTTAAAGAGTCTTCTAAATAAACTTTTATTTGCTTTTTTTGTAATAAATTGTGAGATTTTGTTCTTTTCACACCACGAGTTTCAGGGGAAAGTGGGAGAGAGACAAGCAGCTGAAGTTTTGCGGGTTTGAAGCCCTTGGGTTTTTCTGCAAACCTGTTCGACTCTTACAAATGCCACATGCACAGTGTGCAGTTTTGACAGTTATGGGCTAATAACAACTATAAACAAACTATCTGAGAGATAGGCATTAACAATTTTCACATCCATAGACTATGCAAACTAACCAAAAGAACCGTTAGTCACAGACTTACTTGTAATAATATTCATATAAATGGCTTTTGCTACTTTAAGCAGAATTTATTGTTCAGGATAGCTGGTGTGTTCGCTGTTTGCCCCAGTCCAGGGATACCCCGTGTGCCTGCAGTGATCTCTGTTGTCAAATGGAGGCAGGGGAAAAGCACAACCAGTCTGTGGGTCATTCTTGCTTTGCTGTTTTGGCTCCGTCAGCCAAAAACACTCTTCTCCATGTCAGCCAGCCATGGAGAAGAGCGAAGTTATAACATACAAAGAACTGAAACTGAGTGTTGACAACGACGAGAAGTGCTCACTTCAGCCACTTTCTGTGCTTTTCATCCTGGATTTTTTGATCTTTAAGGGTTTTTTTTTTTTTTTTTGCAGTTCTTCTTTTCCTGGTGAACTCTGCTGTAGTTTCGGTCCACTATCAACCAGCCGGCATCTGGGAGAAGTATATGTCATCTACTTCCAGCGATGTAGATGTAGCATTTTGGAGGACTGCACAGGACTGCGTCAGCAGTCGGTATAAATCCCTCTCCCCACCCTCTCGAAATGGAAACGTGTAGACAGACGGACACATTTGCAGGACTATAAATTCCACTTTAGACATTTAGATATAAGCGTGACTGGTCTGGAATAACATTTGTGTGCTCTAATAATAACTAAGAAGTAAGTAATTATACAGAAAACCAAGATGACACATTTGCTGCTGACTGATCCAAAGGGCGGCTGCATCCCTGGTGGTTGAAGTGTTTATAGTTACCATTTTAATCAGCTTGACCAGCAGACATTCCAGGCACATCATGTTGCACACTGGGTTGCGATTCAAAGACGAGCATAAGTTTTATAACAAACCACAAATCAGAGGCATCCAGTTCTCCCTGACACCTCTCCCAACACAAGCTTCGACTGTTCTATAAAGCCGGTAGGAGACTAATCTGTTTGGAATGATGGTGTGGAAACACAGAGTGGTGGGTGTTTGGAAAGAAGTTTCCAAACTCAGACCGTCCCTCTCTTTGGTTTGTTTGTGCATCATGATCATCTGCCAATCTGTTTGGATGTATTCTTTGTGTGCATGTCAACGCCACACCCTGAAATGGGCATGTGCGTGTGTCTCACCGTTCTGCAAGCCCATCCACAGCTGTTTGTGGTCTTTCTTCTGCATGTCATTGACAACTTGGCTCTTGTGCTTCAGGGCGTCGGCCTCCTTGATGCTGGACATGAAGTGAGCCTCTATCACAGAGCTGGATGGGCAGTGGAGCAGGTCCCGATCTGGAAAATTCTGACATATATTCACATGGCAAAAATATTTAAAGCTCGATGATGGGGATACCACAAGAAACAGGAAAACATGTTCTCAGAGCATTTTTATTTCATATCTTCAGACAAAGCAAAACAATTAACTGGCAATTAACTCACAGTCTTTTTGTCTCTGCTTTGGTTCACCAACCACAGTAATCCTCTTCTTTCATCACTATTTCAATATTTTGTTGTATATTTATTTTTAATATTTTGTATTGTATTTGTAGCTGAGCAAGTAAGAGGTTTAACAGAACTTCATGCTTCTAGAAACAAATTTGATAGGAGCGCTAAGACTTATCAAAACAATAAACTTGTGATCAGCTATTACCTTAAAGTGCACAGTGATGCTCCAGGGTAAGACGCTGTTAGAAGCATGGAGGTCAAACAAGACTCCAATCGGATAGTGCCTGTATCCATGAAATGCAAAAAACAAAATTATGGTACAAGAGAAAAACTTGTTGAATGTTTGTGTTCAGCATCAGAGGGAATATTTGTTCCCAAAGCCAAGAAACTAGTTTTACCCCTATCTTTGGGCTTGGAAACGTTTAAGCTGATCAGTTGCATCACCTGTAGACAGCAGAGTAGACAGGAAGTAGGGAGAGAGACTGGGAGGAAAACACACTGGAGGTGGCCTAGGACTGACTCGAATCCAGGCCCCTGTAGAAGCCTTTCAGCTGGTGAGTTATACTAGAGATCCAACTTACTTTAGTCTAGTCACATCTTTACGTAGATCATTTTATCATGACTTTGTTTCACATAATCCCATGTAACATTTTTTTTTTTGCGCAGTGGTTTTGTAAGTTTAACCATAACACATAATCATAACAGTTTTAATCCTAACTTCCAATGTTTAGAAAAGGAATCCTAACATGCTTCGATGTTTCAGAAATGAAGAGGCTTTTCTTCATCAGAGCCTAAAATAATGCATGCATTTCATGTTTGTACTCATAAGCTAATCATACTGGTTATCATAATGGTTAAAAGGCTAAAATTACTTTTCTATATGACAACAAGTAATTAATGTCTACTTTTTTATTTAGTGATTTACTATTACTTAGCCTGTGAAATAGGCTGATCATTTGTGTTGCACTACTGACATCTTGTGGCTACATGCTGTAATTCCATCTTTATAACTGGCTCTGATTTTAGCAGTCAGTAGGCAGAAAAGAAATGCAAATACTGGCAAAAGCTTCTGTGCTGTTCCTGAATGATTAAGTTGATAGTGGCGTGAATACATAGTCCTGACCGCGCAACGCTTTAGAGAACATATATGTTTACACAAGGCAGCAAAACAAAGTGCAATTACATCAAATAGATTATTTATTCCCAATGAAGAGATTTGACTAAATTTATTTTCAAGATGATGCCTAAATATAACATTAAACCCCAACCCAGTTTCCAGATAATACTGCTACCTTTAATATGGTCTCAGTCTTATAAAGTAGGACAATAAACTAACTGGATCAGCCAAAAGGCATTTCATCAGTAGACATTTCTATAAAAAGAATCATGACAGCAACAAACTTTAAACATGATAAGCAGAATGCCAAACCACCACCTCATGACTGGAAAAGTAAAACTCCATTGATCCACTGACTGAAATCAGTTCAAACAACAGCAGTTATTCTCACCATTTGAGTGGCGTTCCTTCGTACTCGAACCACATCTCCTCCACATCCTCTGTTCTCATCACTTTGAGGAAGTGTTTTTTCACCTTGTCTGTGACCAGAGTCAGGTAGCTCACCCTGGGTAACAGCAGCTGATAAAGTCAAGAGAACAGAGGAAGAGGTGCATTAATAAGGGACAGTCTGTTACTCTCAACTACACGGTAGCCGTGGGCTAAATTTAGAAAGTGCACATTTTTTGACATAATGAGCAGATATATTGTGTCTCTGCTTGGTTCTTTGTGTATCAACATCCAATATTACAGATGAGGAAAATATACTAACACAGTTATGAATTAAAGACACCTATAAACAACTGAATGAATTATTTTGTTATTTTTTCCATTTACTGTGACATATCATATATGTCACATATCAAGACTAAACAAAATCCCTGAAAAATTGCAGACGACAATCTGTAGAGTAACTGTAGCGTCATGTCATAAATGTTTTTGAGTGTGAGCTATGTGGCATAGCTACGGCAACTACATAGTAGCTGCTGTTAGATCACAATCCCTCAATTCACTAGAATCAACCACAATCAAAGACTCTTAACACTTAATTTACATGGATACCCTGAGACTTCAAGTACAAGTTGGTCATGTGTGGGTTGAGGTCAAAAGCAAGAGACTTTATATGACAACTCCTTCGTCTTGAAACCACCAATAAAGTCCTTGAAGTCTAAACCCCCTTTTCTATTAGTACCTACTAAGATCAGCTCACCACGGTTTTCCATTAGGTCATAGTTTCTGGTACCAAATACTAAAATAGTACCTGCTCAGCTGGGGTTTCAAGCGATCCGAGCCTGAACATGAGTTTAAAAGAATTTGTGGGTGGGGGGGGGACTTGTAAACAAACATTTGCATAATCTATGGCCTGTATTCACAGGACTTCTTAGGACTTAAGAGTAGCTACTAGTGATAACTGCGATACACTCTACCCTAAAAATAAATCCTGACAGAGGTAAAAGTTTTTAACACAGCACCACAGCCCTAGAAAGAGCTCTTAATGTGAAAAAAAATGTTAGCAGTGGACAGGAGGACTTTTAGAAGGAGGCTCATCAACAGAGAAGGAAATGGTAGAAAGACAAAGTGTAGAACTACCATTTTCCCTCCAAGTGAGGAACAAATTCTCAGTTTACATATTCGAGTTAATTAATGGGCTTGGGTTTGTTTGTTTTTTGTTTGCTTTTTTTTTATTTGAGAAGATCCAATTATCACTAAAGACTGCATAAAAGAACCATAAACACAAACTGAAGCTGGCATATTGATATTCATGGTGTGCTGATTAACTCACATCAATCAATGTAGTTAGTTTGATGCAAGAAAACACTCCACTTGACAAACTTCCAGTAGCTGCTGGATGCCTTTAAACAGCAGAGCAATTTTATCTTTTTTTTTCTTATAGGCTGTACAGCAGCTGATTGAGACAAGGTGGAAATAGTAGTATCAGAAGTGTCAGAAACCATAAAATGGAGTTATAGTGTAGCAGTAATTACTTTGATTTGTTAATGTTAGTGATCTCATTATCGTTTACAGCATTTTCACAGTCTCAAACTATTACACACTTCATTTAAATTACCATGGTGTTGCTGGTGTAAGTTTTAAAAGCTCATTATTTATTTTCCTTAAGATAAACAGATAAACAGAGTAACTTACAAAATATCCCAGAACGGTGTATAAACACAAGCAAAAATTATAGGCATGTCATTGCACTTCTGCACAGACTGGTTTGTGATTCCAAATATTGTGTAAATATTGTGTATAAGCTCATTTATTCAACTGAAATGTCCATTACATTAGATCAGCGATTGGTGTGCAGTTCAAGTGCAATCGTGTTCCTTGAGGGAAGTCCAGGTGTGCTTTGGGATTTTGTGTCAACCATGCAATGAAAATATTTAAAAAGTAATAAATGAGACTGAGGTTTAATATATTTTTACACATCAAAGTGTTTGACTGACAGTAAGGAGGTAAAACAGATTTCTTTCAAAGGTGGAGCAAATTACACCTTATTAAATTGTATGCATCATGCTAGGTCCAGATGCTGCAAATGTGCAATCTAAGTACTTTCATCTGGAATTATATAATTAAAAGAAGAACTGATAACTTAGTGCAAATGAAATGTTTTTTTTGCAGTTGGAGGCAATGCATTAAGAACTCTTGTGTAGGCACTTTTTTGCAGCCTAAAAGCTTCTGAAAGTTAGATTATTGTGGGTTTAACAAGTTTACTAAATAGGGTAACAATCCCAGTTGTTGAGATACAGTGCTCCCTCGTTTATCGCGGGAGTTACGTTCTAAAAATAACCCGCGATAGGTGAAATCCGCGAAGTAGCCAACTTTATTTTTTACAATTATTATAGATGTTTTAAAGCTGTAAAACCCCCTCACTACACACTTTATACAGTTTTCTCAGACAGGCATGAACATTTTTACACTTTTCTCTCTTGTTTAAACACTCTCAGAGTTCAACCTTTTGAAGAAAAGTAAGTCCAGTATTATAGGGGCAGGGATAGCACAGTAGGTAGAGTGGTCGCTGTCGGACCCTGAGGTACCCCTGAGCAAGGTACCGTCCCTACACACTGCTCCCTGGGCGCCTGCTTAGTGGCTGCCCACTGCTTCACTGAGTGAATGGGTCAAATGCAGAGAAAGTAATTTCCCCACGGGGATCAATAAAGTATATATTATTATTAGTAGTATTGTTATTATTATTATTATCATTATTAGAATGAAACCAAAGATCAAACCCTATTTTCAGGTCCAGAACATGGGAATAGAGCAGTTGCCAGAGAACTCAACATTAATGAATCAATAATACGGAAGTAAAGGAAGCAAGATGAGTTGAGTAAAGTTCGACTTATCTGACTGTTTTGTTTCGCTTAATGCACCTCATAATCCGCTGTGCCTTATGGTCCGAAAAATACGGTAACTTCTACCTTCCTTTAGCATGTCCAGAAGTCCAGCTTGACAGCCACCCTTCCACTAATTTCTGATGAGGCTTCAGTGAACAGCAGATAGACCAACTGAAAGATGACATGCACCTCTACTGTGTCAGGTCTTTGCTGTTTTCTTTTCTATTTCTGAAAGGCGTGAATTTCAGATGCTTCTTATCTGCTGTAGATAGTGTTTTAGGTCTACAACTTCCTCTTCTGCCTTCCATCTACCTACCATTTTCCTGTGCACCACACTGAGGTAAGTCATGTTTTCACCTAATAGTTATATGGGAATCACTTTATTGGTGCAAAAATACTATTTTATGCCTGTCAAAATGTGTTACCCTTGGCAGTATTTATAGATATAAAACAAAGTGATGTGAACAAATGATTTGTTTTCCCCCAACAACACATTATATAATTTAAAACAGGTTCCTTCCTAAATTTATTATACATAGATACAACACTGATTCATTCCTTGAGTTAGGTTTTTTGCTTCTTTTATGTTTATATGATTCATTTGACAGTGTAAAGTGGTTTAACATAATATATATATATATATACACATATATTCTTTTGAGAATGGTCAGGTACAAGGACTGTAATGAAAATGAGAGCAAAAGGAGGCACAGTGCTCAATGCCACTCAAAGCCAAACCAAAAAAAGCAACTGCAATAATGTCTGGCTACCTGGACGTATAAAGAAATGAAATTATTGCAAGCAAGAACAAAATGTTTAAAAAACACTTTTTTAGATGATACATAGAACTACACCTATAATCTATGTAGGTTTGTCAATTCCACTATTGTTTTCGGTTCAGATGAGACCACAGCTTGGTCAGCTACACCTCCACACTGAGGTAGTTAGTTCCTTCATTTTGCTTTGACAACTGTTTTACATCATTCATAGAACTCCTTGCTGCTGAGTAGATCCTCAGAATGCTTATGAATATGGGCCGTGTATCTTTCTGTAAGCACCCTTACAAAAGTTAAATAAGAGGCTTCCTACTGACTGTGTTGTCTGAAGGACTTCCTTGAAGCATGCTTCGTCAGCATTAATCTCCAAAAACAAAAGTTAAGTCAGGCCTAGATTTTGCATCATGTTAGATGAGAATAACTGTACTTACATAATAAGCCTCGGCTTCTCTCTCAGTAACCTCATCCTGGTTCAGAGTGAAGCAGGTGGGTATCCGGCCGAACCAAACGTCTCTCAACACGTCCTTGTCATCTGCCATGCTGCTGCTCCCAGTGGCACATAAAGAATGAATTCCCCAAACAGATGCCTGCTTCCGAAGAGAGAAAACCGTCCTACTGTCAGCAAAAGATCGGAGCATGGCTAACAAGCAAACACTGACAAAACTTTCAGCATCACAAACGCTGAACCTCAGTTCAATAACCAGTGCAAGTTAAGCTAGCACCACGTTGACGCACTTTAGGTTTGAGTAACTTGGATATCTCTTAAGTAAATTGCCAGTGAAGTTATTACTAGGTTACAGTTCAGTGATAGGTAGCGACCTATCTCTTAGACTTCCAAAAGAACTCCAAAACTGTCAAACTACGCAGCTGTAGACCAAAAACTGATGTTAGCTCGAGGGCTAAGTAGGCTAACTTACCCAATGGAAACATAATAAAGAAATGTTTAAAGTCCAATTACAAAGGTACTGATAATATTTCCCACAGACAGAAATTCTTACTCTATGAGAAGGAGATGGGGAAGCCTTACTTTTTAGTCGATGTTCTGTAGATATATTGAATGGAAAAAGGGCCTATGTTGTCATTCCCCTGCTGACACCGGAAAAACAGCTAAAATATCCCGTTTACCGCAAAACAGCGACCACTGGCGACAGCTATCTTTACTAAATCAACTACAGAGACATACCAAATGATCTGCAATTTTACATTGAAAAAGACACTAAAATTTTAAAAACAAATATTAAATGCTTAAAGTATTTTAAAGCGTTGTAGGTTTTGCATCCACCCCCCACCAAATAGCTGAGTGGTAAAGAGAACCGGGGGCGACGCATCATCAGTACGCGACGGCCCTTCTGAACTACGTAGCTCTCCTCCGCCTGTTTGGGATCTGTTGTGTTCATCAAGAGCAATCGGCAGCTCCGGGAATGGATAAAACAACGGAGATGGATAACCTGGAAATGCGTCTCCGGGCGCTAGAGAGTCGTATATATGGCGAGAGAAAAAACAAGAGTGGAAAACCTGTAAAGGTTCGCTTATATTATGTATATCTGTATATGTGCTAGTTGTTAGCCTTGCGGAGCTAACGGTGGTTGTGAGTAAACGCCCTTTTTTAATTTACACTAGAATGTCGGCAGAAGTTGTTTTAGTTGTTCAATTTAGTTTAGTACAAATATGAGAAATTTATTTTCCTGCCCATCAAGAAGCAATTCATTTATTTTTATAACTGTTGGTTATTTAGCTTTCATCTGTTTACATTAAAAAGCTGTACGTTGTAACCTGGTTTTTGTGGATCTGTACTTTTGTGTCTGTTCAAGTTAAGCATAATCAATACAATAGTCTGACACGGTTAAACGAAGAAACTTCGGCTAGCTAGTGATGAGATGCTTTTTGAGGCGAGGGGACTCAGCAGGGTATCATGTGATCTGGAAAAAACACTGGCTTACAAAGAGGCATTGAAGGTGGTTTGTTTTCCACTAGATTTTGTAATTCCAAAGGTGGAGATAGTGTTACAGTGTGCTGTTAGGCTTAATATAGTTTACATTCAAAGATTTAAGAGTATTATTGCCATCTCAACACATGAGGTAGCATAAGAGGGAACGAAACTAAGGAATGAGGTTCCTGTAAGACAGCACTACAACAAGCTAAACGACAAAAACAGTAATACGATTTAAAATGCTCTCTAAATTTAGGAAAACAAAAGGTAGTATGTACCTCTACTGGAGAGAGGAAGAATGAAAGTCATAAGAAGCAAGACAGAATGCATGTATGTGAATAAGGAGACAGGTGTCATATGGAAGAGCAGGGGTAGTGAAGGTGGATGAATTTAAATACCCGTGGTTTAGCCATCCAAAGTAACAGACATTGCACAAGAGAGGTGAAGAAGAGAATGCCTGGTTTTTCTGGTCCTGATGCTGCACAGCCTGTGACATGTGATGTAATACTGCTTTCCAATGGTCATCTGTGGAGACCATTATCCAATATGTACTGCAAAAAGCCAAATAAGACCTTAAATGTAGTATGGGAATATACAGAATATACAGACAGCATATATTTAGCCTGCATCGTGCTAATTCTCACATTTCTTTTAGGATAATAAGATTCCAGTCCTCATAAGCATGAGTAGAAAAGATTTGTTTTAAAATGCCATTATGTTTTGTTGGTACCTTCTGTATCTCCCAATGTCATATAAACTTGACTCTTGTATGTATTTTATGTGTTAGCATACTCCCCCATACCACACCACCAAAAAACAAAAAGCAACAACAACAACAACAACAACAACAAAAAACCTTGCTATCAGGATGATAACCACTAACTTTTTCCCTTGCAGTGTGCAGACTCATTGGCCAGGATTCAGGCCGGTCTGACCAACACGGCCAATAAGAGAGAACGAGTAAAAATTCTGCACAAGAAGAGTGAGTCACACATTCTGTCAATCTCTCAGCCCCTACACTTTAGATTATTGGCTTGTTGTATTTTTGTGAATATATATTTTTAACATTACTCTAAATTAGCAACTACTTTACACTGATGTGGTTATTCATATTATACACTGATACATACAGTAATTTATTTTTTTTGTTTAGTGTTTCACCTTCATTTCCTTCAAATACTATTTACTCAGTGTAATAAAGTATAGTCAGATACATCGGAAGATGCTGTGTGATAAAGCTGTTTCAAACAGCAGGTGATTTGCATCTTAACCATGAAGATGCATATCACTAATACCTTTATAAACTGATGTGTTTAGTAATGTGGCTACAGAAAATTAAAAACTTGAAAGGGCTCTAAATTTCTGTGACAACCTTTAACTTTCAAGACACCAAAAGTACTTGCAGAATTTTTTTCTTTATTTGGATTTTAGACTGAGTCTATTGAACTTTTAATCATGCTCATTGGTGTTGTGGTGCAGTTGAGGACCTCTTAAAGTACTTGGACCCCGAGTTCACAGACCACATCACTGTGCCTGATGCCATGAAGCTGGAGTTCATCCTTGCAGGTAAGAACTCTTAAAAGTTCAAATGAAAACTAATATTACTGAGGCATACACAGGCATTAACTTTAATGTTGATTCGTATATGTGCAAATTGTATTGGTATTAAATTTATTATATATTGTAAACAAGTAGAAGCTGAATCCATTTCTTGCTCTGTCTCTTTGCAGAGGAGGACTTCTTGCTTTCACAGGCTGCTTTACTGGAACAGGTCAGCAACCTGCAGCCACTGCTGGACAGCACCTACATCAGAGGTGAGTTTCACTTTGTAGGACACATCAATACCCAACAAAACAATGTCTGTTTTGTTGTTTTTAAATTCCTGGCATCATTTTGGAGGGATCTTATGCTTAGTTTTGTTACCTAACTTTAGCCAGGGTTTTCAGCCTGTTTTAAATGGGTGATAGATGTGCCTACTGTAGTATTCCATGTTTTACCTCATCAGGTCTTTGTGTTTTTGTTCACAGATGTACCAGAGCATGCCACCAAGCTGCAGCGCTTGTCACAGATTCACATCAAACAGCAGGTAGACTTTCTTTCTCCATCTACTCCTGTGGGTTTGTCTCTCACTAGGTTTTATGTGTAATTATTATTCTGTTTGTTTTACAGGACCAAAGTGAGGCTCAGTCACAGGAAGTTAAGAAGCTTTTTGAAGAATACAACAAAATGGTACACTTTAATTTTTAAATTCCAATGATAATGAGAACAAAGCCATAAGTATATTCTTAGGGTAAACAAAATGTAATAATCAATAAAAAAAAAATAATTTAAACTTAATTAGCAAACTACCAAAGTTTTATATCTATAGCTACTTTGGTCAGTCATGGAGAAATTGAGAATACACAAGTTGTTGCTGAGATAAAGCTCCACCCACTGACAGCTTACCTTTTGATTGGCAGATGTTCCTGTTGTCCAAGCAGTTCACCCAGTGGGATGAGACCCTGAGAAAGATGGAAGAGGCCAAAGGAATCCGACCAGTGGAATAGTGACTGTCAACATATGTTCAGATGACAAAAGTGGAAAAACGAAAAACACTGCACTGTGGTGGGAGTGTCAGATATGTGAGGCAACGGCATCACCACATTTCTTTTCTTCTTCTTTTTTGTTTTAAAACATTTAATTTATTTGAATCAGGTGATATAACTTTGATAGTCTAACCTGATGTAAGAAATCCTCAAAAGTGTAAGAAACAGTACATTAACAATTCCAGAAATAGTCACTGCAGGTGGTAAAATATTGAAGGCAGGTTTGTCTCCCTGCTAATGCTTGTGGTGCCCGAACATAGTAATACTGTCACTGATATGAACCCAGTCATATAGGAAAAAACTGGGTTTCCTGTAACCGTTTATTTGTGGATAAATTCACTCTTATCACTCAACTTGTAGTTGTTATGCTGTTTATTGTCAGACAAAAGTACTTTACTTGTAATGCATTCCTGTCCTCCTTACTGTAGGCATGTCACAAGACTTAAATTGCTCTTCCCCCAATTCAAAAACACACTAGTTACTTCCCTCTGGATGCTTGTTGACATGACTTGTAAAACCTTAAATTAGTTTCAGTATTTTTTCCAATATTTGGTTTGAACATTTTTAATTATATCTGATTTATCTTACAGCAAATAAATGTTGTTGATAAATAAATATGACTTTTTTTTTTGATATTCAAAAGTGTTGCATGTTGTGTGCATATATGAGTCTTACAACAAAATTTGGATCTGTTTAGGTCTGTTTGTGCATTCTTATAGATGTTTTGTCAGTTTCCAGCAGGTTACTCCATTTTATTTTTCACATTTTCACAGAACAGATGACATTGGAAACTTGGAAAAAATTAACCACATCAAAAAGCAATATAATATTGTCAGTGTATGTTTACTTCAAAACAACACTGAACACCATATTACCTATGTATATTACAAGGTGATGTTGCACAACTGACTGAACAATGACCAATAATTATTTCTTCTGCTGTCTCGTGTAAGGACAGAGTACATCACTTTTCATTTTGTTCGTAACAGCTCAAAGAAAAGGTGAGACTTTTTTCCCTAGTTAAAAATTGCGCAGCATAAATGAAGTCACGTAATCGAAGTCATAGTAAACTCTGTCATCTCTGCTATCTACAGTACAGTATATAGAGAGACGAGACGATGGGGCTCCAGTTCCATTCAGTGTAAAAGAACAACAATAAATATAGTAAGAGTAAGAATAAATATAAAGACTGGGCTAAGGGGAGTATATACACTTTGAGGTAAAAGGGTCAATAAACAAAACAAAACAATATACCATAGAAAAAAAAGACACTGAGTTTTGCTGGATCGCTATCAGCCGCTCCCTGCTCATGGCACCAAAGTTTTTTGGGTTTTTTAATATGTTGCTTGCTTTTGATTTGAACACAACTGTTCCATTTGCCTGGGGCACTTGCGTAATTGGTGCTTTGCAATGTAGCAAAAAAACAGGGACATCAGCATGGACTCTTGGACTCACTATCAATTTTAAGCAAGTTTAAAATATTAGTAAAGCCTGACAAATTGTTGAAGTTTCCTTCAACCATTATTAGTTTAGCAATTTTTTTTTAGCAAGTTTTTCTGTTTGTGTGATCTACAGATAAAGGAAGAGTTCAGTAACTGTTCAGAATAACTATAAGCCTTGAATCTACCTTTATAGCTAAACTTGACCACTACACCCCAAAACTAATGGCTTTAGTTCATCAAGAGGATGAGCTAAAGGAGTGAGAATCAGGCAGATCACTGAGGTATGAATATTATTTAGACTGGCTATTTGTTGGTGATGACCCACAGCACAATACAGTTGAAATACACAGGGAAGTAGCCATCCGCTGCCTTGTTGCATAGCTTGGAGAGAAGGAAGAAGACTTTTCATGGAGTTTGGTGTAAGTAATCCAGCATTTGAACAAAAATTAAATCCACACTGATCATAGTGTGGATTTACACAGTTGTCATATTACTCTAAACATGGCTTGAACATGAACTGTTGTACCGTTGTATTATATTGAAATCTCTGATTATTCAATTTGAATTATTCTTAGCCACAGTAATAGGTCATCCAACTAATTAGGTTGCTTTTGTAGGTAACTTTGTAATATTTGCAATTCAAATGCATTCCAACTGAATCGAGATTTGCAAATGTGAAAAGGGTTGACCACATTTGCAAGCAGCTTATTCCGTTAGTATTTTTTTACAAGGCACTGCAGGCATGACATTATGATTGGGGCCTGAGTCCCCCTAATGTTTTGATCCTAGAATTGCTCCAGAATCAACATGTGAAATCTGGAAAATACTGTCAATATTCCTGTAAGATCTCTCTGAAGGGACAGTTGGAGGATATGCCTTTGTGTTTCCCAATTGAGTGTATAACCTTTAGAGAATGTTCCCTTAAGGTTTTGTGAAAGTTAGTTGTCTATAACCTCCAGACAACCTTCATGGTAAACATCACAGAACGTGTAACCTTAAGCAAATGTTCGTTTGCTGGAAAGTGAGCCACCTTCGTGATATCCCACAGAAAAGCAAGATGTAAGTTAACCCTGAAGTTACCTGGATAATACAAAATCCTCTTTTGTAGTACAGGCCTCAGATAGTTTCTTTATTATATACAATGCAAAACTCAAGAAAAGGTCTATTTCCATTTGTCCACATAGAAATGTTTTTTCCAGATCATATGGTACACTGCTGAGTCCCCTCGCCACAAGCCTTGATCATGCTGTCCACATCCAAGAGTCTCCTGGGATTGGAATGATGTCAATTTGGTCATGCTAGTGAGTGGAAATGGAACAGTTGTGTTCAAATCAAAAGCAAGCAACATATTAAAAAAACCAAAAAACTTTGGTGCCATGAGCAGGGAGCGGCTGATAGCGATCCAGCAAAACTCAGTGTCTTTTTTTTCTATGGTATATTGTTTTGTTTTGTTTATTGACCCTTTTACCTCAAAGTGTATATACTCCCCTTAGCCCAGTCTTTATATTTATTCTTACTCTTACTATATTTATTGTTGTTCTTTTACACTGAATGGAACTGGAGCCCCATCGTCTCGTCTCTCTATATACTGTACTGTAGATAGCAGAGATGACAGAGTTTACTATGACTTCGATTACGTGACTTCATTTATGCTGCGCAATTTTTAACTAGGGAAAAAAGTCTCACCTTTTCTTTGAGCTGTTACGAACAAAATGAAAAGTGATGTACTCTGTCCTTACACGAGACAGCAGAAGAAATAATTATTGGTCATTGTTCAGTCAGTTGTGCAACATCACCTTGTAATATACATAGGTAATATGGTGTTCAGTGTTGTTTTGAAGTAAACATACACTGACAATATTATATTGCTTTTTGATGTGGTTAATTTTTTCCAAGTTTCCAATGTCATCTGTTCTGTGAAAATGTGAAAAATAAAATGGAGTAACCTGCTGGAAACTGACAAAACATCTATAAGAATGCACAAACAGACCTAAACAGATCCAAATTTTGTTGTAAGACTCATATATGCACACAACATGCAACACTTTTGAATATCAAAAAAAAAGTCATATTTATTTATCAACAACATTTATTTGCTGTAAGATAAATCAGATATAATTAAAATGTTCAAACCAAATATTGGAAAAAAATACTGAAACTAATTTAAGGTTTTACAAGTCATGTCAACAAGCATCCAGAGGGAAGTAACTAGTGTGTTTTTGAATTGGGGGAAGAGCAATTTAAGTCTTGTGACATGCCTACAGTAAGGAGGACAGGAATGCATTACAAGTAAAGTACTTTTGTCTGACAATAAACAGCATAACAACTACAAGTTGAGTGATAAGAGTGAATTTATCCACAAATAAACGGTTACAGGAAACCCAGTTTTTTCCTATATGACTGGGTTCATGTCAGTGACAGTATTACTATGTTCGGGCACCACAAGCATTAGCAGGGAGACAAACCTGCCTTCAATATTTTACCACCTGCAGTGACTATTTCTGGAATTGTTAATGTACTGTTTCTTACACTTTTGAGGATTTCTTACATCAGGTTAGACTATCAAAGTTATATCACCTGATTCAAATAAATTAAATGTTTTAAAACAAAAAAGAAGAAGAAAAGAAATGTGGTGATGCCGTTGCCTCACATATCTGACACTCCCACCACAGTGCAGTGTTTTTCGTTTTTCCACTTTTGTCATCTGAACATATGTTGACAGTCACTATTCCACTGGTCGGATTCCTTTGGCCTCTTCCATCTTTCTCAGGGTCTCATCCCACTGGGTGAACTGCTTGGACAACAGGAACATCTGCCAATCAAAAGGTAAGCTGTCAGTGGGTGGAGCTTTATCTCAGCAACAACTTGTGTATTCTCAATTTCTCCATGACTGACCAAAGTAGCTATAGATATAAAGCTTTGGTAGTTTGCTAATTAAGTTTAAGATGTTTTTGATTGATTATTACATTTTGTTTACCCTAAAATATACTTATGGCTTTGTTCTCATTATCATTGGAATTTAAAAATTAAAGTGTACCATTTTGTTGTGTTCTTCAAAAAGCTTCTTAACTTCCTGTGACTGAGCCTCACTTTGGTCCTGTAAAACAAACAGAATAATAATTACACATAAAACCTAGTGAGAGACAAACCCACAGGAGTAGATGGAGAAAGAAAGAAAGGTCTACCTGCTGTTTGATGTGAATCAATGTTTCCAGATTTCACATGTTGATTCAGGAGCAATTCTAGGATCAAAACATTAGGGGGACTCAGGCCCCAATCACAATGTCATGCCTGCAGTGCCTTGTAAAAAAATACTAACGGAATAAGCTGCTTGCAAATGTGGTCAACCCTTTTCACATTTGCAAATCTCGATTCAGTTGGAATGCATTTGAATTGCAAATATTACAAAGTTACCTACAAAAGCAACCTAATTAGTTGGATGACCTATTACTGTGGCTAAGAATAATTCAAATTGAATAATCAGAGATCTCAATATAATACAACGGTACAACAGTTCATGTTCAAGCCATGTTTATAGTAATATGACAACTGTGTAAATCCACACTATGATCAGTGTGGATTTAATTTTTGTTCAAATGCTGAATTACTTACACCAAACTCCATGAAAAGTCTTCTTCCTTCTCTCCAAGCTATGCAACAAGGCAGCGGATGGCTACTTCCCTGTGTATTTCAACTGTATTGTGCTGTGGGTCATCACCAACAAATAGCCAGTCTAAATAATATTCATACCTCAGTGATCTGCCTGATTCTCACTCCTTTAGCTCATCCTCTTGATGAACTAAAGCCATTAGTTTTGGGGTGTAGTGGTCAAGTTTAGCTATAAAGGTAGATTCAAGGCTTACAGTTATTCTGAACAGTTACTGAACTCTTCCTTTATCTGTAGACCACACAAACAGAAAAACTTGCTAAAAAAAAAATTGCTAAACTAATAATGGTTGAAGGAAACTTCAACAATTTGTCAGGCTTTACTAATATTTTAAACTTGCTTAAAATTGATAGTACAGACAGATAATCCACCACAATAATCATTTAGTATTTTTTTTAATAATAAATGACGTTTATCTATGCACAAATTCTTAGATAAAGTCTTAATTTCAAGAAGATTCCGACAGTATCATCCTGGCATAGACTATGTGAATCATTTTAATAATATTTCACACAACTTGATGTCTTAAAAAGGTAACAACAATGGATACAGCTCTTGAGATCAAAAACAATACCTACTTAAACTTTATCACAATAGTAACCAAAATAATTTACAATGTAATATAATGTATAGCATTTTGCAAGTTTTATAAAGACATAAAATGAGTGACAGACAAAAAAAGAAGCACTCTGCCTATTTTTATCCTTCTCACAGAAAAAAAACTGTGACTGAAATTAGATAGAAGCAGATAGCAAAACATTATTCATGCTTTGTGTGTTATTCATGCTTATGTGATCGTGTTTTGTCACATGAAACTTCATAAGTCTTATCCACTCCTATGCTAAAGTTCAGAACGGCTAAATTACAGTGCTAAATAGTAGCATTACTTATTTTCTCTTGCAGCCATGCATTTAATCAAGTGGTGGTAACAGGTCTGATGAACCACTTTTTAAAGTGTAACCAAATTGGCAAAATATAACATTGGAAGGCAATATCAGAAAATAATAGGAAAATACATTTTTATTGTTGCTGATAATTAGTTTTAGGGATGTGATGATGAAATTTGTATCTAACTCACCCTATGTGTTAATCTCTAGTCTGAAACCTAAACTCCAGGTTAGATTCACCACAAGTTACCAGTGTACTCTGGGAAGAAGTGAACCAAATTTGTAGTACAGTAAACCAAGGGCTAACTCCAGATTTAGATGGATATGGCAAAATTCTACTAAAACTTTCTGTTGACTTTCTATTTAACTCCCTTGTATACAGATTTTTTTCCCTTTTCATTCTACTGTTTTTTATGAACCTCAATATGAAAATGCTTTATACATCAGATATATCACAGCTTGACTGAAGATGATACATTATCTATTACTATTTTGTGACACTGGGAGAAATTCAGCTGATAGAATAAACCATCTTGACTGAATATGACAATTTTCCATGTAATTTTCTAAAACTATGAAACATTTCCTCAGTCCTGGACTTCATTTGTGGATATTTGTTCATTTTCTTTGTCTTATTATTTTACTTGTTTCATTTTGTGGATTGCCATAAAATGTCTAAGTAAGACCCTGAAGGTCTTTCTGATCATTTTCACCACCACACATTAGATGGGAGCATCAAACTTGTTTGTGAAGGCTCATCGGTGTATTTTGTAGAACCGCTTTATTTCTACTTTAGATTTTTTTATATAGTTGTGTTGCTTGGGGAGCTTGACACTCCATTTACTAATAAAATCTAAAACACCAATAAAACACATTTTCTCTTCTTTATTTCATGTAAGACTTCCTGTTAAATGAGTGATACACAGATGCAGGCAGGATTGGAACAACAAACACTGTTACTCGTAAATCCAGTAGGACGTGTGGTTGGAAGTGCTGATGGAACACCCAGATTCTCAACGTGAATCGTCATTAAGGCCTATTTTCTCCAGTATTTCTTTAACATTGATGTTGGGATCATTTTTCGCCTTTCCTTCAAGTTTAGTGCCATGCTTTAAATAAGAGGAAAAATAAAGACCAGTTACATTTTGTGAACAAGCTCTCCATTTAAAACAAATAAATACTTCCTCTCAACAGGCACGTAAAGAAGCTATTGAGTAATGATACTTTTGCATATAAATGAATGTCTGTTAATTTAAGCCATTTGCAAAACAAGTCACTGGTTGGGAGGTAATTCTATCTGCATTTTTTGCTATTCTAGAGCAACATGAGCCAGCTTATTTTCAGGACATTTGTGAATGCCATGAAAACAAAGGCAGTGTAACCCTCTGTCTGTCATGATCTGCAGCTGCAGATCATGTGCTTTTTTAAAGTAAGGACTCAAACACACACAGCATGGACTAGACTTAACAATAAATTAGCGTTTACTGTGGCTGATATCTAACATGAACAAAACAGGAAACCGAAATAAAATGGAGGACTAATCATGAAAAAACTAAACTGGGAAAGCTACAGAAGAGACTTGGAAATACCGTGGAAACATGGAGACACGAGGGAGTGTTAAAAGACACACCGACAAGTGACAGAGAGAGAGAGAGAGAGAGAGAGAGAGAGAGAAAGACAATATATACCCTGAGGGATGACAAGGGAAGTGGAAGAACATTGGGAACACAGCTGGAATGATTAAACATATCAAGACGGGGGGAAGCAAAACTGAATACACTGAACACAGGATGAGAGACTGGCAAAATTAAATAGGAACACTGGGATGAACACAGGCCTGACACTGGGGCAGGGAAAAAATAGACATGGGAACAAGACAGACTTGTGACATGACAGACTCTCACAAGAGACAAAGGCATGAGGCGGACACAAGAGGAACCTCACACACAAGAAACCATAAACTAGAGATACAAATAACTCAGAAACATAGAAAAAAATAAAACCTAAGACTAAACGGTATAGCTTGGACTTAAACCCTTGGACATCATTAACTAGCAATATGTTGTGTAAAATTAAAAAATGTAAAATCATGGCTTTTGTCCTACACATGTAATGAAGAAATGTGCTTGCAAATTAAGTGCCTCCTACCTAAGTGACTTACCTGAATTGAAACTCTCACTCCATAGCGCACATATGTAGCAAGGTGTTCACAGTTGTTTTTCTTGGGTTTATAGGGTCCACAGTCCCTATACTTCTCTTCAATTCGTTTCTTTATTTCATCTTTAGTGCCTACTTTGTACCCCTTAAGATTGTCAAGGTAGTTATCCATGAAAGGTTTTGCTTTCATATCAAGTTTACTGAAAAGACAGTTGGCAATAGGTGCATCTTTGCCTTTTGCTGGACCCATAATCCACTCGCCAACCGTACCTAGAGAATAAATAAACAGAAATACAGTTTGAAATACAAATATGCTGCTGTCAAAAAAATGAGAGATGTAATTTTACTAGGCTACAGTAGCTTTTGAATAGGAGGCATTTCTTGACCAACAGCCATTACATTCCATTAGTTTTGAGGTCTCAGGAGTGAGTTTGTGACAATTGTTGGTTGTATTCATCTTGAGCAACTATGAGGTAACTGTTCCTCTTTATTAACATCTTTGTAATAAAAACTTCTTCAAAGAGCTTTCTCTATGGAGGATAATGACTATAAATATAACAGTTACAATGACAATCACATAGCTTTACTACAACGTGATATTTTACTATGTTGCTCATCAAGGAATTGCCATGTTTTTATTATTAGTAACTGTTTGTAAAGCTGTATTATTTTATATTCAGATCAAATACACTTGCCTTTAAATTCAAATATGTCATGCTCTGGTTTTTTACCCTCAAAAGGTTCATTACCCACATAAATAGCATAATGCTTAAAGAGACCCTTCTTATTAGTGGGTAAACGTTTGATGGCAATTATATCTCCAAAGGTGAACTGTGGATGAAAGAAAGATGTTAGTGGGGATTGTTACAGATTATAGCAACTGTTGTTCTCTTGTTTTTGGTTTGATTTTCTAATGTAATATAAGGACATTATAGACTCAAAGTGACTTAAAATCATAACAGCATTTTTTCTTTACATTTTACATAATAACAGAAGCAAAGAACTCATTTAGTGTGAGATTAAAAACATAATAAAAGTCCTTACGTCCCCATAAGTCTCTATTAGTAGGACCGCCAGCTGAAGAATCACAAGCAGGATCGGTTGCCTCATTTTTTCTGTAATGTGAATATGACAGGATGAACAGAGAAAATATTACAGTTACTCATGCTGAACATGTTGGATAATCAATGAAGTAGTAAAAAACATTTTTGATAATGGCTTTAAAGGTGAAGTGGTTCTATTTAGCCTCACACTTTTTAAAAATAAAGAACAAATAAATAAATAAATTAAGACATAAAACAAGCAAATTCATTAGTAGTAGTTATCATAGAGGAGTATGTCTCGAAATAAATTAATTTTAGATGTCTAACCTTCTTCGGTGTGATGTGGAAGCCTGCTGGAGCAAAATCTGGCATTCCTTTATATATGATTCTGAGAAATACAGCAGAAGATGATATATGCCACATGTGCATATTGACTCATTCAAATGATTTAACTTAAAACATCTATCTACTCACATTCTCGATATACATTGGCTGAGCACTGTTGTGAGGTTTCCACCCACATAGTACCTGATCTCTGGGTCGGGGGTTTTACTAACTGTAGTTCTCTACTACATTTTTAGCTGCCCTTATTGTCCAGTTGGAAGACATCAGTGTGAGTCCTGCAGACATGAAACTAAACAATTTCACTCTGTTTACAAAAAACAAACAAAAACAAAACAACAAAAAACTTATTATATTTTAGTGTTGTGATTTAGTGGCTTATTGTAACGATAACCCATGCTATCATCACAATAATTACCATAAGCATAAGCTAATATAAGCATAGATTATATAACCCCAAGTTTAATTTTCAAGATGCCCTAAAATTTGCAGACTTCTGAATACATAGAAGGAAACAATGATACTGAAAGGGTCAGTCACAGCTGTTACAGGCTTTGCTGATGGAACGTCTGTTTACAATTCTAGGGCGGTGCACATCAATTTATTGCTGTAGCGCAGGTTTTCACAGGGATTTGTGGTAATTATGGTGTAATTTTAATGCAGAAACGTAAATCCAACTTTTGCTTGTAACATTTTTAGTGTTAAAAACCTAAGGTTTAAAACACTGGTGTTTTTCTAGATTATGATTTATGTTCTGATTTTTGAGACATGCTGTTTTGCTTATTATTATTCTAGGTTTCAGTTTGGTTCTGGTCATGAGTTTAGTTTGATGTTAATTCTTCTTTAAGTCTCTGTTGTCCCTGGGTTCCATGTGTTATATTCTTTCAGTCTGCCTCTCAGTGTCAAGTCTGTGTCTTTGTGATGTGTTTCGTGTTTTATTTTGATAGTCCCAGTCTGATGTCAGAGTGTTCAGTTCTACTGCTCTCCTGTCTCGTTAGTCTAATTTCTCCCAGCTGTGTCTCCTGTTTCCCATTCCCTGATTACTCCCCAGTGTATATAAGCCCCGTGTTTTCCTTTGCTCTTTGTCACGTCATTAACGTCTGCTCACCCTCAGATTTTGCTGTGTGTTCCGTTACCTGTTAGTTTATTTCCCCTCAGTGTAGTTAGTCTTCTGTTCAGTCTGCAACCTGCAATAAAGCTGTTTATTTTGAGTTCAACTTTGCCTCAGTGAGTCCTGCATTTTGGGTCCTTCCTCCCTGCCTGCCTGCACACAGTCATGACAAGCTGTGATTAAGTAGGGTGACCAACTGTCCTCTTTTCCCCGGACATGTCCACTTTTCACATTCTGTACGGGGCGTCCGGGGGGATTTTCGAGATGGATGAAAATGTCCGGGTTTTCCTATAGGCCTACAGAGGACCCATATGTGCAACGTCATCCCCAAAATGCTGTGTTGTAAGTGGCATCTTTTCAGACAAACTGCAAAAGAAATTTCCCTCGTACCATCCCAGTCGGAATAAATGGGAGGCGTAGTGCACTGTGTGGCACATAACGTTTGTGTCTAACAAAGGTGCCGGAGATCTTGTTGCTTACATGGACACAGAAAAACATAAAAAAGGCTGTGCGAGGCGAAAATTCATCTAGTAAGTTGACTGAGTTCCTCTTTACACCTGGGAAAAACGAGGATGCTGTTGTTCTGCAGCAGAAGGTGCACTGACATTTCATACTATGAAGCATCACAATAGCTACAGATCCATGGATTGCACTAGTGTGTTGCTAAAAAAAAAAAAAAAAGTTCAGCAGTGCCCGCACCAATACTGAAGCTATTGTCAATGGTGTGATAGTGCTACATTCAGTGGAAGTCACTCTTGAAGCTCTTATTGAAATCCAGTACTGTGGCATTTCTCAGACTTAAGTAACCATGGAACAGGGAAAATATTCCCAATCATACTTTGACTGGAAGAATGGTGGCGTGCAAACAAAATTGAAGTTAGAAACGCCAAATGAGACAGCAGAAACCATTGCACAATACCTCACTGGTACCTCACTATAATTTTTATTATACAGATGAGGCATTATTTCTGTAACATTATTTAATTCCAGAGGTTTTTAAGTTTTGGGGGTTTTTTTGCACTTGTTGACTTGTAAAAGCCTATATGACATTTTCTATTTCACCATTCATTAACCGCACAAAGAAGGCATCTTTTAAATATGTTAAAATTTTCTTTAAACAAACAGTATTATTAAAATTCTTCAAGACTGGGGCAAATGTCCTCTTTTTTTGGGAATCAAAATATGGTCACCCTAGATTAAGTCATTACTTAAATAGCCAGTATATTGTCCACAAATTCTAAGACAAATATGCAGAAAATTCAAAAACCTTTGTAGACTAATAATATTTGAAATATGTATATATGCTGTAAATACTAAACCCGGTAAAATCAGTCAGACTTGCTAAAGTTAAATCATAACGTCTAAAGAAATTGCATCATGTACATTATTATTATTATTATGATTGAAGGCCATAAGTACACACTATGATGTTAATGTAGACAAAGTACTGTTATTCCACTTATTATTGGATTTTTGGAGTACATGCGGTATGAAAACTTTGACTTTAGCTTACATTTTGGTGATTAAGTTTAATTTTATTTTGGTACTTCCTGTTGTAACGGAAATGTTTTATTTTGAAAACTAGGAACGCAAGAAGCCAAGAAAAACGCGGTACAAATATTACATACGTTCTTGTAAATATACGTGAGTAGAGATAAAAAGAGCTCACTTTTTTTTTTCTTTTTTAGCGGAGTTTAAGTTTTCGGAAAGTACATCTACACCAGAAGCCAAAAGGTGAGTTTATTTTGAATGTAAGTTTTGAAAGATTTCGATCTAGCAAGTTTGCTAGCTTATCTGCTGCTGCTTAGCAACCGGCAAATTAAGGTCTGGTTTGAATTAGTTTCTTAGAAAAATCACACACATTTTGCCCCCATAGTGACTGGTCACATTCTGTATAGACGATCTTTGATTGCGTGATTGCACCAGACGGCAGGCGTCTGTTGACAGGAGGAAGGACGGGACTGATCGGTCGGCGGGCAGGTCGGTGAGAAAGCGGCGGACCGTCATGGACAGGACGGCGGTGGTAAAGGTCGGAGCCGCGGCCAGCGCCAGTGTGTGTGCTTTGTTCGGCGGCGTGGTTCTTGCCCAGTACATCGTCGCCAAAAAGAAGCGAGCTGGAAAGAAAACCAGGATCATAGAAATGGTGAGTAAAAGTAGACCATTTAATTTCATCAAGAGCGGTAAGAAACAGGAAAAGAAGGCGCAAGGGCTTCAAAGTAAAGGTGCATAACAGCTATTCCGTCTTTATCTAAAGACAGAATAGCTTTTTTATTTTGTATTTTTACAAAAGCATTTTTGTGTGAAGTGTTTAAGATTTAACAGTTGCTAAAAATTATGCGTGGGTCGGACGAGTTATTTAATGTGTTTATGTAGTAAAAAACTTGTTATGACATTGTATTTTGTTCACTGAAACACTGACAGGAGGTTGGAGCATGCGTTCAGAAATTTTCGACCGGAAATGGGAAGCTATGCTCTTGTTATCTTGACATTAATGGGCCTACACGATGCTCTACGCGTGCGCGACAGTTCCTTAAAACAGCAGCTGTTTAGAGGTCACCAGGCAGCTTTTCTCCCACAGAAAGAGCAGGAGCCACTTATATGCAGTAACAGCTGACCCTCTGTGTCAGTGATGCTCTGCAGTTCTTTCAACATTAGAAAAACGCTGAGTGCTACTGTCTACTGCAGGTTATGCAATCATCAGGAGCGCAGGTAGGACTCTAGGTCCAGCTCTCTAACCATTCTAGCAGGAATCAGAATGGTCTGGTAAAGCATAAACAGTTGACACAAACATGAAGGAAAGAAATGTGTGGGGAAGTCATATGACTGTGTTGTTAAAAAGGTGGGAAACAGCAGCACATAACTTTGTTGTTATGTATGAGCCATTATATAAAACAAACACACTGATAGTTATGATTTTTCTTTTAGTTTGTTCACACTGAATTATGTACATCTTTTATTTTAGGAAAAAAAAACATGCCATCCAAAGTCGGTGTCAACCACCAAGGAGCTTTTTAGATTCCCTTCCAAAAATAAACAGCAGTGTAATAAAACATTTTTAAACCACCTCCTGAAAGACTTCCTAAAAAATAATACTGAGGCAGGGAAAATCCTGGGTATGCAGTATGCTGTCCAGCATTAGGAAAAACTTTACCACACACAACATATTTCTCTTTCATTTTTTTAAAAGAAATCTTTACCTATAACTTTGTTTTTATAATGTATTCTACAGACACATAGTTTGACATTTGGTAGTTGGTGCAGCAAAGAATGTGAGATTGAATGTACATATTTTGTCATTGTAAAAATCCATATTAAACAAGCTTTCATGCTAGATTATATCCAGAAGTACTGTAATATATATGAAACACCAACCGAGCCATTATTTTGTGTTAGTCAAAGCTGTTTGTGTACAGTTTCTATCCAAAACATTCACACATTTATAACCTAATTTACTAGAAATCCCCTTGAATTCAGTTGGCACATTCACATTCTGAAGTGGCTGCAGCAGCAGTCAAATGCTTTGGCTCCAGATAAAGATTTACATTTTTGCTGATAGTAATTTTCATAGCAGGTATCCTCCTGTCATTAAGTCATAGGCCATTGTTGCAAGACAAAGCACATAAAGAAGAACTGTCTGCTTTGTATAAAGCTCTGATAATGTACTGAAGAAAAACGTGTCAATGGACAGTTTAATGATCATTAATATGTAAATTGTCATAACTGTTGATCATCTGGTTCCATAATGACATCTCTCACTTTCTCAACAAAATCCAAAGTGTTCTGGATGTTGTGTTTAGAGCTGCCTAAACACCACATCGAATTAAAGATCGAAGCCAGAAACTTTGAGGTGTTATAAGAGACTGAGTTGCTCATACAGACAATTGGTTGTAAAGGTACACCTTGTTTATGTATCTTCAGTAAACCATACAGACTTGGTGTAGTTTCCCCTGGGAATAGCCTGTGGTATGAGGTCCGGTCAGTAGCATTCTCTTATTCTAACTGCTTCAGACAATCTATCATCTTCATGTAACCACTACCTGCGTTTCATTTCAGGGGCTCATCAAGTATTTTTGTCACTAAGCTGTGACAAAATTTTCTCATGATTGTCTTTCTGGTTTTCTGCAAAACTGTGCACCTACCCTTGTCTGCCGGAAGGATGATAATGCTGTTGCCGTTACTAAGTGATGTGAGTGCCTTCCTCTCCTCCAGAGCTGAGACAGGCCAAAACCTTCGTCTGCAGTTACTCTGCTTCCACATCTGCATTGTTGTTGTTTCAAATTGCTGATTCTGTGGCTGTGATCAGTTCCACTAGTGGGATTTGTCTCTGCGTGGTATCAAAGTTCATCCCTTTTGCAAGGATATTTTTCTCTGCTTGAGTGAGTTGTCTGTCAGACTTTTTTGGTCTCACAATAACATGTGCAGACAAAAACGATAAGCAGACACACTGGCATGACCATAAATGATAGAAAACTGCAGTTTTTTAACTAATGAATCAAGTGCACATAAATTAATTCAGTAGCACGATTATTTATTTTTTCCACATGGCTTCTTTGGTGGGTGTTCCACTCTCTGAGGAGAAACCCTGCTAATGTTGGTATTAAAAGTAAGGTCTTTTTTAGCCACATGCAAATATTTAATTGTCCAACATTAAGAAAACCTTTGGCACACACAGCAGATATGTCTTTGACTTTTTCTCAAGAAATCTTTAATCATAACTGCAAAAGACAGATATGAGATTGAATGTATATCTATTTTGTTGTATTTGCTGTGCTAGTCAAAGCTGTTTGTATGCAGTTTCTATCTAAACATATATGCACAGCCAGTTTACTTGAAAAACAATTAGCTGAATTCTGCAGGAACATCTCCCATTTTATTCGTTTGTGGAAACTTGAAAAGTGGCTGAAAGAGCAGTCAAATGCTGTGGCTTCAGATAAAGATTTACAGTTTTGTCAGTTGTAATTTTCATAGCAAATATGCTCTTGTCATCATGTCATAATTGCTCTTTTATTTGCTTTGTCTCGCAACAACGGCCTCACTGGCTTGTTTAAAACTCTGATAGTGTACTGAAGGAAAAACATTTCCATTTGAGAAATGGTGTCCAAAAACTTTAGTCTGTCTTTGTTGATATGCTCCTCAGTTCACAGGTTTGAAGTTTATTCTTTTTATTGTTCAAGTTTGTTCCTTGACTGCTGTACGCCTGTGTGGAAATGTCAGTTTGTGAAATTAAAGCTGTTAAATGCATCATAGTAATCTGATGTGATGGAATGACCAAAAATGAGAGATATCAGTGTTCATCCCGGACAGGATAGTACTAGATGAGACGTGAAACTGAGTAGTTGTTAATGCATCTGGGAGTTAACTAATGGCCTCAGAGCTATCAAGTCAGAGGTTCACAAAATCTATTAACTGACTTTCTTTATATTTAAACAGCATACAGGGTTGAAAATGAAAGTGAGCTCATCCAAAGAGAAAAAAAGTTGGAAGAAATAAAAGAAAAAAACCCTATTAAAACAACCAAGTCAAGAGTTATGAGAATGACAGCAAACAGTTTGTTTAAAAAAAAAAAAACATACAGGAGGGCAGGAAGTGGAATAACTAAAAAAGCAGGTGTATTGATTTTAGGAACAATAGAGTGTGTTTAAATAGTATTGGTGGTGCCAGTAACATGGGGTTTGCAATAGCAGAAGTTGCAGGACACATTAAAGTGATAGTATTTGCTGTAGTAGTGTAACTGGCGTCTCTGTAGTAGTTGAGTCTTCTGTAGTAAAAGATTTGAAAAGTTAGTGAAGGAGAAGTATTTCTATCAGTGGCAGAGGAAGTCATAGAAATGACGCTTCTGCTTGAAGATCTGTCAGTATGAGTGCAGTTGTTTGTCAAAGGTGCATGTGATTAAGGAACCGTACCCTGATTAGTTATTTCTCAGGTTGTTCACAGGTCATGAAATCATAGCTCATGACCATCAGGGTGGGGATGGATGCATGCATTTATTCCTTGATGAGCTTTGAACTGGGCATTCGAGGATTTGGTGACAGAATCCCAAACCGAATAGTGACCTGTGTTCACACTCATGTACAGAGTCTGAACAGATTTCAGTTTACCCTGGCAAGGGATTTAAAGTTATGCTACAAGTTACTAAAAAGGCACCTTGGTGGCATTTAAACGTCATCGGCTCAGCCACCATCATTTACAAGTTGCTTTTTATTTTAGTAGTGATTGCATTTAAGCAGAAAAAATATAAGTTGTGCTTATTTTGATTTAAATCTTTAAAAGATGAGATTTGCCCTTTACAGCTATTTTTATTTTCAAACATTGTCTCAAAGCCACTGGAATAGTGACATCAAGAGTTAAATTAAACTGTTAAATTCCTAAACCGACATGTAAAAAAAGTTGTGCTGAGATTAAGCTGACCAGCGTACAACATAACAATGTAGTATTAGTTGAGAAGTCAAAGTATAAATTTAAAGCTAAAATAGTAACAATAACATGTGCAGACAAAAACTGAAGGCAGACAGACTGGCATGAGCATAAATGATAGAAAACTGCACTTCTCACATGACTCTAAAGTGTCTTACTAATGAGTCAAGTGCACATAAGTTAAGTAAATAGCATGGTTATTTATTTTTTCCACATGGCTTCTTTGGTGGGTGTTCCACTCTCTGAGGAGAAGCCCTGCTAATGTTGGTATTAAAAGTCCAGTAAGGTCTTTGTAGCCACATGCAAATATATAATTGTCCAACATTGAGAAAACGTTTGGCGCACACAGCAGATATGCCTTTGACTTTTTCTCAAGAAATCTTTAATCATAACTGCAAAAGACAGATTTGGAAGGCAGTGCAGCAAAGAATATCAGATATAATGTATATATTTTGTTGCATTTGCTGTGTTAGTCAAAGCTGTTTGTATGCAGTGTCTAGCTAAACATATATGCACAGCCAGTTTACTGGGAAAAAAATTAGTTGAATTCGACAGGAACATCTCTCATTTTATTCGTTTGTGGAAACAGAAGCAGTCAAATGCTGTGGCTTCAGATAAAGATTTACAGTTTTGCCAGTTGTAATTTTCATAGCAAATATCCTCTTGTCATCATGTCATAATTGCTCTTTTATTTGCTTTGTCTTGCGACAGCGGCCTGTCTAATTTGTTTAAAACTCTGATAGTGTACTGAAGGAAAACGTTTCCGTTTGAGAAATGGTGTCCAAAAACTTTAGTTTCTCTTTGCTGATATGCTCCTCAGTTCACAGGTTTGAATTTATTCTTTTCATTGTTCCAGTTTGATCCTTGACTGCTGTACGCCTGTGTGGAAATGTCAGTTTGTGAAGTTAAAGCTGTTAAATGCATCATAGTAATCTGATGTGATAGAATGACCATAAATGAGAGATATCAGTGTTCATCCCTGACAGGATAGTACTGGATGAGACATGAAACTGAGTAGTTGTTAATGCATCTGGGAATTAAGTTTTCGTAGTGTTGTCCTCAGTGGTATCAAGTGAGTATCTCGTTAATATTTACTGATTTTAGCATAAATATGTGTTGTATTAACAGACAGCAGAAGTTTAAATCTGATTTTAAGTTACGCTATAGACAGCTTAGATTTTGAGAAAAAATAAAGTCCTTTTATCCATAGGCTTTCATTGTTTACATTGAAGCGGATAGTGATGTCAGAACCCTGCTCTGAGAGAATTACATATTATGTTGAACCTTTTCAATTTGCAACTAGGGAGGAAAACATCCCATATAAATAAAATGAAAACAATTACGGAGGCAAGAGTGCGACAGAATTGTTGGTATCTGCAGCAACTTTCCTATACGCTAACTGAGAAGCAGAGTGTTATCTGTAAAGAGCTCCTCTCTCTGTCATCAGCTGTTAGAAGTACTCTATTTTCATGTGAGCATTTATTTGCTTTTCCAGTTGACTAATTGCATTACTAAATGCATAGAGAGAAAAGTGCAGAGAAACGTGCAGTCTGTTGGAAGTTGCCTTGTTGTCTGTTCTCCTGTTTTTATCTACATGATGATACTGATTACACTTATTGTGTTGTCTTAGTGGCCTTGATAGTTGATTATATGAACAAAACATTTAAATGAATGACGGTAATTTCTAGGTTTCTAACATCATATTCAGCAGGCATTTGTAGCTATGTGTGTATGTGTTTCCAAGTGCTGCAGTTTGCTGCACTTTATGGAACTGTGATTCTAGAGCCTTTCCTGTTGCAAATGTAATAAAAAAGAGGAGTTTGAGGCAAGTGGTGTTTATTTAGTTGCAATTTGCACTGTCACCGCTGGATGCCACCAAAACTTACACACTGCTCTTTTAGGTGAAGGAGCTTGCTGGACTGTGTTTAACTGTTGTGACCACTAGAGGGTAGAACAGTGTAAGTTTTCCCTTCTCCATCTCTGCCAAACCTTACTGTATATATGTAATGTGGTTCTGCAGAGAAAAAATTGACCAAAACAACTTAGGGTTTGGAAATATATAGGCTTTAATGATGAATACACTGTTGTAAAGAAAATGTAGCTCTCCAGTGACTAGCTGAATTGGGTATACTTTTAACAAGACAACCTATACAAAAAGCTGAACATGCTACAGCTGGTTGTTAGCAGAGCGTTGAAGGGTTTATAAATATATAGGGTGTTATACAGGTGTTACTATTATGTGTTTTGATATTTGCAGACTGTCTGTTGGTATTAAAGTGTGACAGTTTGGATAGCACTGCTGGATGCATACATAGACTTAATTATTATCTTGAAAAAGAAAACAACAGGGAGAGAGAGAAGTTGAGACTAAGGTTGTGTAGTGACTTAAAATGAATGGTTTATAATGTGCTATGTTGAATGAATGAAAACATGTATTACACTTTCAGTTATTAGATTTGCATAAGAAAAAATTGTTCAGACAAAAAAGGCAGTTTTGGTTTGTCAGTTTTAAGACTGCTCTTGGCATTCAGTCTCTCAGCAGGTTGGCAAGCACTTATTCTAGTGAACAAACTTTGTTATCATTAGGAACAGATTGCTGTCACGCTGCCAGCCATAGTGGCTCCCAGTGTGGGTGTGGTAATGGGAGACTAAAGGGTTTCCTTAAAGCTGGCACCATGTCACACATTAATCATACCCAGGCTGGTATTGCTATCAAAAACATGTTTCGAGTTTGTCATAAAAGTAGTGAAGATTGGATTAATGTGGGATTTCAGCTTGGATACATCTATTCATGTTCAAGATGATGATTGTTTGGATGCTTTTACTGTGATGGTAAAGGATTTTACAGTGGTTGGAGTTTGGTTTGGACTCACTAATCGTGGCTAATGAGAACACTACTTTCCCTGCTGTTGTGCTAAAGAAGAGCTGAAATCAGTCTTTAAAATCCTCATTAGACCTGAATGTAAATTTTTGTGCTTGTTAGTATATTTAATGAAGACATGCAAAATTTGAGCTTCATACCATGGAAATTTTCTTATTTCTAATTAGGGATCACTCAATTTTTAGGCTGCATTCACAGGTGATGAAATCATAGTGCATGAACATTAGGGGGTTACATTCAGTCAGGCTATGCATTTAATCCTTGATGAACTTTGACCTCATCATGCCAGGACTGGATCACAGCATCCTGAACCTAACAGTAACCTCTGTTCAGACTCAACATGTGGGATTTCAGTGGACTCCTAACAGAGGATTGAAAGTCTGTGGTTTTTAAAAAGTGAGGTGCTCATCCACCATTTGCCTATTTGAGAACTCAAGATTTAAATTGAAATTGTTTTTGTTAGCCTGATCATTTCCATGAAGTTGACTGCTTTTTGGGGTGCTATGGTCTTACAATAACGTACATTATTTATATATTTCGTGCAACATCTTGGTTGGGTGTGCTGTCTCTCCAAGGCTATGGAGGGACAAGATGTGTTAATTTTGATATTAAAAATGCCGCTGGGTCTTTATGGCCACATGCAAATATGCAATATTTTCTAAACAAACAGATTAAATCAGTGAAATTAAACAAACCTGAAACTGAAGTACTGAAACCTCTGTGCAGTACATGGCTCAGAATAGCATTCTAACATCATATGATCTGTACGGATAAGACAATAATCCCAGTGTATGCCTAAAAATATCAGACCCTGCCATTGTTTTATCCCCTGGAGCTGTGAATCTGATTAGAAGCGGCTTGGTGGTGCAAGGATGGATGTTAGTTGAAGGTTTGCATTTTGGAAAGTGTGAAATTGCACATTTCACACTAAAAGTAATGGCACAGATTTCAGCTGGCTTTTGTTGCTTGGTTTGTGCAACCAAAATACGTGAAGGCAGAGTTAAATCAAAATGTGTTTGAACAGAAACAGTATTATCCTGCCACACAACTACACCAAACAGTCACTGGGCCTTTTCTTGTAAAACCGTGAGGCAGCTGTGTCTCTGTGAGGCTCATGCTTGTGCTGCAGGGACCTATTATAGGGGTGAGATGTAACCGGAGAGAGTTGACCTAATTTTTGGGTGTTGTGGTATGCAAGGGAGTCGAGGTGATCAGAAAAGAAGACGAGGTCATCTCACAACCCAGTCTCTGCCATCTTATAGCAACAACACCAGCAGCACAGACAGCAGGGAACCAAGCCTTGTTCAGCGAAATTCAAGCCTGTGGCATCGTGTCAGTGTCGCACAAAGGTCCAAATGTTGTTATGCAACATTCCCTTTTATGTTCTCTGAAATGCTGATAATAGAGTTCTTAGAGGCTGCCCCCACTTCATGAAAGCTGTAAACAGACTTAAGGTCCCTCCAGACTGTGAGCTTTGAGCAATAATTCAAGGAAACTTAGATATGCCATTGAGTTTCATGTATGCAGACTATATGGTGATAATACCTTCACCAATCCAATGCTGTTTTTTCCCATGGTTTGTGATCCTTGGTGCACGCAAGATGTGATAGCTGGCGGAAAACTCAATTCGATGTTTCTTTTTTATATAGCGCCAATTCAGAATAACAGTTGCCCTTAAAAACTACCTTTAAAGCTCAACTCTAAAGGCTCAACTCTTAACTTTCATTTGTAATTTTATATAGTCATCTAATTACTTAGCATTAGTTTCTTTGCTTCTTAGCTTCTTAACTTGGAGTTGTTGACAAAAATGTGACAAACATGTGACAGCTGACCAGGTTTCTGAATGTTATCCATTGCAAACTGCAGGTTTCTCAACTAAATATCAGGGCCAATGATGGACTTTTACTGATAGCTCCATTGATCAGACATTTTATTGATTAAGTAAATTGCATATCAGTTGCATGATTGAATACTGATATGAGAAAAGTTATCTAGGAGTTGACTTTAATGCAAGAACTTGCTCAGCCAGAATACCAGTTTGTGTGCATATATTTCTAAAAGAATGTTGGACGTGTTCAGACTCATCCAGAAATGTAAAGACAGTGTAGTTTGCATGTTTCTACATGTTTAGATCTGCGTGATCTATATGTATGACAATTTCCAGAAAGATGAGCATAAGATATGTAAAATATATATATTTATATGTGTTAACTTGCATTGAGTCACGTCTATTAGTTGATCTGTCATGTGTGACTGACCACTGTACGACCAAGCAGCTTGATGCTTACACCGAACGTTGACCCCTGTGACCTTTAATGCATCGTCAAGCATTTTGCTGCATTTGTGTGTTTCCACGAGGAGGGGGGTGTGCTGTGTGTTTAAAAATGTGTGTGCTCAGCAGCAGTCATCAACCCATTCTCATTGATTTTAAAGGTTTCCTTTTTTAAAAAGGGGTCCAAGGTCACATCAGTGGAACAAGGGTAAATTACCAATGCCCTTTTCCTCCCACAGCTCAATTTCACAGCTGTTTATATGAGGTTTGTTTGTGTGTGTGTGTGTGTGTGTGTGTGTGTGTGTGTGTGTGTGTGTGTGTGTGTTTACAGGGGTCACTGTATTTGAGTGTTCGAGCCCTTCTGTATAGGGGGAGGGCCTATGTTTTCTAATCTATTTTGAGCAAGAGCCCCTCCCTCCCTTGCTGTTTCTGTAGATATATAAGGCCTCTGCAGACACACAATCTTTTCTTCACTCTCGTTTTAGCTGAGACGCCAAACTGGAGGTAAGTTTGTGTGTGTGTGTGTGTGTGTGTGTGTGTGTGTGTGTGTGTGTGTGTAGGAGGAAGGAAGGGAGGGAGGGAGGGGTGTTTGTTTCAAATGGTTGTACTCCAGGCTGCATGCAGTTTTATTACACATTTATTGCAAAAATTCATTAAGTGCAACAAATTCTTGCTGTCAATGTTCATGAAAAAAATTTCTAAGCATTTAGCGGTTTTGATGTTTAAAACATTGGCTACAATTCTGAAATTGGGACATTTCCCAAACTTGTTGATTTGTAATGTTGTAATCAGCCGTTGCTAAGAAGATCATGACCGTTAAGTAGTCTTAGACACATAACATGTAAGCTGTGAAGCAGCGTTTCATAATAAACAGGTTTAGATGTCGATGCCATCAAGGAAACATACCCATAAACTGCCATTTCATAGTTTGAGTGCTTTTTAGTAGGTCACCCCTCTGGCAGCCCATTAAATCTCTTTTAAACAAATGTAATCTTATCCTTTTAACAGTGACCCAGAATATAGTCTTCACTCAACAGATGTGAGATAAGTTGTTTCCATGCTTAGATTCCTGAATGAGGCCTTTTTTAGGGTAGATAATACATGAGACAAGCTCAATTTTTAGCTTCTTAATGTTTTTGTGTTCTTAATGTTGTGTTTATAGATTCAGAATAATTTATGAAGTGGTAACGAGTCAAATGCTACTGTAAGTGTAAATTATGTTGGGTGGGTGTGTTTGTGAAATGGTGAAACTGTTGTCTGTGTGCATTTAGTTTGTTCTTCTTCCTTCTCTGGCTGTTTGTTTGGTTGAGACCCAAACACATAACTGTGCTGCACAAGAGACATCACAAAAACACAAATGAGCAAAAACAAAAATGGATGATCACCTATCATTGGCTTAACATAACTATTCTTTACTTGTGAAATAACAGGTGTGGTGTTATTCAAGGTGAATTGTTGCACAACAAGGTCATTTAACATCTCTACACAAATACACTCATTCTCTCAAACACATGAGGTCATCTTTCCAACAACCTTTAAAACTGTCCTCCACTAGAGACTAATTGCAGGACTATGTCTGTTATTAGTTGGTCTATGAAACACTAAATTATATATATTTTCAGTGAAAGCTGCATTCACAGTGGAGGCCCAGCCTGTGTTTAAACTAAGTCTCTGAAAATCCTAAAATTACTGAAGTGATGCATTTTCCTGTTGCTTCTGATGTTAGTGGTTGTTTTTGTTTGTTTTAAATCTCCTCCATTATTCGTTCAACCTTTCCTGTCCTGTATAATTCCTTAAACTGTAAGCATTAAAATTACTCCATGATTTGGACTGTATAAAGATACAGATGGGTTTGGAATGTGAGGAATCGAACATTTATATGCAAATACTTATTAGTGACTATGCACTAGTAGTATCATAACGACTATTTCGTTATACATGTTTATACTCAAGAAAAAACTACCTCGTACCTCAACGTCTGGAGTGTGATGAGACATGCAATATGTCATTTATTCAGTAAGTTAGATATGGTTCAACCCACTGAATATCTTAGCGCGTGCCCAAGAGCATCTTGCCACTTAGCAGCCATCTTGGTAATACCTTTGAGCAGTTAATTTGGGCTAACAAGACCAAGCCCTCCTTCTAAATGAATGATGAGATGAGTACACGGGAGAAAATGCATGTAGAGAATCATTAATCAATCATTTGATTTATATATATAAATTAAAAAAACAAAAAAAAACTTTACTTGGTGACTTTTCCCCAGAATAAGGTATAAATTATAAATCAGCATGTTGATTACGTTGGTCTGACACTAGCCCCTCCCAACACAACACTTGAACTAATGCCATGCCAGTTCATGTTATGGATACAGATTACCAAGAAAAATGACAAGCATCATGACATGACCTATATTTTATCTCAACTGCACTCGTCTAAGGTTTCATTGCTGGCTCCTGCTCAGTTGCAGTGTTACTGTGTTGACAAAGCTCCCCACAGAAATCCGGAAACAGACGTATAAACATCTGCCAGACTACTCATAACCACTTTTATGGTACTTCCTGCTACAGTAGATGTCACAGGGGCCGCAAATTGACATGACCCACACACAAACTCAGACTCGCAAGGAAAAGACACCACCAGCCACACTTTTGCTAACTTGTAAAAAGTGATCAAAACATCTTTATATTTATAACTGAATGCTCAACTTCTTTGCAAAGTATTTCTTTTCCCCTTGATTCAGCCAAATTCTAAGGTTGTCTGGTATATTGTAGTTCTAATGTACACGAACTGATCTGAGCTGTCCTGCTGTGTGTGACATTTAGAAATGTCAGCAAATTAAAAGGCAGGAATTAGAGCTGGGCGATAAAACGATAACGATATGTATTGCGAAATAACTTCTTCTCGATAGAAAAATGAAACTATTGCGATAGATCTCATCCCTCTCTCTTACTCTCTTGAAAAAAAAAAAAAACGAAAAAACCCAACCAATCCAAATTAAGTAGCGCCGAGCCAAACCACGTCACGTGACTTGTTACGTACGTGCCAAGCCGCACGTGCGTATTTGTTTGGGAAGCAGCCGACCGGGTAATGGAGAAAATGAGTGTGCCAACTACAGAAAAATCAACCGAGCGCTTGGGTGATCAGGTTACCGAAGGGAAAACGGATGACAATTCGAATGCCGAAGAGATTGTTGAAAAGAAGGGCTAGAAAAGTTCCGTAGTGTGGAGGTATTTCGGCTATTTGAAGTCTGATTAAAAAAAAAAAAAACAGAGTAGCGCGCACTGTAAATTGTGCCGAAAGCATGTTCCCACAAAGTCTGGAAATACAACAAACCTTTTTTATCACCTGAAGCAGTGCCACCCACTAGAGCACGCTCAATCTCTGACTGAAAGCGCTAATTCACCATTGTAAACAACCTGGGGAATTCCTGCGAAGCAGCAACAGTCAATTGAGTCGGCTTTCTCCAGCATCTTACCATATGACCAAAAAGCTAAGAGACATAGCAACATAACGAATGCCATAGCTTACTGTCTTGCTAAAGACATGCTACCAATAAACACGGTCGAAAATGAAGGATTCAAACAGCTAATTAAGGTAATGGATCCTCGTTACCAACTCCCTGGACGTAAACATGTCTCTCAGACAGCGCTTCCAAAGCTATATAGAGAGTGCCGTGAGGCTGTTGAGAATGAGCTACAAACTGTGTCGTTCTTTGCTACTACATCCGACATGTGGTCAAGTCGCACGTCAGAACCTTACCTTAGCCTTACTGCCCACTATATCGACCAAGACTGGAATCTGAAAAGCAAATGTCTTCAAACTGCCTACCTTCCTGACGACCATACGGGTGAAGTAATTGCATTAGGACTGTCAGAAGCGCTTGCAAACGGTAGTAACCAGACCGAAAAGCAGCGCACATTTCGGTGCTTTTTTTTTCCTGAGCCAATTCTAGCCAATCATTTTACGTTTCCGAGGATAGTAGGCGGGGCCAGGTACGTATGTTCTTTTAGAGCAGAGCTACAGATTAAAAATGCCCAAGGCGAAGCGATCAAAAGTCTGGCTGTACTTCACAGCAAAAGATGCAAACTCAGCAGCCTGCAGCAAGTGCTTTAAGCTGATACTGTGATACTGTCAAAGGAGGTAACACCTCAAATCTGATGAAACACCTGGCGACGCATAGCGGGTTTTTTTTAAAGCCGAGAAATGCGCCGTGTTTGATAGCTTGCTGCGAGACCTCACACCGTGCACATCTACTGCGGGTGTGGTGCCTGTTATCAGACCCGGAGTTAGCAACATCCCCCAAAAACCCGAAGAGTAGAGTCCTGGCCCCTAGCCCTGTCAGCGTAGCAGAAATGATGACGGATGATGATGACAGCAGCAGCCGTTCTCCTCTGCGTGAGTAGCTTCATGTTGTTTGTGTGTAATTAACGTTGAGTAGGCTAACCACATTATTACATTAATGCATGTAAGGTGAACTAGCAAACACCGTCGTAGTTACATGCGGCTGTCTTCTTGTTTGATGGCAGATACTCCCTTCACCCTGGCCAAAAAGGCTAAAATGACCAAAGAAAAAGTGGAAAACAGTTAAACATGAGAGGTTTTTGGACAAAGTTTGTTTTTTTTCCATTGTTTAAGCGCTGCTTCCAGCCAAGAGTGATACCATATATGCCCTATAGCTGCAGAAAAGGCTAACATTGTTATCTTTTTACAAAAAAAACAGCTGAACATGAGAGGTTTTTGGACAAAGTTTGTGTTCTCCATTCTTTAAGCACCGGCACCGTTTCAAAAGTACCGGTTTGGCACCGGTATCGGATAAAACCTAAACGATACCCATCCCTACTGGGGACTGAGTGAAGACAAACAAGTCTGCATCACAACCGATAGTGGGATAAATATAGTGAAGGCCACATCCCTGAACAACTGGACCCGGCTGCAGTGCTTCGGACATCGACTTCACTCAGCTATCGGTAAGTTGGGGAGCAGAATAAAATTAAAAATGCCTTTAATTGTGTTTTTGAGCCCATGTAAATATATTAAAAGCTAGAGATCTAAATCACTTCCATTGTCATTGTTAAAAAAATAAACATCAGAAAGAACATTCTTCATGTCAGCCTATTTATTTGAGGTAATAGTTGCTGTTGACTTGCATAATAGGCAAATATTCAGTCACTCCTCAGTGTAAATCAAGTTGACAAAATATGCCAAATAAAATTTAGAATTTTTGGGTTCTATCAGGATCCCAATTGGCTAATAAAGAACCTCAGCTCTTTTTACTGTAAAGAATATTAAATCATGATTCCACCAAATGGGGCAATTCAAGACAAAAAGAGCAAGTGATGAAAACGGCAAATATAACAATGATGTTGATAACACCAGCCTCTGTCACCTTTTTAAATATAAGAAAAAAAAAATTTGGTCAGTCTGTCAGCAAAATTAAAAAGTTATGTTTTAGAAAAGTACAATCAAAAAAGTACAATCATAGCAAGTAAGTGGGTTTTCAGGGCTGTGAATTTTATTTGTGACTGAAAAAAAAAGTCAAAGATCTTAAATTAATTTCTGAGGTTAATATGTGCTATTATTTACCTACCTATTATTTATCCACAGAAAAAGCCGTCAAAGACAAGAGGGTGGAGCGAGCTGTGGCCGTGTGTAAGAGAGTGGTGGCCGCCTCCAGTTTCTCTTGGAAGAAAAAAAGGGAATTGGCTGCTGCTCAGGAGGAGCTTCACCTACCCCAGCACAAGTTAGTGACAGAGTCGCCCACCAGGTGGGGCTCATGCCAAAAAATGGTTGGGAGGGTTCTGGAGCAACATAAAGCTATCTCTCAGGTCCTCAGTGCAGATAAGAAGACCAGGCACTTGGTTCCCTCCTGGCAAGATCTAGATGTTCTGGACTCTGTGCATGTGGCCCTGAACCCACTACTGGAATTCACAGATTCACTTTCTGGAGAGTGTTATGTGAGTGTGTCCTACCTCAAGCCGATGCTTCACCTTTTCAGAACACAGATTCTGAAACCATCTGAGGATGAAACACAACTTACAAAAGACCTTAAGATGACAGTCATGGCATACCTTGATGAAAAGTACAATGACCAGATTACAAATGAACTGCTTGATGTTGCAACCCTGGTAGATCCGTGCTTCAAAGTACAATACATTAATGCAGAACATGTTGATGCCATCAAAATGAGAGCAGTGTCTGAGATGTTGGGGCAAATTGAGCACCCGTCCACTTCAGCAGGAACGGAGGAAACAGAAGATGGTGGAGCTGCTGCAGTACTACCAACCCAAAAGAAACAGAGAAAGTCACTGGGCAGTTTCTTTAAGAAATCCCACCGCACCAGCACAGGGCTCACTGAGAAAGAGACAGTTGAAAAGGAGCTTGAAAAGTACTTGCTGATGCAGACAGTGAAATGGACCCACTTGAGTGGTGGAAAATCAACCACAGAAGCTTCCCAAGAGTTAGCTGCCTGGCAAAGCACTACCTGTGCATCCCCGCAACCAGCAGCCCCTCTGAGAGGGTATTTAGTACAGGGGGTAATATTGTGACTTGCCACAGGGCCGCTTTAAAGCCTGAAGCAGTGGATAGACTTGTCTTCCTGTCCCACAACCTGTAGGCTTTTGTCAGACAAGAGAGAGATGCACCTAGGATTTAAAGAATGCTCTGTTAGCATCTTTATTTTAAAACTGTTTGAAAAGCTAAGTTAATTTCCTTTTAGTTCTCAGTTTGATATTGACAAAAGTTAGTTAATTTTGTCTGTTCTTCTGTAAAACAAAATAAGATTTATCTTTAGAATTAATATTTTGTTTCTAAGTGGAATTGACAATTTGTCTGTTTTGTTTGTTCTGTTTTGGAACTTAGACGCTTTAACGGCTACCTTTTGTGTAGTTTGCAATATTTGCAAACTTTGCCTTTATTTATCTGAAACTAAACTAAAGTCTCATGTTAAGTACATCTGCCCTGTTGTTGTGATGTTATTATGGTAAATAAATATTTAAATCAAAACAAGCTGCTGATTATTTCACATTTTACTTGTGAGCAACGGCACATTTAAATCTTACAAATATAGTTATTTGGCTTATATCGTGATATATATCGTTATCGCCTCAAATGAAAAAAACCTATTGTGATATGAAAAAAAATCTTATATCGCCCAGCTCTAGCAGGAATTATTATTAAACCGAATAAATAATAAAAAGCTCATCATCACCAGTACTTTGGAATGAAAACTCACAAAGAAAAGTTATGAGGTGGTGAGGCGCTTTGAGGACAGTCTTGTCTGACTAGGCAGAGCTCATGGCGATGTGATTACAGTTTTTGCCCATTGCTTGAACACATTTTGCAAAAACTCTAAACACAAGTAAACATGACACATCACTGGGAAATATACCATTCACATCTGTGCCAAATTGAAACTCTCTCAAAACCTAAACTCCACTATCAAAACCTAACATTCCTTTGTCAAAATGTAACTCTGTTGATGAAATGACACATACTTGCGTCATATAATAACACTTTCAGATCAGGGGGAACACACTAGTCTACTTTATATAAAACACTGCAGTCTTTGATTTTCACTGTTTATTCAGAAGGCATATTTTCAGGAGACACATTTTCAAACAACCAAAAAAGCAAATAGGCCTTCTCAGTATTGTACATTGCAGTACCATGAATTCAGATAAAGCAAAAAAAACAAAAAAAAAAAACAAAAAACCAATACAGTAATAGAACAAACACTATACTGTAAACACAAAAAATCATGACAATTGTGCATACGTGGGCTCATGGATCCCGCCGTCTGTTGGGGTCTGGCCACAGGACCTCATCAACATCGCAAGCAATGTCTTCTCCCACTAGGCACCGGGGAAAATATCCCCTTGCATGTCGAAATCATCCATGGATTGCTGTCACCTGAATGTCGCCGCAGGCCTGTTCCATTGCCTGCAGAAGAGGCATGCGGGCATGTGGTTGGCGGTCATATACACGCCATCTCCAAGCCGAAAAAAATTCCTCTATAGAGTTTAAAAATGATGAGTAAGGGGGCAAGTATACCACTTCAAGTTGATTGTGGTTGGAGAACCAGGCCGGGACCAGAGCAGCCCGATGGAGACATTATCCCATATCACCACAAACCTGGGCTGATCTGGTCTGTTCTGTACAACTATATTATGGAGAGCACCTAGAAATGTGAGTATATGTTGGCTATTGTATGGACCTAGTTTTGCATGATGATGCAGAAGCCCTCGAAGGCTTACGGCGGCACACTGTGATATTTCCCCCGCGCTGCCCTGGGACGTGCACAATTGCCCTTTGGCCAATTACATTACGACCCCGTCGTCTTGTTTTGCACTGGTCGAATCCAGCTTCATCAATGAAAATGAATTCATGAGGCTGTGCAGCTCCATCCATGGCCAAGATTCTCGGTTAAAAAAAAAAAAAAAAAGAAAAAAAAAAGAGGGAGAACATATTACTGTACTACAGTGGTACACATACAGAACCCTCACCCCATCACACAGGTACCTGTGTAGCTCTCAGAGCTACACATTCATATACATATTCAGCAGCTGAATATGTACTGATATGGTACATATTCAGCTGCTACTGGATTCCACCAATACTGTATTGTAAATGTAAAGGACAGTTACACTTACCCGTACATATTCAGCTCGAAGTCCTTTGACCCTGTCACTGTTCCTCTCAAATGGGACTCTGTAGAGCTGCTTCATGGTGATGCTGCGTTTTCCCAAGATGCGTCTGATGGTGGTGATGCTCACATGGTTTATGTTGTTGAACACTTGCCTGTCTGCAAGTATTTTCTTTCGTAGCTGGTGGAGACGGATGGCATTGTCTGCCCTCACTAGGTCCACAACGGCAAGTTCCTGCTGTTGTGTGAACAGGCGTTGGCGTCCTCCCCCAGAAGGTCTTCGAGTCATTCTAGAGAAATGCAACCACATATTGTCATCGGTTTGCTTATTTTTCTTGCAGTACTTTACTGTATATATTGTATCATCCACTGTACAACACTGTACTTCAATATAAGTAATCATGGTATGTTTCACAAAAACTACCACTTTGGCTGCAAAAGGAGCATTAGCACCCTGCAATATCCTGTACACTTGATATGGTAATGTGATATACTGTAGAACAGTGCTATAAAAACCATCTGAGTAGAGTAGAAGGTAGAGAGGTGAAGACATACCTGTTTTCTAGTCGGAATGTTCTAATTACAGATGCCACTGTGAAGCGGCTTAGATGTGGGTGGACTCTCTGCCCAGCTTCCCTCATAGTCAGGCATGGTTGATGACATGGTCCACCAAAGTTGCTCTTATATCATCAGAAATATGGGTCCGTGCATGGCCTCTTTGACCACCTCCTCCTCCTCTTCCTCTTGCTCTCCCTCCATCCATGCTTGCAAAGTTCTTGAAATGGCTAAACTGAGGGCTTTTTGTAGTTGGCTAATTGGTGTTCAGTTTTGCAAGTAAGTGCCTTCAGGTGTGTATTTGAGTGGTTGCAATTACCCGATGTGTTTTGTATTTTGGATACATGTGTTTTCCAAATGGCACCCTGAAATTTCATTTTTGAACAAAGTGTCTTATGTATGACATAGAGTGTAGTATACAGGACCACGTGTGTTGCATAAAGGAGTAAGTGTGTTGCATAATTGCAACTAGAGTGCAAAGCAGCGCTTTTGTTTAAGGTATGGGTACATGTGTTTGAGGTATGGTAACAAAAGCTTTAAGTTGTGTTACTTTAGTCTCAGCATGGGTTTATAGTGTTCAAGCAATGGGCAAAAACTGTAAGTTACAAGAAAGGTTGAAGTTCACCCCCTCTCAGCAGAGAGTCACTGTGGCTGTTTGTGTGTCTTTCAGTTCGTTATACAACACTGACAGATTCCACACATCAGCTGTTTCATGACCCTCAAACTCTGCATGTGGATCAGGGAACACTGTGTTCAGATATGCTCGAGGTGTTGATGCATAAAAATGCCAGTGACTGTAGTTCAGTTTGAGTATCGTGTGCATGTAGGAGGTGTATTCAAGACAGCACGTCTCCATTTCCTTTGGCACTCTCTTTGACACATACGCTTCAAATGTAATTAATTTCAGTTAAAATCAGCCCAAAGTTCTCAACACACAAACTTCTCTGCAGTGTCCTCATTCTTGTCTCTATACCAAAAAGAGGAGGCAGCTCTAACCAGATTCGTTTACTCTTATGGATATTAGAACCAGAGTCTTTCAAAAATCTCTAAAGCTGAAGAATCTGTTGAGAATTGAAACAGTTATGTTGGTAAATTAACGTTTCCCAAATCTACACTAAAGGAATTTTTTAAAGTCAGACCACACTAACGTGTCTCTCCTTTTCTTTGTCCCTCCAGATGCCTCAGTTTGAGAAAACCACGGTCCACATGAAGGACCATGGGAAGGTGGAGGACAAAATCTGCGGTCTCATCAAAGGAGGAGCTTCCAAACTGCAGGTAAAACATCAGTTTGTGATTATACTAAACCTGCCTGTCTGTCTTTTGGTAAAACACCACCACCTGGTGGTGAAGAAGCTTGTAAGGCTGCAGCAAATGGAAAAAAAAATTTCCGCTTATCACCAGTTAGATTGTGTTTTACTGGCCCAGCATGTTTCACCGGGATTTAGTTGTGAATACAGGTAAAACAGTCCATGTTGAGACAAATATCTAACCATTGGTTATTGACAGGTTAAAATTTAGTAAAACTTTTTTATTATCTTTTGAAATGTATCATTTGTAAACATAACTTTCACAGAGAACAGGAAGTCTTGACTCAGGTATCCCAGGAGAAAAGGCATTTGCCCAAACCGACTTTGTCACCAGTTTAGCTATTGGGTTCCCCGATTGGTTTACACCACCTAAACTAAAAAAGATTTCAGTTGGCAGTTATCACCTCCAGGGCATTCCTTTTGAGGGCCTTTGTTTCTTTTCGTGTCTGATTCAGGGTCTTTTATGGCTCTGGTAAACAAAGTCTTCTTGTCTGTTTCAGATCATCACAGACTTTGACATGACATTAAGCAAATTCTCCGTTAACGGCAAGCGTTGTCCAACGTGTCACAGTAAGTAAAACACAAAAAAGACATTTCTTTTTATTATGCAGCACTTTACAGTGTAAGAAATGTAAACATAAATTGCAGTTCCCCTGTGTGAATCATACCTTCTATTTACTCTGCACAGATATAATTGATAACTGCAAACTGGTAACAGAAGAGTGCAGGGGTAAGCTGCTAGCGCTGAAGAATAAATATTATCCCATTGAGATTGATCCTCAACTCACCATGGAGGAGAAATACCCGTTTATGGTGGAGTGGTGAGTCTCGCACACACCAGCACACTTGTACAAATTCACTTGATTACTTTACTGCTGTATGTTGCTTAAGTTGTGAGGTCTATCTTACTAAAAGTAAAAGATTGTTTTTGCATCTTTACAGGTATTTCAATTCTCACCGACTACTTGTGGAGCAGCGGTTAGAGAGGGACAAGCTGCCAGAGGTGGTCAGAGAGTCTGATGTTGCCCTCAGGTAACTGTAGGGGAAGATGTGGAGGAAACAAAATTACACGTGTGAATCCTGTTTGAGCACAGTGTAAAGGATAAACTGTGCCTGTGTTTGGTTTCAGAGACGGCTTTGAGCAGTTCTTTGACCGCCTGCATCAGCACAATGTGCCTGTGTTCATTTTCTCTGCTGGCCTAGGAGATGTCCTAGAGGAAATCATGCGCCAGGCAGGAGTGTATCACCCCAATGTCAAGGTCGTCTCCAACTTCATGGAATTTGATGAAAATGTGAGTGTTTAATGAAAGACAAAGTCTTCATTTTTGAGTCTTAATTCTGGTGTTTACAGTTAATCTGTAGAGAAATGGAAGCACATTGGCTGAACAAGCTCTGCAGGACGTTTCTTCCTGTTAAAAGGGAGTTTTTCTTTCCACTTTCAGGGGAGGGGCTTGTCTGAATTTTGTTTTTCCTGTATTATTGTAGAATCTTCACTTTACAATATAAAGCACCTTGAGGTGACCATTGTTGAGATTTGGCGCTATATAAATAAAACTGAATGGAAGTTTCATTGTCTCCTTGTTTCGCAGGGCATCTTGAAGGGATTTAAAGGTGAGCTGATCCATGTGTACAACAAACACGACGGTGCCCTGCGGAACACAGAGTACTTCAAACAACTCAAAGAGTACTCCAACATCATCTTGCTGGGCGACTCACTGGGGGACCTAAGCATGGCTGATGGTGTGACCAATGCGGAGAATATCTTAAAGATTGGCTTCCTCAATGACAAGGTACAACCATGACATGCATAGACAGATCCTTAAGCATAGTAAAAATGTCCCTGAACATTGAGTTAGCTGTGTTATCAATGTTACACCTACTCGAGGTCAGTAAGGAAATAATAGAATAGCAGTGCCTCATTGTCTGGGGTTATGGGAATGCCACGTTGAAGGCTTTCTGTCATCTGTCATCTTTCCCTGAAGGCAGGTGCTGTGGCTCCTTGAAGATTGATTACATGAGCTGTCTCCTGACCTTTTCTTTGTGGCCTCTCTTTGCAGGTGGAAGAGCGACTTGACAAATATCTGGACTCTTATGACATAGTTCTGGTGAAAGACGAGACATTGGAAGTCCCAAATGCCATCCTCCAGAAGATTCTTTAAGTCCATCTCTGAGCTGACCGCAAACCCACACCACACCCAGTCCACCTCTCTGTTCCCCCTTCAATCTGGAGCCAGTTAGGCTTGACACCCTTTTTAACCAGCTCCACTCTCTGTCTCAGCACATCACCCTTTGACAGCCTTTTAAAAAGACATTTTACATCTTGTAAATGAAGTCCACTCAGCATCAACAGACTGTCTCTGGTGTGTTTTGTCTGTTGCAGTTCTGATGTTCTTTCTCTATATATATTTTTATGAAATAATAACAAAAAGTGAGATGAAAAAAGCACAAACTCTTACTCCATCTGAATATTTGCACAGTATTGTTATCATAGCTTTTTCTAGGAGTATTTTTATTATGGTGATGTTTCAATACCATGTATGAGGTGCCCACAGATGGACGACACAGTTTGGGTTCTTTTTTTTTCCTTTTTTTGGAGCTATCCCAGCATGCCTGTCACCTCAGTTACTCTACTTTTGCGACTTGGCAGTTAGATGTCATTCTGGCCACTCTTGCAACGTAAGCTGTTGTTGTTGTTAGACATGCCACATATCTGTACAGGTAAAGCTTAGAGGTTGGGAAAGTAATTAAGAACATTTATTAATGGACCTTTTTATCAGTAATACCATTTTTCAATCTCTTGCTTGGTTACAGAAGCATCAGCAGCCAGTATTGGGTTTTTGGTTTTTGGGGTTTTTTTAGATAAAGAAGAGAGATTTTGGGTGTCAACATGAAACTCAAGTGATGATGAGAAACAAGATGAAAAGCACTTTAAATTCTATGTACGGGGAAATCAAGTCTCCTGTAGATGTGCAGAGGTGTGGCACCATTTTGATTTATGGATGTTGGAACAGGTTCTTGGACAGAAAGGCCATGTTTACATGCGTTTAATTTTTATCCAAATGTGCTCATTCATACTTATTTCTACATGTTGTAATGCTACAACTGAAACATTTATGGCAAATGCCATTTTGATTAAGGAGATGGTTTACACGGCTCTCTTACTCAAGTATTCTCTGTGCCAGAGATAAAGGTTACAGAAGTATTAACTAATGCTGAAGTATACCTGTAGTTGTCATTACCGGGAATTACCGGGAACTAAAAAGCCATAATAATTACCGAAAATATGGCACCTTAAGCTTGTCTATTGAAATAAATATTACATTATTTATGAAGATATTTAGTTTATTTCACAGTTTCAGTAAAGAAAGAAGTCACCTGCTGTCTATGGCTCACAAAAACCCAGCATAAGACCTGTTAAATATAATGTGTTTTATCACCTTTTCGTTCTCAATGAGCACTACCTCTAAAATATTCATCTTTATTTTTGGGAGGTTCAGAACTAAAACGTCTCAACATGTTGTGTGGAATGTTGAATTTGTTTGTGGTTTAAATGTGCTGCTATCACCTGCATGTTGCCTTTTGTTATTGTTCAGTTTATGTTAAAGACACGGGACACTTAAAAAGATATATCAATAAAATGGAGAATATTGGCATACTGTAAATGTGGGCATTATATCAAAATGTATATTATTTTACTGCATTTGGAGATATTTTCAGAAGTTTAGGCTGGTGTGTTTTATTTTTATAAGCTGAAAGGCTTTATTTTATGGTGTGAAAAGAAAACATAATAAAGGTATTGTTATCAGGCTGTGCGTGGACAGCAGACTGGATTAACTTAACTGAAAGCTTTGGGTTCATTGGGATTTTAATGTGGATCCTGTAATGTAGGACAAGTGTTTCTCTTAAATATTCCCTATGGTTTACTAGACCATTGACTGAAATGCTTTAAATGATGGGACATTTGCATAATTGTGAAGAAGTGTTGTGATCCATCAGTTAGTCCAAACAGATACATTTGGATGTGGCTATTGCGTATAAATGTTGTATTCACCTGTTTGTAATCAGAGTTATCAAAAATGCCAAATTTACTAATAAATATAATATATCAAATCCAATATTAAAACTGGCCTATTATAAAACAGAACATTATTGAATGATCATAATTACTTGAATAATTATAATTCAGTAAAGAACAATTATAATTCAGTTCTTTATACTGGGAAGAAAGGACAGTATGTCACTGAATTTCTAATTTAAGCCTACTAAGAGAGTTTCCAGAAAGAAATGGTAACTGCATATCTACAAATGTATTTAGTGGTCTTTGAAGTGATGTGCGCAAAGAGAATGTTTAAGAATATGGACTGTTCATTTTGACAGTTGCACATCTGCAGGACGTCATGATTTGGCCGGTGTATCACAAGACGTCCTGCAGATGGCGGCAGTGGACAAGGAGTGAACATTGGATGAACTGTGGGACACAACCCAAAGTTTATCAACGTGGCATCTTTGAATCCCAGAAAATGTTGCATTCACATGGGAAAACTATGGCTCGTTGGTCTAGGGGTATGATTCTCGCTTAGGGTGCGAGAGGTCCCGGGTTCAAATCCCGGACGAGCCCGTGTTTTGTTGTCAGAAACTCATTTTTGTTCTATTTGAAGGGGCAAAGTACAAATAGTGGACATCTGGAATGATATTTAATTTTTCTTGGGAAATTTTTCTTTAGTGGGTCAATACAGAATTACTACTCTGTCAGACTGAGTAGTAACAGGAAGTTTTCTGAAATGAACTGAATTACAGCTTCAAATTAACATCCCATCAGTCAAATGTAGTCCATTGATATGCAAACCATTACAATGCTTTTCCTGCAATATTATTATGTGATATATGTCGATAAAGAAAATAAAGAAATGTACTGATATACAGTACTTGCAATACTAGCTTTTGCTGACATAAAGATGATAAAAATCCTATTAGAAGAGCTGCTGGGACTGGAACAAAGTTTGGAGCCTAGTGTGCTATAAGCCTTCTGTCGGGGAGACCTGCATTCAGCTGAGACTGAAGAAGTCACTTGGATAAATGACGAAACGTTTCTCCCACTGAAAACGCGACGTGCAGATGTATAGAATCATTTTGGGGGGATTTCCTTACCTGTCTGATTGAACATGCAAGACAAATAACAGCAATAATAACACGTGCGCGTCAGAATCGGCAAGGCTCACGTGTGTTTGTATGGCTCGTTGGTCTAGGGGTATGATTCTCGCTTAGGGTGCGAGAGGTCCCGGGTTCAAATCCCGGACGAGCCCTCATTTTTTAAGGTGGACTCCAATATGCTTTGCCGATGAATCCTACTTCTAACCTCCCACATTTAGAAAGTGTAATGAATCTCCAAGATACACCAATGGTTGAGGTGCACTCTTCCACACGTTCCTGGGTCAACAAACTATATACCCTACTACACGTATTTCAGTGTCATAAAATCTACAGCTTTTATCTCTATCAATATACAAATGAAAATAAAATAAATAACACAATATATATATATATATGTATTAAAAGGAAATAATGAAAATTATCAAATAATTAAAACAGCACCATTAGAATTCTGAATTTAAATCTGTGACAGATGCCACAGTCACGGAGATGGTTGCAGAAGAATAATCACCAGCTAAAAAAGCTATCTAAAAGTTTTAAAAACATTGTTTTTGTCCAAGTTTAAAGTTTTTTTCACATTTGATTTGTGATTTACGTAGTACGTGATTCGATATACAGAGTGATTAAACAGAGTTACAAGAAATAATGCTTAAAAAAAAAAAAAAACTCCCCATGGAGTTGCCCGAAGACGTTTCAGATGAGTGAGATTTCTTTGTTCCTCTAAAAAACTCGTTTTCCCAAACACCACCCCCTTGTATTTCCGTTCATGCGCACTAACCCCCGGCTTCTCTGCTAAGCGTCAGTGCCATGACAACAGGACGATGGCTGCAAGCAAGAGGGTGAGAAATGTGATGTTTGTGTGACCGAGAAGTAACGAATCTTCGACATTTTTCGGACTGGGTCATTCCTGTGAAGGTAAGAGGTAACCGGAACAATAACAAAGGCGTTTTGTTATCAAATGAGAAACTGTGAAAACAGCAGCGACCCTGTTTCTGATCTGCTAGCGTGTAACTAGGGAACTTGAAGGGCTAGCTAATTAGCCAGCTAAGCTACAGTTAATTCAGCCGGCTTGAGTGTAGTTGCAGGGTAATTCACCTGTGCAGGTTCACAACGACTTAAAACCGTTCTTGAATTTGTGTCAGTAACTTTACTGTTTTTAACGTACAAATATGGAGACTGTTGTTGCCCAAACAAGAGTCCTTATGGGTGTGAAGCAATAAATCTAATTGAATAGCTATTACAAAAGTCTAAAATCCAAGAGCTTTCAAAGTTTAATATCAGCCAACGACTAGAACAGTTTATTTACTTCTTGATTTAGTTTTCCTTTCTATTCTTTGAGTGTTGGACTGAGTCTCTACTGTAGCATTTAACTCGAGAAAAATCCTATTTTCTCTTCATATTTATAGGCATTGTGCACACATTTAAGACTGAAAAATACGTGGAAGTAAGTCCGAAATTAGGGCAACAAACCATTGGAAATAACGGGCTAAAATTGTGCTTCCCATTCCACCTTTATTTGTCTGATAATTGCACATAATTTTAAGTCTCATTCACAAAAACAAAAAAAACAGAATTGCCTAACAAAGGGTTTAAAGTTACGCGGTTTTTATTTTTTAAAAAGTAACTCATCTATGCTGAAAACATTAGTTAAGGAACCTCAAAATATATTTAAAGCTAACTGATCTAAGCTGGAGACATTGATTAGCAATAGACTGCCCCAAGCAAAACCAGTAAAGTAGCACAAAGCCATGCAAATAGCCACAGGATGATACTGTAAGTTATTCTGATCATAGAGTAATACTGATCAGATTCTTAACCTTTTAAACCTTGCTTTTTATGCAGTGACTCGGCAATGTATTCCTTTAACAGCCTCCCCTTCCTGCATGGCAGTGCACTCTGAATAGGACAGATTCTCTTTGTATGGATTAACTGTCCGTTCCACCTGCTCAGCACTTAGCAAGTAGAAAAGCTGCTTGCCCCCAACTATACACCTCCTTATTCCCCCCTCTATGCTCACACGCACAATCCTGAGGTCACGTGACTGGCCTCCTTCTCTGCCATTGGCTGAAGTTGTAAGTGTTATGTTCAGAGCACTAGGGGCTTCCTGGGGTAGTGGGTCAAGCTGTCACTATGCAAATGGCTCAAGGCAAGCCTTTTATAAAGGCAAAAAGATGGTGGATTGATTTTGTGAATAAGTAGTCCTTAACCCTTCTTTATACTTGCTGTGGTGGTGCTCTTAACATTTCTGTTGTTCTACCTAGAGCTGCTCAGTGAACAGGAGTTAATGCTGTGAAAACTTAATGCCTTGTAGATGCATACTCTGCTCTGTCTCTTTGCTCATCTGTCTATCTTAAATGTTTTTGTACCTATAGTTATTCAGTTATACAGTTATACAGAGAAACTCATTAACTGAACATTTTGTGGTTATTTTTTGTTCACAGCATCTAATCCTTCACTTCTTCTGTGTCCTTCTCTGGTCAAATAGAGGCAGCATGTCTCTGTTCAAGGCACGTGATTGGTGGTCAGCAACACTTGGCGAAGGGGAGGAGTTTGACCAGGGATGCCTGTGTGTTGGAGACGTGGACAACAGTGGCACTGGACATGGTCAGTGTGTTGTGAGGAACTGATACACTAGCCACCCCATTTATCTATCTTTCTTAGTATGTCACTTCTAGTTTATTCTGTCAGGATAAAAACACATTAAGTTAAGTGTATCTACTGGATATAATTTGTGTGTACACACTTATTACTAGATTTCTGCCAGCTGAAGCTTTAAACTGTTATCATTAAATTGAATTGTGATTGTCGGCAACCTGAACTAGATTTTCTTCTTACTGTTTCAGAGTCCTAGATTATCTTTATTTATCTTGGTGAAGGCTCCCACTTCAGTCTTTTGTCTGAACAACACTTTAGTTCCTCTCCTTTTAAATGAACTCTCTTCTTATTGGCTGCCCTTCTCCATCCAAAAGCACAAAAGCGAAAGAGCTGTGCACCTGAGATGGCCATATTATGGACACCAGCTGTTACTGACAATCTGAAATTTGAGCTTTTGACTCATGGATAGTGGCTCTCATGGCCCTTCACAGTCACCTCACTATTTGGAGCTTAGGACTAAAAAAAGCAAAAGCATAAAACATCCCATTTAGATATCCTCAAAGTAGCCAAAACACAGGAGCATGGGAGCATAAATAAAACCCTTTCCATTTTGATTCGCAGTTTAACACTGCATTATTCTATAATATGTTTATAAACTGTATTTTTTTTCAAGCTGGTTGAATGAAGAGCTGATGGTAACACTGCTTGAGCCACTGGACCTCTTGTCTTTGCAGTATGTCAGCTGAACTCCAAAATAATGAAAGTTAGACTGCTACCAATGAGTAATAACCTCCATTCTCTCCACTGTTTCCCCTCTTTGTGATTATAACTTGTAGACAAAGTTGTAGTGGGCAGTTACATGGGGATGCTGCGAATCTTCTCCCCACATGCCAGTAAGACTAGTGAAGGAGGTCCAGCTGATGCCCAGCTGCTTGAAGTTCAGCTTCAAAATGCCATCATCCAAGTCGAACTGGGCAAGTTTGTTTCGTAAGTATGCAAATCTAACCCACAAACCGTGGACAAGCATACCAAAAACATATGAAAATGTACTGTAGTCATTGCTGGTTCTTCCTCTAAATTAAGCTCTTTTCCCCTTTTGAGTCAAAATTTTGTCAACATTTCTTTTAAGTTTGTCTGAATGAAACTAAAAAAGATTTGGTCTTTAGTGTCACTCGTGATAAGTCAAGTCAAATCACCACAGCCTTGTGTTCTAACACTAGGACCATTGATTATGTTGCTAATCCCTCATTACACCTTATCTCCTGCCTTCTTGGCTGCCTTCCACCATGTCAGGCCTTGACCATTGTGGTGGTGTTGTGTAGGACAAATTGATATTAGCACTCCCAGTCACAGTCTCACAAAAGTGCTACCTTACAAATTACACATTTGCTCTTTTAAACGGACAGAGACAGGCAGAAAGAGGGTGTCGACAGTAGATGTTAATGCAAACATCAAATCTTTGTAAACCATCTTGCTTCTGATTGGTTGCCTCTCACAAAAAGGTTGAAATAACAAGGGTTTGGTGGGGCTTGCTCTAAACACGTGCTCTAAAAGCTTTAACTTTAAACATGTATGTCCTAAAGCCAGCTACAGAGAGCATACATTCATAGAGCATTGCTTGATGGTACAAAATAGAAATGACATGTAGTGTTTCATGTTCACTTTAAATACATCTACTCTCACTGACATCATACTGAGCTGACATGCTTCATTCGAGATGAAGCATTTAAATCAATCTGAAAGCTGAGCTTTTAGATCATTCTTGCAAATATGTGTGTTCGATGTTAGTGTCCACCATTCCAACAATCACTGCAGATTTAGGCAAAGCAAGACGGGTCTTTTTGAAAAGTAACCAGTCTTATATTTGCAGTGTCTTTGGTGACTGAACAGGTCAGATGTCACAGTTGGAGAGAATACTGTGGAGTTGATAGAGCTTTAGGAACTGAAGCAGGATGCACAGAGGAACTGCCCTGTAATTGAATGTTCAGTGTCATCTGTTACATATGTGCGCCTTTCTGGAGTAATGAATCACAGGTCTTTCTTGAACTCTGTGTCATGACCTTGTGTGAATTATAAGCATTCATAGTATAGCCTGTAATAAAGCCTTACTTTAAAATGCCAGGCAGAAATACCCATTTGTAGCTTAATGCACTGTTTTTTCATTCATAGAAAAAAGCATCCCTTCTGTTACTTACAACCACATTAACATCTTTTTCCACTGCAAAGCATGCTAACCTCAAACCAAGATTGTCAGAAGTTTCTCTCCCGACTCATGATTTACACGATCTATCAGCCACCCAGTGGCCCAAACATAGTTGTGCTTATAATGTCAGGCTAACCACTGAGTTGCTAGCATAGTTTTAAAACCCAGGGCCCCTTCCAGCGATGTTAGTGCATTGCTGGATACTACGAGTCAGTCAAGTGTAATGTGCAGATGTGTCCAGGAAAAATCACTTGTTTTGAAGAGATGTTGATCAGGTTTCAAAACTATGTAAATGTGGGAAGGAGGATAAAAGCAATTATGTGGGATAGGGTAGTGTTGATTATAGATATAGCATTATTGTGGTAATTATTCAGAGCTGGAAAAAAAGGAAATTAAAGCAGGACTATAAATATTTTGAAGGAATTAATATCTCAGATTTTCTATTATAGTGTAATTGAAAAGTTGAAGGTATGACTAAAAGACACGCTTGCTTGATTCAACACTGCACTCATATTTTACAGCTACATTTAAAAAACTTCAAATAAATGACTTAACCAATTCACTCCTACTCAGGCTCCATGCCTTTTTATTCCATCAGGGTTAATCAAGTGAGATAAGAAAATCGACAAATGAAGAGAAAGTGAGGGACCTTTAACTGCTTGTAATTAGAATTTGTAGACACTACTTTTTGTTTTTGCTAGATGTGTTCTTTGTGAAATGTTCTTAAGTGTTCAAATATTGATGGTTAGTGTAAGTTTTTTTAAATTCCATATTCAAGGGCTCCAGACAATGACTGATTGCAGTGTGGAGTGTGGACCAATTTGTACTTGATGTGGCTGCACGCCACCCCCCCCCAAAAAAAAGAAAAAGAAAAATCAAAACACTGGGGATACAGTCATTGTCATTGAAAGGTACTGGTAACATTTGGCATGGTTTGCAAATCTTAGTTTTATCCCAGCATGTCCAAAAGTGCTGTACCTGGGGATGGCACATCACAAGGCAATGTGGAAAAGGCAGGTGAGACAGAAAGCAAAGTCAAATAATGTTTTCTGACTCAAGTGATTGTGGAGATTCTTTGGATAAGACATAAAAGAAGAACATGCACTGTGTAAATATAGTAAAATGTGGTGTTGCCCTAAGTGCACAAAACATTAAAAACAGACTCTTGAGGGAGTTTTGTAGTTCCCATAAATCAGCTGCTGTACAGCTCATGCAGTAATGTCACCAGTGTGACAATTTAGTCCTGAACAATGAAAGAAACTAGAGATGCATATAATATGTGTAGTATTTTGGACAATTTTTTTTACTGTAGTAAATACACAGTAAAATTCAAACCTTCATTTATCTGTTAAAATAATCAAGGACTTGAATCTGTCAGTGTGAAATGGATGCTGCCTTTCTTTAACATTAATCTCAACATTAATACCACACATTGCCTTGCTGCGGCTGCACAGGAACGTCCTCGAATGGAAGGTTTCTGGGAAAAGCTGTGGTCTGTCTCGAAGGCTTCCCACATCATCACACTGGGAGCAGAATCCAACTAAATCAGTCTGTTTGGAAGACGTTGTGTTTAGTTACCTGCGGTTTTTCGGCACAGCATTCTTCAGAGACTGGTGGGACATTTTGGACGCTGGCCTTGATAGCAAAGCACGTTGTAAATATTGTCGGGGCAGACCGAGGTGGGCAGATGGTGAAAGGTTTTGTTTTCTTGGTTTTCTAAGAAAGAGCGAAAGCTTGTGGTTTTCAGTTTTCTAGTTCCTTGTTGTTGTTCTCTCAGCAAACATAACTGCAGTGGTTGAAACTTAGTAAGACGCATTTGTTCTCAGTCCAGAAAGCGGACACATTCCGTCTCAGTGGTTTTGTGGCAAGGTAAATAAGTGAAAAATCTAGGATCAGCATCACTGGAACATCATCTACACCTAAACCATAACCAATGTTAAAAAAAAGCACCAGCTGTTGCAGTAATTATTTTAGACGGATGAGAGAGAATAAGAGTAGATGCCACCCTTGAGCTAAGAACATGGATTCAACCACAGTGGCAGGAAGCATCTGCCCTGCTGGTGTCTGAGAAAGAAACTATATCTTTACCAGCTGCAGGGCTGCAGTTCTAGTGTTATTCTAGTGTAGTGATTTTAGCTGTTATTTGGCTTCTAACTAGGTGGTCTTGTTAAATACTTGTGGATTTTTAAAGGTATCCATCCAAAATAATGAACACAGAGTCCTGTTAAGCTGTAAAGGAGATTACACCACTGAACAACACAGGAAATAATTCTTCTCCTGTGCAACTCCTCCATCTAATGCACAGTACACCCCTTTGGACATGCTTTACAGTGCAAATCACAAAGTCTTACAGTTTAGAGTAAAATGTCAATCATATATATTTAATCTCCTTTAATATTCAGGATATAATTGAGATATTTGTATCTATTAGAGCGATTTCTTATATTTTGTGTCTTTTAAATTTGGTTCAGTCTCTTGGAGTAACTGTAACACATAATTTCACACAAAGTATTCTGATTCTGATCGAAGTGTTTTAATTTTGTAGGTTATCGTATTATTGAACTGCTTTAGTACTTCCTTTGCTGTCTTTTCAGGTGTTCAGAGCTTCTTCATTTGGCTGTTCTCCACCCCAGAAAGCTGTCAGTCTACTCTGTTTCAGGTAAAATGTACATAAACAGGGTTTTCATTATGTATGTTTCGTAAATGGACTGATATTTATAACATGCTTTTCTACACTACGGAGCACTCAAAGCACTTACATTACAAACCACATTCATACACAGATTCTCTGCCCTTTAAGTTCCCTACATCTGTCACACTCACACACTTATGGATGCCTTATGGCTAATTTGAGGTCCAGTATCTTGACCTTCACCATGCAGACTGAAGAACATGAACCACTGATCTTCAAATCCCAAACCACCTGCTAATCCACAGCCACCCGTTTTGGGTTCAGTTTTCACTTTTAAAGGTGTCATTATATCTTCTCTTAATTGAAGTTGGGGTTCTTTTTTTGTTTTTTTTAACCTTATACAGGCACTGCAGGGAACGTGGAGCATGGTGACCAGTACCAGCTCAAGTTGGTTTATGAGCATAACCTGCAAAGAACAGCCTGCAACATGACTTATGGCACCTTTGGAGGAGTCACGGGTACACTAAATTCACTTTTTTCATAATATTGTTTTAAACAAGAGAGATGTAAAGCTGTCCTGGAATCACACAAGAATTTTGGTGCATAATAACTTCTCTTAGTAACAGCTTTCTGACAGCAGTGCCATAAGCCTTGCACACACATGTAAGTCATTTATACCAAAGAAAACTTTATGTCCACCAGGAATAGTGGCTGGCTATAAAGGGTACTTTTACTGCTTTACAAGTTCTGTGTGTCAGCTTTTGTGTGTGGGTTTTTCTTTTGAGTATTTAATAAAGGAGAGTCAAAAGGCTGAGTATAGGCATTTAGTTGTGTTGATTATCATCAACATCAGTGAGGGACCTCGGAAATATATTGAAGTGCAAGCGGTGTGCGTTAGTGAACATCTGTGCGTGTGTCTTGGCATAAGAGGCAATTGGCAGCACTGGACAAAGACATAAAACTATAAAAGTCTGTAAGAAGAGTGAAGGAGGAAAAGGGAGAGAAAGAGAGAGGTCATGTAGCTGCGCTCTCTTTAGTCTATTGGGCTTTTGGAAAAACCAAGTAGGGGAAAGCCCTAATGGAGTAAGCATCCAAGAAAAACACACACACACACTGAAACACACACACTCTCACAGAAACACAGGGAACCCCCTTTAAAGGAGAGAAAATGACATTTCCAAATAAAGCCTGTATTGTCAAGGTGTGTGTGTGAACAGAGAGCTTGCCAGACTCTGTGGCCTGGCATGATGAATCCGTCATTCACTTCATGTTTAGAGACCCTGTCTGTCTGTGTGCAAGTGCACATCTGACTGTGTATTTGATTGATAGAAAGAACAGTGTGGGCTAATTAAAACCAAAACCAATACCTTGGCCTGTACTGAGTGCACGTGTGTAGGACATACCACAAACCAATAACTTTGACTGTGTGTCCACGTGTTTTTCTGGTTTCCCCACACTGTGCAGGATGTGTTTCAGATGTCAGCTGAGCTCTCACGTAAACTTGTGTTCTTTCACCCATCCTTTCTACTGTCGCCAAGTGCTTGCTCATAGGGGAACTTGTGATCTCTGGGGTTCTTGCAATATAAAATGGCATGAGATAGCTGACTGTTGTGAACTAGTGTGGTGTAAATAAAACTAAGTCTTTGTGCCATGTCCAAGTTTGACATCTATGTACCTAAATGTTTTAGTGATCCTTACTTGTGACTAAATAGACATGCATTCCCGACCATTTGACCTTGAACTTTATAACCACAAGTAAATGTTTTAACCCAAACCTGTTTCCTAACCTAAACCTCTGGTTAACCCCTAAACCAAGTCTTATCCCTTAAACACCCCTTGACCAGAAATTTGGTAAACAGAAAACCATACAAGCAGACTAGTATTCACTTTACATCTCTAGTCTTTTCCTATAGTGTACACCACTAGATGGCAGTACAGGCCCTAGAACTGCTCTTCTATTGCACCTTGATACTGAATGAATGAGGTCCTGTTTTACTTCTTATATGGGAATTCCCCTTTCCCACCTTTCCCAAGTAAGGAGGTCTGAGTTCAGCTACAGAAAAGGAACTATGGAACTAGTAGTGATTTAGTGCCTTGCTCAAGAACAGCTTCATCAGAATGGTGTGCATGTTACACATGCTTTATTTTGCAGATAATAGTAATGCTTATTCTTTCAAAAATATTAGTTTTTACATTTTTAGATCATTTTTAATGCTTTTAAAGGTTTATGAGTTTAAGCCTATACATATGTGGCAATATCCTAAAAAATGATTAGAGAAAAATCCCCCAAAATAAATAACATTTGGGGAAATCTGAATCTGTTTTGATGTTGCAACTCTGCATCTATATTCTCAGTTTGCTGCCTGCCTTTTTTTTTTTTTAAACCTTGTTTTTGATTATGATTGGTATGGAGGGATTTTTTTTTTTTGCATTTTAGATGGGATATAGTAGAAACAGAGGAGAGGGGAAAGGATGATGTGCAACAGAAGTGCTCCCCACTTATTTTGCACTATTCTCCATTATTTCTGTGTTCTTTGTTTACTGTTGCAGCTGTTTAGTTTTGTAGTCTAAATTATACCAATAACGATCAATGCTTCATTTATAACTGAAGATATTTGTGTTCTGTTTGACTACATACACACAAAAGAGGCTATTTTTATTTCTCTTTTCCTTTTAAAGGGCAGATGAGTTTTTGATCTGTGTGTGTTTGATTGGGGAAAGATGTTCGCCGTTTGCTCTTTCCTCACCATTTCACATAGTTTACAAGAAAATGAGCCGATCTCACGGTTGATTGGATAAAACACAAACATACACACTTTCGTAATGATTATCTTGCACACACACACACACACACACACTGTATTTTCTGTGTACTTTTACTGCATAGAAAGTGATGGTCACAGCTCTGAGGCAAGAGCAGACTCCTGAAAATGTAGCTTCTTCAACATGTATTTCTTCCACAGATGCTGTGTGATAAGACTCTTTGGTCACTATGATGTCATCCTTTTTTGTGGTTGTATTTTGAAACTTTAACATTTGCTTGTGCTGTGGAAGTGCTGTTGCCATATTAGTATTCTGGAGCCACGACTAATCATGTTTTGATGAGAGTTAATTTTGTGGCATGTTACCAACTAACAATAGAAAGCTTGGATAGTAAGCTGCATGCATACACTGTAAGGAATAAACGCCCTACCCTTACACTTGGTAAATTTGTGCTAAGTAACAGACTACTGCAATATTAAAAATGTATCAAAACATATACACAGACTTCCTGGTGATTCTGTACCACACAGCAATCCATTTTAATTATGAGATCATTCTCTTAAAATGGCCAACAAGCCACCAACAGCACAAATGCAGTTGAGAGATCCAGCTCATTAAGTACATTTAGCAGAGTTGAGGAGGACTAGCACAAACCAGTTGCTTTTGGCTGCCTGCCTGGGGACAGACCTGTCAGTCAAAGTGGCCATGCCCCTTAAATCCAATTTCTAGATGGAGGAGTTATAATGAGGTTCATCCACTTTATAGCTGTTGTGAAGGAAGTAAACTTATGTAGAGGCCTAAAACATTTTATTACCAGTATGTACGAATGCTTTTTAAGGCTGTAAAGTTGGTCATATTAGCATTGGAGTTTACGGGTACTCACTCACTTTTGTAGCCAGCCCCAAGTGGCCACTAGAGGTACTGTAGTTTTGGCACATCCATGTGGGTTCATTTGTCACCCGTGGAGGTTGCTGCTTGGTTTGGATATGGAAACTAGTGTGTGTGCGTGTGGGAGTGTTTTTGCAAGTCGTGTCTGCTGTTACACGTGAGTGTGTGTGTATGCGTGTGTGTGGGTTTGCATGTGTTGGTCTATAATAGCACCCATTTAGCAGTGCTGTAGGCACTGTAATAGCAGCTCTGTATTAATACTACTCTAATAGCTGGGCTGCCATTTGGTTTGGGTCACTTTCAGGCCACACACTTACAGTCGAAGTATAGACTGGTCTTACATATACATATATATATACATGCACATATAATCACACACAGATGCATGCACACACATGTTCTGGTCCTCAAACCAGCGCATTCACATGTACCTACAGACTGTCCCTCTTTCTCTCACACTCTCACATTTTCTCCCTCATATTTACACAGAGGCGAGGTGCAGCCCACAGCAGTGTGCGGCCAGCCTCTGTGCTTTGTTGGCTGCTCTGTGTGCTTGTTCAACAAGTCTTATTAATGACACTAATACAGGCCTGTTTCCTCCACTGTGTCTGAGCAGTGGCTCTCATACTGGGCTCTTTGACACGCTATACCTGGCCGTGGGCGTGTGAAATTACATTTGGACAGTTGCTGTTATGAAACAGCTTGGCTCACGCTTTCACTATGTATTTCTTATTATTGATGATACAGAGTCATGTCAGGCTGTGCTGAGTGTCTGTTCTTTTGACCCTTGAGCTGCCTTTGAGGGTCGGAAATGACATCCAGAAATCTGACAAATCGGTGAAGTGTTTGTCTGAGACAGGTCTTTACCTCAGCCTGTTCACAGAGTCTTGGTCTGCTTCGAGTAGAACAATGACTTAAGAAACCAAAAAGACTTTGATCCCCCCTTTTATAATGCAGTAGCCTATGCCCAAATCTGATTTGTTGCTTATGATTGATGGATTTCAATAATGCAGTAGGTTGTGAAAATATTTTAGTAGTTTATTTTTTTGTTCTAGTCTCTCATGATAATATCCAGGTAATATCTTGAACATCCGATAGTATCTGTTATTGTTGTCGGAGAAATGGTGAATTTCCTTGAGTCACTGACGAAAAAAACTACCATTTTGGACAGTACAGCATTTGTTAACATTACTATTGATTCTAACAGAAGCTTTCATCACACAGGCCTAGAGACCAGTTGGTAACCCAGAGGCAAAATGGTTGGTGTGTGGTTGATCGAGGTTGCTAGCTATCACCAGGTGAAATCGGTCTCAAAGAGGGTGTCAAAAACCTCCTTTTGATTCCTTTAGTCACTAGCAAATTGTTTTGTTTCCCCATAATTTGCATCGTACGTTTCACAATTTCACTACCACCTGGTGAGTAGTCTGCAACTGTCTGCAGACAAGTTGGTGCCTTTCTTGGAAACTACTGGCAACCACCACAACCTGCTATCTACCCAAGCTCCTTAATTGATCATAAAACTGCATGAACCAGTTGTGGAGTACACAGTTTTAACTAGTGACTGCATTTATCACCGGGTCACTAATAGATTTCTGGGCCTGTATGAAAGAGAATTGAGCAATCAGTTCCATGCAATAGCCAACAACCTCCAGCAATGACTCACAACTGTTCAGATATCTGCATTTTTTTCCCAACGGTTTCTGGGTAGTCACCAACAGGTCTCTAGGCCTGTGTGAATGAGGAAAATAATACACAGCAACAAGGCAAATGCAAGTAGAGAAAAAAGTGGAAAACAGACAATGAATCCACCCTTTCATGACAGCACACCATTTATTAAATTAAAAAATTTTAAACATAAATGACGTATGCTGACATTTAGGACAAATTGCTCTTTATGGCAACCTCGGCCAGCTGAATTTAAGGTTGTTTTAGCTTTAATTTAATTATATTGAACATAATATAAATGAAAACAATCACAGTCTGGGTCTGTTTTAAGAAAATACAGAACACTAGTGTTTAAGAGACACTGTCAACACTATAATTGGCTGGAGCTTGTGCATTTCCACAAATTTTCCACATTAAGGACATTTGGACAGCAGACGTTCATGACTTACACTTTTGAACTAAACACAATGCACTCGGTCCTCAGAAGACTACATTTGTTTTTCAACTATTTTTTTTTAAACTCCACACACAAGAATACACACTTGTGGCTGGATGTAAATCCACCCATATGAAGACATGCACATTCTGCTTCAACATTTGCTGTTGGCTCACCATCAAATATTGTGTTTAACACACTTTTATTCACAGGGTGTGTTTGCGGTGTATGAGACCTTGTCCTTCAGTGTGTTAATGGCCACCCTGAATCGCCGCTCATCACTCAGGCACACACACACTCTCACACACACATACTTGTTGACACAGAATAGGTGTGTAGGAGTGCGTGGCTTTTCTGTCTAAATCCTTGGTGATAGATGTTAAGTGTGTACGTATGTGTGTGTGTGTGCACTGTAGGTGGCTGTCTCCCTGACCTCTAGTTGATGGCAGTGTGAGTTTTAATAGCGCATTGAGGCCTAATTATAGTTCTCTGGTCACACAGCCCCACTGCTTTATGGCAGTGTGTGCTGCTGTGTATTTTGTGTGTCGGGGCTTAGTATGTCCTACACCAGGCCTTTCCTAATAAACACATAGTCTTGAACACATTTATACTTACAGCCAGGTGTCTGTGTATATGAGTGTATATACACAGAGGTGTTAATGGAGATATCAGATTCAGGCAGAGGGAGTAACGCACCTCACAGCACAACACAACATCATGGCTGAAATTAAACAAAAGCCACAAAAGTCCTCCAGGATCTTTGGTGCTTGTGTTATTAAAATTTTTTTGTTTGTTTGTTTGTTTTTTTTATTGAGGGATGTAGATGAAGCAGCCAAAAAAGCAGCCTGTATTCTTTACACAAATTAGTTTGTTTGCTGTGAAATCTGACCTTGTCTAAAGGCCAAAGTTTTTCGAAAGGTGGAGCTAAAAGTCCCAGAGAGTGACTGGACATGATGAGTTGTACAAATGTAGATAACGGTGTAGACTTTGAGATGGTTACTCTTCAGTGACATTCATGATGTTAGACTAGGTTGTTCGTTCAAATTGTGTCAGAGAAACATGGTGGAAAGCTTAGGAGACGCTTAAAAGTTGAAGCTCCGCTTGTTTTTACACCATCGACGTTGCTAATTGCTATATGGAATTAACCTCGCTCTGAAAGCCAAACTGGAAAATACCCAGCAAAACATACCTGAGTTCACAGTATAACATTGTATTTAATTACATTGGGGTTTTTTTGTGTTTTTGTTTGTTATCATCAGTTCAAAACATTTTTGCTTGTGAATAAATCTACTTTGCTGCCCCCCACTTTCTCCATCAGGTCATCATTCCCTCTGTATCCAGTCTATGGACGGGATGCTGATGTTCTTCGAGCAGGACAGCTACTCTTTTGGCAGGTTCCTCCCTGGTTTTCTGCTGCCTGGCCCACTGACCTACAACCCCAGAACAGACAGCTTCCTCACTGTATCCTCTGCACGAGAGCTGGAGAGCTACAAGTAGGTTTTTGTATAATTCATTTATTTAATAACTTTTTTCATCTTGTTTTACTTGCCTGAAGACTGTTGTGTTGTAATCCCACAAATATTTGCAAGCAAGATAGCTGGGATAAAGTTACAGTATCATACTTTCACAGCTTTCAGTGAAGTCCATCACGTAATAATTTCTACAACATACATCTCCAGATCCTCTCAAATGGCATCAGTAGTCTTGTCTTTCATTTCTGATTGTTGGTGGCATCAGAGGAGTCCATAGTCTATGGGAGAATCCCAGCTGAGGGATTTTTGCAACACAGCTTCGAGTCCATTTTCTTCATTGCATAGACTTTGTATGTATGCACTATGAGAGTAGTAATGTTGTATGCTGGAATGTATGAGACTGATTTCTAACAGCAAGATCCTTGATATAGGCCTATATATTAGATGCTAGAAAATACTGAAGTTTTATTCTAAGATGGAAATAAAAAAGAAGTTGCTATTAAAAAGGAATTCACATCTGTTTACAAGTAATGTTTAGGCTAGAACAGTATAAACTTTCTTAAGGTTATCTGATTCACAGTCTTCAGTATCAGCTGCTGATGGTTAACGAGCAGTGCTGACTAAATCCCCACCATCCGAAAACCATCTGCTCCCAGTGCAGATCTTGTCTGGATGGAGCGAAACACACACACAGGCGCACTTGCGCACACATGGTTTGATCGGAAAGTACCTCATTTTAATGTAAGCACATGTACACTTCACTCTGACTGCATACCATTTAGAAGTCTTACAGACTGTGTGGGTGTACGCTGTGCATGCGTGCAGTCTTCTCTTCCAGCTGTTTGTTATCTGGGTGCCCCCCACCAGTATCAAGACACTCTCCAGACTAGATATCACAGTGGAAACCCTGACGTCACCGTTCTCGCTGGACACACACACAAACCCAGCCCTGCAGTGTACAGACTGCAGTAAATCAGACAGAGCTCAGCAGACGTATACAAGCTTTCCATAAGTGACAGCACAGCATTACGAATGCAACAAGCTTATTTCCTTTACACTGTGCATTAAACACCTCTGACCAACGTAATGTCTCTGCTATAAATAGATCTTCACATTTACTGGAGACTTTCGAGTTTTAAATGCCAGAACAAGACTTTCATGTGTCACAATAAGCATGCAGTCAGAGCTGTTCAGTCAGTACAGATGAGCATCATTAGCTAAAGATATGAAGTATTACATAAATGATCAGTTGATTAGGATACCTACTAAAAAATATAGGTTAAAAAAAATGCTAGAAGTAAAAGTGTTTTGCTCCTTGGGATACAAGTCACCAACACATACGATTTATGATTCATACTTTGCTCTTCCTGTCCTCATATTCAAGCTTGCTGCGCATCCAGGAAGCCTAAGTTATCACTGTGTTTGTGTGTCTGTGTGTGTGTGTCACTAAATGTTTTCATAACAAAGATCACTCTGCTTGAAAATTAATTAAATTAATATAGCATTGAAAAAAAAAAGATTTTATACATTAAAATTTAGAGCAACATCAGTGATGACTTTAATAGAAATAATGCTTTATTTGTATGGGACTTTAGGAACTGTTAGAAGGTGCCTCACAGTTTGGATAAACATTTGAACACATACATTTGCCACATAAAGCACATAAAAACACACACCCAAGCATCTGCTCTTACATAAGCATCTCTTTCCATGTGGACTTTGGATTTGGTGATGAGCATAGAGCGGTTCCTGTTGCAGATGCACGATAAATGGTTTTCATATCACACAACAGCAGCAGGAAATGTATTAGCACTAAAACAGTGGATGCATTAATGATGCGGTTCAGGGAGAGCATTAACAAATCGCTTTTCGACTAAAATACTTTGTGATCAAGATCACTGGCATTGACGTAAGACCCTACCAATTAGCAAAATTGAATAAATAAATGGATAAAAAATGTTTATCTGTTTATTTATGCAGTCATTATGTATGGGTAAAATGCTTTTTTTATCCCAATTTTGATTTAGATGCTTTAGAAATGTTCTAATCTCTGCATTTGGTCAGAGTGATGGAAATATATATATATAGACACACACCATATCAGATGACGGGGTCAAAGCCTTGCTGACTGTTATACATTTAATATCATATGACTGGTCAAACAGTTCTGCTTGGCTCAGTTTATTTAGCTTGCTGGACCTTCTCCTGCCCTGATGAATGAGAGCTTGATTTGGTTACAGTGTATGTGTGTGTGTTGGCTTCAGCTTTCAGATTTTAGTTTGTGTTTATCCGTTACACTCAGAAAGCGTACATGCTTAGTGTGTATTTGTGTAGTTTGCGTGTATGTATTTGCTTATTTGATCTGTATGTTGAAGGTGAGTGTGTGTGTGTGTGCTCTTTTCTGAGAGATCCTCTTTCATATAAATGGGATGTTTGTTTCCTCAACCTCAGTGTCCTAAACTCTGCACGATGACTGATACTGCCTAAACACACACTCCTGTACACACAAAGTCCAACCCGCACACCATGTTCACTGGAAACAGTATTTCAATGACAAATAGAAAAAAGGTGTATGTGTATATCAGTGTCAGTGATATTTGTCTCCCTCCTTACATGCTGCTCATGCAGGTGAATAACCAGATTTCTTTGGTTCTTTCTCAAACACAAGGCTGTCTGTGATTTTGTTTTTCTTCTTTTTTGGCCCTCTTTCATATTATACACACACACCCACACACACACGTGCGCATGCATGTCCAGTTTTAATTCATTCATTTGACCTCTTATCCCATGATTAGTAAAACATCTAAGTGAAGGATGGAATAATTATGAAATATCAAAACAGAGTGAAAGAATATACTTATTTTATAGTGTTGTTTTAGTATTATTAGGCTGAATTTAATCCCTTCACTCATGCAGGAGCTGGTCTGTCGATCCATTGAGTGTTGCCTTAAAAGCTTAAAACCCCTGACATGTTTAATATATTTTTTAGTCCATTTTCTTTCCCAGGAAATGGTCATGGCGTGATGAAAAGGTTTCTTTACTGGCAGTCATCCATAAAGCTCATTAGTCTGCTCGCCGTTTCTCACAGAGGGCTAAGCGGGTAGCGCTACTGTACGGATGAGTTCAAAACTATAAATCTTGCATTGTATTGCAAAAATCAAAGGTTAGAACACTTCATTTACTATTTTATACAAAATGTTACGAGGAATTAGCATCACTCTTTGAGTCACATGTGGTAATCAGGTTTATCCAGGTATAAAACGAAAATGTTGTTAGAGGAGTGGAATAGGGAGAGATGTGACTGTTCTCTGCAGTGAGTAATACATGAAATAAGTAAAATTCAACAAAAAGAAGGCAGTCACAGTCTTTTTATGGAAGCCATACTGAGCTGCATGCGAAGTTACAGAGCTTGAAATTTGATTTATTTTTTATTTAAATTCTTGTCTGGGTTAGAAATTACAAATAGAAATTCGTAATTCAAGTGACCAAAAGGCCTACGGTGTATATACTAAAGCTTTGCCGCAGTTTCATACTAGGTTACATTACATACTAACCCTAAGCGCATTTTTGAGAATGAAGCTTAGACACTGAAAGCATAACAAAACTAAGTATGCCCCGAAGTCAAAACTCTGTGAGAATGTAACTTCAGCATGCTTACATTATATGTTAGTGTTTAGCTGGACATTTTTTCCCTGTCTGCTGTTTAAATGCTAGCGTGATAAGGTCAGTTAATTAGAAGATACACAAAGTACAAATGAGACTATAGTCAATGCAATTTGTAAATTAAAGTAAGTAAATAAAATTTTATTTATATATCCCAAAATCAGATTCAATGAGCTTCATGGGCATAAAAACATACTAATAAAAATCAGTTATTTAAATTATTAGCATTACAATTTTAACCTGGTAGCAGCTCCATGTGTGGCTAATATACATAATGAATATGGTGTACTGAAAGTGCTGTTGCTTTGCACAAATATTTGAGGACTCAATAAAAAAACGACGCTGAGATGAAGTATTACTAGTACCGTTAAAGTAGCAGCCATGTTGGATTGTGCTCCTTCCAATAAAGGTCAATTTCAGGGTTGCTTGCTTTGATTAACAACAGCTTTGTGTCGAAACATGCAAAACAGAGTGAGAAGGTTGGTGGATAAATGAGCAGTTATTTAGTGTTTGGTCTGTGGTGTGCAATTGGGGTCAGTCAGGTTTGGAGCTCTGTTCATCCAGGTGTTTGGGAAGAAGGATAGATTCCCGCTAAGCTGCTTTGACTGCCAACTTCTTACTGGAAAAAGCCTAACATGCAGATGCCAAAATCAACTGACCACCGATCAGTCTGACCACTTTATCCTTAGCCAGTGGCCTGTGGCTCACTGATTAAAACTGATAGATCACGGTTCGAGGGAACGGCAGGTCTGTGATGTGTTGACTGACCACAGAGAAGCTGTAAAAGAGAAGGTGACTATAAAATGCTTGCAGGGTTTGTTTATTCTGAAGATGAATTGTGTGCTGTTGTTGTGGTTTTGCACTAATGGTTGAGAAACTGTTTAGTTTGGCTTTTCAGAATAGCTGGGGAATATCTAATGGAAGTACTTTATGGACAATGGAAAGTGTCCTAGAGCAACACTGTCAGTTTTTTCACAAGTCAAATTTCTCCTACTGTGTGTTTAAAAAAAAATAATAAAGTGAGACGACGTACACAGAAAAAGTAGCTGTCTGTGTCTTTCTTACTGTCAGGTATGAGACTCTCGCTGTGGCTACAGAAGCAGAAAGTCGACAGGATCCCAACTTACCCCTTAAGACTGGAGGCAAGAGGCTGACGGTGAGCACTAACACACACATATTTTATTTTGTATTTTTTCTTTGACATGATTGCTTGTTTATCTGTGTTGTGATTAGTGTTTAAAGACTGTGGGTTGAGTGATATCTGAATCTCGCTAGTTCTTGGGGATCCCCTCATTTTCAGTCAAATGTGAATAATAGAATCCAAATGTCAGAGCACTTATGAATGTACTGTTCTTGCTATTCGATTTTTTTCTCCACCAGCACCAAAGGTCGCCACTATTGCCTTGAATTTGAACATTAAAATCTTTATTTGCAGAGCTTAAAGTTTTGCTGATACCCATTTCTATGGTAAATGGAAATTAAGTATCTAATAAAAAGGCACTGCACAACATTTTATCAAGCGTGTTCAGACAACACACATGTCAGGCTGACAATCAGACATACAATTTTTATTTTTCTCTGTGTAATAAATGACATTGTTCTGTGTCTTTGTGTGTTCCCATAGCCTGACTGGGTATTTGTCCTGGGAGAGCAGGCCCTGGATCTCTGTGTGCCCTCTTTCTCCCATGCTTCTTCCCACATCTTCATCCTGGGTGAGAGGAACATCTACTGTCTCCGTGACAATGGGCAGATCCACTTCATGAAGAAGCTGGAGTTCAACCCCAGCTGCTTCCTGCCATATGCCTCAGGTAACCCAGGACACCAGACAAAAGTTCACACACTATAAAGGGATATTTCTCCTTCACAGTCCTTATTGTAGTCTTTTTTATTATTCTTATTCGTACTAGGAATAACAATATTCCTTGTAGATTTTTGTCAGGATTTCTGCTGCAGCACTTATTTAGGCTGAATGTGTAATAATAATGATTTAACAAACATGTTAGACACAGAGAATTGAGAATAGGATGGAAAGTGATGGCTGCTGAGTTTCAAAAAAGCAAAGCAAACACCAGCCATGTTTCTCTGGACAAATCATAATGCAGGAACAAAACGATTTGTTTCCAGGAGAAGGTCTAAATTGTATATTTTTCTTCAAAGGTAGTGATTAGTTTTAGTTTTATAGAAAAAACATCGACCTGATGTCAGCATCACATGTAACAAAGATGTAGCAAAGGTTCACATGGCAAGCTAAGGGATAAGGCTTTTCTTTTCCCTTAGATTTCATATTTTGCCAAAGCAGCAGAGGCAAAGTTCAGATGTGTTCAGCCTGGAGTGAGGTGAAACACAGAATCACAACATTCACTATGCTTCAGTGCACCTGCCATAAGCAAACTTCCAAAACACTAACTGGATAAAATACTAAAAAACAAAGCAACTGGAATGGCATACTGCCATGTGAATGGCTCTACAGGAAGCTGCTTTTGGCAGAATGTGATGGAATAAACTGAATAGCTCTGCTACATAAATAAAACTGACTGCTGAACAATAGAGTTTATAGACATGTGCCAAAAGATGAATGAATAGCACATTAAATACAGAATCATACAGGTAATAAACTGTATTTTTGTCCAAAAATACTTTTTGTGTCTAGTGTATTTTTCTTTCTTTCTTTCTTTCTTTCTTTCTTTCTTTCTTTCTTTCTTTCTTTCTTTCTTTCTTTCTTTTTAGTCTTTCAGGGAAACTGAAGAGATAACTGCTCCTTTGTGAGTTGGGCTAAACCTCCATTCACCTTCAAGTTTACTCTTAATAAACAGCTGAATAGTTGCTAAATAACCAGCACATATGATTTTTTTTTCTTTTCTTTTTTTTTTTTTTATTTAAAAAAGTTTAAAACTGCTCTCTGCTCTGTTGTGCAAGTACATTCAAGTGCTGGTTTGGAATCTAAATAATGAAACTTGCTATAAGGATCAATGAAGCCAAGGAAAGCTTCAATCAATAACTGAATAGTCCTCAGTTCAAGTGATTAGATTTTTTTCTCCACATTGCTCATCAGTCAGAACCATTTTCGAACACATTTAGCTAAATGTAGCATCTCAGTGATTAAGATGTGCATGCACTGAATCGCTTGGCATAACTGTTCCCATGTCCAACCTACAGCAACGATAAAACATAGCAGGAAATAACAAGCTTCAATAGTACCTTTTGTTGTCAACAAGAAGTAATTTAAAGATATTTAGGTACGGCTCTGGAGGATCCGTGATCACAGGGATTCATTCTGTCATAATGAGTATGCATCATATTGAAATCATAGGCATTACTGTAGGTACACCCATGGGTGTGTGTGTGTGTGTGTGTGTGTGTGTGTGTGTGTGTGTTTGTGTGTGTGTGTGTGTGTGTGTTTGTTAGACAGTAATGGGTTCCAGCTTTGAACACCTCTCCCTGACTTCACCTCTGATGGGGAGAAAATAGAAAGAGAAAGAGGTGTATAGTGTGGTGATTATTAGCTGCATTTGAAAGGGCGTCACATCTGAGGCAAGAGGCTACTGCTTGTCATGCACACAATGGACAGGATATGCTGTGGGTGGATGATAATTAGTTCTGTGTGTTAGCCTGGCTACAGATGTTGAATTGGTCTTAGAGAAGGAGGCGATGGAGGCCGACTCTGCTGTCATTTTTACTGAAAGCTTGCACCTGACTAAATGAATCGATTTTCTCCCCACACACACGTACTCACAAAGTTCCATTATTCAATAATTAGCAATTAGCAGCACAATTGTATCAAATTGCAGCCTGATTGTGGTCATTTAGAATGGGTAATATGAGAACATACACAAAAAAAGGTGTGCATACACACATCCTCACACACAGATGGTGAATTTATGAGTTTTAGTTCCATGCACAGTGGGAAAAGCCTATGATCTGCATGGTCACGCATCCATTATTTGGGTTGATGTTGTGGTTGCCTAAGAAACCAGTATGACTCAGAAACCCTTTGATTCAAGTGCATAAAATCGATCTGTATCCAGAAACCATTTTCATGGCTTTGTTTCTGTTTTAAACCATAAGTTTCTGATAAAACTTGTTAATTGGATAAGAGTGCTTCCAACAGCACTTCAGTAAAGTATTGCTCTCCTTGTTTCTGTCCCATTAAGTTGCACTGGCAGCTGGGGACAGCTGTTTTTATATTAAAATTGTTAAGAAGAAAAATGGTATGCTTTACCTGTGTGGTTATCGATTGCTGCTTAATTGTCACGATCAACCATAAGCAACACTAATTATATTAATGTAGTTAGCAGTACATGTATAACCTCCTGAAAATGGAGTCAAAACAATGTCAAAAGTGCTTCCGCCCACTTTAATTTATGTATTCATGTACTATAGACCCATTTTTTTTAAGGGTATTACGTTTGATATAAAATACTCTGACTCTATGGAGGAAGGATCCAGAATGGAGGCTTCGTGTACTGACTGCAAAAAGTGGCCATGATATCTGTTTTCAATTTTAGAATTAAAATATCTCAGCTTTCAAAGTTCCCTCCAATGTCTACTCTGAATATAATTTAGATTATTTAAATTACTCTTGGAAATTGTCTATAAACTCAATCCCCAATGTGTCATTTCAACAAAAGCAACTTTTATTGGGACGTGATTGCTGTCAACACTCAAAACCACATAAAAATTCCCACATGACTGAGGGATGATGACAATTCCCAGGCGCAAAACTGCTGTTGCACTCTTCACTCTCAAAAACAAACAAAGTCCACTCTAGAGTTTATTTTTAACAGTGTGATATTTAGTGACAGTCTAACTGCTGGAGCTGCCAGCCAACAATCAGCAAGGGCTTCTTTTATTATGCAGGGCCATTCAATGGATTTCTATAGTATCTTCATAGTCGAGAAATTGGAGTAGACGAGAATAGACAACAGTGCTCTCCTGAGCATTTCCTATTGCTTTCCTTCTGGCACTCATCTTCACAGCTGCCTCTGCTCGACCAGTTCCCTCAACCGCCCAGTCTACCTCTTATATGCTGTTTGTATCTTATTTTGTCATTTAACTTTATTGGTTTCATTTCTTATCTGAAACCTTACAATCAAAGACCAGCTCCTGCATGATTTTGAATAATTCCTACTTCTAGGAACATGATATTCTAGGATCATGATAACATGATAGAGAGGTGACAGATTGATTCAGATAGGATCACGATATGACACCTATGATGCGGAGGCCAGAATTGATGTGGGGAGAGATGAGGAAAAAGAGAAAGAAAAGAATGGGATGTGGAGATATCAGTGGGCCTGAAGGGTAAAAACAGCTTAGAAAGGAAGGAGAACGAAGAACACGGGTTGGAAATTTTTATAATACGGTTGTAATTATAAGGCTGATGTGGAGACATAAGGTGTGTATTTTGCTTTAATGTGGCACCAACACACTCTGTCATTTCGACCCCTGCACTGTGCCACCCTGCTGACCGCTGTTACTATATTATAACTTACGTATTCCACTGTGTGAGTATGTGTACGAGTGTGTGTGTGTGAGTGTAAGTGAGGTGTGTTTGTTTTGCGTGTGGCCGTCACCTCAGATCTCTCCTGGTGGTAACTGCGCCATTGGTGGGATTGGCTGGATATGTGTGTATGCGTGTGTATGTGTGTGTGTGTGTGTGTGTGAGTGAAACATAAGTAGTCAAATGTAAGTAGTATTTATACTGAAGGTTTCAAGCCATGTGTCATGAGAGAAAGTGTATGTGGAACTTCAGTTGTATATACACCTATAAAAGGTGACCTTGTCTCAAAATGAAAAATCGAGATGATAAAATTTCTATATACAAACCATACGTGAAAAGTGATTTTCTTTACTGTGGTAACTGGGAAAGGTCACCCACCAGAGGAATTTATTTCTATGCTGTATGATAAAATTTGTGAATTGAAATTTCAGAATCTGACACAAAACCAGCAAATTAGTTTGGCTTTTCCGTAGCCTCTATTTTAGGTGATGGAGTCTGAACTTCTGAAAGCCAGTTTAATTTAATTTTTTTTTAAAAATAGAATGCCATGATATTTAAGGTCTGTTGTTTCTAATCTTCTTTTTGTGGTCATGTTTAGTGACAGATGGCACTACAAACCTGTTGCTGGGTAATCACACCAACATGCTGCTGGTTTACCAGGATGTGACCTTGAAGTGGGCATCCCAGCTCTCCTTTATCCCCGTGGCTGTGCGTGTTGCCAACTTTTTGTGAGTATAACCTCCAGCTAATAAAGGAATCTGATGTTATAATTTTCCTAGTTTAAAGGCAACCATTTGAGGAATATAAAGATGAAGGATAGCTTAGGACAGCTTAGTGCATATTGTGTACACAACAGTGATTATACATGTAAACAAACACACACCTATAGTAGATATAATGTTGTGTTTATCAGCTTGTGAAATCCAGTGTGTAAACTACTCGACAATGTCTTCCAGCTGGCCAATCAGAGCGTAGTGGGGAGGGGCCAGCTATAGCCAATCCTTTGTCTTTTTCCAAACAACTCCAATCAAAACGCAATTTGATACAATTACAATGCAAAACACAAACACGGTTGAAAAATGATGTGGTTTTTGGTTGTGTGTGTGTCTGTGTGTTTTAGATGCAGGAGATAGTGTGTGTCTGGGTAGCTGTTTGGTTTTGTTTGAGGCTGTGTTGTTTTAAAGCATTTGATAATCATCGGGTGATTTAGTGTGTTGGTGGGACACCGTGCAGAGTGTGGGATAGGAACACACAAAACAAGACCAATACACACAAAAACAACACACGATCACTTCAGCAGCTCATTCTGGCTATCTCTATTTGATAGCAGTGCTCCAGGAGTTCTTGTGTTTTGGAGGCAGTATTGCATTTTATTGCCAACCTCAGATTAAATATTCTCACCATTTGGGATCCTTCAAATTTAACATGGACCAAATCTGAATCAGAACTGTGAAGACTCAGGACTTGATATATATTTATGTTAAAACTGATCTGAGAGGACCGTTATTGAATAGAATGTTAAGTCAATTCATAGAAATCAAATGCAGGCACCATCAGCAGTGTAACAGTTGTAACTTTGACACAAGCTACAATTGTTAAGATATCTCATGCATGTAAGTACTTGCTGTCACCTGCTTTGTGAAGCACTTTGTGTACCCCTGGTTTTAAACGTGCTATATAAATAAATTTGTATTGTATTGTATTGTATTGTACCTGTAATTATCATTTATGCAAATAGCCTCAAGAAGCATTTGTAGCACTCAAGAATTTTAAAAAAGGGGGGAAATGACCAGACAAAAGTTTACCTTCAGTTGCTCCGCTGATAGTCATTCAGTTATGTTCTCTCAATCACAAAATCATTCACCGCTCTCTCAGTCTCCGTCCATCTCGTTACATTGGCAGCAGTATGTTTGAAATCTGAAGCAGTAAGAGCTGAACCTGTTGCTCACTTTGATAAATATACTATGTGTTATTGTTGGTAGATAGTGCTCCATTAACCTCCGAGCACTGCTGAGCCTAACAACCTTTCTGGTGGAAATCCAGCTTTGTATTCTGCTCCCCTCAGGAAGCAGTTTTTCACTTCGCCTCAGTCCATTTTAAATGAGCTTTGGCTCCGAGAGAAGTCGGCATCGTTTCTGGAACATGTTCACACATGGCTTCTTCGGTCCATGATGAAGCTTTAACCTGCATGTGTGGATGACATGCTGAACAGGGTTCATACTCCTGAGCTCATTCCATGTCCATGCCTGTTTGTAATGCAGTGCAACCTGAAGGACTGAAGATCATGTGCATCCAATATTGATTTTCGATTATTGATTATTGTAGGGTCTTTGCCTCACAATATAAAGCACCTTGAGGTGTTGTTATGATTTGACTCTAATAGGAAAGATAGGGAAAACATAATTTCCTTAGGGATTATTAAAGCATTCTGACTCTGATAAAAGTTGAACTGAATTTAATTTATTATGTGCCTTTGTTTTTTCCTCAAAAATGTCTCCAGATTCTCTGAATCTTTTGATGATGCTATGTGCTGTAGATGATGAGATATTTAAAGTTTTTCCAATTTTATGTTGAAGAACAATATTCTGAAATAGTTCAACAATTTCAGATTGGTGAACCTCCGCCTCTCTAAGATTCTCTTTTTATACACTCATGTTACTGACTGGTTGCCAGTTAAGCTAATTAGTTTCAAAATGTTCTGCTTGGTACTACTAACTTTTCCAGCCCTTTTTTGCCCCTGGCCCACTTTGCTATGACATGTTGCTACCATCACATTAAATAAAATATGGGTTTATGAGATTTGCGCTTCATTGCATTCCGTTTTTATTTACATTTTATACATTTTTTGGAACTAGTGTTGTACACTACGACAATAGTTTGAGAAATATTTTAAAACATTAAGACACTGGAACAAACAGTGTACACAGTGCCACATTTTTTCTTTTTTTTAAAGATTGAAATAAATTCTGGCAACATAGTTTTGTATTGTCACATATCTTGTTTGTATGTATTATCTAACACTGCTGGTAGATTATGTGGGTCCCTTTAGTTGATTTGTAAGCCACCATCTTTCTCTCAGTTGAACTTGGAGCTATTATTCAGCATGATGTATGTGTGTGTGTGTCTGTGTGTTTTAAATAAATGTGAGAGCCATCACTTTTATGAATGTGTTTCTGTAGCAGTTGGTCATGGCTCTATGAATGTAAATTTTTCTGTGTACGTGTGTGCCCGCGCGTGTGCGTGACAGAGTGTTTCCGCAGCAGTAAAGTGAAAGTTTTATGCCCCCTCAGACGCCCTCCTGTGCAGGTGTGGAGCCGGCTGCTGCTCTTGACCTGAACCCCCTCATGTGTGGGTCTGAGTGTATGTGTTATCGTCTCACTGGACTGGAACAGAAAACACACACATACACACACAACACATCTGCAACCAGTTAGCACACACACAGTTAAAACACATTATTGCATCACTCAGCATTTCTTCATGCTCTCCCTCGTTTCATCTGGTTCCATATTATAAATTAGTTCTGAACTTTACATTCAGTTTTTCTAAAAGGATTAAATAAGCATTTTGCTCACTTGTTTTAAAGCAGCAAACAACAAATTTTGAACTACAGTAGACCTTTTTGGCAGACGTTCTTGACTAATGACTAATAGCACACTGGGAAAAAGTTAACTTTCCTCTTCTCTGCTCTTCTCAGGGATGTGAAGGGAGTCGTGGTCAGTCTGAGTTCAGATGGTCATCTTCTGTGCTCTTACATGGGTACAGATCCCTCTTTCTTTTCAACTCCGAAGGTGGATGCCAGGGAGGCTGACTACGAGCAGGTGGAAGCTGAGATGAAGAAACTGCAGAAATTCATCCGAGAAGCCACCAGGACTCAGGGTAGGAGACTGCTGGAAGCATAATACAGATTTTCTAATTATCACAATACCAAAATATGCCCTTAAGAGGCAACTTTTGATAATTCTTGTCTGATTCTAGGTTTATTAAATCATATTGTCATTCTTAAGTGACTAGTTCTTTGAATCAATTGACTGTCTACATTCGCTTTAAAGTTGGTAAAATTTCCCACTGGAGTATCTGAGCAGCAAATATCTGATACTTTTAGTCTTTAAGGTGACCTTTTATGTTCATTCTTAGCTCCATATTTGAAATCCTGGACTCTGCTAGAGTGGCTTTGCTTGATTTACAGTTCAAAATGATTCACAGTTCTTTTTTTTATCTTAGACTAAGATCTGGTCAAGTCACTAAGAATAAAAAGAATATCCACATTGAATTTTACTGAAAATATCCACCTTAGTTTCACTTGATATTTGTCACCTGGTTGTCAACACCCCACCTGCAGTGCATCCATACCTCACCAGTTGGGTTTGCCCCACAGTTTGACAACCACTGGTTTAAGCTAACTGCCTTCTGAATGGGAAACAGAAGCCTTGGAAAGAGGTGGGAGGGGCTGCTGTGCTCATAGCCAGGTCTGTGTAAGAGAGTGAGAGAGTATGAGATGACCATAATTAAGAAATTACCTTTTTTGACATCTAACAGGTCCAGGAGGTTTAGAGCAGTCTGAGGCTTCTGGCTCTTGTACATACACTGACCTCATTATTTGAGACTGGCCATGTTTAATATGAGCATCAATGACTGTAACAGTGTGTGTGTGTATATAAAATAAATATAAGAAGGCCACACAAGGTTTAATTTAAACTGCTTTAAACTGCCTTTAACAACAAGTCAATGTGAATTTTATCTTTTGTCCTCTCTGTATTCTGGTTGATTTGTTTGCAAACTGACCAAGTACCATGCCATCTTTCAAAATGTGGTGAAGTGCTGTATTGACTAATAAACACATCGGTTTAGTGTTTTGAGATTAAACTGTTGGTATTTCAGACATTTTGCCCAAAACTGATAGTGAGGATGACCTGTGCATTACTACCACCGTTTCCTCCAGCATGGACAACCCATCGGTAAACAAACACAAAACACACATAAAAAAACAAACTCACATTCGCACATTTAGATGCATATGCAATAATAAACATAGAAAGTCATATTTCCCTTTAATATCTGTCCATAGCAAGCCCTGATCCACGATATCAACGGTCTGCCTGTCCCCTCAGTGACCGTACAGGTGAACCTTTAAAATCATTGTTTCTCCTCTCGGTTTGTGTGTCAGAATTTTATCTGCCCTTTACCAGTATCCTGTCTACATCTAACATCATCATTTTTCTCTTTCCAGGTGAAGGTGAAAGCCAGTAGTGTGGTGAAGTCATCTAAGCTGAGCATTGGTGTCCAGCCTCCTCTGGCAGTCACTCAGGAGCAGTTTGTCCTTGAGGCCATGGGTCAGTTAATTGTAGCTGTAGTCTTTATATGCGAGTTATGATTGGGCATCTGTCTATGTGTATGCCTGTAAAACCTTTTCTTCTTCCTTTTCCTATTGTTGGTTCCAATTATCTGATATTCTGATCTGTTTCTGGGATTTCTGCCTTTGTCCATGGAGACAGGGGCATTGACAAATAGACAGGTTTAGCTAGAGGTGGTAGAGTTGAAAATCCCAAGGTTTTCATTGGGAATGACCAAAATGTACAGATTAAGAATGATCATGTCAGAGGGGCAGTTCAGGTTGGGTTTTAAACGCTTGAAAAATGTGTGAAAGTAACCTTTTCTAATTTGTGTGAACTAGTTCCTTTAAATCATGATTGTCCTGATGGAAAATTAGTGAAACAGAATGCCAGCACTAAAGAAAAACCATATTGCAGAAAGGAATACATGTTTAATAGCAAATCTGACATATAACCTTTAGCGGTAATTAGTACCTTTTTCTTCTTGAGGAGACGTGTAGTATTGGCGAAATGCACAAAATTAATGGAGAAATGCCAAGGAAAGAATGTAAGGGTGTATCGTATAGGAATACAATGACTGCATTTTTATGGAAACTCTAAGCAGCTGGTTTGGTGTATGATCTTTCATCATCCAGTGTCATCAATCACTTTTTGTTCTTTTGCAGCCTCAGTCCATCTCTGAATCATTTGAGGGCACACCCACACACACACACACACACACACACACATTTTATCCATTCCTCCTCCTTTTACAGATGAATACGTTGGCCCCGACTGAGTGAGAGGTGTGGGTTTGTTTTCTCAGCTCTTATCAGTCAGTTTTACTCATATGTGTTCTGTAGTCTAGCTGCTGGCCACTGAGCCCAGACAGCGGTAACTTTGAAATGAATTACCCAGACACTGCACACACATAGCCTACTAACCCCAAACACTGATATCTTCTGTCGGCTCATTAAAAGAACATTATTCATCCTGTAATACACTGTTAGCCATCCATCCACTTTGAGCTGTCTGTATGTCCTCTGTTTTGTTCTGTTTGATTTTTTTTAACATGTACTCTGTGTGCATAATGTAAAGCAGTTGGAGGGAGTTTTTTTAAAATTTTTTTTTATCAGAACGTCCTTATAGTGCGATGAGAACATACTTTTAAAAAATGTGTGGGCCTGTTGGGAGTTAAACCTCTAACCCTGTTGGTGTCGGTGCTTTGCGCTGCCTGTTAGTCTACATATGGAGTGGGACTCTTAATCTTAGCAGCGTTCAGTCACGCCTACAGATTGCTAGCAGTTTGAACCAGTTGTTTCTTCTGTTGCATTTATGTATCTGTTTAATTTTCCTTTAGGAGGCTTAATTATAAGCTTCCCAAGACAATAAAAACAAGACAAGTGAGTAATAAGTTTCTTACTATTAGTAGGAGTCGGATCAGTAGGAGTTTGTGCAACTTTTTTTTTCTCAGGCTAGATGTTTCTTTATAAACCAACAACCACAAGAAAGGCCGGTCTTTCAACCTCGCTGTTCTTGTCACTCTCTTCTGTGGTACCGAGATCATATTTCTAAGTAGCTGCATATGATCATCTGTCCAGATTCTTGCTATTGTGGTTACACGTGGCTTTCCAAGCATCTAGATGTTATTTGTCTTCATGCCACCCAGAGTCTTTTTGTGTTATGGCTCTTTTAGACTGTCCACCACAGTTTTAAAAATTTGTCACTTTTCAAAAACACAGAACATCAGAATATGTCTTCATGCTAAGACAGCTTAGGAAAAATCTTTTAAAATCTGCTATCAGACTCAAAATTGGACTCCATTCCACATACAAAAGTGCTGTCCATATTTTGCATTTAGCAATCTGCAACTGAGTGAAGAATAAAGTCAGGAGTGACAGAATTATAGCATGGACCCAGTAATTTCCTGTTGTAAATGAGGGTGCTAAAATGAACATTGTTGTCAGTGGAATCAAAGTCTAAGTCATTAAAATGATGAGAAGCATCTTCCTTGTTTAAAAAAAAAAAAAAAAAAGCACAGAAAAAAAAAGCCATGATTCATTGATATGACGCAGATGGCATGCAGATCAACACGGATGGTGTGTCTCTGAAGAATTCTTGTGTGTGAAAACAAACTTTTAGGAATGAATCCTCTAACTGACTTGTGTGCCAAATTTAACAACACCCAAAATGCAGCCTTGAATAAGCTGCTCCAAACAAAAAAGCAGCTTTATCATGGCACTTTTATCTCATTCCAGAAAGGTAACTGAGGTTATTGCCTCACTTTGTAGCTTGGTTAGTTGGCATTTTGCAGTTTAAAGTTTTGTACAAACAAAACACTGTCAAGTTGCCTTATGATTTACAGAACTGTCCCCGTGAGGGTGTAAATCTCACTAGAGATGTGGTCATATGTCAAATGACGCACAACAGGTTGTGCAAGTTATTGTGGATGGTGTTGGCTGTCATTTTTCGAATCCATGCACACAGGCACAGAAGCTGGTTTATTCCCAGAACATGGTTCTTTTTAACTTTAAGACTGGTCTCGGCTTTTGCCGAAACAGTCATCCATCACAGAGGAGTATTCCCGGAGTTTTTTGAGAAGGACCAGAATGGACTGTGAATTTATGATTTCAAGATGTGAACAGTATTCTCAGGCGGTTTGAACACCATCCATTTATTCTGAGCTCTGACTCAAAGTGACCACTGGTTTACCATGATTCATAAAGTGTCATGCAGAAATGTAATGCATTTTACCACAGGCATTCTTATCTCTACATATACTATACATGACCCGTCCAGCTGTTAATGAAACCATGATGCACTTTTTGAACAACAGTTTCTATTAAATTCTTGTGTCAGCTTTCATTAATATTGATCCCTTTTCATATGTCTCGTATTTCATATTATTTGCCATATTTTATGCTGCACATTTAATTCCACCCTTTTCTATTTTTCTATCAGTTTTAATCCAGACTTTCTCCATATGTATATTTTTTACCACTAATGCTACGGTGCTAGAAGTGTATATTACGTATGTCAGCAGTATCCTCATTTGGATATCTCCAATCATTAATACGTTTTTTTCACATTTTTTTACTGCTCCATCAGATGTGGTAGTACAGTTCCTTATGTTCTGCTCTAACTAATTCAAGATGCAGTTTGAGAAAATAACACGTATGTAAGATTCCAGGTGGACCACATTCGCTCAATTCTCACCAGCCACTTTTGTACACCTATTTTGCTGCTTGTTAACACAAACATTTAGTCGGCCAATCACAAGAGAGCAACTTAATATACTGAGGAATGTAGACCTGTTGAAGTTTAAACCAAGTATCAGAACTGGGAAGAAAGGTGGATTAAGGGGCTTTGGATGTAACACGGTTGCTGGTGACAGATGGGCTGGTCTCAGTATTTCACAGACTTCTTGAATTTTCCTGCGCAACCATCTCCAGGGTTTAAAGAGGATGTTCTACACAGATGAGAATGGCCAGTCATCTTCGGACCTGACAGGAAGGCAACACTACTTAAAAAAAAAAACTTTCAGTGCAACCGAGTCATCCTAAAGAGCATCTCTGAATGCACAACATGTTAAAGCAGATGGACTGCAGCAGCAGAAGACCACACCAGTTGCCTATTTTGTTAGGTAAGAACCGAAAACTGAGGCTACGGTTCACATAGGGTCACCAAAACTGAACATAAGAAGATTGGAAAAACATCGCGTAGTCCAAAGAGTTGCGGTTTCTGCTATGAACTTCAATGGTCGGGTCAGAATTTGGTGTAAGCAACATGGATCGATCCTGCCTTGTATCAATGGTTTTCTGGTGGTTTGTGCGACATTTTCTTGTCACCCTTTGGCACCTTGAACATTGTTTAAGTACCACAGCCTACCTGAGTATTGTTGCTGACCATGTCCATCCCTTTGTGAGGATTTAGTCATCTCATGATGCTTCAAGCAATGTGCCATATCACAAACTCAAATCATCTCAAAGTGGTTTCTTGAACATGGCAATGGAGTGCTGCCTGAGGGCCTAAAGATCACACCCCCATCCATAAATGGTTTTGGCCCTTCTCTTGGGGTGTCTGAATTTCTTTGGAATTTTACATTAAGAAATATAATTCTTAACTTGTTGAAATTGTTGCCCTTGCAGTCTTTCACAGACCGTTAAATTGTTTCATATGTTGTTTATATGTAGTTGCGTTACCATTTAACCTCACTATCAGTAAAATAAGTCATAATTAATAGTTTCTTTACCATAGAGGACTTTTCTTGTGTTAAAAACTCTTTTAGAAGTTCTGCATGTCGTGGTTCTGGGTCATTTGAGATAGAACTTTGAGTTTCTTGTTTTTGGTGTCATTTTGTATTATTTAGGTTCATTTAGTAGTCTTGAGTTTATTCTGTGTTTTGAGTTTCTTATGTTCCCAGTTTGGTTCCTTGCCTCTTAGGTTCCTCTTGTGTCTCTGTCCTGTGTCCTTCTTGTTTACCTTTTCTGTTCCCATGTTCCCCTCCATGTGTTCATCCCATGCCTCCCCTGTCTGTCATGTTAATCCATGTTTTACCAGCCTGTCATGTGTCCCCCTCTCACTCTCTTGTCCCCCCTCGCTTCCTCTCTTGTCCTCTCTCGTGTGTCCCTTCAGTCGTCTGCCTTTCCTCCACTCCTGTGTCAAACTCGTGTGTCAGTCTCACTGTTTCCTGTTTTATTGTGACAGTCTTGCGTTCCATGTTCAGTGTGTTTCAGTTTTGGTCCCCTTCTCTCGTTAGTTAGATCACATTCAGGTGTGTTCCCTCCTGTGGTTTGTTCCCTCGTTTGCCCTCTTGTGTATTTATGTCTGCGTCTCCCTCTGTCCTGTGTCGTGATCTCCCTCATGGCTCTGTGTTTCTCCGTGCATTCAGTTCCTTAGTTTCTCCTGGTTTAGTTTGTATTATTCCCTGTCCAGCACTGCTTGAATCAAATTTAAATTAACACACATTTTTAAAAATAACAGTTTTCAGTTTTTACATTTAGTACATTTTCTTCTTAGTATTTCGGATTAAATTTAATTTTAAATGATTTGCGAATGACTGCATTTCTGTTTTTAATTTTTAACTTCTTTGGAAACAAGGTTGTGCAATGATCCACATAATCAGTGGCTGACTTTTACAAGATGGTTTTTAGACCCTTTGATTGAAGCAGTCAACATATTGCTGCAATTGAATAACACACTGCAAGTATGCAAAGGTCACGAATGACTTCTTATTTAAAGCTTCCCATCTCATGTGAATAAACAAACTAAAAGCTTAAGAAAAAGTTGGTTGGATAAATACTTCCATGTCTGAACAGACAATAAAACGTGTGCCAAAAAAAAGAATCCAACAAAATCAAAAGTAACTTTATTGGACACGAAGCCAAAACAGGTTAAAACAAAAATCCAGGCTCGGATGGTTTGGTTGTTCTGGTTTTTTCTTCTTGGCAGCTGTTTTCAAGTTTTCACCGTTTATATGGAAGATCAGAGGCTATGACTCACTGCACTGTCACGTTTACACCACTAAAGAGATGCTTTGTTTACATGGGTTTAGGTAGCGGTCAGACGGGTCAGATTCAGAAGCCTGCAGTCAAGCACATAGGCACACATACTGTCACAGACCTCATTTCAGCACTCACACATGCATAACCATGGATGCATGCACGTGCCACACAGTGCACTGTTCAAATATAGACACACACACACACACACACACACACACAATCAAAGTATCTGTGTGTGTGTTTATGTCACGTTCTTTTGTTTTTCTGCACACAGAAATCTGGCGGCGGCTTTCAGTAGTCATTCAGCAGTTCTCTGCTGAGAAACATGAGAGCTGCTACATACACACAAACACATTGCATACAATCGTGTTTCCATAGCTGCAGAGGACATTACATGACTTACATTACGCTTCCTGGAGTCTTACCCTAACCCTAACCATCACCACTGCTTGCTTATGTACACACAGTGTATATATACACTTTATGTCATTCTTTTTTCCTTTCTTAACTCTCTTCTCTGCCTCTCGCTGGCCTGCTCTGGGCCAGCCTGGCGTGGATCAGCACTGCAAGAGCTGAACCACTTCTGCTGACCCTCAGTGGTCAGATTTGGCCCTAAGGCGAGTGCTTTACATCAGTTAAAGTCCTGAAAATAAGGAAAAATAGATTAATGGAAGCTTTGTGAGTTGTAATGAATACCAGGACATGACTTAAAGGAACTGGATCCCAGTCCCATAGCCAGAGTTTACTCTGTGATTTGTCCAGAAAATTGCACCCTGCTTTATGGATTGCAGGGGAAGTGGCTGCTGAGCTGTAGATGGAATAGCGCCTGGTGTAAACAGTGCACCATGTACACAGAAGTAAATCATATTGACTATCACCATTAAAAATACAATGCTGCAAAAAATTACTTCCATTACCCGGAAATTTTTTATTAATTTTACTGCTTTATTGTTGAGGTACAAACAGGCAGCTTTGAGTCAGGCTTCTGGCATTAATGCACTCAAGTTGGGTTTTTTTTTCTGTTTTTCTGTTTTTCTGTGCTTTAAATTGGTCTCCTGTTTTTAAAAGCATTTAGCAGCAGGAATAAAAATAGCTGTGGCAGTCAGAGCTTTGTTACTGAGATTAATAAATGCCATGTCATCTTCCCATGCCAGAAACAGAAAAAAATAACCACAGAGACATCAAGTTTGGATGAGACTGGTGCAGCAATAAAGGTTGCTGTAGCTGAATTTCAGAAATAACGGCTCTTAAATCATATTTGTAAATCTGCTGTCATGATACACATTAACCATTCCCATCAACTGCTGACAATCCCTTGTTAACGGGACAGATGTGTCACTTGGTTTTGATTTGTTGGGATAAAATAAAAGCAAAATGTACAGATGCCCTTAAAGGAAAAAAAAAAGTTTTCCTCCAGTGAGGATGTACTGACTTTACTGCAAAAATTAAGCCCATTTGAAGGAGCAAAGGTTTTCGTAATGATCATCATGTAACTACAAACTGAAATCCCCCTGATCTAAGATGAGCATATGTAGTTCCAGTCTATTTCATTTAGTGTTTTAGCGACTACATCTAGAACTTTAGAGAGCTTTATTTCTCAGTTACGTACAGTACAAATCTCCTGCTTCTCTTTTTCTCTCTTGTTCTTTTCGTGACTCATTTTGACCATTTTTGCATAAAAGAAACAAAGCCAGAGGGAAAAACAGATACAAATACTAGTGACGAAGGAGCAGGTGCTATAAGAAAATGTGGCTGCAATTTTGAGAAACACTAGCAACACTAAAAACAATAACAGTGTTAGGGACGACACCTCGCGTGTCTGCATTTCATCACTTTTCTTTTTGTGTCCTCCTTTATTATTTCCCTACAATGCAACATGCAAGGTTTGTCTTTGCTCAGATGTAAACATGCAAACATCGCATGCACGTTCACAAATTTTTGGCATACGGGATTCATCTCCGTGGAAACAGTATGTTTTTTTTTTCCTGCTACAGCTGTTGCGTATCTGTTTGTGTGCTAGCTGCTGCCCCATGTGTCTTTGATTCTCTAGCTCAGTTTGCGTCCACGCTTGTTTGCAAGAGTGTGTGTTCACTGTAAGTGCAAGTGTCAACACAAGTTTATTTCCAAACTTTTTTGCTGAGATTTGTCACACAGTGCTTTACTGCAAATAAAGAACGACCAGTGGTGATGCATGTGTGTGTGCGCGCGCACAAACAAACATGCATGAGGACCGGTTGTGCAAAGAGGAGGGGAGGTAGCGCCTTCTGACTTTTATTGTTATTCCAGTTTTTATTCGTCTCAGATGGCGACTCAATCCCCTGTTCACCACACACTGCCTCCTTTGTTCTCACTCTCGCCTTCCTACTCTCGCTCTCTCCCTTCTCTCTCTCCCTTTCCATCTTTTCCTTTCTTTCCTCCTCTCTTTCATTTGTCATTTTGCCCTTTAGTGACTTTAAATGCCTTCTTCCTCCTGTTATCCGGTTTACTTCCCCCTGTTTTCCGTAATACCTTTCATTATTGTTCATTGTCTTTTCTCTGTAGTCGACTGTATGCAATAATATGCAGATAATATTGTATTTTTTTATAATTTGACTCACTCTAAGGCTGTAGCTCGTTTCATTTTAAGGTCAATGTCAAATGGCAAAGGAGTGATGAGATGGCTTTTATCAGCTGGAACATGCAGTTAGCTGGACTGCAATTAGAGTGACAACTAAACATTTAGGTATGCATAATACATAACTTGTTATTGAAGCTGTGTGGAATAACAATAATATACACAAACATATTTGCAGTTAAGATAAATATATACAACTCTTATACAATCAAAAACTTTGGAGCTAGTCTTTCTGTTTGGAGAGAGTGTGTTTTTGTGTGGTTAGCATGGAACACAGTATTAATGTAGAGGAGTCCAACATTTTAATCTAACTTAGAAATTAAACACATACCAACTGTGTAGTTTTGTAGTTTGGCATTGATTGTGTGTATTTTATTTGAAATCATTAATTATCAATGTGTTTTAGTTGTTTTGATAGTCTAATGCAGTCTTTGTACACCCGCACACCTCCTTTTTCTGTAGCTGTTACTTTTACAACTGCTTACAGTTATTTCAGCTGCTGTTCTTTAAGGTTCAGTAGGGATGCATCCATAGATCCTCGCTTGTCTTTCTGAGGAATGGTTCTTGTGAAACTCACACGTGTTGACTTTTGCAAATTAGGAACAGTCAAATTACATTAAATTGATTTTTATCACCGTAAATGCTCATGTGCAGTTTACTGATTTACTGCACCTGAAAAAATAAAGTATAATATAATGCATTTGTATTTATATGCTATCATATTTTATTTTTTAATACCATTAAATGGATATTCACCATTGCCTATCTATTCTGTCTGATCCATCCTCTTGTCTAAGCAGTTCAAGTTGCTTGAGTCTGCCTGCTGATACAGAAACAAATAGACTCAAAAACCTGTTTGTCTCAGCTGCTGGTGGTCTTTTAAATTTCTCTGAATTTGTAATTTGGTGTTTTTTATCTTATATTTATTGCTGTTGTGTTTTTTCTGTTATCATTTATTTTTTATTGTTGTTTGATGATCTTTGCTTTACTGTACAGCAAATCACCCCTTGCAAGTAATCTTCTTGATCCTTTGCAGCACCACGGTGCTGCAGTGATTAGCACCGTTGCTATAGAGCAAAAAAGTTTAGGGTTTGAACCTGTTGGTCTGCTGGGCGACTACATGTTGTCCCTGTAATGTGCCTGAGTGGGTTTTCTCCTGGTACTCTGGCTTCCTGTCACAGTCCAAAGACATTAATTTGTAATTCTGAATTAGCAGTAGTAATGTTATGACCTTGAATAGTTATCTGTCTTTTTGTGTTTTCACTGTGATGAACTGGCAACCCAGTCAGGGTGGATCCCGCTTTTTGTCCTGTGCCAGGTGGGATAGGCTCTGGCCCATCTTTGAATCTAGTCATACAAATGATTAAAAAATGGATACATAAAGAGGTTTTCACTATATTTTTGTCTTCATCCATATTAGATCATTTGCACACATGTTGCAACAGAGTCATCCTCATTATCAAAGCCTATGTTATTGTGCTTTAATCTAAAGAAGCTAATTCTTCTATGAGTACAATTTTTGTATTTCTGAGTGGACATTAGGTTAAGTGGACAGACCCGACACAGTGATGTGACCTAATCCTGACCTGAATAGGTCAAAGGTCAATGTTTAACACCACACTGATGGTGTTTTCTGCTACAGAATGACATCAGTGACTCCACACTCATACTTGCACACAAGCCAGGTATCCCTCAGATTTGAATATCAGTATTTTGTTTTAATCAAAATGCAGTTATATATACATAACTTTTTCCCATCTGCTTGTGTGGCATAGAGCTCATCTCCACCCTCTTGACTTCTGACCTCTTGTTCTAAAGTCAGTGGTCAGTTTAACCTAATCTGTCAAGTGTTATAACCTGAACCCTGATAGCTACAGCGCTACAGCGCCCTTTGAACCTAGAATGAACTCACACATGTAAGCTCACATAATTAAAGCAAAGCAGAGATCAAGTCTTTCTTTTTTTTTTAATGAAAGAATGAGTGGGAGGAAGATGGGGGGATAATACACAGTGAAAAAGTGACAAAAAGAAAACAGTCAGTGAGGATGAAATAAGAGGTGAAGAAAGGTCCAGAAAGAAGCAGGTTAAAATGAGGGCAGAGCAGGAAAGGTGGTAAAGTGGGGGATTTTAGTCTGCTTTGTCAACTCGTTTTGTTGGCAACACTGATAATGGTTTAATGTGCCTGAGAACACTTGAACCAGTCTAAAGTCTCTGACTGGGTTGGTCTTTGGGGTCACACAGACACGTTACCTGATGCTCACAGGTTTGACGCCCACAACCTGTCCAGATGTGCCTGAATATATAATGACAAACTGAAGCGAGAAAAAGAAAACTGAGAGAAAGAAAGGAGAGGAAAAAAAGCAAAGAAGAGGGATTACTTTGTGTCTTTTTGGTCTTGTTTGTTGGTCTTAATGGGCCTGGGAACACTTAAAGCACTTAAACCAGTCTGACCAGTGTGACCTCCAGGGCACACGGGTTAAAAGCCTTCTGCTGACAGACAGAATGACAGGTAGGGAGGGGCCAAGGGAAGTGAAAAGAAAGCTAGAGAGAACGGTAAAACACTGAGGTGGAGGAAAGAGTCGTAGCAACAAGGATGTGAAAGACAGAAATAAGGGGAGAGAATAAAAGTAAAGCTAGAGGAGACTTTGTTAGATCCTGATGGCAGCACTGTTTTATCTGCAATCTTTATTTAATGGTCAATCACATTGTCTTTAAAATCCTCAGCACGGTCATTGTTTCTTCCAGACAAATTACTTGTAATTCTCCTTATTGTAGGTTGAACACAAGACTCTATGTGTGTACACTCACATGCCTGCCAGTTGTGAACGTGTGATCCTGTCTGCACAAATTTGGGCACCAATTGCATAGTCCAGCGAAAAGTTTAACAGTCACTCAGCCGTGGAGTCCACATCTATCTGTACCTCCGTCTGTTCCTAGCCAAACTTTTGCTCAACTATCTTGCCCAGTTTAGTCTGAAATGTACATTTTACAGTGCTGGCGTTTATGCAAATTAATATGTTGCTACAAACTTTTTATTTACTCAACACATCACTTGATCATCAGAAAAAAAACCCATAAAGTGAAGTCCTGCTTCCAGTTTCAGGTCACAACTCTAATAACACAACAGAAAAGAATAGTTCAACATTTTCAAGTGTTATGTGTGTGAAAATGTGTGATAAGTTCTTCAACTTCCAGCCCATGAAAACCACACATTCTTAGGTTTTTGATTCTGTGTTCAAGTTTTATATTTAATATACAGGCATGAGTGGTACCAGCTGTCCAATCTCTTACTCAGCTCAATAAGCCTATTCTGCACAATGTAGCCTTCAAGGGATCTTTGTCTTACTGGTGATTTTTAGTTTTTACACTTATCGTTAGTGTCACCACTGATATTAAAAATCCCCAAATTGGCTGGGGTCTAGCTGTTACACAGAAAAGATGAAAAGGTTGAACAGAAGATCGATCTCTCAGAAGAGGCTGAGATGGGAGGAGAGAGGGGGGAAAAGGAGATGGATGCTTGGTGGGAGAAGTGAGGAGAGCAGTGTGGGAGAAGGATGAGATCAGCTGAGAGAGGAGGTCATGCTGTCAGTACATCTGAAGAGTGCGGAGAAAGTCTCTCTCTCTGCTTTTTATCGTTTATCTTCTCTTCTGTCAGTCGTCGTCGTCTCGCCTTTCATCTCCTCTCATCCATCTTGCTCCCTCCTGCTCTGTCTGTCCTCAGCTGGAGCGGTCTCGTTTCGCTTACGGCTGCGTGTGCGCACACCTGCTAAACGTGGTCAATGAGAGTTTATACAGTTCTGAGTAAAATTTTGAAAGACACAGTGACATAGTCTCAAACTTTTGGCACATCGTCTCCTCGCTGTCATTCATTACGCGCAGAATGCCTGTAAGTTGCGCTTCCATTAGGACACATACACACATACTTGGGATTCAGTCACCTGTAACAGAGTGAGCTCAGAAACATCACGGCCCATTACACCACCTCGCCGCCCTGTGTGTGCATATATATGTGTGTGTGTGTGCTGCTGCATGGAGCCATTAGCTGTAATGTATCCTTTCCTCTCCGTCTATATTTGATCCCTGCTTTTTCTCTCCAGCTTATTTGCGCTCTCTGCCTTTGTTTTTTTTTCTTTATCTTGCTCTCTCTGGATTTAGGGTATTCAAAAGGAAGCTACAAGTCATCACCTCTGCCTCATGCTGACTATAATTATTTTGTGTTATGTGTATGTATGTGCACACAGTTTTAAAAAAATCTGGTTAATATTCTAAGTCACCTTCCACGGTGAGGTTCAAATTGTGTGTGTGTGTGTGTGTGTGTGTGTGTGTGTGTGTGTGTGTGTGTATACACATTAAAGGGTCTGGTTTGTATTAACCGTACTGCGTCCTGTTCTGTACGTATCTTGAAAAAGCTGACACTTACACTTTGTGTGTGCGTTTCATTGACTACCCCGTTTCCTCATTCATCATTCAATGTCTTTCTTTTAAAGAGTGCTGGAATAAAATCGGTACTTCTGTTCCAAAAGTAAGAAAGTTTTACTCAAAATTACATTGACATTTGTAATAACACAAATTAGCTGAAGGGAAACTCCAGTGAGTTATTATGGCACTTTCATAGCAAATTGCGTGAGACTCGAAATTGAAGCAGAAAGGTCAAGATATTTAAACTTTTTGTCCACGGTGTGGATCAAGCTACAGTGCATCCAGTATTTACTTCTAAAGCGCCTTTTCATTAGATTACATTCAAAATGCACATCCTTGCTAAGGAATAATATTATCGCTCAAGAGGGAATCAAAGTAACAAAGATAATATTATTAGGATTATTGTTTAAACCTTTTTAGATGTACAGAGGATTGTGGACTATTCTCACAGGTAGTGTAATACTTCTGTGATTAAAGGGAATAAATGCATAAATAGTATAAGAGAGGGACAACAGGACACCATGTGTTAATAGCGACGTGTTTGTGCTTTGCTTTCAGGTGTTGGTTCATCCAAAGTCGTGGTGTTTTCAGCATTTCTCAATGGGCACTACCCCCCTGCTGACCTCACCGGAGACATCACTGTGTCCTACAGCTCGCCGACAGGTAAACAAACCAAAACCAAACCCTGTGACACATTTTCTGAATGGACATGTTTAATTTAACCTAAAACTAACAATTTCGCAGAATACAACACAATTATCCTAATTATTATCTTTTGTTGAATTAATTTTTTGTTTAATTTATTACCAAGTAGTAATGATCAGGCTTTGCTGTGCTAATATTTAACTTGCATGCATAATCCTCCAAACGCATGCAAGAGCTGATAGTCCTGCTACCTTCCAATCAGCTCGAAATCTTCCTGAAGGACGTAGTCACAGTTGATAGAGCAGTATTACAGATGGGTCCAAGTGGTCACAAGAAGACAAGAGTAATCCACAACTTGTAACAATAAATGTCGTTTATTTTTAACCTGCTTTGACATATTATCCTGGTAAATAAAGTCCACTTCATCAGTGTTTTCAATCTTTTACAAATCCCTGATTGGTCGGGCTCTATCATAGAGCCTTGTTCTCTGTCTGATGACAAAATGTACTTTCTCATACCCAAGTGAACCCTTACAAGCTCACAGAGGCAGAAGTTAACAGAAATAACGGACTTGGACAACGACTTAACACTAGCTAACAAAGAGCAGCATAAATTTGCAAACAGAGTGAAAAGCCAAGCGCAATGTTATTCCCACTTGGCTTTTCACTCTGCTTTCCTGCGATGGAGTTAAATCTATCAGTCTGTTCCAGCATTACCGTTAGAAGGATTCTGGTCTATAACATCACTTCCAGTGTTGTGTGACAGTGTTGAACACCAGCTGCTAACAGTGTGCTGACTTGAGGTAATGACATCTGGGCACTTTCCAGACAAGCCCAGTTCATCCCCCTGCTGCCTCCAGGCATCTGTTTCTGGGCCCTGCAATATTTTTGGAAGATATTACTTTCCCCCTTGCAAACCAACAAAACCACTCTTTATTTCAAATGTCACGGACCTCCTAGAAAAAAAAAAAAAAGATTTATTTGAGTATTTGTTCAGAAATCAGGTCATGAAAAAAACCCTGTTTTCTTGCTATTGTTTCCCTTGGATTGCATTTGCCTTGGCAGGCCTCTGTAGGTGGAACAGTCTCTCCGCCCCAGAAGCACATTTAACGTGAAATGTCTGGAAATATTGGGAAGTGTTTCTTTTTTGTTAAACTTTATTGTGATGCTAAAAATAGCTGAAAATACAGAGTCTGGAGTAGTTCAGTGGCTCTTAGTAGCCAAGCAGCTTGGGGAGAATATGTTGGGAGCTGATCTTGGGTTTGGAAAGAGAGCCAGTGGACTGTAAGTAGAATTAGAAAAAGTTTACTGCAGGTTGGAGGATGAAGGCAGATGAATAACAGGATGGGGACCATGAATGAGGTACACACAAGTTACATTTAAATGGAGCGGAGAAAGAGAAACAGGGAAGGTAAACATTGTTGAGAGAAAGGATGGGAAGGAGGAGGACGACAAAAGCAGAGGAAAATGGGAACTACAGAAGCCCTAGGTATAAACTAAAAGAAGGCAATCTTTGTTAGAATGAGAAAGGAAAAGCAGGGAAGTGAATTAAGCTTATTCTCACTGCATGGTCAAAACTATGAGGACACTTGTGCATTACAACCACTGTCTGCCAAATATTAAAACCTGGCTGCAGGACTTGTTCCCATTCATATACAAGAGCATTAGTCCAACAAGTGTTGGACTCAAATCAGGGATCATTAAGATTTCCTGGGAATGGAACGAAGAAGCTTTACCTAAAATCTTGAAAAACTTCCCCTTTGGCCATGTAATGTAAATTAGAGTTGGCAGTGTTGAGGGGAATGTGGACCTCAAACTGATCTGGGTAGTAGATTAGTAGACAGCACTGCCATTACTGAATCAGAATATTTCTCAACAAGATTCCAGGAGTTATTTAAAACAAATTCACTCATTCAGTTTTGATATATGACCAGGTGCGATTTAATCTGTGAGTCACAAGAACTACTTAAGATTTTTAGTAAATGACTACATTTATCACAGCTTGTACTTTCTTCGTGAGTAAAACTTTATTTTTGCTGGAGCTGTGACGACAATGCAGGTGGATGCATTTATATGAAAATGATTCACAAGTACACACAGCAGTCATGCCACATTCAGGCCTACTTCGGCTCTGCCCCGTTAAAAAAACTCTGTCTCGTTGATCAGAAAGGTGGGCAAATCAGTGCAGCGCTGCCGAATAAAAAAGTCGCTTCAGTGTAGTGACCTGCAGACAAGTGTAACACTGGTCACATACCTGCAAATAAAAATAAAACAGATGTCCTGACAGGTTTGATTAAAAACATTCAACGTGAGACACTGCTGTTTGTGTCTTTGTCAGTGTATCTTTTAACAATGACCAGTCCATTCCTTGTAACTCCATGGCTGTGTGTTAATCTCCAGCGGTGCCTCATCCTATCTCATCCTCTCTCATCCTCTAAACGCTGTCCTGGCTTGGGAGGAATGCATCACTTTGTTTCTGTTGCTTTCCTTCTTTCCGCATTCCCACCCGGGGGTGATGATTATGCCTTCACACCACCCACTTATATAACACCATCCCACCCTGGGGCTACTGTGTCCTTCTTAAAGCCCAACAAAGGCTCTGACATTTAAGAAGACTGCTGACTTCTTAAGCCCTTCAAAGGAGGCTTGACGGTGTCAGGAGTTGTTACAATCTAGAAAGAATTTCATTAGTGGCCCTCTTTGATTTTCTTAATACTTTGAGAGAGAGCTCTGCACAAACACACTTGAGAAGGATCAGGTGGTCAAGTTGGCGTTTACAGTACACTGTTAGCTCGTACACAATGGCCATTTTCATCTGAACAGGCAAAGATACATTGTGACTGTGCGGATACTTTCCATAAAACCCAGCCAGCCATGATTCACTGGTTGCTAGGCCAATTCGTGTGGAAACCTAGGAAGCTAGTTGGCAGCCTTTATTGTTTTCTTCTGTTTTACTGAACTTGCCAGAATGACCAGCATCTCCATATGTTGATGTCTCCAGGACAATGCAGTATTTTTGTTGGGTCACTCCTCTTTTGACTACCAGGCCTGAAATCCATTTGTAAGGAACTTTTGTTAAGCCAGCTGATGCTGATGTTGGTTGCTACCTCTGCCAAGCGGATCATGTTCTAAACTCTCTTTGTTAGCATGCTCCATATTACAACAGCTTAGTAACAGATTTGAAGGAATGCAAGGCCACAGGCCAGGAAACAAGTAATGTAGTTTTTTCCTTTTTTTTTTACAGGATAACTTGAGATTTAAAAAAAAAAAGCAAATTAATATTTTCTCATGAGCTGCAAGATCATGTGATATGTACAGAACCATATTTGTCTGTTGTTTATATTTTTATTAGTATTTTAATGCATACAGCATATCCTAATAACCCTTAATTTAACTTTTTATTAACACTATACAAAAACAGGTTTTCAGGGTTAAGCTTCCTAGGAGATTTCTACTCTGTATTTCTGTTCCACTAAGGCGGTATTTGGAGGAATTGAAAAACTTGATAGAGCTGGATTTAGTTTATCTGAAAGGACCTTAGATGGCAGAGTTTTTCCTGGCTCAAAATATGCCTTTGAGGGGGACTGTGCACATAACTGTGTTTGGTCAACATGTGGATAAGGCAGTGACTCAGTGTTACTTTACTTACAGAAATCTATGCACTTACCAGTTATTTATGGCCAAAATGTATTTTATGTATGAGTTAATATAAAAAGAAAAAATAATCTAATCTTGATGATTTCTCGTTTTAGAAAGGGCAAAACCTCATCTGCATTTTTAAAACATTTTTTATTTAAAATTTAGATTGCATGCAAAATATTTTTTTCCTGCATTATAGTTTTGCTAGTTTTGAAATATTTTGCATGCAGTTGTGGAGTGTTCAGAGATGAATTGCATCTATTAATTAAAGGTGTGTGTTTGGACAGTATGCATATTAGATATTCTTTAGTCTTTTCTAAGTTTTTTAAATTTTTTACAATTTTTATTCAGCATTCAGTAGACCTGAAAAATCAGTTTTAACAAAAACATAAATGAACATCATTGAACTCATTGATTTCCATTAGCTGATTTGTGCGTCCTACTTGGATGTTTATTTGGCGTCAGGTTATTTTAAATTAATTAATAATTGTACCTATATACTGCTTGGACTGCTATTAAAACTGGTGGAAACCCTGCAGACACCTTGATTGGGGCAAAAATATTCACTCAAGTCATTGAATTTCAGACTAATTCATGGATGGCATGTCGAACCCCTCATGAGTTTTCAGTTTCGCATTTATTCAGAATTTTTGCTGGCAGCAGACACTCGTGGCATATTAGAAGCCATGCCCTTGCCTCTTGCTAAAGCAATTATGGTACATTATACCACAGAGAAGGCAAAGACTGTTCAATGAGAAGCCCTCATATATCAGTGCAGACAGAAGAGAAACAAGAATAATAACCTTTTATTGTCCATTGTGCTTTGTTCATGGACACTGCAGCACTGTGGAACATGGGTTCAAACTGTGAACCTCCTGTGGGAAAAGTAGCGCCTTACAAGGATGCTCCTCTGTTACGTCCTCAGTCCACGAGCCCGCAGTTGTCAGCCAGAAGCCAGTTGTCAGCTGATGGAGGAAAATATGATCCTGATGTTGTACTTTCTTGTTAATCTAAGAAAAAAACAAAAACAAAAAAAACAATGAAAACACTGGTTTGTGCACGAAAGGGTGTTACAAAGTGGAGAATGGATTTTTCGAAAGTAAAGAGATTTTATTTACTCTTAAAAAGAATGATGACAGTTCTGAGCTCTGTAATTAATTATAAAAAGAACACCTTCTCAGCTTCTTCAGCTATTATTGATGTAATAAAGGCTTGCAGCCATGAAACATTAAACTTTTCTAATTCTACCACTAATGGATCCAGAGTTTCACTTGAAGGAGATTTTTGAAAACCAAAGACTGATTGAGCATTGCCTGGCAGCTGGCCAGAAGCGGCTACTGCATGTGTGTGTGTGTGTGTGTGTGTGTGTGTGTATCCACACATGTGTATGTGTGCGCGTGGGTTTTTGCTGTGAGAGCCTCCTTGCTCCATTTGACATGTCTTTTACATTTAAAAAATGTAATGGGTCCTTCTCACTTTTCTTTCTCTCTCGTCCATTTTTGTGTTGTTTTATCCAGTCTTTTTCTTCCTTTTTCTTCCCTCCCCGTTATGGTTTTTCTTTCTTTTCGTTGGCAGTGTAGAGTAGTAATCTGAGCCCCAGACAAAGTAATTACTGGACTTAGCATTTCAGGATTAGATAATACTGCTCAATATGAAGATATTATGGGATTTTGTAGGTATGCGGCTGATCCTGCATTTGAGGTAGATTAGCCATCAAACTGCCAATAGCTCTGATGTTTCTTTTTTTGAATAATGCTCCGTATAGCAGAGCTACATTATCAGTGAGTCAGGACAGAGGACCAATATGCTTGCAGCAACATTACTGCTGAGAACTGAAAGAAACTTTATGTATGTTGGAGTATTGTAGTCTTATTACCAGGAAAAAATTGTGGTAATAATTTGGGTGTGGTAATATTGTGACCCATAGCTATGTTTTCAAGTTAAAGAACCTCAAGCAGCTGTGAGAAGAAACTTAAAGGCACATTTTAGAGCCAGGAAAACCATGATCTTTTAATAAAAACAAGCAGGTAGTTAAAGCAAAAATATATTATTGTGAGGAAATGGATCAAACTCCAGTCTCTTGTGTTGTATTTGGCTATGTTTGTGCATATATACAAAAGCATGTGAAGTCGGTATGTGCAAACAGTGATAATGATTTTTTAATAAAAGAATTTCAACTTTTAAAAGCAAGGGCTACCTCTGCATTTGTTTATTTATTTTATTGTTTTTTTCCTGTTTATTGCACCTTTATATAAAGTCAAATAATATGTAAGAAGAGTTCTTTTGATATGAGGAAAGAAAAGCAAACATTTCTTTATACATATGCAGAGCATAAAACTGAATAAATAAGTAAAACATAGAAAATATTACCAACTAGCCATTAGTTCAGCTGATCATTAGGTGTGATTTGGCGCTATATAAATAAAATTGAATTGATTCAGACCCAACGAAATATATTGTTAGGTACCCTGTATTCTTAACAGTATATATCCTGTGCACTTGACATGAAATTATATCTTTGAAATACAAACTCTTTAAACTGTAAAAAATCTTGCTTCTTAAAGAAGTGGCAGAGTTATGACGAGAGGGAGCGATGGAGGCAGAGTTATTACAGGAAGGAGAGGCAGCCATAGGAAGCGCGACTTTCATCAGGTTTAATAAGACGTGAACCTTTTGACTCAGCACCTCGCTGCCTTTTCATTGGCTTGCAACCTGCCATCTGCTTCTCATTCACCTTCACAGGAAATCCTCTTCAACCAATCATATCAGAGTTTAATCTGCCAGACTTCTGTTGCTGTGAACTAAAGGTTAGAGAAGCAGCACACTGACTTTTTAAATCCCAGGGCAGCTGGAAAAATATAGCACTGAGGAGCACAGAGAAGAGATGCTGTCTTATCACAAATATTTTTGTGTTGCTTTTTCAGCCCTGACTTGTAGTCCTTCACATAAACAGACAGACACAAACTAAAGTAATTTCTTTTTATCACCACAAGGAACACACACAAAAAAATCCTACATGCATTTTCATTTGAAGGTTAAAACTATCAACCAAACCTGTTTTGCTGCATCATAATTGAATGCTCCTTCTGGTTCTACTTAGGCCTTCCACAGATTTCTTCTTCTAAATGAGTTAATACTGATCAGGTTATAAGAATAGACGTCTCTTTCTGTTGATCCCGTCAGCCCGATTTCCACACAAACCTCATGACGATAGACTATTTAATTTTCAATTTGGACATCTTATCATATTCACGATCGGTATGGCTGAGTCAGATGGCTGCCTTTTCCTCCAGCTGTACTTTCCAGTTGTGTGGGAAGGCAAACCAAACACTTGAGAGGAATTTTTTTAGGTCTGTCTATATCCATATGAAGGAAGATGGAGGTTTTCTCAGGGAATTCCCTTGCCAGTTCTTCCAGTTCTTTGTTACTGGTCCGACCAAATAAAACTAGATGGGAGAACTGATAACACTTTCTTTTTTCTGTTTTTTCATTCCTTCACCTTTCATATTATAACATTTAACTCTTTCCTTTTCATTTCTGCAGAGCTTAACCCTAAAGGTAAGTGCTTTTTTCATAGAGCTTCGTAGACTAGAGCAAGTAGAAAGACAGTCTTTTATTAAAAAGACAAACATGTACGTATGCTCTACTGAGATCACACCCATGTTCTTGTATATTCACGTACACTTCTACACTTACTGAAACGTACAGATTATCAAAACTACGCCATATACTTTCAAAACACACACACACATACATTCGGAGCTGTATATACAGGAAGAGCCTGCTGCCTACTGTTTATGTTCCTGTTATGTGATATACTTGGCAAGAGTCTATACACACACATACTCTAATTCAAATACACAAACACACTTGTACACACACACATTTTCCCGCTTTATAGAAAATGTAAATATCCCTTTATATCCATTTATTCTTTTAAACTGTTGAGTTTACACAGAAATATCATCTGTCTCACACATACAAGCGTAAAGTGTGTTGACTTGCTGCGCACACATGCACTCCAGCAGTAGTGCTCCTAGTTGTCAGCTGGCATTTATTTAAGTTTGTTTGTGTTTGTGAGTTTGTGTGCTTTGATGCAGAACTGGACCCCTATAATCTGTAGTGGCTCTGCAGCAGTACACCCACACATGTTTGTATGGCTATTTTGTGAGGATATTTATTCACTCGATGAATTCACTAGACTAGTGATTCTCGGGCAGTGATGCGTGTACCCCAAGGGTTGTTTTTTTAGGAGCAGTATTCAATCTAGTAATTAGGAAAAAAAATCTAATTAATTAAAGAATTTAGTTTACCTGTTGGTTATGAGAGGAAGTATTAGTGTAGTGTTACTGGAGTCCATCTGACAGGCCTGTGAGAACTTGTTGTCAGTTGATTTAAAATATGTAGGACATAAGTGAAACTCTAGTATGCTAGCTAGAAGGCTACACAAAACACCTTTGAATATGATGAACTACAAAACAGCAGCCCCACCATCAGGGTTGATCCACTGGATCTCCTGTCCTGAGTCATGGGTAGCCCTAGTTAATTGTTGCATTCAGTACAAACTGGACCGTAGCTTTGGGAAATAAAAGTTTTAGGATTGTTTAAACCATCACACCTTGTTAAATAACAGTGTATAGATTTATGCAGAGCATAAATGCCAGATTACTAATACACTATAAGAGAGGCATAGGAACTCACCTGGATATTTAATGCTAAAATGTAGTGCAGGTTAGCTGCAGCATGTGCACATGATTTATTGAGGACCAGACTGTGCAGTGATTTTTTCTAACTTTTATTGTTTTGCTTGGGTCCACACACAAGTAAGGCAAGAGGATATGTGCATTAAATGCAGAGCCGATTGACACGCACACACATCTCTGAATGCATATAGACACAAACACATGAGTGACATCACCGCTGCTGTGTTAAGAACCTGATTCTGTACAGTGGTCTCCTTCTTAAATAAACTCTGTGGTCCCTCTCTCTCTCTCCTCTCCCCTTCTCTCTCCCCCCTCTGTCTCTGACATACTGTACCGCAAAGATACATCTGTTGGAATCAGTCTTCTCATATTACAGTGCGATGGAAGTACGCTTCCATTCCATTACAGTACACTGTGACTTTAAGTATTTAACATTTGATAATAGAAATGACTTTATGGCTTTATTTCCTCTATCTCACTTCCCAACCCCACCTTTTTTTGCTAGGAGCTATCAGAAAGGAAGTTAACGGCTTAGAGGTTACAATGTGTGATTTGATCTGTAGATTCAAATGCACCTACACTTTTTTATACATCCCCAAAACATCAGCAGCTCACAGAAAACTCAGGAGAGGCAGTGGATGGATTAAAGAGTCTGTAAGAAAAACAGGGAAACCTCAGTTTACTGTAGCTGAGAAATTGTGTTTAGCCACTTATTCTTTGGCTTTAGTCTTACTGCAGGCCTCCGTTCCAGTTTCTGAATTGAAGCATTTCCTCAAACAACAACAATTTGAACAATTTGCTGTTTTTCTTTCTGCTGACGTCCTTCTCAACATCAAAACTGACTAAAACAGAGAAAAAAATAACAAACTACAATATTAAACATTTACTTTGTGTGTCTCAGAGTGCAACTTTAGCAGAGACATTCTGTATTTGAGTTATTTTAAAATGGTTATGATATGCATCTACAAAAACATGTATCATGTTTGTTCAGAGCCTGCATTTAGAAAGCATTCATGGATGAACACTGTTGTGTGTCTGAGACCACACAACAATGCTCGCCTCTTGTAACTCTTTAACACTGGAGTTGTTATTATCTTATCAGGTCTTTTCTTTCTTTGCTTTTTCACTTTTTTAATCACTTTATGCAGTTTAAGCTCATCTAATTAGTCTAAAATCTCGATGATGAAAAAGTATATTTCATATTCCAAGTCATTATTTTAGCAACACAGACACAAGCACAGACACACAAACTAACTGTGTCTCCATGCATAAAACTCTGGACTGGAGGTGACCAGAAGTATTTTCCTCTTTTCTGGTTTGTTTGTTTTCCAGACTTTTTTGTCATCTTCAACCGAGTTTAAATTTTACACAAAGATAACCTGGGCAACATGGTGAAACACTGGTTACCACTGTTGCCTCACAGCAAGAAGGTCCTGGGTTCAAATCCCCCATCTGTGCCATGGCCTTTCTGTGTGGAGTTTGTGTGTTCTCCCTGTGTCTGTGTGGGAACTCCAGCTTCCTCCCACAGTCCAAAGACATGCATTTAGTGGGGTTAGCTTAATTCATTATTTTAAATTGGCCATAGATGTCAGTGTGAATGGTGGTCTGGCGATCTGTCCAGGATGTACTCTGGTAACTGGGACAGGCTTCAGCCTCCTCACAACCCTGAAAGGAATATGATGAAGAGAATGAATGGATGGACAAAGATAAAATGAGGAAGTCCGAAGTGGGACTTTTAAATGATGAATTTATTTATTAAGGAGAGAAACCTGGAAAAAAACCTGGATAAAAAAAGATCTCAAAAAGTAACACATAATGCCACAATCTAAAGACATCTGTCTGTTTGGAAAGAGTTACAAGGCATTTCTTAGGCTTTGGGACTGCAGCGAACCAGGGTCAGAGAAGTTGGAACAGTGGTGAACCTTCCCAGGAATGGCTGGCCTAAAAATTACTGCAAGAGTGCATTGATGTCTCATCCAGTAGATAGCAAAAAACCCAGAATAAAATCTAAAGAACTGCAGGCCTCTCTTGGATCAGCTAAGGTCAGTCTTAATGACTCAACGATAAGAAAGGGACTGGGCAAAAATGGGAGTGCTCCAAGGCAAAAAACACTGCTGACCAAAAAGAACACAAAGGCTTATCTTACAAAAATGATCTTGATGATCCCCAAGACTTTTGGGAAAAACATCTGTGGAACATCATGCCAGCATGATAATACATAGTATAATCATATGGTCTGGGGCTGCTTTACTGCTTTAAGACGGACGGCTTGTTGTAATCGATGGTGCCATGAATTCTCTCTACTGGAAGGAGAGTGTGCAGCCATCAGTTCATACCCTGAAGCTTAAGAGCACTTGGGACATGCACCAAGACAATAATCCCACATACACCAGCAGTTCTACCTCTGAATGATTCAAAAATACAAAACAAAGATTTTGGAGTGGCCTAGTCAAAGTCCAGACTTAAATTCAATTGAGATGCTTTGGCATGACCTTAAACAGGCCATTCATGCTCGGAAACTCTCCAGTGTAGCTAAGTTAAAACAATTCTGCAAAGAAGAGTGGGCCAAAATTCCTCTCTAGCGCTGCGAAAGACTTATTGCCAGTTATCACAAATGCTTGATTGCAGTTTTTGTTGCCAATTGCAGTTCTTGCTGCCAAGGTTGGCACAACCAGTTATTAGGTTTAGGGGGCAATCACTTTTTCACACAGGGTGACGTATGTTTGGGTAGCTTGTTTCCTTTAATAAATAAAGAAAATCATAATTTAAAAAAAAACCCACTTTGTATTTAGTCAATGTATCTTTGTCTAATATTTTAATTTGTTTGATTAAAACATGTAAGTGTGACAAATGTGCAAAAGGAATCAAGAAGGGGGCAAACACAGCTTCATAACACTGTATGAAGTTGGCGATAAGCGTGCACACACCTATGCCACCTCCTGTTAGTCCAATTCATTCTTCCCTGTCTGTCTCACCATCCTTTCTTCTCCATGTTCAACTCTTTTTTTCCCCTTTGTTACTTTGTCAGCATTATTTTCCTCTAATTTGTCTCCATCTCTTTGTCCTTTCTTTGTCATTTTTCCCTACTTGTAACTTTTATTATGTGTTTATATTTCCTCCTCCTCTCGCTTTCCAATCTTAGCGTTTCTTTAGAGTTTCTTGTTTAAATGGTAAGATCAACAAAACCAGCCTGACTCAGCAAACAGTGTTTGAAATGTGTTTCAAACATAAAACATCCCTTATTATTACCTTAGTAAGGAAGGACCGTAAGGGCAAAAAAAATACCATCAGAACACATAATAAAAGGATTTAAGTGGCTGCATTCACCATTCACTATATATCCTATAAACTTTACCTTAGTAGGGATCATTTTCCAAAGCTATAGCGACCTTTACTTGATACCTTGGTGTTTTTGATTTTTTAATGTTTTTCCTTCCTTCCTTTCGGGCAGCCAGTGCTTTCATTCATTTCAGTATGTTGTGAAATTCAACTTGGAAACACTTGAAACTCGCCTGAGTCAGCCAATCCATCACAGCGCACATCATGTCTGCCCTGATTATCATCAATGTTACTTTAAAACACATTGGTCATCTGTTATATATTTAAAAAATTTGTGATGTTTATTAAATGAGCTTGAATGCAAAAGCACATAAAAAAAGATCAAATTGTTTTTTTTTATAGAGTCAAAACGTGAAATTGTATTTTGTTGGAGATCGGAATTGGATATTTTCTGTGTTAAGGCGATCATGTTCAAAGGCGGGAACTGAACAGTCAGCTGGATGATAAAAAAGTGAAAAATGGATCGACGTATCATGACCGCTAACGTTAATGAACAGCGCTGAGAATAGTTTGCATTTAGATTGATTTTTATATTTAGTAAATCTGTAGCATATTCACTTTGACAACATGTATATCTAACCCTCTTTGTTGTGTTTGTTGGAAGTGATGTGTTGTTTAACTATCCAGCCATCCAGAACGAAGGGTCATTGAGAATTTAGCTGAGTGAGGAAAGAAGAAAGCAGGCCTCAGTCCGTTTTGCTCTTTAAAACTTTGAACTTTTTCTCTCTCTCCATCTTCCTTTTCCCCTCTTTTCTACTGTTTTCCTTGGCTTTGCCTCTTCCCCTTTTCTCTCTAGGCCTCAGTGCATACATTCAAACCAAATTGAATTATTCACATAATCACATAATAATTGCTTGTCTGGGAGGAAAAGGTGCACAGTAGTTGTGGGTAATTATTACTATCTGTAATAACCTGGAACTTTCCCTAATTAAACCATCCCTTCTCATATTATTTTCCTTTCAGTCTCTCTCTCTCTCACATGTTGGTTTATTTCCACTTGTTTTTCTGCTCAACTCTCCTGTCATTAGCTCACCTCCTCTCCTCTGGTTACTTCGCTCCATCTCTTCCTAACAACTGTTTTCCTCCATCGCTCCTTTCCCTCGCACTGTTATTCTAGCTAAGTGTACATTTCTGCCAAGCTCAGCACTCCATACACTCCGAACATAGTTGTAGTTGGCCTTAACTCGCCTCCTCACTTCCTTTTTCTTTTTTCTTGTCAGTCAGTCCCCACCATCTTTCACAAAACTTCCCTTTCTGATCTTCGACAAACTCACCTCCACACTTGGCGTTGATGTCGAGTCTCTCGGTCTTCTAGCTCTCAGATGCTCATGCAATAGGAATACCTGAACTGTTGACTGTGTGAACAAACGTTAACTGCTGTTGGGAGAGAAAGCTAAAAAAGCGATGTGCAGGCCTCATTTGAGTCACTGCGGGGGGGGGCGCGAAATTGAAGGAGTAGTCTCTAACTTTAAGGTTCTATTTCTGGAAAGGAACAACAGGAGGAGGGAGACTGGATTTAAGATTTTAAGATGAGCAATGCAGAATTAATTAATTAATTAATAATAATAATAATAGTAATAAATAGTCTACTTTTTTAAGAACCTTTTCTGATTATAGTGATGGTTCTTATTTGCAGGAGTTCCCAAGGTCCTCCAGTCCAGGTTCAATCTTCCTCTGTCATTGGTGTGTGTTGCTTGTCCTCCACCCAAAGCCACCAAGTTTAAGATAACTGTGGACACCAACCAGCCACCAGTTGACCTCAGCTCCATCTTCCGAGGTAATAGCACACTCACTCTGTATGCAAACACTTAACAATGATGTGTTGGTGGCGCTCTCAGTTTCCCAAACAATTAATGGTTCTGTATTTGAATCACAGATTTCCAGAAACCAAAGCGCACTGTTCTGTTTCAGTCATTGTCTGTGCAGATCGGTATGCAGTATTGACCTTAACGTACATTTGTTTAAAGTGGGTTGTCCACTTATTGCAACTGGTTGGCTTGTGCACACGTCGAAATGTAAACCCACACCAAAAGCTTAGCTCTAGGTATAAGTGACAAATAGGGAAAGAATGCTATATAAAGCACAAATCAGTAAAATGTCAGTGATTAAACAATTTTTTTTTCATGCACACTTTACCGTGTGTGTCTGTTTAGTTCTTCTGCATTGACTACATCTTACAGTTAATGATTCGTAATAGCCAATAATCAATGACGTGGCTACCTAAGTGTTTTACACAAAGCCAGATGATGTAAGCATGAATGGAAAGCTAGTGAAGGCAATGAGAGATGTGTAGCTGTGTGAATGTGTATACATTTATATGAATAATCAACGGTTATGTATCGGTGTGTGGTTGTGTATTTATACGAGTCTGTTTATGCGTGTTTATTTGTGATTCCGTGTGTGTGTGTGTGTAGGTCTGAGCTCTGGGAACGTCTGTTCTGCTTCCCAGTTATCTACAATCGGCCACAGTCAGCAGCTCTGACGTCTAAACACACACACATGGTGTTCATACTGAGTGTGTTCTTTTTGTGTGAATAGAGATTTGTGTAAGCTTATTTTGTGTTTGTACATGCAACTGTATCTTGTTCTCCTTTGTTGGCGTCCTATATCATGATAGCCTGTCCTATCTGTCTCATCACATTGTTTTTTTGTCTTTCTGTCTCTCTCTGCAGAGTTTTCAGCAAAATCAGAAGATAAGGATGGGAATAGTTTGGCTTTCCAGCTTCTGTCAGGAGCCAGGGTTACTGTGCTAGCCTCCAAGACCTCCCGTAAGTCTAACGGCACTGGATAATGAACGGGTATTTAATAAGATTCATCTTTTGGCCCCATTAAAGCTGTTTAATTGTGGGATTAAAACAAGCCTTGCGAATTATCTGTTTCTAATACAGTCCTGTTCCAGGTGTCTAATGTTTTTTTACCAGATGTCTTTTTCATAGCCTGTCTTCACCTGCTAATTTCTTTTGATAGCTTTTAATTACTTGTGATAGAAAATCATACCTTTTTGTATTTCTTGGAGTCGTTGAGTACCTTTTGTTGATACCTGTTGGATTAAAAGAGAATAGGTAGTTTGGTGGCACATGGTAAGTACAGTGGTCCCTCGCTATAACGCGGTTCACCTTTCGCGGCCTCGCTGTTTCGCGGATTTTTTTGCTTGTCGAATTTACATAAATCTTCGATCGCTAGCAGTGTGACTCTGAAGTGCTGTACTGTATGTTTGTAAGTTTTCTCCCCAACAAACACAACAATGTTGATGAAACGTTTTGCACCGTCAAAGGCACCTGCGGTAGCACCCAAAAGGCAGATGCTAACCAGATGCATAAAAAGTTGAACTTCTGGACATGCTAAAGGAAGGCAGAAATTACTGTATTTTTCGGACCATAAGGCGCACGGGATTAAGCGAAACAAAACAGTCAGATAAGTCAAACTTTACTCAACTCATCCTTCTTGCTTCCTCTACTTCCGTACCATTGATTCATTAATGTTGAATTGTCTCACAGCTGCTCTATTCCCATGTTCTGGACCTGAAAACAGGGTTTGATCTTTGGTTTCATTCTATAACACTGGACTTATATTTTGGGCAAAGGTTTGAACTTTGAGGGTTTTTAAACATGAGAGAAAAATGTGGAAATTTTCGTGCCTGTCTGAGAAAAGTGTATAAAGTGTGTAGTGAGGGGTTTTACAGCTGTAAGACATCTATAATAATTGTATAAATTAAAGATGGCTTCTTCAGAGATTTCACCTATTGCAGGTTATTTTTAGAACGTAACTCCCGCGATAAACGAGGGACCACTGTATTATAATCTTACAGCAAGAATGTTGTAGGCTCGCAGCCGGTTGGTCAAAGGTTGAGTAGCTGCTTGAGTACCCTCACTAAGAACCTTCTTTCTTTCTTTTCTGAACATGAAGGATTGTCTCTATAGTAACATGTCAAAGGTGTGCCCCGCCTCTAGCTGAGTGTCAGCTGAGATAGGCTCTATATAGCTGATACTGAGCTTTTAATTTTTACATACACCACTTTAAGTCTGACTTCTTGCATCACTTCTATGGACTTTTACAAACCTCTTTGGTCTGTGTACTAACGAGTTGTAAGATCTGAATTGTGTTCACTGACAGCTTTGAGGACTTAATATGAGACATTCATATGAAGACAATTTAAAAACTTTTTTATTGTTATTTTCAGGTTTTTTGTTTGTTTGTTGTTTCCTTTTTTGGTTAGTGAAGCAGTGAAGATAGACACAGAGGAAAGTAGGGTGAGAGAGATAGAGAAGATATGCAGCAAAGGGCCAGGATAGGATTCGAACCCAGACCGCCTCTCTTTGGCCGTGCAACATGTGGTTTTCTGCTCATCCACTGAGCCAAAGTGGCACCTGTGATTCTAAAAGTGTATATCCCCTTAATCCATTTCTGGTTCTTAGAGATCTTTTTATAAATATCACTTGTCACTGTGTCACTACTTATATTCGCCTGCTGTTTCATTCTTAACAAACTTTAGTACCAGGTGTTTAAATATATGTTCTTAGTCGCATCAATACACATTTACACACTACACAAGGCTCAGTGGTTTAGATAGTTTTAACTATTTAAGAACTCTAACCATCTTTCGTTAGCATGTATCATCAATTATATTTTCCATATTAGAATATATATGCATAAATATCTTATATATTTTATGTGTGTGTTTGTCAGAACGTTACCGTATTCAGAGCGACAGTTTTGAAGACATGTGGTTGGTTGTGAAGGAGCTGGTCCACAGGTTTGACCAGCATTTCTCCAAAGTGGGAATCAAGGATTTCAAGAAAAGTTTCAGTGGACCTCTCCCACTGGAGGAGTACTTCCTGTCTGTAGACAATCACTTCCAGGTACTAACACACACCGAAGGCAACCATAAGTGTAAATCCTCCATTGTCAAGGGTCAGGGATTAAAAAAGAAATGAGTTAAATATCAGTCAATTTGGTTATTATCAGTTCTGACACCTGTCAGGTGTCAGAACTTATTTAATTTTATTAAGTTAAACCACAATTTGTCTGTTAAATATTTGTCATTTTGTCTCTTAGCTGCGCATCAGTGCTCAGAAATATCAGGACCTGCTGTCCGAGCGAGCAGTCCAGTTCAGAGCCATCCAGCGCCGCCTGCTGACTCGGTTCAAGGACAAAACCCCAGCACCCCTGCAGAACCTTGATACACTAATGGATGCCACTTACAGCCAGGTCAGACACATGCACTGAGGTTTGCTTTTTTGCTTGGAGTCTTAGATCCCCAGCCTGTCTGATGTAACCCCATATGCCAATATTAAAGAGGGAGGAAGCTATTATTCAAAGGAGCCATCTGAGGTAGTTCAGCATCTGTTTGGGACAACTCTGAGAGGAGACCCTCAGGCTTGTGGAACACGCACAAAGCAAGGCATCTTATATGACCTCATGGCACCTTAGAAACTTCCAGGAGGGGTGGGTACAAGAAACTTTAGGGCTGGGTACTTACTGTGATTTCACTGTGGCTTAGCATGTGTTTCCCTATGTTTTTATGCTGTTTTGTGTCATCTTGAAAGCACACTCACACAAGAATGAGAGGGAGCATATGTACTTGGGAACAAAAGTATCAGCCCAGTGCCATATCTGTTTAAAGTGTGTATGTGTGTGTGTGTGTCCAACTGGGTGTGAGCACGCAGCTAATCACCTAAACAGAGGAAGTCTATAAATCTCCAAAATGTAGCCCTCACACTATAAATCTACACTAACACATCATCACAGTGTGTCTCTGTGTGTGCTGTGTGTATATTTGTGAGGACCAGTTGGACTATTAGCTCTCATGAGGATACTTGTGGAAGGTGAGAACATTTTGGCCAGTGCTCACATTTTGGCACCTTTAAAGGGTGTATGAGGGTTCAGACTTGGTTTCAGGGGTAGAGTTAGTATTAGCTATGAGATTATATGATACTTAAGCTTCATCAAAGATGGTTGTGTTGGTCAGGTATGCGAAAGGTGTCTTTTTGCTTTATTTTCTAATAGACCAGGCCGGGGCGATGTAGGGTACATGGATTTCTCAACAGGTGATTTCTTTGCAGTGGTTGAGTGTTATTTTTCAACATGCTGGCTTAGTGTTACGACCTAATCAGGAAATGAAAGACTCTTATATTTATAGATATATAGATATTTGTGTCAATGTGACACCAGCGGCTGACAGAACTGAAGTATTTGTCACCCTGAAATGAGAACATGTTGGCCATTCAGTGGAGATGATTAATTTTTGGGCAGGAGAAGGCTCAGTCTAAGTGAATGTGGTTTAAACTGTAGAGACACACTGGCATGTGCAGCTGAGGTCCGTATAAAGTCGATTTTAAAACAAAGCAGCTGTTCAGCTTTTGTCTCTCTCTTTGTTTAACTGTGAGGTATTGGAGGGTGGAGCAGTATTAGTGTCACCGTGATATTGCACGTATGTGTTTGTTAGACAAAGTGATGGTTTCTTGCCCCTATTGTTTATTCTAATTCTTGACTTGGCGGTCATTACTTCCACCTTCCATTAGCCTCTCGTTAACATAGCAGGGCTAGGTGACATCATCTCTTCATTAGCTGTTAAAGCTTTCAGTACATTACTGTTTGGCTTTGTGTGATCAGAGCCGCTTTCTCTGTCCAACAGTGTGCACTAACAATACCTTAATTTAATGCAAATTAACTTCCAGAGCTCTGAGAGTTTGTTGGAGCTTAATGAGCGGAAATTAATGAGCTTGTTGAAGTTCTAATTGCCATTTTAACCCAAATAAATAGTGTTCACCTTGGGTTGTCTTGACTCTTGCCAGGATAAGCAATCAGAGAGCCTGATCTAAACATGTCTGCCTTAAATGTTAATGTGTGGGTCTGCTGAATGTCTACCACCTTAACCATTTATTCAGCAGTACTTATTGTGCTCATACATCAACAGCAGCATTTTTAGACATGCTGAAAGAGATTTTTTAAAAATCATCAGTGAGTAATTCCAGAACATTTATCTAATTGTTTTTTTATAACATTAAAAAATCTGGGCTATTGAGAGGGTAGGTTACTGAAATGACATGTCATGAACCCCACACTCTCCCTGCTCTTCACATGCTTTAAAATACCATGCATGGCACCCCTCAGCTGGATAAGTGATTTGGGGAGTAGTGTCTGATCATTTTAAGGTAATCAAAATAATAATAATCATAAATAAATATAATGCTGCATGTGTTCATATACCTTTCTGCACTGATATGACTTCATGTTCATTCTACATGCTCAGAGCGGTCTTGTATTAATTTGGCTAATTAGCACATGCCTATACTGCAGTATTGTTTGGGCTCTGTGCTGTTGGTTGTGAAATTAAAATGATTTGATGCTTTAATAAGATGTTGTAGTTGCATAAATGCAAAAAGTGAGCCACATTAGCCCGTTTCTAGCTGGTTACTGGGCAACATGATGACATTATAATGTTTCCTATATAATTCATTTTTGTGGATATATATTGAATATTATTGTCATGACATTATAACCATAAAATTGATTTCATAAGCCGTTATAGCAGGCAGCCTGATAACATCATGACATATCACCCAGAACTAAACATTTCTTAATTTAAATTTCAAATAACCGTTGTGAAATTGCGGTTGATCGCTGTCCCTTTCTGAGCCTGGTTCTGCCAGAGGTTACTTCCTGTTAAAAGAGGGTTTTTCCTTCCCACTTTTGCCAAGTGCTTGTTCAAAGGGGCTCATCTGATTGTTGGGGTTTTCTTTGTATTATTATAGAGTTTTTACCTTAACATATAAAGTGTCTTGAGGCGACTACAGCTTTGGTTATAACATGTATATCCACAACTGCAAAAAAAATGGCAGTTTTTACCTGTTTCTATAGGAAGGAACCTTCAAGAGTCTAAGATGTAAGATGTGATAATTTTTCAGTATTGTGGAACATATTTAATGTTTTTAATTGCTGCTACCAATTTTGGTGAGTAAAACTTTAGAAAGGACCTTTGATTAATTAATTGGTAATCACTAATCTGCGGGGGTTTTTTTTCTTTCTGTTTTTTTATAAGGTGAGCTCATGTAAAATTAAATAACTCTGTGTACACAGATGCTTCATTTTTAGTCACTAATTTACTCATTTTGAAAATCAGTGACGATACCAGCAACTTGACTTAAATGATCACTGTAATCAGTGGTTTGTCATGCACTGACTTGTTGCCCTGCTGGAGCCCTACTTTTACTTTCACAAAGACTTTGATAGAGAAGTATTGGTGTAACTGAAAATAACTTGTCACTTATCAATTTTAGTGAATTAATGTAATTTAAATTCATCATTTCTTTCAATTTACAGTAATGTGATGATATCACATTGTATCACGTCCATAGATTTACTGGACATTGTTGATTTTTGACTTTGACATGTAACCTTATAACTCTCTCTTAAGACTTCCAGACCGGAGTTTAAATCTCCTCTCAAAAAGCCACTGGCTTTTTTTTTTTTTTTTGCTTGTCTTCTCCTTTTTCTCTCAACAGGTGATCCAGGAGATTTTTTTTTTTCTTTCTCTTTGTCTTTGTAAGTGCCCTTTCTCACTGTCCCTTTTCCCTTCTGTTTTTCTTTTCCTTCCTCTCTTTCTTTCTCCCTTTCCTATCCCCCAGTCATGTCTGTCCCATCTGTAACAACTGAAAATAAAATAAATAAAAATAACAAAGTTTGATCAAATGGACCAATACGGCAATGCCATGATGATCCATTTGGCAAAATAAATCCATTTGGTATCCTTGTTGGTCTTCAGACAACAATTCTGACGGCTTAAGAACCAAATGTCACAGACAAAAAAAAAAAAAGCCACTGGCTCAAACTTTCTTTCTTTTTTTTAGCTCTTTATACCTCTGAAATTTTGACTCTGCCTCCTCAAGCTAATGCTTTCTGGTGTCACTCCTGTCCATCACACTTTTCCCCCTCTCTCTCTCTCCCTTTCTGTGTCTTCCTCTCTTCCCGCCATCCAGTGGCCTGTATGCGGGAAGTTTCTGACACACTATACACTCTGTAATGTATACACACCCGCCATAATGGAGGCTATCGACGGGCTGGTCGGAAGAGTGATGAATACATCAAATTAATAATTCATGTCAGTATTAAGAGTCATGCTGCTGATGCCAGGGCCAGCTCAGCAGTTTGGACTCTGTAACTGGATGAATTTTGTGAGGATACATCATATCTTCATTTTTACTAGAAGGTTTGACAAGGACATTAGATAAGCCTTAATTTGCTATTAATTTGGTGTTTTTATCTGTTCTTTTATTTATTTGTTTTCTTTCTTTTATTGGATTTTGAATCACAATTTCTGTTTATAGATTTAAGGGATATGAATTCTTTTTTGTTTTCTTGTCATTTCTAATCAACCAGTGTTGTTTGCATGTATCCTTGTTTCTATTTTTAATTTTCTATCTAAAATGCGTTTTTAAAGTTCTTCCAGTTCAAACTTTTCTGCAACAAATAGTATTTAACAGTCATTTGGTTAAATTTAGAGTCACCTTTTGGGTTTCCATTTCAATAGTTGCAACAGTTTGCTCAGAGGCATTTCAGTGTTCTTGATGTAGGAAGGTAATATATTGTTCATGATTTTACCAGGTCATTTAACCAGGTCAAAAGCCTACCAGGTAAAACCTTGTTGGAGTAAGAACATAAGATGTTTTGTGGAGGTTTATTCCATGAAGCTGCGGCTCCATGGGTGCATTCACACCGTTGTTAGGATGGTAAAGGAATGTGCGGCTAAACAGGAATGCTGGTGAACCAGGCACCTCTTTCATTTTGGCTCGGAGGAATGTCTGCTGGGTAAATTTTCTGCATCAATCTTGGGCAAACGAGGGGGGATTTCCCCCTCGTTAGCGGTGTGTGTCTCCACATGCAGTGGCCGGCAATCGCCGACGCGCCGTCAGAGATAAGAGGAATGAGCTCCCTGTGAGAATACTCTGTGGTCGGCTGTGCATTTATGCAGCTGAGGATAATATTTCCATTGTTCATGCTGCCTTTATGGGCCTATATTTTATTCATGAATTCCTGAGAGCTAGCAAGCCACGTCTTACTTTATGTGTGTGCGTGTAAACTTTTTCATGTGCCGAATACAGTGGCTTGATTCCAAAATACACCCAGTGCTTGAACTACCCGAATATGATTGATGAGTTTCAGAATAGAGTAAGACCCATGAATGATTATTTTTGTGTCAGAGTAGCTCGTAGAGAAGAGAAACCAGCTATGGACAAAATCCACCAGTTTGTTTGGTGGCTCCGGGAAATTTCCAGCTCTGCCCTGTGAGCGCTTCTGTCTTCTGTCCTGGTTGGAGGTGTGTTTCTCTTCCACCTCCCTCCCTGGTCCCTCCTTAAAAAGTCATCAGTCATCACATCCCCTGTATTTTACACGCTCCCCCTCTAACTGGTGTTTGATTAATTTATGGCTACTAGAGGTTTGACTGGCATCGGTGCTCCTCCTTGTAGCTACCTAGTCTGCCTCTCAAATTCAAGGGAGAACTCAGGACTGTCACTCATAGAAATAAAAACTAAATCCCCTAAAACAGTTTGTGGAATTGGAAGAAGAAAAAAGCCAACGGGGGGTTGAAAAAGGGGACTTTTCTGTTTCCATAAATATTTTCTTCTGTTTCCTCTGGAGGTGAAATTCTGCCGTTTGTTAGTATTAGCATTAGCGTTGGGCTAGTAAGCACGGCTGTCTGGGAAGTGGTGGGGGGCTCGGGAGCCAGGCCGCTCCAAGCCAAGCTGAGTCTCTCTGTAATTATGAGTTCAAACGTTGGAAGAGGACGGCTTGCTGACTGACGGCGTGACTGACAGGCCGTACACTGGCCTCGCAGGGCCCCTAATGGAGGCCTCTAGTAGACAGCAGCTTGATTTATCTGGCCCCAAATGGAGCTCTAAACATGGCTAAACACTGATCCCACTGTGGAGAACAGGACCATCGCCATTAACAGCCAGGCTTCTCACACCATGTATCTATGCATGTGCGTATCAAAGAGTGATGAGGAAGGTGTAGATATATACATATATATATATATATATATATATATATATGTATGTGTATGTGTATGTGTATATATATATATAGGACTGTGCAAAAGTTTTAGGCATGTGTGGAAAAAGTACTGTAAACAAAGAATGCTTTCAGAAATATAAATGATTGTTTATTGGCCCCAAATGTATTCTGCAAAAGGACAATGACCCCAAACATATAGCCAAAGTCATTAAGAGCTATCTTCAGCGTAAAGACGAACAAGAAGTACTGGAAGTGATGGTATGACCCCCATAGAGCTCTGATCTCAGCATCATTGAGTGTGTGTGCGATTACATGAAGAGATGGAAGGATGTGATGAGCCTACATCCACAGAAGATCTGTGTTTAGTTCTCCAAGATGTTTGGAACAACCTACCAGCAGCGCTTCTTCAAAAACTGTGTGCAAGTGAACCCAGAAGAATTGATGCTGAAGGCAAAGGATGGTCATACCAAATATTGATTTGATTTCTCTTTTTTTCTCTTTTTGTTCATTCACTGCAATTTTTTGATTGATGAAAATGAATAATTAACACGAACATTCTTTGTTTACAGCATTTTTTCCTCACCTGCTTAAAACTTTTGCACAGTACTGTATTTTCAAATGTAAGTCTTACAGATTTTGCATACATTCATGTACAGCTGCTTGTGTTAAGAGAAAAATCAGAGAGATACATTTCTGCGAAGTTAATCTTCCATTTTGTACTAGAAAAAGTCAATTATGTAAATCAGGATTTTGAAAATCCTGAAACAAGCTATTACATATGCTGCTTTGTTAGTGAAACCTATACATCATAAGCATGCTTTATGATGAAGCTCTCAGACCTGTGTCTTTATGTACTTCTTTCATCTCTCTGTCTTCTGTGTATCTACACATGAACTCTGCTCTTAGATGACGGTGATGTGTTAACACATTAACAAGGAGAGGTAGAATATGTGTATTTCTCTGATGTAACTGGCAGCCTCTTAGTTCACGTGTGTGTTTTTACGTATGAGATTAAAGGGCCGATGGGAGTCGATAAACTTCCACTTCCTCTCTCTTTCTCTGTCTCACTCTTAATAATTTTCTTCCCCCAGGAGATATTTGTCCCCAAGAACACACAGATTTAAACTCATTAGATGCCTTCTCTCACCCTGACACACACACATACACTGAGACCCTTCTCGAGGCTGTGGAGCACAGAGGGGCGGTCGTGGACTGGTTTGTTTTTCTTCAGAAAACTGTTTTCCTTCAGAAGGTCTGTTTATGTGACTGTCTTATCAATGAATGGCTGTCTTTCATTCAGCTGACTGAGATTCAGTTTTCTGTACGTGATTTTGTGAGTGTGTGTGTGTGACTGGGGACGCTTGGCTCCTAGGTGTGAGATTTTGTCTTTTTAAAATATTTTTAGGAGGAGTCTTAGCAAAGCCAACTTAACCTCCAGGTGCTCACAGACACACCTGCATATAGACTGTTAGAGCCTCCAGGGGAAGATTCCAGGTGATGGCCTGCAGGCAGGTAGTCAGCCCAGTAAGAAAGAGAAAGTTATTTTTTTGCCCTTAGCTGTTGTTTAATTCCTGTCCTTTCATGATCTAACTGTTTATTAACTTGAATGCATTTGCTTTACATCTTTATAATTAAAGCTGAGCAGCTAGAACATCTTGGTTAATATTTTCATATAAACAATGAAGCAAATGTGCAAGCTGCATCGTTTTATCTTAGAGAGAATAATCTATACCGTTCCAATCAGCTCTGAGGAACTTTATAGTATCTTAGAGCTCACAGCTGTGGTTTTGCGGCCTGCATCATTAGCGTTTTGGTTTACTCTCATTCTGATCATGAGCATAGTTTTCAACCACATAAGGAAACTGTTTCCTGCACAAAATCCCTAAAAACCCCTTTGTATGCAACCTGCCCATCACCATTTGGCAGACAGACAGCATTAGCGACTAGCTGATAAACATGAAGCATGTGGTTTCTGAAAAGTCTGATATTTTTTTCCACAAATGAATGTTAAAGATTCCCAGTGTGCTGTCTGCTCGGTATAAACAAGCGTTTTCTCTCCTAACATGTTTGCCAGCTATACCACATGTGAAGTTGCATGTGTGTAAGGTTTAAAGCTGGCTGTCCACTTTTTTGTGGCCCATTCTCATAGGATTGCATATGTTTCTGTGACACTGTTACCTCTTGTAGTTTTGCTTTTAATTGCTTTGTCTGCTCTCCAACTTTGATTAGTCATGAAGAAACAAATTGGATTATTTTGTCAGCTTTTCTCAATTATTTTTGATTCAGATAGGCCTTCCATTTAATTCCAGGTAGCACTAGGTCATCACTGAGTGTGTGTAAAGTTAAAATGTTTCAGATTAACTGTTTAGAGCCTGGTCATATCAGCAGGATCAGATAAATGTTTGTGATGAAGCTTTGCTTCCCAGCCCAAAACAAATGTGCCCTGCCCTGACCACCATGTGGATTTGGTCCAAGTCTGGCTCTAATTTCTTATTCCCTCAGGCTTGATCAGGTCGAGTTTCATTTTATTTATCTTCCCAAGATTTTAATCAGGTTCGGGCTCATTAAATGCTGCAGTGGTTTGGGTGGGATAACGCACAATCCACATCGGTTCCACTAGGCCACATTTTTGGACCCAGCATACGCTGCTGTATGAAAGTCATGTAAAAGAAAAGAAAACGCAGAGGCAGGAAGAGAAAAGTGAGGATGAAACATCTGTATTGTTCTTTATCAGAGAGGCATAGATGACCTGCCAAAGGATTTCCTCATAGATGTGGTTGAACTGGAAGAGACTTTATTATTAACATATGGATATGGTCAATGGTGGGAGGGGTGAGAGACTGTCAGGGAGGGGATCAAGAGGCTGAAATTCATAGAGGTATGGAAGAAATGGAGAGATGAAAAGGCAAACACAAGAAGGATGTAGAATTTAATAAAAACTGAGAGTTGTGTTTATGCCAAATGTGAAGCCACAGCAAATCATGGACCGAAGATATTGAAATGTGGAGGAAAGAATACAGACAAGTGCATAAACAGCATAAAAACATATAATTTAGAAATTACCTTCTGACATCTGTGTGCATACTGCAGATTCATGCAGGGAAAGCAAAGTATTTTACTCTGATTTAGGATCTTCTGTGGCCCCAGCTACATTATTATTGATAGCCTGCCACATAACTATTGAAACAAATGAGACTGCTCAAACTCTTCTAATGGTTTTGAGCTTGTTTTCCTTTTATTCCTCCTATCAGTGGGTTTCCATGCTGTGTAACAGCAGAAGCCCTCCTGAATTTGCACCAAAAATGCAAAATGCCTTCTTACTTTCTAATGGCTAACACAGGCTCTATAACTCTTGTGGGGAAAGACTTGGCAAAAATCACAGAGATGCATTTGTATGTTGGACTCTTTAATTTACAGGCTATGGAAGCTGCAGGTTTACATGGGATTAAAATCACAGATGCAATTCGTATAAATTACTGCAGGTAATCCTAGTCATATGCAAACAGGGATTATGATGCAGTTTATTTTTTAAAACAGTGGAAATACAGCATTTCTATTTAAATAACTTTTGTGAGGATGCAAAAACTGATGCAGAAATGAGTCAGAAATTTTAACTATGTAGAAAGATCAAACTAAAGAGACATATGCAATGAAGATAGAACAGAGATTGAAGTCACATAAAAAGAAATTAGGCAGATGGAGGGAGAGTCGTAAACCATCTCCTCCCCCCGCCTTTCCTTCTATCCTGTCCTCTGATCCCACAGCTGACGGAATCAAAGAACAAATCTGACTTTTATTGTCTTTTTTCCCATTCATCTGCTTTCATCTGTCTACTGTCTGTCCTGCAAATGACAGAGTGATACAATCTTTCCGTCATGCCACAAAGGGACAGACTAAAGAGGAAAAGAGCAGCGAAAGTTTACAGAGTGTAAGAGTGAAATTTGAATTTATTATGTCTAGGAAGTTTGGCACTAGTAACAAAAATAGTAGAAGAACTAGGAAATGAAGTAAGCGCAGGAGAAAACAATGAAATGCTACATTGGAAGGACAAAGAAATAATAAAAAGCACAAGATAATAATTTAACTGTATGATATAGGGAGATTTTCATCAGTGGGATCTCACTTTGCTTCTGATATTGGGTTTACTGGTAGAATATTAAAAGGTTTTAACTATAAAGAAAGGCTTCTCACTGTGTTTACCACATCATTTCTCATTGTGTTCTGTTGCTGAGCACCAAGCTGAGATTTAATAAGTCATCCACGTTGGAAAGCTGTCATGCTGGGAGGAGATTAGAGAGGCAGAGATTATAGACTGAAGGCTTTTTTTCCCCTGTGGCTTTAATTAAACACACTGATATTTCAGTGGCATGGGCCCAGCTCGGATTTTACACTCTGATACTGGACACTGACTTGAGAAATCTTCTTCAATGCGAGTGAGACCTGGCACACTGCTAATTGTCCCTGCGGTCAAAGGTCAATTTTGGTCTTGTGTCATAGTTTCATAAGTTCCCACCTCATTTCTCTGGCACAAGAGTTTGAACTGCAACATATAAAACCACAGCAGGGTGCTGTTTACATTCTGCTTTGGTCTTTGGAAGCTGTTGTTTAGCCAAAGAGTAAATGAAATCAGCTTTGCAGCTCACAACACAATGTGTGCAGTTTTATGTTGTCGACCACAAACTGTAAACTTATGCTTTCAGTGATGTTTTGAGTCAAAAGATTGCAGTTGAGTGGTGATTGAAAATGTCCATTTGTGCTTTGTGGTCTGAACTAGTGGCAGTGACTACAGTGGTAGGGGGATGTAAAGCTAAGTAAAGAAAGGGCTGGTCCATTAAAAAACATTCTCCAAGAAAAAAAAATACAAGAAAAATAAAGTAATAGGTTTATTTGACAAACAACGAGGTGTTGTTAATCAAATGCATTTCATTAAGTTTTGGCAGTTTGCATTTCTGGAACATTCAGGTTTGTGTTAACACAAATCAACAATCTTTGCTGGAGTGGAAGCGCCAATGAATTCACCCCAAAGTCAGACCTTCCAAAACCCCAAGCATTACATCTCATACTGCACAGTTCTCAGTTAACATAGTAAATGTTAACAGTACAATTAGAAAAAGACTGAGCAAGTATAGCACGTTTGGTGAGGTTGCAAGAAAAAAGTCTCTTCTTTGTAAAAAGGACATGGCAACATGGCTTTGGTTTCAAATTGTGATCTGAACGAACCACAAGACTTTTGGAACAACATCCTTTGGACAGAGAAGGCAAAGTGAAGATGTTTAATGTTTGGCAGTGCATATCAGCACAAATTCTCCATAGTAACTGTTAAGCACAGTGGTGGAAGGGTGATGATTTGGGCTTGTCCTGTTGTATGAGCCAAACAAAACAAGAGGACCATTATCCTGAGCACAGCAGCAAATCTACATCAGAATGGCTGAAACAGAAAACACTCAAGGTCTTGCAATGGCCCAGACTTCAACCCTATGGAAATGTTGCTGTGGGACCTTAATAGAGCTGTGTATGAACAAATGCCCACAAACTTAAATGACGTAACGCAAAGTTGTAAGGAAGAGTGGGCCAAAATTTCTCCACAATGATGTGAGAGACTGATAAAGTCATACAGAAAATAATTACTTATTCCTCGGTTCTACAAGGTATTGAATCATCAGGTGTGATTAGTTTTTGCATTGCTGTGAAAACTTTCTTTTTCATATACAGGCAGGCACAGACTTGCCGATACACTATATCTACACAACAGGAAATTCGCCACATGGATCTGATTTTTCATGAATAAATTCCTGTTCATTAAGGAAATGCCATTGCAGTAATGATCCCTGCATGTGCGTATGTCTTTACATGATTCAATTAGCTGTGAATAGAGTGCGTATGGAACAATGATATCCTCTGCATATATGGAGACCATATGCAAAAAAGGGACAAGCTGGCAGTCTGCTGAATTATAATACAGTGGAACAATATACGCAGACTGCATCCAGAGCTGTAACTAATGGATTCTGAACATAACATGAAAACATTTGTGTGTGTGTTTGTCTCTGGTTTTCAAGCAGAAACAGTAACAAGTGTGACTATATATAAAGAAGGGTAATTTCCAGGTGACATCTGATTTTTTTTTGGGACATAAACTAACATTGAACAGCTTTTTAAATTTTATTTTGACTCTTGACTCACTAGATGTTATTGGTTGCTTTTGTTTTTAATGTTGCTGATACATTTTTATTACAATACAATTTGAATATTGCTGATTACTTTATAAAGAACCCAAAAGCTGATGAATAAAAAGATGAATTTCACTGGCAAGTAGAGATGGTCAGATAAGCCAGAATACGTGTGTCCCAGTAACAACTAATAGTGGTTGATTTTCCGGCACTGTTTCATTACTTGGTGGAAGAGATGGTCATATTTCTGTTCTGTTAAATAAAACTTCTCCATGCTCAGTCTTGAAAAAGGAGGTGATAATATGGTTATGAAAACCATTGTGCAGAGCAGTCAAACTAAACAGTGTATGAAATCAGTGCTGCATTTTGTGGTTTGGCAGTGTAATGTTGTACTAGGCATTTTCGTGTCATGAAAAATGCCAGAATACCGGCATTTGCATCCATAAAACAGCTGTATCAGTGATCAGCGAGTGACTCTACCTCTAATCGAACCGAATGTGAGAGGGAGAGAAAAAACTATAATGGGATCATGCTTTATCAGTCCTTGAGAGTATTGCGCACTAAAACTGTAAGCTCAGACATGCAATTACCACTCTGCTTTCTGCATCGTGCTGTTATGTGCTCCTATAATTTATCCTGACTTTGGTTTACAGTTAGCTGGACAGTTAAAGACAACAATAGGTTTGTAAAACTTGGATTGCCTTGCTTATTTTTTTTTTTTTGCTTTGTGTAGAATGATGCAGAAAGAATAAGTAACACCAGAGGCTCCTTTACTAATGATTTGAACCATTTACCATTGAAGTTGCAAACTGGTGGCAATAAATAGAAGAAATGTCCGTACATTCAATTCTTTATGCCATTAAAACACATGTGTGTGACCTCACAAGTTCACTTTCTCCAAAGTCAACATGTCTGTGTCTGCATGTTGTGTATGTGCGTTTGTTTCTTCCGCCTCCCAAACAATGGCTGATTTATAAGATTACACATATTTACTCTGTAATCAGCGTGTGTGTGTGTGTATGTGTGTGTAGTAAAAGAGAGTGTGGCGGCCGTGTGACGCCAAGCTGAGGATATTTATCTTGTTGCAGTGAATTCCCAGAGTTCTCCTCATTTTTTTCGTCTCTGTCTCGCTCCCTCACTCACTTCTCCCTCTTTTTTCCCCCCTCCCTTGCCTCCTTCAAAGGAAGCCATTGAGAGAAAAGCAAACAGACATGGTGGGGGCAGCACACACACACACACACACACACACACACTCAGGTATATACACAGCAATGCCAAGAGTGTGTTTTTAGGTGCAAATTATTTAGTGTGGTTTTTGGAGTTTGTGCAGTTTGTGCAAATGTGAGTGTGTGTGGACTTTTATAATTATGGAAGTGTGTTGTGTGTCCATGGTTAAGTGTGTGTGGAGCTCACATTACAAAGCTACAAGTGCGTTTGATTGGATTAACAATTAAAGCAAAAGTGGACTGTGTTATCACTGCTAGTATCACTGTTGCATTAACGCTGATCTCATTTGCTCTGCATTAACTTTGTTAGCGTTCAGTGAGCTTTTGTCTTTCACAGTTGTAGGATTTTGGAATTTTGATGCAGCTTGCCACAGCTCTTTAGCCCCAAATTAGTGTCGTTTTCACTGGGACCACAACCAAAACCATCACCTCAGACCTGGCGCTGTGTGTGTGTGTTTGTTGGCTTCTCAGGTCTCTCTGGTCTGGACTGCATCAAGTGTGTGGTTCAGTGTTGGGCCAGGGGACGCTGTATGAACACGCTGTGTTACTGAGTATGTATTTGTGTAAGGGAATATGCACGTATGAACTTAACTGACATAATTAGTATATTTTGTAATGATATATTCTTCATAATTTTGGAAACAAAATAAGATTTAGTCAGTAAAAAAAGTTAACAACAGAGTTACAACAAGAACTAAAGAAAGAACTACGGCTTTACAGTTCTATTTTAAATTACAAATATAAATAAGTACTACTATACTATTGACTGTCAAGTTACATATTAGTACATATAATATACATATATATTAAGATGATGTGGATTTTTAGTGTAATAGTTGCACATTGTGTTAAAGTAGAAGAAAAAAATGGTGATTTGTAGCTGTTCAAGAGAGATCAACTCTGTATTCATTCAATGATTGATTTAGACTGAATAATATCAACATATTAATATCCAACACTAAACAATATTATTATATAAAACTAACATTGTATTTCACAGCTTTATAATGACCTAACATTTGAATGACTTACAGTCAGTATTCTTACAAAAACAAAAAACACTTTGCACCTGTGAAATCATTTTCCACTCAAAATGCACAAAAATCTGGCATTTTCAAACGCTGTGCTGCCCAAGTGCTCATAAGCCCTCCGAGCTAGACATTTTCAGTTTTCAACTGCCATAAAACAAACTTTGCTGGACCCTCACAGCTGCAGATTCAAAAATCTAAAAACACATCTGCAGTTGACTGGCTGATTCTAAACCAATTTCTGTGGATTGTGACTAAGTTTGTCATTTTTTTTTCTTTTTTTTTTTTACATCCACGGTCCCTGAGCTATTGAATTACTAACTAGCAAGCTTAATCACTTAGATCATTCCCATCGGTTTGGTGGTCTAGTCATAGAGAGTGCGGGGAAAATGACGCAAACTTGAAATTATTGCAAATATTTGTCCGACAATTCCCATAAGCCACTCAAACAGACACAAACTGTCCTTTCAAATCCTACATATTTTATCTAGGCAATGACAGTAATAATAATGAATGTATCTACGTGTTTAAACAGAGCAGAGCTACATGTTTGGTATGTTCCTGTGGTATTATAACAAGCTTTAGAAAATTACATTTAATTTGACATACTTTTTTTTAGTCTGGTAACTGACACTCATCAAAAGGGGTTTTTGGGGTCAGTTTATACTTCACTGCCATAACAAGGAACTCAAACAACCCTAATAGGACATCCTTTTGTATTCTGCTTCCAGCACAAGTATGACATGCCAACCACAAGATTCAGGATTATGTAAATAGTTTGGAATTGAATTATGTGTTTTGCAAAGAATGCTAAATATCTGAAGGCAAAAAGCCTGCTGCACTCACTGTGGTTCAGGGTGTGTTAAGTTAACAACATGCATGTTGTACAAATAAGTGTATACATTTCTTGATATTATGTTGCACTATATATAATTTCCACATTACATCTATTTTCCTCTACATAATATCAATCATCACAGAAGTTTTTTTTTTCTTCAGTGGGAACATAGCTGCCGTTTTAATTCATTTGAACTAAATCATATATCTCTTGTCATTTGACCCTTTTTGCTGAAGTTAATTACAACATGGCTCATGTAAAGTATGAGAATTGTCACTCCCTTCTCATTGTGAAACAACTGTAGTAAAATATTTTAATTAACATGATTATTTATAACGCTTTATATTTTTTTATAATGAAAGTTTTACTTCCCTTTTTTATTACATCGAAGAAATTTAATAAACGGCTTTGTTAAAGTGGTGGTTGGACAGCAGGCACAGAGACCTGTCAACGATATTTACCAACTGTTAACTAGCAACCAACCAAAGGAGTAGCATCTTTAATGTCTCAACAACCAGGCCAGGATTTTTCAATATTGAAGCACAAGCCTGCTCATCTCAGATCAGCTTTTTTATGGTATTAAAATAATGGCTCTTTGACAAGACCTTCTCTGAACATGTGTAACTTATATGTATTGTGACGCTGGGGTTGGGAATGTATCAGTCAGCTGTGTAGCTGAATGTTTAGCTTTTCATTCTTGATCAGGAAGATATCCCGTCTGTGTGTCATATTGAATTTAAAGTCAAAATAAAATATTGATGACAGATCAGCCAGACTAAATGCGATCATGCAGCAGAACGCCTGCTGGACACACATCTGGTTCTGCATGTGTGTTTTTGTGTGTGTGAGATCACGTGCACATGGGCTCTCAAACTTGATGCACATGTTCATGTTTACAAATGTGGTTGCGCATCAATACTCGTGTGTAAGTAAGTCGGCATTCATGCAAACAACCTGACGCGTGTTTGTGCGCCGTATGCGTGTGCACATGTGCAGCCTGGGAGGTTAGTGTGAACTGTTAATGACAGGCCACTGTGTGTGTATGCATGTGTGTGCCTGTACTGTGTGTGTGTGTGTGTAATGAGTAGAGAGAAAGGTTTTGTGTGATTATAGGGCTCCTCTTAGGACCAGAGAGACTAAATATGGCTTCAGACTAAACACTGCCCCCCCCCCCCCCCCCCCCCCCCCCACACACACACACACACATGCTCACACACCACACCACAGACCACATACACATTGGCAACATACAGCACATATGAAGAGAAAAGTCTGAAAATAACTTGAAGATATTTTTATGATCAGACAGGACAGGAGTTATCTTCATCCTGTGTGTTTCTGTGTTCCTCTCAGTGTGTTAAAATAAATCTAAACTACAAATTATTGAAGTCCAGTAGTAAGTTGTCATGTGGTTTCTTCATGTTCATTTTGTAATTGCAGCTTGGACAATTATAGTTGGACATTAAAGGCTTTGACTTCAGAAAGCAGTATCCATTTGAAGAAAAGCTTGAAACTTATAGCTTAAAGTATTTGTTAACTAATTTATATTTACAACGCTTTATACATTTTCACAATATAGTTTAAATTAAAGGGCAGGGGGAATTCAACTCATGATGGCAGCTTTAGGTGTTTCAGTTGTTATGTTGTGACTCAACCTAAATTGATGACATTTGGAAAATTGGTGCTTAATGGAGCTGTAGATGGTTGTTTTGAGGTCTGGGTAAAAATTAGTACAGTAGATGTTTCTTGAACTGGCTGCTGGGAAACAGGACTTACTTTTTACTTAAAATTAAAAACTTAAAATGTGTACACAAACAAACAAACAAACAACAAAACAGAAAAACAACAAATGAAAAAACAAAAAAGTAAAATGTTTCAGATTTCTTTACGTGTTGTTCTTAATTATATTCCTCTTTTGCTGTATTTTTCCTTTCATGTTACACGTGCTTTTATTGAATGACAGGGCTGCTCTGCAAGGAGCCCAGTTTAACATCCAGTCTTTTTTACTATGGAGCCATGCAGTTGAATTATGTGCAAAATGTGGTTTGGCATTGTCTTGCTGAAACAAACACAGTCCTTCCAAAAATTTTATATATATCATCTGAATAGCAGTCATAGCAGTGCTCTGGCCTTCAAAGATGTACGTGTCTCGCATGCTTTGTGTCCCCTACACTCGTGTAACACCGAGAATGCTGATTTTCAAACAAAAAATTGATAGCAAACTGGAATAGTACTTCTACTCCTTATTTATGGACTTCAGATATTTCAGTTTTAAGATTTCAGTATAGTTTCTCTATTTGCCCCAGTCTAATTAAAATTTAAAATTATTGGATTGACAGAAATGAAATCAGCTACAGTTTTGTTAATTGATTATGATTGCTTAAGATCTGTATTATGATAGGAAAATGTAAAGGGAGACAGGAAACCAGAGGAACAAAAAGATTAGACTATCTTGGTGTCCTCCTTTTTTGGTGACTTTTAACTATTTTCTCACATTTCATAATCTAGTGGATTTGTTAAAAATTAAATAAAATAAGTAGAGGTCTTGCATAACCACACACCTTGAAAGTGGACATCATCATCTATGATGGTGTCTTGGAAGAACTTCTCAGTTATGTAAAAGATGATTAATACAGCTTTGAAAGGAAACAGAATGGTCAGTGAGACTCAGTAGATTTCCCCAAACGCAACTTAAATGTCTCGTTTTGCAGCAGAGCTTTGTGCTCTTTGGCCTGTTTTAACACATTTAAATTAAATAATTTTATTGTAGTGCATAGTAAATATTTGATTTTACTTTTGAGCAGCTGAGAGTCAGACTGTAAGAAAATGTGTGTGAGGCCTGTGTTTTCTTGCACCACTGAACTCTCAGTCGGGCTGGTAGAGTTCATATATTTTTTGGCTTTTGAGGAAGGTTTAAAGCCACACACACACATACACTGCATTTGCAGCTGTTATGGTGAAATGGGCCCTTCAGTTAAGTCACATCACATGCTATTAATACAATCTCACTAACAGCATGCGTTGCATGTGTGCATGCAGGTCTATTCGGGAAAGTGTCTGAATTTCGTGTGGGGACCATACATGTGCATGCGTGCTTCAGTGTGAATTGTTTTAAGTACCTTGCTTTAGGGCACGAGTGTCTCAGTATATCTTTTTGAACTCTGACCTCAACCACACTTCCAAACAGCTGTGTCTGCCCTCTTTATTAGGTGCGTGTGGCTGTCAGTGTGTGTATTATATTCATGTGTGCGTTAGTTCTACATCCTCCGTCTCCACTTTCTCCCTTTCTTTCACCTGGGCTGACCTCCTCATTCAGACAATGTGATGTCACATCCAGATGTTTCCAGCTTTTCCAGTGTGCTTTTATTACAGACACATTTTCAGTGATATAAAAACATGAACAATTGTTTAGTTAGTGATTGAATCCAGCTTTTTCTCGACTCTCTACTGTTAGTACTGCTGATGCAGTCTGGATGAAACAATATCAGTTGTTTTCTTAAAGGCACATTTGGAAATGTTGGGAAACCCAAGTGAAAAAAGTGTTGTAGACATTGTGCATAAGTGAGTTGATCAAACATTTACAAGTTTGATATATTAGATCTAACAAGAGTTTATTCCAGGCAGAAGGTTGTGAAATTTGATAAATCCTCAGAGATTATTTCACGAATATAGCAAGATGTGTTTTCAAACTTTAAAGCCTTTATGGCATGGTTTTTTTTTGGTGTGTGTGTCAAGTAAGAACATTTTTATATCATACATATGCTTTTCATTAGTTAGAAAGAGACTCAGTTTGTCATGAAAACCTTCATATGTATTTTTGTAAGGTCTTAGTGTTATGGCTTTTGATTTACAGTTTGCATGAAAATATAAATAAAACGCCTTTCACGTAGTTGCCCTTTTGTTGACTTTCTAGTAAAAGTCATTTACAGTATACTCAGGTGTTATTTAAAACACATCGATGCTTATTATTTTAAAACCTTCTTCTCATTTGACATTAACATTTTTGTTCAGTAAGTATCACAACAACTCATGTCGCTTAAGACCTTTGGGTTTCAGTTGAACACAAAAAAATGTCTGATAGTATGTAGCATGTAAAACATGTAGTTAATGTGTAGGTGAGCACACATGTCATCATTCATTTAAGTGTCACTCAAAGACAGTGCATCACCACCTATTGTAATTTAAGGATCAATTTTATTATTTTCTAACTAATAGCTATTAGGCTTTTATTCTTAAGTTTACCGCAGCATGTATTATTATTTATCCAGGATTGTCTTTGGTTCAGTTATCCAGTTTTGGAGTTTTTGACACATGTCTGCCTTCTCTTGGATATATAAAAATGGTGTTCAAAGCACCAATAAAACAAATTTGAAATATTTCCTTTCCTGATTGCTTACATCTCAGTCACACAGGCATGGAAAGGGTAGTAAAACCAGAGTAAAAGTTGTATCTCACCAAAACATTTCACAGCACTTTCACAGTTTTCACTACCACTCAGACAGTAGCTGGCAAGCGTATGCAGAAAAGTAGGCATCTTCCATGCAAGCTCCAGGCAACTGTTGCAGTCTGCTAGCTACCAAAGCAGAGATTTTTGGTGCAGCAAAAAAAAAAAAGTGATCAGTTTTAATTTTCAGCCGCCAGCAACCTCTAGTTGCTGAGAGCTAACTACTCAGGAAATACATATTTTTTTTTCCTTGCAACCTGTGGTTGCCAGATGGTTGCCAACCAGTCTCTGGGCCCGTTTAACTGTGGCATTTGCAGTACATCTCCTGTTGCATGAGGGGAGTTTTCTTCTGCAGAGTAATATAGCTGTTGGGCATAGCTCCTACTTAAAAAAGCTCAAGACAACGTTTGTGGGTCATTTTTGAGTACATGTATCACAATTTCTAGAAAGAAGTAAAAAATTACTGTTGTCATTTTTAATGTAGGGGTGAACTTTCACTTGAAAAAATGATTATCATATTAATATTCCAATTATATTATTATAACAAATTATCAAATCCTTTCTGATTTTGATATTTTCTGTGATTCGAGTTTTGAAAATTATTAAAGTTATTAATTGCTGCTCTTTCGACACATTTGTGACTTAATGTGCTGCAGGTGTGACCGAAGATCTGTCTCAAATTTATGTGTAGACACAATCTAGACATTTTTTGGAAGCAAGATAAGCCGTCTAATCGTAGCCAAAATCATCAGTCCAGCCTTCACACAGAACCCACTCCCTCCTCCATCCAGCTGGACGGACCAAACCCGCTCATTATGTCAGCACTGGGTGGGCCTTGAGTCAACCAGCAAGCGAATGTGTGTGGGTGTTGGAGGTCACTTCTGAACCTGTCAAGGTCAGGTCCCACAGCCCGGGGCTACTGGCAGTCTGGGGCTAGGCCTGGGTGTTAATCCTAGGTTGGGTGTCACTGCGGTGGGTAACACTCTGCAATTTAGTCCCCTGCTGTATCCAGGGCCTCTGGCCCCTAAGGACCACCCAGCACACTGTAGCAACTATTGACCTCAGCATCTGTGTGTGTGTTTCACAGGGAATCAGAGGGTGTTTGAATTTAATCATACCATTTATTTTTTTTCCAGTGTATGAAAGCCACATGCCTTAATGCATGTAAGCAGTAGACACCTTAAGATGGTTTGAATTTGCATGTGTGATTGTGAAATTTTTGTATTTGCATATTTGCAGCTATGTACCCTGCTTTGGTATGTTTTGAAGTTATGTTGTTCTGAAGGAGTTGTGTTGTGATCTGCCCATATTTAGGACATTTTCTGACAACAGAAAGACAGACATATTCATCCATAAGTCTGAGGAATGAGGAGAGTAATGGAGGGAGTGCAGATCTCCCACCCACAACTTATCAGTGGAGAATAAAGCTCTTTGTTCATGACCGTGTGAACACACGTGTCAAAGAAAAGCAGAAGGCCTCTCTCTCTCAGTCTCACCAGCCCAGAGAAAACACAAGAGTTCAGCTGACTCTTTGTCGGAGTGGGACAACCTCATAAATCACTGCACAGGGTTAGAGCAGTCATACCGCTGAACGACGGCCTGTTAAAGCATCTCTGACAGCCTTGATTGGGCAGGAGGTCAAAAAAGTAGACTTTTACTTTTTTGTTTAACCAAAGAAACCACATAAACATTAACATGTCTTGTATTTTTTTTACATTAGAGGTATTTAGTTGTTGCTTAAAGTCATCTAGATTGTATCAAAGAATCTAGTGGATTGGGTATCAGCCTCTAGATCTACATCGCTCATCGTCACTGATCAAGTAATCTTCAGAATGTTATTGAATTTCTTTAGCTAATTAGTTAATAATTATAAGGCATTTTTGCCCTATATCTGTTTTTCCTCAAACTGCCTAATTTTTCTTCTAAATTGCCCAAAATAGTTGATTTAATTATTTTAGACAAAAATTTTTTTTATCAGCTAAAAGAAATAATTGTTTACTTACATCTTCTCACAAATGCAGTTTACTTATTTTTCTATAAAACTGGATATCATTTTAGATTTTAAACTATTTCCTTGGGAAATATTTCAGTGGCACTTAAGAGGCATGTCCTACCTGCATAATATTGCAATAATGATTTGCTTGCCTTACATGAGGTCTGTCCAGAAAATCCAGTAACAGCAGTGTTCGTAATGTCTGTGAAAACACTATTGGCAGTTATATATTTACCACTCCTCAGTTTAGTCTGTTGCCACACTGCTTTCAGAAGCAATTCAGAAGCCCTTGTTGGGCTGCAAGAATGTACTTCTTGCACTTTTTGATCAGTCCTGGAGTTATCCAGATTAACACCGGTAATGCTGACCTCCAGCTCACACTGCAGTGGTTTGGAGTTGAGAGCGCAGCATCTACAATGAGGATTAGCACCTCTAAGACTGAGGCCACAGTTCTTATCTGAAAAGGTGTGGACTGCCTCCTCTGGGTATGACTAGTTGCCTAGTTGCTTCAAATGGCGGAGTTATCGTATCTCAGGGCACCTGTTCACAGTTCGGTGAAATATGAAGCGGGAAACTGACAAAAAAATTGGTTTAGTGTCATCAGTGATGAGGAAACTGTTTCCATCTCTTGTGGTGATTGTTATTTGTCGATCTACATTCCCGCCCTGTTGAGCTGTAGGTGGTGACAAAAAACCAAAAAAACATTTGTGATGTTTTTTTCTTCTCAGAAAAGAACTTTCCTGAAGATTACGACTCATGGAAGCTCCTCAGTATCCCCTCAGAAGAGCTGGTAGTGGCTTTGGAGAGGGAATGTGCCATTATCGGCTGGTTTCCTCCAGCCGATAATGGCATGTTGTCTGTATATATACTAACAAATTATTGTTTTAAGATGAGGCTCAATGACCTGCACACTAAAATGCAGTAAAATTAATTGTGATGCTTTTCTATGAGATATTTTGTGCATGATTACTAAAGCTAATTTGCCAGAGTAGATATAAAGTTAAGTGTAGATATAAAGACAAACAAAAGAAGAGGATGTGGAAGCCTGGAGTTCATGCTTATCTGGTGGATATGCTCCAAGTCTTTTCCCAGCAGATGATAAACCATGAGAGGTTGGATCAGGTTTGGTTGCCAGATCCTATCACTTTATCCTCTACATCTTTCCTCATTCGGTACTCCATTCAGACTTGAGTAAACAATCTTTTTTTCACCCTACCTTTTGTTCTCTGTATTTTATTCAATTTCTTTGTGGCCTACAAGTTTTGTCTCCTCTCATCTCTCTCATCCTCTTCTGTCTATTACACTCTCTTGCTCTCTCCTCTTGTCTTATCAGTGGGAGTGTAGACAGACAGTGTTATCAACACGGTGTGTGTGTGTGCTTGTTTTGACCACAGACAATAGTGGTTACTGTCTGTCTGTCTGGCTATCTGTCTATCAGACACTGGTAGAAGAGATGCTGATCACTCTGTCACTCATCCACCAGATTGCTCTGTCTCCACCGTCCTCCGCATGTCTACCACCCAACATACCATCTAACTGTCTGAACCTTTCAATTTTAGCTAGATCTGCTTTTTTAAAGAAACTATTATTGCCCAGGTTTCTTTTTTTCACTTCAACATTTTGGTGTTGAAACTGGTTGGTTGCAATCCTCATATAATGAGTTTTTCCTTCAGACAGTTTGACCTGCAGAGGATCAAACACTGCGCTGCAAACATGACAAGCACTGCTAAGTGATGCTCGGTAACCAAGCCAAAGTAACTCAAAGTGTACATTTAGTAGTCACAATGAGCGCTATCATTTTCCTAAACTGACTACGATGATTAAGGAGGTAAAGACCAAAGTGAAAAGCAGAATATGTTTTTTGGTGATGGACTGCAGACATCAAAAGTATTTGGTACCTCTTTATGTTTGTGTAGTATGATATCATAAGCTAGTGTCTGACACTGCACTGTTTAGGTTAACTCCCTGAAGGTCTTTGTACACCCCTGCACTGTATTTGTGTGCGTGTCTGCAGGTGTTTGGCAGCCAACATCAGGCTCTGCAACAGCAGAAAGGAACTCTAATGAGACACATATTTAGATATTTGGGCCTCACCACTCGACACACATAAGTGAAACAGTGAATCTGTTACTGTTCTTTCAGTACTGAGGAAATGTGGTCTTGTGTTAGTGAAAGCACATTTGGACGTGAGCAGAACGGATGTTAATGGAAGTCTGTGTGATTGTGAGTGTTTGTGTAAGTGATACTGTGTGTGCGTGCGTGCGTGCGTGCGTGCGTGTGTGTGTGTGTGTGTTTAAGATGATTTCAGGAGCTTGTGCCTGTCTATGTAATTGTATCCATTTGTGAGTATGTCTATTAGTCGTCCTGCGTGAGGAAATGGGCTCTGTATTTCCAGCCGTCGTTAAACTGAGATTCTAATTTGCTCTTTAATTAAGACACGGAAATGCATGCACGTGCACACACAACCAACTGTAACACATTCATTTGACCTTAATGTGAACTTTTTCAACTGCGTTCTTCATTTCTTTCTTTATACTCATACTTTAACCCATCTCCTTTACTTCTCCTTTGCGTTCCTGTCCTGTAAAACATTGTTTTGCTCCTGTCCTTGTCTGTGTTTCACTCTCACCCAGCTTGTCTCTCTTTTCCTTGATGGATCGTCCCATAATACCCCGGGTTAAGAGCGTTGTGTTCTGCCACGTTGCTTTCTTCCAAACGGACTGCTGTTATTTTCCACTTGCACAGATAGTGCAGCACTGTGTGCACAAAGTCAATTGTGTATTTGTAGGTGCATCTATCTTTACGTTGTAAGAATGCATATGTGTTTTCATATTGGACTGTGTGTGCATGTGTGTGCATGTGTGTGTCTGTGGCTTGGAGTTCATCCATGCTGTTTGCTGCGGCTTACTGAGCAGGAAACGTCTAATCTGTCGACTCTGTGGAGGATACGCTCACACAGGAACACACACACAAAAACACTCTGAGCTTTATTTCTTGTCTGTTTCACTTTATGTAAGGATAAAACTCTGGCAGCAGATACCTTTATTTTATTTTTCCACTTGCCGCCATGTTGACTTTTACTAACGCTCAGCGATGTTTGACAGAAATGCCTTTTTTGTGTGTGTATTTGGCTCGACATTTGCTGTGGTGCCTTTCGCAGACTTCACCACTTGATATCTGAGCTGCTACACAAGTGCTTTTGCGCTTTGTGTTGTAAAATTGTCCAAACTTGGTGTTGAGTTATACTGTAGCTGTTGAAAGTCAAACAGGAACAAATTCTACACCAAATTATCAACTGCAACGCTGCACGGGGGAAGGTCATGGACTGGGTAGCACTGGGTCCACCAGTTTTTGAGGACATAGTTTTACTAGTTTAAGTTTGACATCATGTCTGTTAACATTTATCAGCATGTATAATAGTGCTTTTGAAATGAAAAGTGCTGTTAATGTTACTAGTGACTGAGTAACCCGATCCCAGTATATTAAATGTGGGGCAAAGAATATGTCTGAGTTACTCTAGCTGTGACACAGGTTAGAAATGATGATGGTGTGCAATCTCATTATTGCACATGTCAGAAGATGGGAATGTTAATGGGGCTACAGGATAAATACTGTGATTCTTGACATTCCAGTGGCCTGTTTGACATCTTACACTTAGTTTATGCTTGCTCTACCACCCTAACAAACAAAGGCGTGCACTAAGAGTGACATCACAGTTGGTGTCTTTGCCATGATTTCATGCCTTGTTGTCATGCTGACTTTTATATCCTGGCATTAGATGTGTGGCCATGGCTGTCTTGAATACACAAATGTACAATCGTGTCAGTTTTTACCACCATTTCAGTGATGTATTGGTGCAGGAGCTCAGAGAGAGAGATGCTTCAACAGCTTCATAAGATGACACTTGTGGAGGAAGCTTAAAAACACAGCAGTGTCTTTGCATATGATTTTGACTTCTTGTACTCCTTTACCAGCACTGATGTGGAGTTTTGTGTTTTTTTTCTGAGTAGTGGTACCTGTTGTTCAGGAGAATACTGCAACAAGTCCGGCACATGCTCAGGCACTGCTTTGAACTGTGACAGGGCCGTTGTGCATTGTCTTAGTTAATATTATGATGGCTACTTTAGAGTCAGTTTTTTTGTTTTTACAGTTTTTTTTTATAGTTTTTATTTTTCACATTGTAAGTCATATAACTGCATTAACACAAGGAAATGAAATTACATTAGTGGCATTTCCTGTGTTTTCTTCCTCTTCATGGGGCATATCTATTTTAAGTTATTGGCCATGTTGGTTACTCTGAGAAATAAGTTGGCCCTGTCTATTTTAAAAAGTTCAAAATGCTGCTTTCTTTGTCCTAAACGCAGCGCACCGGAATGTTCACTGTAACCATCTTCACATTATGTTAATTCTTAGGAACATGACAATAGCTGTCAGAAGCATGTTGTTGTTGCTCATCATATATACATGATTTTAAGGGTGCTAGGTTGGTTTATGTACTGAGAATAAACTTCATTCATCAAGGACAGAATTCATTCTGAAACTTTTTCTCCTCTATTTTTTCCTTTGAACAGCATGGCAGCCAAATGTGAATCCTGGGCAGCTAATTCTTAATTCTAACTTTTCAAATGTTTGTTGCATCTCAGCTTAAATTTAAGACACAGTTGCGTTTTTTTTATGTGTCGGTGTGTGTGTTTATATGTATAAGTATATATAGTGTGTGCTCTAAATACTGCATTTCCATAGATAAGGTAGATAAGGGTATTGCTAATTTCTGTTTGTGTTTTTCTGTACTTTTCTTGGGTACTTTTCTTAGTACATGTGTGTGCATATCTTTGTGCATTTGTGCGTGAATAGATAAACATGACTGTTTGTGTATGTGTCTGTGTGTGGTTTGCAATCCCCAGAGTAACGTTAAATGTTGGCTTGTATTGGAAGCTTTGCACTCTGTGTTTGCATCTGAACAAGATGAACAAGTGAATGGATGGAAGAAATTCTAATAGAGAGAATCTTTCTTTCATAACATCTTTTATAGACTTTTTTTTTTTTGGACAGTCCAGGTTAAAGGGCCATGACGCTGTCACAAACTTGCGCCTTGTCACTGAGATGTAAACCAGGTTTAAGTGCATAAGATGCAGCAGAATGTCCCTTTTATGTGTTTCAAATAGACTCCAGACTTTATTGCAGACACCTCGGGAGGTCGTAACCCCAGCAGCTTCAACTGCAGGTTGTTTAAGGTCACCAGTAGTTCAGCTGCTGACGTACAGCTAACTAGCTGTGAAAGGGAGATGGTGTTGGCACATGAATCGATGTCCAAGTTTATAAATTTTTAAGCACCTTTTCTTTCCAGGCTTTCTGGAATCTGAGTTGCATTGGGTATTTGTTTTTAATATTTGTGTATATATTCTGTACATATCTGTGTGTAAATGTGTGTGTGTTCACATTTGCACATGTTTTTATATCTCTGTTCTGTGTGTGTGTGTGTGTGTGTGTGTGTGTGTGTGTGTGTGTGTGTGTGTGTGTGTGTGTGTGTTGGGGGGTGTTTAGGCTAAATGTGTCTTTGTATTCTCTCAGCTGGCATCAATCAGAGTGTGTGTGTGTGTGTGTAGTCGACCCACTGCCAACAATGAAGCCCTTCACCGAACCTGGAGCCTTTTATCAATACGCACACAGACGTGCACACATGCACATTTTCAGAGATCTCGAGGGGAAGGTGGATGGGGTTTTGTTTGTATCTTGAGAAGGATGAAGGTAGTCAGTGTCTGGGTGGGGCATGGCAGACATTTTGCATGAGAGTCCATGTACTTGGAGTTGCAGCTCGTGATTGTTTTTAAACTTTTATTATTTTTTTCACAATTCACAAAATTAGACTCCCAAAGATCCAAAAGAATTTTGCAATTTCTGGATTATTTATCTAAATACTCTGAGCAGTGTTCCCAAGTGTGCAGAAGTTTGCAGAATTTTACAGCTTTTTACCATATGGTTGTACAAGATGCAAGGGCAGAAGAGAGGGAAAAAAATGAAGAGAGCAAGTGAGTCAGAAATAATTTACATTCGGTCACACTTCTTTAAAAGACTTAAGCCAAGCTTATGTCTTTGTGTACTCATGAAGGTTAGACTGGGTTAGACTGGCAAGACAGTGATGAGAAATAGTTAATCATTTGGCAAGAATGTGTGTGCATGTGTGTGCATGTGTGTCTAACTTGAGAGTTGTGAATGACACGGCACCCACAGATGACCTCAGCCTTGAATGAGTGCTTGAGTCCTTTTAGGTTTACCACCAAATGAAAGGAAGTGAATTAAGACTTTAACTCTGACTGTTTACACTTAGTGTGCAAGTCTTAGAGGAGGCTCTCGTTCCCATGTACTCATGTTTGTAGTTTAGTATTACGCAAATCAAAACGGCTTACTTAAGCAATTGGTGCTTTACCCTAGCATGCACACAGATATACACTCACTCTCTCACTCACTCACTCTGTCTTTCTCTCTCTCTCCCTCTCTCTCACACACACACACACTTCATTTCTGAGTCTTCCATCTCTGTTTTCGCAGTATCAGATGGCAAGCACTGAATCCATTTGTCAAACAAACTGCTGGCGTACGTTGGCACTCAGGCCTGCAGATCACTCATTTATCTGAATACACACTCTTCCATTAGTCCCAGATCTGCTTTCACCTCTTCTTTTTCTCTCTCTGTCCGTTCATTTCTCTCCTCCTCCTCGTGCTTCTCTCATTTCCCTCCTTGTCTTCATCCGGCTTGCCCTTTCTTGTTGTCTTCTTATTCATCCGTCTTGCTCTGTCATCGCTTGTTCTCTACTCATCTCCACTCCTCTGTTATTGCAATGATACAAGGATGAAGGGACTGACCCCTCACCTGGTCCTACTGCACCTCATATATGTATTCTCTCTCTTTCTGCCTTCTACTGCTGAGCTGCGTACTTGAGTAAACGTTAGAAGAGCTTAACCCCCACTTTTGTGCTGTTTAACCTCGTGTTCATTGCAAAGCAAGTATTTCATTCCTCTTTGCTCCCCGTCTGTGTTTTTGATTCCTACAATTCTTAAGAAAACATGCCTTCAAAAATACTACCAACCGAGTGTATGGGCAAGTCATCAGAGTAAGCAGTCTCTACATATAGAGAACAATTTATTTGAACTCTACTGTGTTTCGTCTTTTTAGTTTAGTTTATTTTTAAACTTGAGAAAGAAGCAAATCTGTAATAAACAGTCTGCAAATGGGATTTCCAGTGCTCTAACAGGAGAACAGCAGTGCAGTTTGTTCAGAGAAAAAAAACTAAATCCAGTAGTCTGCAGGAAGGAGCCATAAAACACAAAGACTGAAGGGCATGGAAATAATGGACTGGGGTTTATTTCCTCCTGTTGAAGAATATATTGGTAAAGGAAAGAGTGAAAGAATCTTTAAGAAGTTGAAGAAATATTAGATAAAAATCCTAAAAGGAAGATTTCCACTGGTAACATTTAATTAATTTACAGAATTGTTGCAGAACTGTCCTGTAAGTAGTGCGTTTAAGATGTCAAAGCAATGATTTTTAAAAACATACCGAGCATACAAGGTGGGAACTTTAAGTGGGTGTTATAATGCGGATATTGAATGCAATATCTTCTAATTGATATGAGTCCTAAAGTTGTGTGATTTGCATATTACGCATTACCTTTAAGCTGAGATTTGGTTAGTTATGTAATGAATATAAATATATCTACTAACAGGTCATATATCAGTCAATGCTATTCTTCATTCCCAGGTTAAATTAGTTTCTTCAGTTGCTGTCCTGAAAGTTGAGAAATGTTGAAATCTTGAGTCCTGCCCACTTTCTGTTCCCAGCGGTTAATTCACCTGTAGTATCTTGAAGTAGCGAAATGTCAGTCACTTCCTATAATTTCTGGTCACCACAATGCTGTGAATCACTTCCAGTGTAGCTTAACTGACTACTGCTAAACTAATGTTTATATGAGTCATATGGGTCAAGAGTCTTAACCATTCAAGGGAACAGAATTGGACCCAGATGAACATACCTACTGTGACACCCTCGAGTTTTTTCACCATTTCTAACTTGGTTGCAAAAACCTGGATGTGATGAGGCTGGCTGATAACTTGTCGTTGACAGGTTGTTTGTCATGTAGCCTCACACATGAGATAATCCTCTTTTTTTGAAACGTGGTATGATTAAGATTTACGAAATAGAGTTCATTTTTTATTCATTATGTCCCAAAATAAGAGACTGAGCCCATAGACTGAGCAAGAACATGTTTAAACAGGAAATGACAGAAAGCTGTTTTCCCATAAACTTCTACTGGACCAGACGTCTTTTTGCAACTACAGCTGTCGCCCTCCGGTGGCCTTAAGATAGAATGCGGATTTACGCTCTAGCTTCATTGTAGATGTGGGTTTTTTTCTGTCTGTAAATATACTGGGTTAGATAAAAGTAGGCAAGAAAGGAAGGAAGAATCATCCTGTGTGTATAACAGTTTAACAAATGATTTGACTGTCTCTTTCATCTCTGAAAATTGTGTTTGACTTGCGTTGTAACTGGTAGTCCATCAAAAATCTTGCCACACATGTCATCTCTACACATTATTTTAAAATTGAATTATAGATTTTAAAGGCCAAACTGGAACTGTGAGATCTTAATATTGCAGCAGGGAATTGTGACCCCCGTTATAAAAATAATACACAGAGATGAAGTGGTTCAGGGTGAATTCAGGCTAACACACAATGAGAGTAATGAAGAAGCTGCAGACTCGATGCTCATAAAACTGTTTACACAGGTTGTGCCGCTGATGTTTCAAGTCTTTGGGGATAAATGGGTGTGTTGTAGAGAAAGTGACCCAGCAAAGCTTTCAGGGATGATTCGTCATTTGGTCCAGCAAGAAAAAAAGGGGGAAATCTGGCTTTTGTGTCATATTAAGAAAATATAATAATTCTGGAGATGACTCAGAAGAAAATACACAAAAATTCAAAATGACTGGAACCAGTGGTCAAGTTGGGTAGCCGGCAGATTTATGCTTTTCTTTGTTGACTTTAAAGCATGTTTATAATTTTTGACAAGTATTCAGTTTTTTTATAAAACAAACTGGCTCAAGATCAGAGGTGAACTCACAGCTCCTTAAATGCAAAATGTTGACACTGTGTTGCCTTTAGTTTTAAAAATACCATTTATGTGATTCAGGATGCTGTGTAGTCTCGCTGTGGTAAATATAGCAATGCAAACTGTTGATATATGAATGCATCATCATAACCACTGTATACAATGGTGATTCTTGTGATGATTAGGAGAGATTTACCAACTCCTGTCTCCTCCAGGTGATGGCACTGGCGGAGGCTGCAGAGGAGAACCGGGCACTGCTGGAAGAGGCGTTTGTTCGTCTGCGGAGTGCCACACACCTTCTCGTGCTCCTGCTGTCCCTGTGGCAGGGCCTGACCCCCGATCAGACCAGCATCCTGGAGGCCACACTGCTTCCTCTGCTGCAGGACACACCGCAGCTGGTACACAGTCTCTCACTCACCCACACACACACACACACACACACACACACACACACACACACACACACACACACACAGGTGGCCATTAACATGTCAGTATCTGTTCTTCCATCTGCAGCTTGCTCAGCATACATAGACCCAGCTTAAACACACTCTCTAAAAACTTTTAAAATACATTAAGTACTTCTGGTCTCTGAGGAATACACACACACACAAACGCACACACACAAACTCAATCATACATTCAGTTTTTAGCACTCAACACTCACCCGTCAGCTCTGCACAGAGTCAGAGTGTGTTCTGTGGTACCTGTTCATAATTTGACCATTAAAGCTTTCTGTGTGTGTGTGAGTGTGTGTGTGTGTGTGTGTGTGTGTGTGTGTGTGTGTGCATGCATGTTTAAATATATATAAAATACACAAATACACGCAAAAGGTCAAGGTCAAAGAAAGGTCCTAGTGTGAATAGATGGCATATTGCTCTTTAAAGAGCCTCTGACTCAGACGTCAAGCTTTGTGTGAGAGTGTGTTTGAATGTGTGTTTGTGCTTATGTGAGCGTGGGTTGTGCATGTTGCTCCGTATAAACTGCCGTGTTGACAGAGCTCCTCCATTTGCTGCAGTCAGACCACGAAAGATTTGTCACTCCATTGAGACGGCCAGTGCCCACTGTGGGTGTGTTTGTATTAGTTTTTCCATAGCTCTGATCAATCCCCTGAACCTCTCATTACCACTGTGTCTATTTTCAGCTTTCGCTAACGGCGCAGAGTTACACACATGCACACAACTGCGCATAAAATATCTTACAGTACGCACGCACTGTGATTGTAGACAGAAATAGCTTCAGAGGGTCAGTTGATGAGCCTCGAGGGACTGTGAAAGTAAGTTTGTGTGTGTGTGTTATTTTAAATGGGATTAAAGTAAATTAGTAGTAATCAGGGTCATGTCCACAACATTAAGACAAACAGGTGGACTGAAGGGTTATTTTAGGAAATTTACCACATTATCCGATGCAGTGCTGTGACAACATCTATCGAGATGCCAGTGGAGTTTTTATTAAGTTATTAGAATATTTATTTTTCTTTGTGTAACGTGTTATTTTGGCTTATTGGCACTTCTTTTGTTTAGAGGGAATTGTTGTTATTATTATTCAAGTCAACATTTTGCAAACTCTTCTTTCAAAAAACACTGAATCTTCATCTTGACTTTTTACCGTTTCTGTGGGTGCACTGGCAAGGTCATTCCAGGTGAGTACAGGTCCGTCACTCAGTTATTTCCAGGATTGTCACAGATATGAATAAAGTCTCTGAGGAGAATGGGGGTGGAACAGCTGGATTAAAGAAAAGAGAGAGAGCCAGTTAAAGGAGAAAGACAGAGGGAGGAGAGGTAGAAGAGTCAAGGCTATAGTTTGGTGCATAATCCAAGTCCAACTCTGTTTTTTTCCAGCATTTATTCTCTATTGACGCTATCAATTCTTCAGCCAAAATGAACGATTGGCTAACTTAGTTAAATATTTTTCCATCTTGAATTCATTAGTAAATTCCTACGTACTCTTCTGTTACCCATTACCCATTTATTGGATCTTTTTCAAATGCGGAACTTCTTTTATTTTTCAGTAAAAGTGCAATTTTTATAATTTCAGTTCAGTCTCACTGAGCAGTTTTACCCGCGGAGATGATCCTGATCGAGATACTGTTTTAGGAGAGCAAACTCCAGCACACCCAAAGTTCCAAAGATCCCAAAGTTCTGTTAGTCCACTCATTTAAAATAATAATAAACAAATAAACATGCAATTAAAATGCTTCCTGCAAGGTATGTCCTAGGACAGGACAGCAATGTGGCTGCTATTCATAGGCTGCTGCCATTCTGACCCAGATACTTGTGCATACAGTTCATTGCCAGTGTGAACGATGGATGGAGCCACGCTGACATCCATCACGAGACGGTGGATTTATAATTTATCAGCTGATGCTAATTAGCTTAGTTAGCAAACTAAATTCATAAACTATATGGCTACAATCCACAGACATGCATATCAGGTAACTGGTGCTCAGACTAAAAAAATCCTGGAATTTTACTCTCCAAAACCAAAGCAATAACTTTTTGGATGCTCTGTTCCACAGAGTAAGCCATAACATTAGTCAGGTAATCCATTAAAAATTCTCAAAAAGGCATAAACGGTGCACACATGCACACACACACACAGTAAAGAGGTCCGGTTTAATGACTACACCAGGTGGATGAGTTGTAAAAAAAAATTACCAGAGTATTTATGATGGGGTAACTGTCCATAGAGGCCAAAAGCATTTTTTACCAGGCTGTAAATATGCTTTTTGATGCTGTAAAATTGGCCATTTTAACCTGGCCGTCTATGGGGAATGTCTCCCTTTTGGAGCCAGCGTGAAGTGGCACCTAGAGGAACTGTAAATTTTGCCACTTGTGCATTTGCTTCATTTTCAGCTCTGGAGTTTTCCACTTGGTTTCAAAACAATGACATTTGAAGTTGAACTTTATTTTGGGGATAATGATGAATCACAGGTAGTGGAGCTCATATTGAACAACAATTGTTGTCCACTTTAAAAAATCATGTTGCACCGCTTACCATTGAACATGCTCCTGTTGCTGCTCCTGACCTGTTGCTGCACCTCTGAGACAGAAGATTGTAGAAGACTGAAATATAAAAGTTGGGTCATTATGACAAAGGAGATACTATACACAGCAATCTCTGCTCACTGAAACACAGAATAACTAAAATATGTAATACAATACCAAATGACCCATGTCCTAGTATACATTTACTTTCATATTATGTGACTGGAAAGCACAAAGAGCTCCAAGAATGGCGAAAATCTGTGGCAAAGTTTATGCTTTAAAGGATATTTGGAATTAAGAAGAGGAGTTCTTTTGAGTGCAGGCTCATTACACTGCTTTTTATCTGAAAGAAAATAGAAATATTTATAATAACAAGGTCAAAAAGGAGGAGGAGGTGGAGAAAAAAGAGGAGAGGGAGGAACACCAGAGGAAATGCATCTGTGGGGTATCTAACGAAACGTCTCATTTAGTTGCAGCCAAGCAGAACACCTCCTTTTTCTCTTCATGCATTCCTCCCTCCGTGTCCTCCTCCCTCTCTGCTCTCTTTCCCACTTTTCATCCTCATCTCACTGCTCATTGTTTTTCTATTCTCTATTTTTAACACCAGCAGTGTTACCACTCTCCATCATCCCTCTTGCTTTTTTTGTTTTGTTTCTACAATACTGCATTCTTTACCCTCTTTTTCTCACTTTGTCAAGACCTCCTGCTTCTGCTTTAATTTCTTATCCTGTCCTTCCTTCTCACATTATTTTACTCCCAGTTTCTTGATACAGTCATAATGCCAGTCTTGCTCAGGCTTCTCACTCTCTGAACTAATACTATAGATCCTAAACTATACATCAGCCATGACTTTAAAACCAATGATAGGTGAAGTCATTACCACCGATCGTTTTGTTTTATTGTAATACTCTGGTCGGAAACCTTGTGACTTGCCACTGATGTAGATGTCACTTCAACATGTACCGACTATTCAACGCTACAGACCAAAAACACCCCCAATACTAAAAGCACTCCCCATCAAGACACTGTGCCCCAACATGCGCATATATATATATATATATATATATATATATATATATATATATATATATATATATATATATATATATATATATATGTATATAAGTTCTGAAATGGCTATAGGAACAAGACATGACCAGATGATTCCAGTCTCAGCAAACATGTGCAAAAGGAGCTGGAACAAGTCACATCCACAGAAGCTCCGATCTTTAGTCCACAGGATCTAAAGGATCCAATGCCAGCACTCTAGTGACAGACACCAAAGGACACCCCTCAAGAATGTCCTTGAGGGGTGGGGGTTTGTTAGGGTTCCTGGGTGGTTCACCCAGTGTTTTCAGTTTATTCATGTTCCCTCTTTAGTTTCCATGTTCACATTTCCTGTTTCATTATGTTAGCCCTTGGTCATCCTCTGTGTCATTAGTTAGATTATGTTCAGCTGTGTACTCACCGGTCTCTCATCATCATCATTACCATCAGCCTGTGTATTTAAATCCTCAGTTTCCTCCTGTTCATCGTCTTGTCATTGGTGTGATGTTGTCACTGCTGTCTATTCCGCATGTTTGCCTTTCAGTTCAGATCAGTCAGTCAGTCTTCTTCCCTGTTCTGTTCATCTGTTCATCCTGCCATTGCAATAAACACCCTTAATCCTCACCACGAGTCCTGCGTTTGGGCCTCCTCTTCTCCACATCTGCACAGCAAACCCTGACAGGGTTGAGATATGGGTGTCCATGTCTCAACAGATATAGCTATAAATATTAATGTTGTATACTATCACTTTATAGCTCCTGAAAGTGTTTTGTAGCCTTAAATCGCACCAGAATCAAGTCAAATGGTTCTATAAACATTTCAATGATTTAAAGACATTTGAAAGAGAATTTTTCCCAATCAAGATAGGGTCTTTTGGGGTTTTTTGTATTTAACCATAATTTTGGGGGTCGGCAGCATGGACACTAATGTTTGTGAATGCGATAACCTGAAAACAAGGCGACATAGTATTTTTACATTCATACCATAGGTCAGGGGTGTGTAACTCCAGGCCTCGAGGGCCGGTGTCCTGCAGGTTTTAGATATCTCCCTGGGTCAACACACCTGAATCACATGATTAGTTCATTACTAGGCCTCTGGAGAACTTCAGGACATGTTGAGGAGGTCATTTAGCCATTTAAATCAGTTGTGTTGGTTCAAGGACACATCTAAAACCTGGATTTGCCCACCCTGGCCATAGGTGCATCTTCTTAAAAACCCTGGTTGAGTTTAAGTTTCAGTGACCTAGGCCTCAAGGTGAAGGTCAGAGGTCATAATTCTACAATTTAAAACAAACTGTTCCACTTTTCAAACCTGTTTTTTGACATACTTAATAACTTGCTGCTCAGGCTGAACTAGATTTTGTGTATCTAATTATTATGAAATGAAGTGGTTATATTTGTCCAGAATTTCTTCCTTCACATTATAGGAAGAAATAGGATCTATAGTCAAACCACAGGTTTCTTTATAACATAATAGGCCTTCTGACTCTGAGAGCTTCTGATTGTCAGTAAGTAAGCATTTACAGTAAATAGATGTATTAAAGTTGATTATACCCAGAAGTTAAGGAAAGTAGCTGATACTGTACTAAATCCACTCTTGATTTGGTCTTAGGATGATTGTGTGGGTAATGTTTCCCCCTGAGACTGACTGTATGGCATTGTTCTCACAGAGCCGTAACTCCGGTCTCTCAAATGACATTCGCAGTCTTGATGAGGATATCAGGACTGCAGAGGGATTGCTTTCTGAACCTTTACCTGTCTCTTTGGGAGTCCTCCAAGGTTGTGTGCTAGACTCTGTTATAATTTATGTATTGCCAGCCTGTAATTTTGCAGTTACGCCCGGGGTTTCTCCCTTTGTCAGACCTGATATTCCTGATGCAGTCCATAGGCTTTTTGAGGAAACTATTTAATAAGGAAAAAAGGAAAAAAAAGGTTTGTCTTTGTTGGTACTTCAACAGTGGAACATTGAAGCTATACAGGTTTAAAGGTCAAACTAGTCATAACTCGTTCTCTTTGTCTAAGCTAATAATACCACATGTGCTTTATTTTAATGTGTTTGTTTGTAATGCGGCTTAAAGGAGTGACTCCACAAATACTTTTCAATCACGAGCTGTTAACAATTTAGCATCCATTTCTCTCACTCAGTGATGTGATTGGTATTGCTCTCACTGAATATCAGCTTTTTTCTGCACTCAAGAAAAAACGAGGTAAAAATGGTAAAAATTTTAACGTTTTGGATAATCATACAGTCAGTGTTGTTCAACAGGGTACTTTTATTTACTGATGTATTCTGTGTCTGTACAGTGTCAATATACACAAAACTAAAGCTTTCCACTCTGAAGTGTTGGTAAAAGTTCAAAAAGATTCCTTTTTGCTATCATAAACACACAAGTAAAATAGAAGCTCTGTCATGCTTCTTTGCTGCACTTGTACAACTTCTCTTTTCAAAACATCTTCAAAGATGACCAAATAATACAAAACCTCTCTTGTTTCTTGGTACAGAAAACAAATTCCTCTTCTATTTCTGCATTAGTGGGAACTTTGCCGTAATTTATCGCCCTGGCCTTGATCCAAAGCCGCTCAGCTCCACCTTTCTTTGCTTCCTTTCTTCTCCTTCAGGAGGATGAATGTCTGCAGTTTAGGTTTAGAGACGTTTAATTTTCTTCCGCAGCATGTGGAACGTATGTTTCAGCGAGCGCGTGCATGAGCATGCCAAGTTTCCACAGGAACCTGCAGTTATGTTGTTCCAAGTATTTGATAACCTGGTGAGGTATTGTTGTAAGAATAGGTCACCCACCTCCATCTCGCCTCCTCCTACTCCTCCTCTTTAATTTTTCTCCTTCCAGACTCGTCCAGTGTCTTTTCTTTACTCTTGTATTTGCTCATCTTTCGGCTTTCCACATGTTTAATTTTTTCTGGTGTCTGCCTTTCCCTCCATCATCATCTCATCTCCTTCTCCCCCCGTTCTCTCTCTTGCTCTTTCGTCCTCTTTAGCTCTCTCTCTCACACTCCTGCATTCTCTCTCTCTCTCTTTCCTCTGTCTCTGTCTGTATCTCTCTGTCATCATCATTACAGGGTTGATTACCTGTCATTATGGCTCATTAGGGGCCTATCAGCATGGCGGCAGGCAGGGGAACGAGAGGTGGGTGGGGGGGTTAGGAGGGTGGAGGGGTACCTGTCAACACACCCTTACCCTCCCAACACACACTCATGCACATACCACATCATCCTCAGACCTACCCATCTAAATCACCCATTCAGATGAGTGAGTCTCATCACTGGTTTTTAGTAGGATGAGTTGGGTATATTCGTGTATGTATGCGTGGGGGAAGGATGAGAGATGGCAAACGGGGACAACAAGAGACCAAACCCTCCTCACTGTTTCATTACTGTGGCTTTGCGTGTGTGTGTTTTTTCTTTCGATTCTGAATGTCTTATCATTTTCTTGCTCTCTCATAAATGTCAAAATTCAACAGGGCATCAAATTAAAAGGCTAAAATTGTTTATTCTAACTATTTGTCTCTTTTTCATCACCTTTCCAAAGTCTTGCACTCATGGTTCTTTCCTCCTCATTTCTCACTCTTTTTATGAGTGGATCTGTTTAATGTATTCTGTTATGCACAATTTTTATCCTCTATTCTTTGCTCTAGCCTCTTTTTGCGCCATCCCTTTTTTACTTTAGTGAAGCACAAATCTAACCTCACACCTTCCAGTCTTAGTTCTACACTCTAAACTTGTGTTTTTTGTTATTAACTAGCAATCTGATAGTATTTATTATTTTTCTCTGAATGTTGATTTTTTGTTTCTGAAAACTTACTAAGAGAGTTAGTAATACAGGTCTTCTGTGTCCATTATGTCATTCTTCTTTCAGCTTGCATCTCAATAATTTAAGCATACACTACCAGTCAAAAGTTTGAACACACCTTCTCATTTAAGGGTTTTTCTTTATTTTTACTACTTTCTACTTTGTATATACATACTGAAGACATGAAATATATGAAGCAAGATATATGCAATTATGTAGCAAAAAAGAATTGATAAATAACTCTAAACTTGTCTTAAATTTTAGATTCCTCAAAGTAGCCACCCTTTGCTTTGTTGACAGTGCTGCAAACCCTTGGCCTTGATGATTTAGTCACCTGAAATGTTTTTCAGTTCACAGGTGTGCCTTGTCAGGGTTCATTTGTGGAATTTCTTGCCTTCTTGGTTGGGACCATCAGTTGTGTTTTAGTCAGGTTGTTACCCAGCTGACAGCCCTATTTGACTACTTTTAGAATTCATATTATGGCAAGAACCAATCAGCTAAATAAAGAGAAACAACCATTCATTGTAAATTCAAAATTGCTAAAACTTTGAATGTGTCCCCAAGTGCAGTTGCAAAAACCATGAAGCGCTACGATAAAACTGGCATACACGAGGACCGTCGCAGGAATGGAAGACCAAGAGTCACCTCTGCTGTTGAGGATAAATTCTTCTGAGTCACCAGCCTCAGAAAGCGCAAGTTAACAGCACCTCAGATTAGAGCCCAGATAAATGCCACACAGAGTTCCAGTAGCAGACACATCTCTACATCAACAGAGGAGACAGCGCGAATCAGGCCTTTATGGTCAAATGGCTACTAAGAAACCACTACTAAAGAAGGCAAAAAGGAGAAGAGATTTGTTTGGGCCAAAAAACACAAGGAATGGACATTAGACTAGTGAAATCTGTGCTTTGGCATGAGATGGACCCCAGAGTGAAGGTAAAAGGGCAAGCAAGTGCTCAGGATCTCTGGGAACTCCTTCAAGACTGTTAGAAAACCATTTCAGGTGACCACCTCATGAAGCTCATTGAGAGAATCCCAAGAGTGTGCAAAGCAGTAATCAAAGCAAAGGGAGGTTGCTTTGAAAAATCTAAAATATTAAACATGTCTTGACACCTTCAATGAGAATCTACAATGTAAATAATCATGAAATAAAGAAAAACCATTAAATGAGAAGGTGTATCCAAACTTTTCACTGGTAGTGCATAAGGTAAGCTTCCTATTTTTTTCCACAGGGTTGGGAAGAGAGCTGTGATGCCGCCGTCTCCCACCTCCTACGGACCTGCTTGTCACAGAACCCGAAGGACCAGGCTACTTCTCTGGCACAGACAGGAGGATCAGTGCTGGGCCTCCCCAGTGACACTGCCCGTCTCAAGAAGCACATCACCCTGCTTTGTGAACGAATCGGCAAAGGAGGGCGTCTCACCCTGGCCTCTGAGGCTAATGTCCAGGTCCCTGCTCAGGTCCAGAATCTTGCTGTTCCTGGTGAGTCATTGGTTTAATTGTCTACATTCCACTTAGACTGACTCAAAATTAGACTCAGAAATTCCTTTTTAATACATTTAGGACTGGATGAGGCGACCCTGAGCCATCTTTTAGTTATGCTACTAAATACTCAGGTTGCCAGGGTACTTCAAGGCCATTGATGCTGTAAATTAGCACTGTATAAATAAAAATGAATTAAACTTAAGGTAGCCCTATTTAAAGGTTATTACTCTGCCTCTCTGTTCAGTTGTTGGCTTTGGTATTTTAGATAAATGCAACCATGGGATTATGGGATGGGAACTTCCCATTCATCATTTTAGTCAAAATACTTTAATTCTGCTGTTTCTTGCAGAAAACAAACAGTTCCAGCAATGTAAATACTGAAAGATCCAACTAAAGTATCAAAGAATTTGGGAGGGAACTGCATTGCTACCAGATTGCTGACTGAACAGTTTCAGTGGTAAAATCAGTGGTGTGTGTGTGTGTGTGTGTGTGTGTGTAGGTAGGTGGGTGTGTGTGTGCCCGTGTGTTGTAATCTGTGCATGTTATACTGTGCGGGTGCTGGTGGACAGCCTTGTAAGCTGGTCCCTTGGTGCAGATTTTAAGGCTCAGCAGGCAAAAACATGGACCCTATTCATTTAACACCTTACAGCCAACACAGAGACTCGTATTTAAATGCATCAGTACACACACCCTCGAAAATGATATACACAGGTATGTGAAAAAAATAATAAATAATACCACTGCAAACAGGTACACATACACCGCTGCATGAGTTACACAGTGCAGGCACATGCATAAAAAATATACACTCACATAATTTTTGCAAGGTAGACACTCGTAAAATCATGCATATACATGCAAATACATAAACTCTTTCACTCAGGCACCTTATGGATCATTTACTCTTGGCAGAAGTTTTAAAGGACTTTTTGACAGATCATCAGTTACACTCTGCAAGCCCAACCCCTACTGCCTTTCTTACCTACTTATCCTCTTCCTTCTCTTAACTCTCTTTTACAGTAAAAACCAAAATGTACACCCACCGGTCACTTTAGGTATGCTTTGCTACTATTGGATTGGACCTTCTTTTGGCTTAATTCTTCATGGCACAGATTCAACAAGGTGCTGGAAACATTCCTCAGAGATTTTGGTCTATATTGACATGTTAGCGTCACACAGTTATTGTAGATTTGTTAGCTGCACCTCCATGATGTGGTCCATTTCACCACATCCCACATCCTATTGGATTTAGATCTGGAGGCCATTTAAGCACAGTGAAGACACTGTCATGTTCAAGAAACTAATTTGAGATGATCTGAGCTTCTTGACATGGTGCTGGAAACAGCTAAAAGAAGATGGGTACACTGTGGTCATAAAGGGATGGACTAGCCAGCAATAATACTCAGGGGACGCTGTGTAAAAGCGTCCCCTGATGCTCAACGATGCTCAGTTGGTTCTAATGGTCCCCCACGCCCTTACAAAAGGAACAGCAGCCTGAACTGTTAATACAAGACAGGCGAATCCATGCTTTCATGTTGTTTATGCTAAATTATGACCGTGCTATCCGAGGCAGCAAAAATCAAAACAAATCAGCTCTTCTGCTCTTCAACAGTCTTCTGTTGGTAACCCAGTGCAAAGTGTAGCCTCAGTTTTCTGTTTTTAGCTGACAGGATTAGAACCCATTGAGGTCTTCTGCTGGTTATTTGAGTTACTGTTGGCTTCCTATCACTTCTCAATCCCGTATCATTGGGTCAATAGATATTTGTATTAACAGACAGTTGAACAGGTGTATCTTTTGTATGTTCAGTATTTTTTATGTCTAGTTCTGTTTGACCAAAACCAACCAAATTTAGTTTAAAATTGACAGTTTGATTCTTTTCAGTAAAGACATGTTCTGTCTTATAAAAAGAAGTGGTTAATTCCTGGAAATCTGCATATTTTGCTGGTGTAATTTATCAGTGAAGATGTGGCCTAATAGCATAGGGGACATGACAGTGCCTGGTTTCCCAGGGCCATGTTTGCTTGTTTGCTTTTTATTTATGTATATTCTAGGGTCTAGGGACAAGGCACGTTAATCAACATAATTAATCAATGTATGAATATGCAAGTCATAGCCACAGTATTTAGTTTAAATTCTTGTTCCCTTGCCAGATGTTAAATCAGTTCATTTGAGTTTACTGCAGAGTCTTTGTCTGATCCACAACTCTTTCCTCAGTGCTGCTGACACTTACTGTCCAGCAGTTTTAAGGTAAATGTGTAAATGTGCATGGCCGCATGAGGAAGTTGTAATCCTCCACATACACCATGAGATTTGTGGATCCATTTGTTTTTGAGAATTAGTACTGTACTATGTGTGTGTGTGTGTGTGTGTGTGTGTGTGTGTAAGTGTAAGTGTAAATGTGTGTTAGAGAGGGAAACAGAGAAAGAGGTCTATAAAGTGTTAAAGGCATGTTTATAAGTGATTATAGTGATTACAGTAATTCGGCGCATAGTTCAGTGGAGCAGAAGTCGGTCAATAAAGTGTGTGTGTGTGTGTGTGTGTGTGTGTGTGTGTGTGTGTGTGTGAGGGAGAGAGAGAGAGAGAGAGAGAGAGTGAATGTGTTTGTATTTACGTTTTCTTGTCATGCGGTCTCTCCTTTCTCTTTTGGTCTTCTGCCAAAATTGACACAGATGTAGACACCACATACACACACACACACACACACACACACACACACACACACACACACACACACACACACACAGAGCACTGCAGTAAACAGACGTTCGCTAACCCTCTCAGATGTTGCTTTTTCACCCGGCCGTAAACATGCACACTTGTTTACGTTTCCAACAACACCGACAGCAACCGTTTTACTCCAAGACCACAGAAACACACACAAACGCATACACACTGAAATACCGCACAATAAGTCTCACTTCATTGGTAGGGAAACCCAACAAAACACACACACCCACTTCTAAGCACATTATCGTCTCTGCTTGTCTTTTCCAGAAGTATAGAGAAGGGAGGACCAGGTTTGGTTCATGCTGGTTGGTCAAAGGCTCAAAATCTAGTTGAAGGCAAACTTTAAAATCTTCTTGGATTTCATTTAAAAAATAAAATCTGTTGCAGTATGCAGACATAATGAGAATAGAGCCCATTTGGTCAATGGATAATGAAATATCTCTCTTGTAATAAATTCTTGTTCTGGACGTCACTTCAGCTACTGGAAAATTACAGGAGGTGGAACGGGCCCGTGGAGTGGGAGCTCAGAGAAATCTGGTGATGCATATCCCATATACACTATAAATACTAGTATTCCAGTTACTAATTACTGGTTGCTATTTACACAGGCGGCAATGTTTAGAAACACAAACCAGCAGTTTTTTAAAAAGGTTAATCTAGTTTTACTGTAACCATTGATCTGACTTGTTCCACTGTATGTTTTGGTTTATTGGTTTCTGCATACTGTAGTCTGTGAAGTATAGATATAAATCCTGTAGTATAGTAGGGCATGCAAGCCAGATATAACAGTTACAGTATATCAATACATAAAGGACATATTCAGAACATTAATATATTCTAACTGCTGTTAAGATTTATCTGGCTAACATGTATCCCACCGTATCTCTGGTTGTCTGTATGTTTTTTCACTCCATCATGTGACCTTGTGTCTTACCCTGATGACATCATTTGGACCAACTTGAAGCTTCAGCAGCTGTACTTTGTACACATACACACACCTGCTGAAATCAGGACTGTTTATCACATGGTTCATTAGTCAGCGCGCTGTCAGCATAGCTCTTCCTTCAGCTAAAGAGGTGTGTATATAGATGCCTGCTCCCACCCACACACATACATACACTATCTAAACAAGATGACAAGATGAATAAGTTATTTGACTGCATGAGCAATATTTTTTTTTCCACAAAAAACTCATTATTGTCGTCAATCCCATCTGTGCGCTATGTCCTGTTTATTCTGGTGGTTTCTTCACTGAGGAATCTGCAGTTCATCTATATTAGTCTTTTTTTTAATCAATGGCTGATCTCTTGTTTATCTTATTCTGTTGTACACTGCTGTTTTTGTTTCTTTTCTCTTTTTACATTATGCCACATGTTCCACTAATGAATCAAACCCTGTTTTATTTCCAGCATTTAGCATTTTAACATCCTCACTTTTTTCCTTTCTTTTATACTCCTCTCCTAATGAACTCAGAAGAGATCGCTTATATTCACAGTCCAGTTAAAGCAAGCAGACACTCTATACACACACACACACTCACCCCTATAGCACAAGTGTGTCGCAGTTATTTTCACAGTGTTCCACTGGTAGCTGTGGTTTGGGGCCTGCATCTATTTTAGACTTAAAGAGAGAGGAAAAGATGGGCTGTGTTTGCATGAGCGTGCACACACATGTATGTATGTCTGTGTGTGCATGTGGAAGGTCGGAAGACACAGCACAGATTGAACTACACGTGTGTAAGTGTAGGTCATGTTTTCTGTGTGTTCCTGTTCAGCTGTCTTTGTTCTCTTGCTGTGGTGTTCAAATTGAAGAGTTTTCCTCCACGATGCTATATTTAAAACAGCAGAGTTCTATTTTTAGAAGAGATTGAACCGTTTACTGAAATTTGTTTAGTAATTCACACTTAGTGTTTTTTAGGCAGGAAGCTATAAGAATTCTTTCCTGAGCTGTTAAATATTCATTGCCTAAAATTGCTTGTTTACATTTGTTTTGAGTTTTTAGTGATTTTATTGCAGTGGAAAGAAATTGTTTGCGGGAACAACTCATAATGTATTTTTTCGAGGTGCTTTTGCCGTACTCACATGTGGTTTGTAAGTTTAGACTGTGAAGACTAGACAAAAGATACCAGGTGTCTGATTCAAGCACACAACTTTTTTTAAAGAATCACACTTCCTGGTTTTTGATGTGTGTTTTCAAAAGAATATTACTTTGAGGCTGTGTGTGTGCAGAAATGTGCAGGTCTAATGTACTGAACGTTTATATATATCTGTGCGTACAAATGTGTATATTGACGGGGGAAAAAAACGTAAAAGACCACAGCCAAATTGCTGGTAACCACAGCGGCATAGTATCACCCCCATCTTCAAACCGCAGCCCAGAATAAAGCAGGAATGCACTGGTGTCTCCGTACTGCAAACCAAGAAAGAAATGTCTATTGAAAGCAGCTTAACCCCTCAACCAAGCTGCCCAAACTGTTCCAAAACTGTCCTAAAGCAGCCCCAAACTGTCACAGACTGGCCCAAATGGTCCCACGCCGTCCCACAATGTCTCAAATCATCACAAAATGGCTTAAACTTTCTTCAAGCTGTCCTCAAATTGTTGTTAAGTGACCCAAACCATTCCCATATATATACAAACAGACCCACAAATGCTCAGATTGTCTCTTAGGCTGAACACATTTTCCAAACGTCCAAGACAATTTCCCCAACTATGTCTCCTAAACTTTTCTTGTACCTCCTAATAAGCGCTAAACTTCTATTTGTTTTGGGGTATTTTCAGATTCAGGAGTTGTATAGATATTTTCTGTGTAAGCACAGAAAATAGAAGCTTTAACAGGCAGAAGAGCTGACCATGCCGTTCCCATTTGGGAATCCATTCAGAATGAAGTATAGATTATGATAACTGTTATTTATACTGCTAATACTACTTATGCTTACACGTTTTCTGCTATTGCTAGTACTAGTAGTAGTAGTAGTAGTAGTAGTAGTAGTAGTAGTTATATACTGGTTATTATCGTTTGTGGGTGGCCTATCCAAACAATGATTAAATAGGCAGTCACATTTATTTTATATTCTATTGCTTCTTTGCGTGCAAAATATAAAGCACAGTCTTAAGTGTCTAAATCTTAAGATTCTCTAAAACCGATAGCTCATCAAATGAGATAAATATAGACTGTAACAGAGAACAATGTCACAACTCTACCCAGGTGGTATAATACCTACTATTTACAGAATGAGGGACAGGCTGGAATGTGTTGGAGGTCAGTGGTAAGAGACAGTCTGTGTGTTTCAGAGTAAGTTGCTCCAGAGGTGGGCTATTTCCTTACCTTATGTTGATGTGAGAATGAGGTTAAAACACATACACACACCCACAGATCCACACATTCCCCGTGAAATTGTAAGACAGCCTTAGAAAAACACCTTCCCAATTAAGATTGAGGCATATCCCATTTCAAACAACTGGGAGTGTGTGTGTGTGTGCGTGTGTGTGTGTGTGTGCACGCCTCTCTGTGCATGTGTAGCCACAGGCTGTGCTCTCACCAAAGAGAACAAGATTGGCTTTAGAAAAGGCCAGGATAAATATTAGAGAGGACTTAGGATAATCTGCACTCACACATACTCACACAGATGTAGACTCGGTGGGGGAGATGGAGACACACACATTCTCAGACACCTTAAGGTAGACGCGATGGCAGACACACACATGCACAGTCTGCTCTCATACATGCACAAACACACACACACAAGACAAAGAAACAATGCGTGGAGTGCACATTAAATGAAAGTACCGTGAAACTAGACAGATTCCTCAGGGAGCCGCACAAATGGGGAGAGAGGGAAGGATGATAAGAAGGAAGGAAGTGAACGAGGATCAGGATAAGGGAGGATGAGAAATAAAGTTGGAAGGAGACAGAAAAAAGAAGAGAACTGAAGAAAAGAAAAAGGGATGAGGAGTGGAAAGAGAATGACAGAAGGAAGTAAAGGAGTAGAAAGAAGGAAAGATCAGATGGCAACAGGGATGAAAAGAGGGAGAGGGGAGTAGAGGAATGAAGAAGCGATGAAGAGGAGACAAAAAGGGAGGGATGGAAAGGGAGGGCGAGGCTTGATGAGGAGACTGTGAGGTAGGACAGAGAGAGACAAGGCGTCCAATTCATCGGCCTCAGGAGCTCCCTAAATCCACACTGATCCATGGGATTCTAGCAGGGATTTCGTCACGCAGACACAATCACTCCTCTCACACATCCAGGTTCTCTCATACACGCACACACACACACACACACACACACACACACACACACACGCACTTTAAACCTTATGTTTGATGCTGTTATTTCATTGCTACATTTACCTTTCTCTGAAACATCTTGAAAGATTTTGTTTATATTACATATGTTGGTGCAAATGTATGCAAACAGAAGAATTCAGTCTCGATGCAAGAGTCAAAAAGTGAAAGTTAATTTTGAAAAAAAGTTCTTACACAATTGGACAGATGAAGAAATATCAAAAACTGTTTAGAGTTGAACTCTGAGCCACATTTTACTTGCATTAGGAAAACAAATACCTATTACATGTTTGTAGCAAAAAGGTTTTCATTTCATTTATTCAGCTTTATTTTCTTCATGGTTGACGAGAATACAAAATTAAAACATGAATATTTTGATGTCTTGCATCAGACTTGGTACATTTACAAATGCAAATTTTCAAGAAAACGTATTGTTAAATAACGTAACTTGTTTCTTAGTTCGCATTTGGTTTAGATTTGCATTTCTTTGTCTTTCTGCTTATAGTTTGTTCGTAGTTCTGGGCACTTTGAGTTTTGTATTCTGGCTCCTTTCTCTTCATTATTTTATTCTCAGTCCTGGTTCAGTCTCCTTTTATAATTTGCACTTACATTTAGTTTTCCTGCCCTCCTGTGTTTTCTGTGTCAAGTCTGCATATTTTTTCTTGTGTTTAATTACTTTCCGTTTTATTTTGTTAGTCTTTTGTCTCTTATGCTTTGTATTTAGTTTTACATGCCTTCGCGTGTTTTCTCAATTAGTTTCGGCTGTCCTCCCAGGTGTCTCCTGTTTCCCCTCATCACCTTGTATTTATTCCGTTAGTTTGTCTCAGTTCTTTGTCACGTCCTCCCTCATTCCTCATGGCTTTGTGTGTTTAAGCGCTGTGTTCCTCTGGTTTTTGGATGCCTTGTTTCTACTCAGACTTTGTTCTGTATTTTGTTGGAGTTTAGCATTAAAGCTGTCTCTCGTGTCCTGCATTTGCGTCCACCTTTTGCCTGCTACATAGCAGCAGGCCTACATAACATTAATAACAATTTGGAATCATTATAAACCATTAGAAATTAAAATGCAAAAAGAATATTCAACTTATAGGAAAAGAATGCTAATGGTGACATCTTAAATACGGTATGAGTCCTGTCTCGTCACCTACTTACGCTGATTGTTATACATGTCTTTTCTGTTATTTGTAAATGTTGATCTAAATCGAAATCATAAGACTAAATAGCTTAATTAATACCCAATTGCTACGAAATGTGATTTGGTACAACATTTTGTTACAGGTCAGACACTATAACACTTGGATTATTACCAATGACAGGGGCTTTAATTGGGTAACATATAAATGGCTTCCTCCTACAGGCCAAAGACATTAAGTTAGTGGGGTTAGGTTAACTGGTGATTCTAAATTGCCCATAGGTGTGAATGTGAGTGCAAATGGTTGTCTGTCTCTAAAACAGAGTGGCGACCTGTCCAGGGTGTACCCCGTCTCTTGCCCTAAGACAGCTGGGGATGGGCTCCAGCCCCCACGCGACCCTGAATTTGATAAGTTGAAAAAGAATGGATGGATGCAGGATGGATGAATGGATGGATAAATTAAGATGGAAATGACTGAAAAAAAAACAGCCACACCCATCGTTTGCAGCAACGACTTGCAGATTTTTATTTCGATGATGGTTCATTGGACAAAACATGCAAATTTTTGGAAAGATTCACCACTCTCTGGAAACTGTGACCGTCTTTTACCCTTAAACTTTAAGCCTCTGGTAACTGTTAAAACACATGTATAACGTGCACATGAACATGCAGACGTTGGGTTTGATTTACGTGCATAAAAATGACAGTACATTCCCTCGATCATGCAGTTTGTGGATACAAATACACAGAACAACTGCAATGTATTTGAAGTAAATATTTTAATCGATTACAATATAGATATTACAAATCTAGGTACCCTAGGCAGTATATAGGCTAGATTTCATCAAGTTTGAACATGTTGTCTAGGGTTAGGAGTTTGGGAAAAAACATGCAGACATACTTATGCTTTTAAAGTATAGGGAAGGATTAGCTGCTCTGTATATAGAACACATTAGTAAATGTTGTACTAAATAATGAATGTAATAAAATAAGACTATAGGAATTCCTAATTATTCCATACGCCGACAATCTAATCAGGACTGTAACTGTGCTGCTCCTTGGATACAAAGATTTATGTTGTTATGGCAGCTCAGAGGATCAAAACTGAAAGCAAAAGGGGGAAAAAACACATGAGAGTTTTATGATATTGCTTTATAGTGTAAATCTGAGAACTGATTTAAAAGTCTTTGTCATGATTTCCAGAAGAAAGGCACTTTTTAAAATGCCTGTCTTTTTTAATGAAACTGCTCACTTGCCTGTGGTTGAACTGCATCACACGTGTGTGTCATAACAATGTGTTTTTAAGAAAAAAAGAAAGAAAAAAAGACTTGTTGAACTCATTTTTGTAATGATTTTCCTTCATATTTTTCACTCAGGAGGTGTTGAGCCCATAGCAGAGCTGGCTGGTGATGGGGAGGAGATTGAAGTTCCACAGGAGGCGACCAAGTTCATTAAGAAGAAACAGCCATCTAAGAAAACCAAGAAAGGTAGGATCACAAACTCTATTTCCTTCCTTTGTCTCTTTATTTGGAGCTGGATATTCTCCAGCTCTTAGACTCATCCGTGGCTCTGCTTCTTCTTGTCACACTTCCAAGCAGCCCATATCACCCGAGCAGTACATCCGCTGCATTGCTCCCAGTTTTTTACTGAATCCTAACCGGAGGCCTGACAGTGATATCTGTTCTCTGTCTGTCACACTGTTGTAATCCACCTCTGTTTTCCTCACAGCATCATGCACTTTCTCATCTGTTATTTGTATGTAACGCTTTGACTGCCGTTGGCTCGTGGTCTGGAGAATCTGCATGGTTTTGATTCTGATCTGTGCCAAAAGATCAAATCAAACAGCAAATTTGGTTCTTCGGCTACAACACAAATAACTGTGCTTCCTTAGGTTTGTTGATTGTTTCTGTTTAAACCTGTCCCGCGCAGTTTTGTTGGTGTGACTTACAGTATGAGCAGAGTTTTAGATTAATGCTAACAGCTAAATCCCGGCTGGCCTTCTTCCATTGCTGAATTGCTTACAGCAGGCAGTGGATTTATGTTTGTTGAATCAGACAGGTTTAAACTGAAAATGTACTAGAGGACAGTTCCACCAGACTGGCAGGTAAGGTTTTGATCCTGGTTATAAAACAAAAGTCTGGAGTGTCTCTTTCAATCAGAATGATGGACACCTCAGTGGGTTTTTTTCCCCCCACAATATGACAGGAGATGTTAGATCATGTCCATCTGGTTTACAGTTACCAGAACTTCACTCTCATTTTGTGCTGGGTGTTGGTTGTATTAAGTTCTCACTCTCTTTATGTTTCCATCCTTCTGGCTCTGCTCTGAGTCTGTTCTTCTATCTACGAGCCTGCACAGGAAATATCTGATTAGAAGAGAAGATATGTGGTCTTGAGTAGAGCTGTGTATTGTGACTATATTTATTGTTCTAATCAAGTGAGTCCTCCTTTCATTCTCTTCCTGCGATTCATCATCCTTTTATTTCTTTTCATTCAAGTTTTTTTCTTCTTTCCTTTCCTCTCTGCTTTTTTTCCTCTCTCAGTGACTTACCAAATTAGTTTTATCTGAGATGATATAACACATCATTTGAACCCACACAGAAAGACACTGGCCTTAACACAAAAACAATAAATACATATTGTTTCCGAGCTCCTGCCTTGGTCACACATACATATACACACACACACGGACCCACATACCCAGCCTCCTGCCAGAAAGGGGCTTCTGGTCTGCATTGAGTACAAATCCGAGTTTTATGACAGTTTGTCTTTCCTAAACCAGGGTGGATAGATTCTCTTTGATGAGCTCTACTTTCGTTAGTGGTTGGGGTGGACGTGTGTGTTACTGTGCACGTACGTGTGCACGCGTGTGGTTAATCCACTCAGGCGTCACCGCTAATGAGAAGGGGAGGTGTGGGAGACACCGAGAAGGCGACACAGGGATCATTAGATACCCACACATATACATACAGTACAGCTATACACACTCATGCACGCTAACACACACACGCACACGCACAGCCAGCATGTTTGTCAGAAGTCTGTGCTCTCTGAGCTTAGATATATGGCTTTCAGGCACACATGGGATGGATGTTGAGTGTATAATATGCCTTTGTTCTTAAATGTGTTTCGGCACTTTTTAAGTCTTGAAAATTCAAGTCTACCATAAAGGAATTACAATCAGGAAATCTATAAATATTACAAATAAACATGTATTTTTGTTTAGAATTTCACCTCACTAATTGAAAAAATTACAACGCCAAAAAAAAAAAAAAAAATCAAACAGTTGCATTAAATTTAAAATGATGTGACTTCTTTCCCATCATGAATGCACTCTTTCCTCAATGAAGGTTTCTTCAATTACTTTATTAATGTAACCCCTCAAACCTCACCAAAATTATGCATGTGACATAAAATCTCATTATATTTTAAAGAACTACTTGGGATCTGCTTTTTTCATTAATTGTGGTTACATGCTTAAACCAAACCAGCTTTGATGTCTTTGAAACGTGCCACCTAAAAGCATATAGGCACTAAATTAGACTAGAAAATGTCTGTGTTCTCTTCTGTCCTCAACCTGGAGCAACAAAGTGTTTTTTTCTTGCTTGCTTGTGTGAGCCTGTCTGATAAAAGTGCTCTCTATTTCACAAATGTGATATGTGTAAGTATATTGAATTACTATATTGCATTTCAATGAGCCAGTGGGCAACTGTGAGTAAATGAATTAGGAAATGCTGATGTGAGATTTTATGACTGTAAGCAACAACCCACAGTTACCTGCTGTGTGTGTGGAGCCCAGCAGGATCAGAGGTCACTTGCAGTGGCGATGCACCCTGCTGCCGCCAACCTGCTGCTCCGGAACAACTGCTCATTTTCTGAAAGCAGTATAGCACTTGTAATAGTGCATTTATTAGCTGCACTGAGCTCACTGCCAACACACTGTTAACTGCCATAGCCATAATTCAGTGTGCAATTATTTGAGCTTCATTATTTGTCTGTCTGATGAGCCAGAGGTTTTATATCAAAACAGAGACTTAACAGTGCTTCCCTTCTGTGGCTTTCTCTCTTTCGCCCTCTCTCTCTCTCACACACACACACACACACACACACACACACACACACACACACACACACACACACACACACACGTCACTTTTGCCAGACATGATTGAAAAAAGCAAAATGAAAATGATCCCCAATTAGTAATGTTTGTCATGGAAACCTCCACAGCAAGTCTGTGGTTTGCGCTTAAATTGAGAAGAGGAAGGAGGGACGAAGGGAATGAGGGAAATGATTTGGGGAAGAGAGGAAGGGGAAAGGAGGGAGTGGGGGGGTTGCATCATGTCCAGACTTGTCCTGTAGCTGCCACTCCTCCTCCTCCCGATCAGACAGAAAGACAGAGGGAGAAAATAAGAAACAGCAGTGGCTTGTAAAGCCCTTTCACATAATAATGTGATTGTTTATTAAACTTTGTAGTGAAAGTCTCTGCAGCTTGTTGGTGTTGCTCAAGGACATTTCAGCATAGAGGATGTTTCCATGTTTAAAGGCTTAACTTGGGAAAACACTGCCTGCAATTCACTATAACAATTCACTGTGCCACCACAAAAACTAATTTTGTTAGCATCATGCTTAAGTCGTTACAAGATTATTTTTTTATGCTTCATGCACAACCCTACATGAGGTTTTAAGTGTTTATTCTTCACATCCTTGTTTTGTGTTGAGTCAGTGACCTTTGTTTCTGTCAGCTCTTATAAATAAGATGATGTTGAAAACAAACACATTGCACAAATAAACATAAAGTTTCTTTTTTTTTACCCAAATATGAACTTTACCAATGACCATTAATCTTTCAGTACTGCCCTGTGCAAAAGTAGATAAATCAGTTTGTTTATCACAGCTGCTAGTGCTCAGAAAATAACCTGAAGCTGAGCATCCTTAAAACAAAAGAACTCATAATAGACTTCAGGAGGCTCAGACAGGTCCACTCCCCTCTCATTATAAATGGAGAATGGGTAGAATCTGTCTCAACCTTTGGGTTTCTGGGCAGATCTTACCTGGACCCACAACAGCAATGCCCTGGGAAAGAAGGCCCAGCAGCAGCTTCCTCCATGTCCTGAGGAAAAATAATCTGGACCAGAAGCTGCTGCTGGCCTTCTACTGACTCTCTGTGGAGAGCGTGCTCTTCTTCTTCTGCCTGGTTGTTTTTGATATGCAGGGGCCACGCTGTGAGAACACGAAGGCGGCGCAGAGGGTAATTAACACTGCCCAAAAAAATCATTCACTGCCCTCTGCCACCCCTGGAGACTATCGCCAGATCCTCCTGTCTCAGGAAAACCGATACCGATATCATAAATTTGGATATCTGCCGATAACGATATGAATCCGATATTGTGTGTTTTTTCATCAATAAAACTGTTTTTTTAATATCTTGCTGCATTTTGTATAAGTTCATACTCAAGTTTAAATAAACAACAACACTAAAGCTATTCTGTTATACCTGTGTGTAAAAAATACACTGCACCCAAAATATTTCATAGTTCAGCAACACTGATCAATCTAATAAACCTTACCTAACTTAAAACCTAACTTAAACCTGCTCCATCCTTCCTATTCTGGTATTTTAAAGAGTACTTAGCAGAAATATTAAGCAAACTAACTAATAGGGTTGCAAACTCCCAGCAAAAAAAAATTAATAGGGAACCACCCCCCACCCTCCACCTCATGATGCTTAATCGATGTAATCAACTTTAATTTGATGCAGGGTGAAAAAAAATGCACAGAAATAAATTATTTTTCAAGAATAATTAAATGGATTCAACATCTTTCTTCAACAGAATTGCAGAATTCACAGACGGTACCTTCCCAAAGGAAAAAGTACTATAGCTTACTAGGGTAAATAGACTTAAGAGTTACTATATATAGTAATGGACTTCTATACATTTTACATCAGATTAAAACTTTGGGTGTAAGATTCAGATAATTATTTATTAAAAGCTAGACATTTTAAATGAGAATAAGAAAGAAAAGTATGTCTTTGTGCCCCCTTTTCCCTGTTCATGCCCTATCGGCCCCCCTGGCTAAACTTTGCTAGATCCGCCCCTGCACAGTTACCAGCCGTCAGCTGCCTACAAAAGGATCCTGGTGTAGAAAGTAATATTAAATAAATTCTAACAACAGCTTATCAAGCTTAAACGTGCTGCTGTTGTTCAGCCGCTGGTTTCCTCTTTCTGGCGCGAAGTGGGCCAAAAACAAAGAAGAGAGACGGACTCACGACAGAAAAGCCGATCAGCTGATCGTTAAGCAGTTTCACGATTGAAGTAGCAGCAGCAGAGGGAGAGAGAGAGGCAGTCGCTCCATATATCGGTTGTTAAGCTTAACATGGGAACGCTTTGCAAACATTCAGAGATGAACTTACACACTTGCTTTACTTCTCTCTGGGATCACTTCCTCGGAGATGAAATGCTGGTTTGGTAGCGAGACTACAAATACACACAGCCGCTCTATCACGTGAGGCATACTGCTGCAACTGCTACGGTTATGAGCCGAGTTACGCTGTGTCGCAAGTTTTGTGAGATGCTTTTTTTGATATTTAATGGATCGGATTACATTTTTTATTTTTCGCCGATATCCGATCCAGTAATTTAGGTCAGTATCCGACCGATACCGATACGTAATATCGGATCGGTCCATCTCTACTATCTACTCACAGCCCACCCATGCCCACCAACTGCACCAATCTGAGCCATGGTCTGAGTTACCCTCATCACTCAGGCCACTCACACGTACTCTAATCAGACCAATTCTTTTCTTTGCGCTACCTGTTTATTTCTGCTGTCTACTATTTATATTTTATTCCGACACAGTTGGTGTGGAGCACCAACTGTTCAAGGACTATTGTATTGTATTGTATTCTATTCTATTCTATTCTATTCTATTCTGTTCTTAAATTTCCGTTACCTGGTGGGTGACCTGGAGTAAATACTGTGTCTGTGGTATCAGACACAGTCTGCTTATTACATATGATTCCAGTATATTGGTGATCTTCTGTCAGTGGTGTATGTGTGGCCCACCACATACAGTAGCATTTTGTCTTATGGTGGCAAAATGCCAAAACTGCCTTTGGGTAGACAGGCTAGCTCGTAACTCCCATAAAACTAAAAAGCAAGGTGGTAGAGAACAACTCAGCTTAAAGCCCACATGATGCAGACAAAGACACACACAACTACCTCCGTCTTCCGCCTACCTGTCTATGACTTAAAAGTAATTAGGCACATTGCCAAACCCCACACTACACACAGACCTTTCTGTTAGAGTGCATGGCAGCCGGAAAGCACATTTGGTTTACTTGAAAGGCATCAAAAGGCATCTGAGAGCAGGACAGAGGAGGAGAGAGGGTGAGAGAACAGTGGAACAAACTCTCTTTCCTTTCCTTGAAAAGGTGGGATGAAAGAGAGATGAAAGAGAGAGTGTCTACCTTCTTCTCTTTCCTGGTGCTGCATCTTTTTTTGTTGTTGCTCTGCTGCTCCACCCCTACAGCCCACCTGGGATCACAGACATGATCCAGAGCAAGGACATACACACACACACACATGCACGCACGCACGCATGCACGCACGCACGCACGCACACATACACAAATGACAACATGTAGGCACATACAACCAACCAGGAAGCTATATACAGATTGTGTGAACACACAAGACATATTACACACATGCATTTATACATATCTTTCTTTATTAGAAGAGAAGATTGGACTTGAACTCAGCCCTAACTGTGAGTTTGGTCTCTTACCTCATTTCTGTCCTTGAGTCAGTAGAGGATTCATTAGGTACAGTGTCAGTCTGTGGTCATTGATCTTCTTTAGCCACGCCATTATAGATTTATGTTATTAGCAGCAGCAATTAGCAACCATAATAGGGCCTTGACCTTTTTTACTCACATCTTCAGAAATCCTGGATGTGTATACTGCCATCAAACATCAGCCATTAACTCCTACAATCATTAGCTTTCTCTATTGGTTATCGATAAAGGTCATTCTGGCATGTCAGTAGTGCTTGTGCAGCCTGGCAGTTTGCATTACCTATTTACTTTCACCCGTTTGAACGTACTTTCTGTATTAGCTTGAAAAGGTTTGTCGATTATGCCTTGAATCCAGATAAAGGATGTTACACATTACTGACTCTTTGTATCAGTTAGAAAAAAACAAAAACGAGTGAAAAGAAAAACTGCATTCACACATGAGGTCTGGACAAAATCCAAATCTTGTTGCCCTTTCTCACACGTAGAGCACAACAGGGGATTTTCCATCTTAGATGGATTCTCATTGTAGGATACTCCCACTCACTGTGTGAATTTGTGCTGAGTTTGAATCCAGTCGGTCATTACACAAGGGAGCTGCAAGATAAAGTTCATTATAATTTTCTCATCCTGCCGATTTGGACATTTGTATTTCTAATAATATCTGCATTGCATTTGTGAAAACCCCTACAGATGAGACAAGTGGATGAGTCAGCCTTCGAGGTTATCAGTCATGTAAAACTCCCAATGAAAGGTACCCTGTTTCAAACAAGACATCCTAGTAAGTAAACACAATTAGCATTTCCCTGTGTTCACATCATCCAAAGAACTGTGAAAATGTGTCTAATAAATCAGTAATTCAAAAATAACCAAAACAATGCACACATCAAAGACAGCAAATGCTTTTCTTTGTACTTTGCAGCTGAGCTGTTCAATATTTTAGTCAACATTTCATTGTTTAGCTCATCAGCAAGATGTTGTGTTGACAGGGAAACAAGTAATGTTGAATTCAGAGACGTTTGAAGCCCTTTTATGTGATGATTTGGAACAGATAAGCTTGTAATCCACACGACTATGTGAGTCTTTAGTTTTTTGGCACACAGTGTTCTTGTATTCACACACCGAGTGGGCCATGCTCCACACCTTCATCGCTGAGGTCGCTGCAAGGTGCTGTTTGTTGGTAGCCCCCGAAATACATGTTGGACACAAGATGTCAAGTCAGCCATGAAGAGGCTGAAGAAAGAGTCCTCCTGTGATTAGTTAGGTTGTAGGAATTTGTGGTGACCAACAGGTAGGGGCAGGTTGAGAGTAGTGCAGTTTTGACAGTAGCTGAAATAGACTTTTGGTCATCCTCAAAGTGATTCTGGCAAATTGTCAGGTGGCTAAGGAGAGGAAGGGGATGTTCTGCCCACATGATGCAGTCAGGCTAAAGTGCTGCTTAACTCACATGGGGGTGTAGTTAATCACCGACAAGAATACTTTCTGATACTGTATGCTGAGGTACCCTACTCTATTGTATAATATATTATACTGAGATCTCCTCAGTTCTGCTGATTCACATCCTGTTTGTATTACACTGGACCACCACACAGATCAGACAAGCATCAACCTCCTCGGGATTCTTGAGGTGGTCAGAGTTTGCCCAAGCAGTAGACATGTGCGTTGTTGATTCTGAGAGACCGTATGACCATGTCTCTCAGGGTGCACTGTGGTTGGTTCTTCCAGACTTTGAAGGTGTCAGGCTTCTTACAGGCTATTCATACCTTGTAAAACCATAGTGAGAGCATGGCTGTCATTACCAACAATAAGTCCGACTCCTCTGTGTTTTCTGGATTCTCTCAGGGCTGCTCACTGTCACCTGAATTTCTAGGTATAGCCAAAGGGTGAAAGGCTTGGTGGCCTCAGTATTGTGTCTTTTCTTTTTTTGAATGATGTGATCCACTTCATTTGAGTGGTGACCTCCAGCTTATGCTGGGGTGGGTTGCAGTAAAATGAAAAGTGGTGCGGATAAGAACTGGCACCTCTAAATCATTGTAACTATCTGTTGTGGCAAAGAGAGAAATCAGGGGCAGGTTAAGGGTAGTGCAGCTTTGACTGTGGCTGAAACAGACTTTTGGTCAAAGTTAATGATTTACTGGTTAATCTACATTCCTACTATCACTCATGAACTTTGGAAAGTGATTGAAAGTATAAGCAAATTATGAGTAGAATTACAGTTTGCTCATCAGCAGCTTTGAGTCTACAGGTGTCTATATTTAGGAATTTAATTGTGAATAGTTTCAAGCTGGTTTCAGGTCTTGTGTATGATTCACACAACATATGATGTTACTTTCACCAAATTTAGATGCAGACAGATGAATAAATCTACACAAACATACCCATCCATTGTAGCTTCCTTTCCAAGTAAGTTGTGTTGTCTGCGACAGAGTGACGCCACGCAGGTAATGAAACTTGTAGTGGCTCAGTGAGAATCAGTGTTAAGAAACCAGAGGAAACTTGTACTAACATGGCTGAAATACACAGTCCTGCTGTGTCAATCTGTCTGTCAGACTACAGAAGCACGGTGAACAGAGCTATCAACTTACTGTCACACAGGGTGGCTGCTACTCACATCCAGAAGCCACACACACATGCACACATCACTCTCAGCAGGCAGGTTTCCTCATCCTGAACAGGATTCTCTGGGGCTGTGGCCAGAGTTTCTGACCCAAGGATTTCTGTTGTAGTCGTGTTCACGGTTGTTGATGGGTGTGACAGATAGCGGTCTGGATTCCCAGCTCACCCCCCATGAATAAAAACACAGACAGAAAATGAGCCCTTGTTTGACCCTCCACACACACACACACACACACACACACACACACACACACACACACACACACACACACACACACACACACACAGAGTTAATGTTAAGTGTCCTTACAGATGGAAAGCAAAATATGTGGCTGATGGCTCTAGCCTTGAATGTTGGATGTGTATGTGGAGGTGAAGTATGTGTCAGTGTAAATGTTTAATGGTGCTTATGGTCTGTAAAAATGGGTGTGGTCATTACTCAGGATAAAACCTCTAATCTGTACATAAGGAAATGCATATTGCTTGGGGGGGCACAGGTTTTATAAAGTTACAACTATATGAGCTTGTTAATTATTGCCACTGGTGACTGACACTATGATAGCACATTAATCATCCTCCTTGCAGTCTGATTTACTATTTGTAAATGTGTATAGATTAATAAATTAGTTACATGAGAGCAGATTATCCAAATGTAAAATGTCTTGCTTGACTTTTCATTTTTGATTTTTAAGATTTCATGTTATGGTTTTAAATTCTTTAGTGGGTTGGCACCAACATGTCTTACTGATCTTATGCCTGTTTGAGATCACTAAAGTCTGCTGACCAGTTACTCCTCCATGTCCTAAAGACTGAACTTAAGAACATGGGGAGATCAGTTTTTCAGCCACAGAAACTGTATAGTGAGTTTGCCTCTGATGTTAATGACAAGGTGACTGTGGGGCAGGCAGGTTACGACCCAAACGAAGGACTCCAAAAGCACCAAGTAAAACTCAAAAAACACTTTATTGCTGAAGCTTACAAAGGGAATATAACAAAGGGCAGGAATTTAACTAGGAACACACGAAACAAAAAGCAGACAGTCTAGAGGGAGAACACGACAAAGGGCAAGGGAAGCCTGAGACAATATATACACACTACACACACTAGGTAATTACAGGAGATGGAAAACACCAGGGAACACAGCTGACTGGAATCTGACTAACAAGAGCAGAGGTAAACACAACACACGGATGAGGGAATAAAACAGAAAATAACAAACAAAGACCAGGACAAAGACATGTTAACTTGGCACAGTTACAGGAGATAAATAAACACGGAGACATGACTGACTGGAGAGACAGAAGGGGATCACAAGAAATGACAACTAAAGATTACATAACCTAATGAGGAACACAGACTGAAGCACAAGCCAACATTATACTGAAATGACTGGATGCTGAGCTAGAAGATAAACTACATCTCAAAATCCAAAGGAAAAAATCATTATCTCACAGAAAACCCAAAACATCACAAAACTCAAAATGCTGGGTGAGGACCGTGACAATTAGCATGGATGGCCACCCTGCACATTATTAAAAATACACCTTAAAACTAATTTTTATTCTTTGGCTTTCAACCCAAACTAAGAGTTGGAGACACTTACTTAAATAATTGGGTTTTTTTTAAAATCTGTTAGATATATTTATTGATATGTGTGTGTCTATGTGTGTATAGCGTATCTGATATTTTATTATATAACCCTCCTTTTATATGTACAGTTCTTTGGTCAGCTTTGTTGTTTTAAATGTGCTTCATAAATACGTAAAATTAGATTGGAACATTTTATATATTGTTACAGTGGTGATTACCTGTTTTTAACATGACTGTTTGGGGAGTTTTTTTTATCTGTAAGCACAGCCACTATCAGCCACCTACTGTTCAAAACTTCTGTTTCCAAGGAGCAGCCAATCAGAAGACAGTTGGCTTATAGGGCGGTGGCCTTAAAAGGAGGCCAGCTAATTTGGATCGATTTGGTGGGTGAACTGATGGACTACACCAAAGCCCATTTTAACAATATATAGCAATATAACAAGTCCAGTAATAACAGTAGTAAAGTTACTGTAAAGAACTACAAAATCTGAATGTTTGACAGTGTAAAATGATTTGTTTAGGCCTCCATTATCTTCTCTCTCAAAAATGGAAAGAGCAAGACATTGTGGAATGTGTGCGAATGTCTATTTGTGTTTGTGCACATGAGCAACTATGTATTTGTGCATAAAACCTGCAGCAGATTCACTGCAGTTCTTCTTACACTTGTTTCATGTCATCCCATAATGCAAATTGAGGTTGGCAGTGTCCCTATTCCTGCCAGCACAACCAGTAACACAGCAAACTGGCCGGACCTGTGACCTGTCAGCCAAATTCACCATGACTTAAAAGATGAAAATATTTATGACTTGCATGCAAACAAGTGATAATAATTCAGCTGTGGATTGGTTCTGGTAATTTGCAGGGAGAAAAAAAGAATTCCCCTTCTGTGTTTTTAGATTTAGAGGCACGTTGGAGTGCCACAAGAGTTTATATTTTTGCCTAATCGGGGGTTACATGGCATTTAAATTAGTGTGGTGTGTTCACTAAATTACAGCTGGGTTTTAAACGCGTGTCCCCAAAGTCAAACATGTCAAATGGGTGTTCTCAAAATAAAACTGCTTTCTTCCCTTATTCCAAATCATCACGTGTGTGCTCCTCCAGTCCAGCTTGGTGTTGAACGTGAGCTCTACACATCCAAATGTTTGTCAACCAATTTAAAGTCCAATCTTCCGCAATTGTCAGTTCCTGGAACTATAGTGTAAGTCTGTCAAATCCAACTCGTAAATTCATTTGAACCTCAGTCAGAGTTCCCTAAAGTCAGTTTGTCAAGTGTGAGCTGGCACTTCAGACCACCTTCAGACATGCACTTTTTTTTTTTTTTTTTTTTTTTATCTATGGCATCATCAACTGAGATAAAGATGCAAAACAACCATCTGTATCTTTCATATCATTTTCAGGTTGCCCTACATTCAGCTAAGACAAAAGGTTATTGGACAAAAATAAGGATAGGATTTTGAAAATTCTCTCTTTCCCAACAAAACCTCATGAATTTTCTTGATTTCCTTTTTTTTTTAAAACATCTTGAACTTGTTTCCTACTTTCTGCAGATCTTACATCCCTGTTCAGTGTTTGTTGTTTTAAGTTATTGCAACACTTACTCCAAATGTAATTTGGTAACACCTTTTAAAAAGTAAAACCATATTTCAAACTATTCTTAAATTCATGTTTCCAAGGGTCAAATGTAAACCAAAGTATGGATTAAGAAAAAACATTTCCAAATATGTTAATTTAGTTTCCTCACCAAAACTGAGGGTTTATTTATGAAAAAAGTGGAAGCATATCTGAGGTCACTGTCAGAGATAAGAAGCAACTGCAGAAGGAACAGAGACTCCCCTTTATGATCCTAACTGCACAGGAAAGAAAGGTCATCCCATCATCACTCTGACCTCTTGTCTCCTTTTAATCTCCAGGCTTGTAACTTGTCAACAACATTTTTAGGTAGCAACATTTGCTCTTATACTGTAACTCCTAAGCTTACGCATGCCAACAAAATCCCCACCGCATGGCTATCAGACCATCTCATGAGCTATTTGTTGGCTCTGGTTGTGTTGACGGAGCGCTGATGAGATGCTTGGCTGTTTAATGTGTATGTAATGTTCCACTAATGTCTCTGCAGCAGCTTTATCTGATATGCTATTCTTGGTCAGAAGCTAATGCTCGCAGATATAAATGAGGACGCTGTTCCAAATATTTGTTGTTTGGTCGGGTACCAGGTTGGACTAATGCATATGGCCTTGTGGCACCCTGTAATGGAAAGTTCAAGAGTTTTAAGCCTTTTAATAGCCATTAAGTCCTGTCATTGACCTTGTGTTGGGATAGCTCATTCAGTGTTATTTGTCTTGGAGATGGTGATAAAGTTCTGTAAAAGCAGGATTCTGGAGAGTGTCTTGAAGCCTGCGGGAAAACCAGACATGTTAATGAACCAGTTACCTTTTTTTGGGGGGGTTGTGTTTGGTTTTTTTTGTTTTGTTTTGTTTTTTCTACTAAGATGATGCAAAGAGCAGAAGCTCAATTAGTTTAGCGTGCTCATTTAGATGGAAAAAAAATGTCTCCTGGCATTTCTCATTTCTCATCACAGCCTACTGATACAGTAACACGTATTAATAAAATGTGAAACTGTCAAATGGTGCAACCCAGGTCACAGCTGAAGACCAGAGGTGACCTAACCTCTGGAACAATCTCCCACAAGCTATTTTAACATCTGATTTAATCCAGACTTTTAAATCGCGACTGAAAACTTATCTATTCGGTTTAGCCTTCCTGGCTATCTAGAGCAGCGGTCCCCAACCTTTTTCGCGCCACGGACCGGTTTATGCCCGACAATATTTTCATGGACCGGCCTTTAAGGTGTCGCGGATAAATACAACAAAATAAAACTAGTACCAGTACCGAAAAAAAGAAGATTTATTCATAACACACGTGAAAAGACCCAGGAAAACCGAGTTAACGATAAAAACGATAACAAAATAACGCTGAAAACCGATAAAAACCCTGAAAACCATACATTTCACACCTGAGCCTCAGCTCTCGCGGCCCGGTACCAAACAACTCACGGACCGCTACCGGTCCGAGGCCCGGGGGTTGGGGACCGCTGATCTAGAGCACGCTTCTTGTAAGTGTACTCTCATGCAACCCCTTTTCTTCTGTTTTGTTGAACATTGTTTTGTATTGATTTTACCTTTGAAGTTTTTTTTTTGATATCTGCTTACCTTGTATGCTTGGTTAATCAATGCTTTCCACCTGCTAGCTTATTTGCATTTGTATTTTGCTACTGCTTTTACTGGATTTTGTGAAGCACTTTGGCGTACCTCTGGTTTTAAATGTGCTATACAAATAAAGCTGTATTGTATTGTATTGTATTACACGCCCGTGTTGTATTCATACAGTGAAGTTAAGTTGGTTAAAAGAATTATGGTGTTTTCATTCAAAATAGGATATCTTCTGTGATACACAGTTTTACTAGGTTTCCTTTCACATTACTAATTAATGATAATTAATTACTAGTTACTAATTACAATCAATTGATGTGCAATATTGAGGAAATTTTGAAACGGGAAATCTTGATTTAATTGCAATTTGGGTAATTGCCTGATTTTTCTTTAAGCACAAGAGCTATAATGGCCAAGCATCCAAACATAAATTCCGACAATTATAGAAGCAGATTTTTCATAGAAACTTAACAAATTATCATAATTAATTTATTTTAACTTCTTTTCTTTTAAAATAGGATACATTCTGTAATACACCTTAACGATTTATTAGCTTTCCTTCTGCTTTAGGTTAAACAGTGAAGTCTAATAGACTTTTTATGGCTTAACCATCAAAAAAGGTTTAACCAATTAATGTGCGATATCGAGTAACTTTTGATTCATAGTTAAATAGTGTTAATGTGTTCAAAACGCACGTTTTGGCATCTCCAAAGATTTCATCTCTCAACAAACCAGCGTCACACTTTTGGAGTTTCTCTGGTTTCAATAAGGAGAAAGAGGGAATACTTGAACTGAAAAAACAGCCACTTTGGGAAAAATATATCAACTCTTATTAAGCCGGTATGACGCAATAGGGAGTTTCATCAAAGCAATCTAATTAATCAAAGGCGTGTTGATAAGTTTCTGTAAATTATGGCTAACAGAGAGTGGGAGAGAAGGAGAGAGGGAACAAAGAGGAAATAGATTTTGGGAAGAGGTTTGGAGGGAGAAATAGGGAGAAAAGGAGGGGCAGGAACTATTCTGGCTATGATAGCCATCAACAAACCAGACAGTCTTTCAGAGGTGGAAACCCAGATGTGTATATGTGTGTTTCCCCTCAGGTCATGTAACATGTGGTAAGGAGGCTGTGTTTTTGCGGTAGTGTCCATTCAGGCTCTGGCTCCTGGGGGAACCTTCCAGAAGGAATGAACACGCTTCCTCTGGGAGACTGCTGTAGGAAGTGAAGCTTCCAGCTTAGTGGAACTGACCTTCACACCCCCTGCTGCTTTTCACATTAAGGCCATGGCAGCTATGTTATGGGATATAACCGTTAATCTAATACATTTTATGGTTGCTATTCTGGGTCATTCCTGCTGTACAGGTTTCGGCTGCCATAACTAATAATAAGGAAATGGACATGATTTTTAATACTCTTTGAAAAGAGTGATATATTTGACTGTCTGAATAAGATAGTGGTCAACCTGGTACACTTAAATTTTAACAACTATCAAAGCAGATTGTTCATGGAAGAACTGTAAATGCATGTCGCCATAATTCTGGCACTTTCATTTTCTTGTTCCTGAAGCAAAGTTCACGATAAGCAAATATTTCTAATGTCTATTTTTTCTACAAATTGTAGTTAATTTTGGTACATCGAATCCATTCATTGTGTTTCAGTTTTGGAATCACGTTTGTGTGTTTTAGTCTAATTTACTAAAGGGGGAAGTAAAAGATTGTTCATGACACCTTATGTTTTTGTTGGCCAATCATGTTTTCTTTTACTTAAGAAAAATGTCTTATTGGATGGAAGGAAGAATTGTATATTACACGTTGAGCCAAATGAGGAACCAGTCTAGCCATTACATTGTGTAATCAACATTTACTTTAAAACTATAAGCTCAAGTAAAAACCTTGTCTTTCACTACTTTCAAACTAAATACGTCCACAAAACTTCCTGCTCATTGTTTGTTTATCAGCACTATTAACCAACATACATGACCACAGGTTTAGCCAAGAAAACAAAATGAAATAAATTTCACACCTGGAAGATGCATATATCTATTTGATGCAGTGAAACTACAAGGTAGAGTTAACAAGCATTATAAAAAAGACTGGAAATTTATTTATTTATGGTTCTACATGATTATATGGTAGGTTTATGCAGCATTTTAAAGTTGCAAACACAAAGGAGAAAAATACCTCAGCCTTAGTAAAATATGTGCTCTGTGTAATATTACTTCCTCAAAGTATTATTAATCAGTAGTTCAAGTTAACTTGCATCTTTGGTTCTTATGAATTCTGTTGTAATGCTATGCATTTATTTAGTATAAACATGAATTATTATTGAGTGTAAGATGAAAATAAATGAAAATAAGCGCAGAAAAATTATCTGTTATATAATAATTACACAACTGATGGGCAAGATTGCACTTTAAAAGTAAATTATAAGTACCATCACCCATGGAGATTAGAAAATAAAACCATGTTTGTTTGTAATGTTTCCAAAATAATATTTCACAGGTGTTAAAGGCTCTGCTCTTGCCACAAAGACAGCTTTAAAAGGATAAAGTTTGCACTTTTGGGGTGATAAGGATTGTTTTTCCTTGTAATAAAAGTTCCTCTTTGTTGCTCCATCCCCCTTAAATTTCCTCAACCTCCACCCCTTCCCTGATTTTTTTTTTTTAACAAGGGACCTTTAATTTGGCGAGAAGGAAGCAATGAATTGTAGAGTACACTTTTCCACCAACGGCCTGGGAAGAGTGGATCTCTTTCTGTGTCTCTCCACTCTGCCTAATGCAAAACCCAATAGGTAACACATGTGGTACTGGAGCTGCTACTGCACTCCTCTTAATCACTTGTCATCTGTGTCCCTTTAACTCTGTTTGTTTTCTCTTTTCTGTGCTCAGTGCTTGATTCATAAAAAAGTGATATGCAACAATCAGGTACACTCAGGCAGACTTTAAATATGGAAAGCATGATCCATCCTTTTGTTGCAAAAAATATGAAGCAATAAAATTTGTTCTCTTTATACTCTTTCTCTTTATTCTCTAAACTGAATGTTTTCATTATATATTTTGTTGTGAGATTTGTTGTCTAATGTGTGGATCTTGGGCAGCTTCTGTGTGTGTTTGTGTTCTTGTTTAGGGAAAGTGCGGGTGTGTGTGAGAGGAGAGTTTATCAGAGGAGACATGTCAATTAGCAGGGGGGTACAGAAGGCAGAGCCAAAGGTTATAGGTCAGGCTGGGGGGATTCGTCAGCTGTCACTAGCTATAAAAACTTACTGTGTTCCAATGCTTGTCTGTGTGTTTGTGTGTGTGCGTGCGTGCATGCGTGCACGTCATTGGGAAGGCCTCGTTGTGGGTCAGAAGCCACTGAGCCGAGACTGGGAACAGACACACAGCTCCCTGTGTGTGGTTTGTGACACCTTCTCCTGCAACACGCCTGAAGGCACAAAATTAAAACAGCCTCCTCTGAAAGACAAAGTCCTTTTTTATTTCTGTGTTTCTCAGTTATTTAAATGGTATTCACCGTGTACTCCTTGAAGCTACTAAAATAGGCACAAATGTGTGATATAACAATTATTTATACTAATAATATAAATATTAGCTTTTAGATATTTCATATATATGATATTTATAGATGTCGACCTTTTTTAATAAAGACAAAAATTTTTATCTGAAACGTCTTTTAAAATCTGATTTATTTTTGACATTGCTGACAGGATTTTGCTCAGTGTTGAATTTTAACTCCAGTCTTATTAGTTAGTAGTTTGAATCATCATTTATATCACTAATTGAATGACAGCAAAAATCTGGTATCGCTGACATAATGAAAGATGTAAGGGCTGAGCAGCATACCATGAACCAGAAATTCTATCATTTAAATCTTAAACTGATCGTAGTCGATTCTTTTGGTTTTGGTTTTGTTTCTTTAAAAAAAAAAATTGGTTTGTTTGGAGCTTTTTGGAATGACTGCACTTGTTTCTTGTTGTTGTTTCTGATTTTGTTGTTAAAATTAAGCCATACTTTGATGAATTGATTTTTACTGCATTTAACAGAAAAGATGGGCAGAAAGTACAAGAATTGGGTCCAGATTCTGACGATCCCACTTATCCTTTAAGAAAGCCTACATTAAATATTTAATAAATAAACAAAGGAAAAGTTAAATCCGTATAATGTCACACTGAATGATGATTCTGAGGTCATTTCACTTTTCCAAAGTTCACATATAGACTTTCTAGAGGTCTGGAAATTACCTGTTCCTCTGAGAGCTTAAGTGTTTTCTCTAGCAGAGCGAGAAGTGATCAGTGTCAGTAAAAAGAGTTAGGTCAGTTTTCTGTTTTGGCAACTGCTCAAAACAAAGTACAGGCTTTCGACCGCAGACAGAAGCATTATGGGTACATAATGCCTTCTTTCCTCGCCATCCTTTCTCTCCTCCTCACGCCCTCCATTCTTCCTTCCATCTCTCGCTGCAGTCTGGTGTTATGTGCGCAGGAATAAGAGTAGTGTGTATGTGTGTGATCAGAGGACATGATTAGTTTCCTTCATTAGGCTAAAGGCCGGGCTTTGCTCCATAGCAAATATTGGGCCATGGAAATGAGACATTTGCACACACACATGCACACTTTGAAAGGGCACACCTCTAACACTCGTCTAATACGGGCTCTGAGTCCTGGACAGGACATTCCTCATTTATTCAGCAAATGGACATGCACACACATTCAAGCACACGCACACACACTTGAGCAGTCATATTCACACACACATTCAGACACACACATTCTGACCACATTTTGACACTTTCCCTCTCATGCAGGGGGAAACGCACACACACATTCTGGCCTCATACACACTGCCCAGTCCCACCACACACACTCAAATATATCCCCATGGAAAACACACACACTCACACACATGTGCCAAAGCAAATGGGCGCAGGTTGTGGCTCGGCAGTGTGTTCCTGCGGCTTAAATTAATTCCAGCGATTAATGAGACGTGATCAGTTCCAGACTGAGTTGGGCACACAGCCCTGGGTGTAAGAGCTGCCTCTCAGCAACGCACACCTTGATGAAAGTTGGTTGTATATTAGGCAGTGTCTGTGCATAAACGGGGCTCCTGTAATAATTTTAAAATGTGTGTGCAAGGTGTACCTTATTTCTTTTCAAGGTGGACCTGTTATTCTCATTACCGGCTCCATATTTTTTGTCCTTGGCCTCTACTGAAGAAGCTTTGCATGATTCACAGTTCAAAATAAATCTTTAGTTATCTTATACCTGGCCTCCAACTTTATCCACTTTATGAAACAAGACATTTTAACTCTTTTTCTTTTTAAGCCAGTTTTATTCTGATTGGTGGCCCCTTGAAAACAGATGGTTTGAACCACAGGTGAGCTATGCTTACAGCTAACTAAAGGACTATTTTAAGGGCATCCAATTGCTTTAAAAATAGTGAAAATCAAGAGATACAATCAAGAGTAGAGGAAAAACTGTTAGAAAGAGAAGCCTTTTGGCTTATAGGGATTATTTGTGCCTAAACTGACTTAATTATTTGAAGAATTTGCCTTCTTTACATGAACATCCAACAGTAACTGTATATATATATGACAGAAAATAAAGGAAAGCATAAGAGTGTCCCTTGTATCCTGGAATAACCATTGTTAATACCACTTCATTTAATACTGCTGTTGCTGCTCTGACAGCAACTACTACTGTTCCCATGGATTTTCCAGTTTCCTCCCGCAGTCCAAAGATATGCTTTTTAGGTTAAGTGGTGACTCTAAATTGGCCTCAGGTGAGGGTATAAATAGTTATGTCTCTCAGTGGCAGTGCTGTGATAGACAAACGACCTGTCCAAGGTATACACACCTTACACCTAGTGTCAGCAGTGGTAGGCTCCAGCCCCCTCATGGCCATGAATTAAACATAAATATATATGGTTAAGAAAGTGAAATATGTCAATTTTAATTGTTTACTAGCATTACTAGCTCCACTGACTTGTAGGGAACACACACTGATGCACTGGTCAGAATACCAGCAGCAGATACAATGTAACTGCTACAATACAGATACATTTATCTGTTCCTGATCTGTTCCATGATTCTCACACACACACACACACACACACACACACACACACACACACACACACACACACACACGCACACACACACACACACACACACACAGGTAATTCTCATTTCTGATTCTTGGTTTATTCCACCCCTTACGCCGACATAGACACACATGTTTGCAATGTAGCTATGTGCTGAGCTGGTGCTGCGCTAGCTGGAGGAGGAGGAAGAGGGTTTAACACAGACAAAGACAGCCAAGCCCCACCAGCAGGAAGAGACCGCTGAGGTGGACTCAAAACTTGACCTCAACATGTTGTGCAGACAGTGTCAGCCTAATATGTGTGCATGAGCTCATCTGAATTCTCTTAACAAACACCCATGTCTTTGAGCTGCTGGGTGTACAATAAGTTTAGATTTGGAAGGGAAACTCTCAAAGATACAAGCCCTGAAACACGCGCACAAACACACACACACACACACACACACACACACACACATACAGTGTAAATACACACGGAGGTATTTTTCCATCGTTTGTGGTGTACAGAGCTATGCCCTGATGTTTGTGGCACTGTATGCCTGTCTGGAAAGATGCAAGGTTGTGTATGTCTGTGTTTGTAAGTTTCTGTGTAAGGATGTGGGAGCGTGTGGGGAGGAAGGAAGAGTTTTCTTGGAAGCACCGAGCTTTGACGTTCGTCTGCGTTTGTGGTATGTGTATGTCTAGCTTGGTTTATGTGTTAGTCTGTTTATCGCTGTGTGTTTTGGAGAAAGTGTTTATGCAGTCAAATTGGTCTTCCCTTCTAAAAACGTGTACTCACATGTAGTTGGTTAAAAGGTTTGGCTCTGCTGCTCTACCTCTGTCTTCCTGTTTTTCATCAGCCAATGTCAACTCACATCAGCAGATATTTACATTAAAACAAAGCATGAATCCCATTTTATTGTGCTTGTGTCGGAAACTCTTTTGCAAAGTTTGCAATATACTCTTACCTTTAAATATGCAATAGTTTACTCCTATAATGTAACATTGTAATCTAGTGAATCATTATAATTTTTTACAACATGAACAGTTGTACATTACACTGGTGTTGGTTGTGACTACTTGGGTTGCTGGGCTCGTTCAGGTTTTTGTCACCGCTCTGTGTTTTGCTGTTTGGCTCTGGTGATTCAGGTGGCATTAATGGGAGAGCATAGAGCACCATACTGGCTGCTGTTGTTTCTGCATGCTTCTCTGTCCTTGTTTGACTGTATTGTTTCTGGGTTTCATTGTGATGTATTTTGCTTGATACACTTAGATAAAATGACAGAAAAGTGACATGGTGCACTATGTAGAACATATGCTACAGAGTAATTTTAAATTAAGTTTCACAGTAGCCAGTTGAAATAGAATTGTGACCTGCTCAGATATTTGTATATGTGTATCAGAGGGAATGCTCATGGTGAATGCTTTGGAAACAAAGTTAGAGAAGGCAGGCTGAAATGGTTTGGATATGTGCAGAGAAGAGATAGTGGATACTTTGGACAAAGGATGCTGAATATTATGCTGTCAGGCCAGAGGAGAAGAGAAGGTTCATGGATGGAGTGAAGGAGGACATGCACAGGGTTGTTGTGACAAAGGAGGATGGTATGGTTAAATGGAGAGTTATATGAAATTTAATACATAAATAGAATTAATGTTTTACCTCTGCAGTGTTATTGTATAAATGTTAGCATGCTTAGTTTAGTGTAGAAGTAGCCTTGCAGAATTGGCCACATGGCTCTAGTTTTATTACGAACTGTTGATTTTTATAATGTATAATATGCATGTGTATAGTGGTGTGAGGGACTTTCATGATACAGATGTACATTACCTAGTTTTTGGTGATTTATTTTTCCACCGCAAAGCCTCATACCAAACACTAAAAATCAGAGTAGTTTACAGTCTTTCTCTTGGTCTCCGCCATATGTGCATAAATGGCGCTTTTGGCCTGAAAAACACAACAGAATTAAGCGTAAAAAAGACGTTCACCAAACACACAAACCAAAGTCACTTTGCGTGGGTTTCGTTTCACAGATTCCATGTTGGTTCATGCAGCTCTGGAAGTGGCTCAGACAAATTTTTGGAATCACTGAGGTTAAGATAGCTGAGGTATAATTATATGTGTGGTTCTTTGTCAAATCACCAAACTGAGCATTCCTGTACACTATTTTTTTGCGGGCTAACCGCACACATACATTTATATTCCTTGGAATACTTTGTCACTTTGGGTGCAAGCACTTTCGTTGTTAGCTTCCAGCAAGGGCGAATGCTTCAAAGCTTACAAGTAGTCTGAGAGTATACAGAGAGAGATAAATATCCTTGGCCAACTGCACACAAAGCTGTAGTTCGTACACAAACAGTGCACCCACACAAACATATTCTTTGACACTAAAACTCACTTTTGGACCCAGTTGTCAAAGCATGTTGTTATTTTGGTGGAATGCAGACACACACACACTGAACGCACTTGTGTTCACCCCTTGAGTACCATGTCACTATTAGATGTACACATCAAAGCCTGCAATGCCTGTTATGTGTGTGGCGTCAGACAGTAATTAACTGGGAACATCCCAGTGGGACCAGTACTGAATGACTCCATCAATCAAAGCCAATCTATTGCAACCACTGGAATGTCTGCAGGGAGTTTGCATACTGACACTGTGAACACACGTGTGTAGGGTATATTTGTGTTGTGTACCCATAACAAAATATTTATTTGTCTATTTACTGGAGTTATCACACATTTGAAAGATGAGATTTTGTTAAATATTTATGATGCCATGGTGTTTACGCTGTTTGTGATTTACTGTATTTTCCCTGTTATTTCTCCCTTGTCTAAACCACACATGACATTCCCAGAATGGTGGACGTGTCTCAAGTGAAGTATATCTGGGCTTATTGGTGGGAAACATGTGACAACTGCAGAAAACATCCCAATCACATTCTCTGAAACCTGTTAGAAATTCATGTGTAAAAGCTGCTTTAAACAGCCAAACTGAGAATGTTTATATACTGTCCATTTTCTGTAATAGGAATTTATTCTAATAGGAATAGGATTGTCAGATCCAATTACAGCTAAAGCAGTCAAGACCTTCTGGCTTACATTTTTATCAATGTACATTACAGCGAAAAAGTCTTGAGGAACTCCTCATCTTTTTATATTTTGCTAGAAAAAAGGGAAATAGGTGTAACAGTTTACTGAAACATGCAAACATACATGAAAATACTGTCTACAGGGCAAAAACAGAGTTTATACATTTCATGTTAGAAAAGTCAATATTTGGTAAGATCAGTTTTATTCTTCAACACAGCCTTCATAGTTATCAGGAATAGTTTTCCAGGCTTCTTGAAGGACATTTAAAGCTCTTCTATGGGAAGGCCAATCTATGACTGACAGTGTACTTGTTGTGTCATGCGGAAAAACGAAGCAAACACCTGTTTCTTAACACCCGCCATACATATTCATGACGATTCAAATGAACCATTTCAAATTTGGATTTGTCCTGTTGACCTGTTGCCGCTGATTTTTTAGGTCAATGTCCAAAGAAAATGTCAAATATTTGAAAGACCTTCAGAAAGCCTGAAGAGTTATTACTCGAGACAACTTTTAAAAACGTACAACAGAGTCTGGCTCCTCGGAAGCAAAATATAAAGTAGTGGCTCATGACCTTTGCACTGTAGACACGTTTTAAATATTCCCCTTTTATTGTTGATTGCATCATTATAATGTTGATAATCTCAACTTAAATATGCAAAACAAGTGATATAACTCTTGATATGATAAAAAAATGGTGTATGATTCAGATTCTGTATTCACACAGTGAATTTTATCTATTCAAATAAAAGCACATGCACACACACACATCCACCCCTGCACATTTGTTTGAAATATACAGTAGCTAGAGGTTGTTTAAAGGATATATGTATGTGTGTGCGTGAGAGAGAAAGAGAGACAGAGAGGGGATATGAAAGGGTTAAGCAGGGAAATGCTGGAGCCAGAGAGATTGACCCAGACATGACCTGCCTATGAGAACATAGTTTAACCCTTGTCTCTCACACACAGAGACACACAAACTGAGCAGCTCATCCAGAAATTATGAAGAGACAAAAGAGAGATGGCATAGCTTGTTTTTATTGCTGGAGTTGTAATATAAAGTCTAATAATGTCATTTTATTAACAGCCCAGACACTACAAAGACTCTCCTCCAGAGCGATAATGCAACAAAACTGTAAAAATCATTTTACATGGGTTGTTTGATCAAGCTCACATGCTACATCCTGTGAACAAAAACAAAAAACCAACAAATAATTGATAAAGTTGGTGGAAAATGGAAAGAGAATATACCAAAAGTAAAACCAGGACTCTGTTAAAAATATCTTTTTAGCTGTGAGACTTGTTTTTCATTACAACAATTACAAATGTGTATTTTTAAAGAGGCCCAAGTTGTAGTGCTACATGCAAGCAGTTACTTATCCAATCTTGCTGCTTGGTGTGACCTCAGATTTGCCTCCTGGCTTTCAACCAATCAGATAACAACTCACTGCTAGTTTAAGAGCACATTGGCCGTGAACAGGCTAAAATGGAGCTTATTCATCATCATCAGCCATTAGCCTGGATTGTGTTTAAGATTGCGTATGGTTGAGTAAAACCACGTTTATTGGAATTTGTGTCATGTTGAAGTGTAATAATTCTTGTAATGTGCAATAGTATTAGTAGACCAATGTGATATATGGTATGTTTCACTGACCAGTGCTCAAATTTACAATGTTTAGCACACTCAGGATGGTATTTTAAGCTCGACAGTATTTGCCAGACTGGGTTTGCTTGTTTCAGTTTAGTTTTCATTTAGTTTTAGTTCAGGTTGCATTAGTTTTAGTGTTAGTTGTAGTCTTTTTTTTAATTATTGGCAAATAACAAGAGGCAAGATTTAGGAAAATCAAAATAGATGTTTCAATGTAAACAAAACTTGAAACCAGGGTTTTGACTCACAGTCTTGTAGATGTCCAAAGCCTCAGTAAACATTACCATCAAAGCCCCATCAGACAGTTTGTGTTACCAAATTTGACCAATTTAACAAACTGCAAAACTAAGGATATTTCCTTTGTAATTGTAACTAATTTTAATTCTTAAAATGTATTTCTTTTTCTTTGTTGTTAGTTTTCTGGGATAACTTGAGGACAAGGTGACATAGATATCACAGGTGCATCTACTTGTTTCTGTTTTGCAGTTTCGTCTTTTGTGCAATAAAAGCAAAAGTAATGTCGATTTCTCCACTCCTCACAAGTTATAGACAGTTCCACCATGTAGGTATCTGCGTCTGCTACATGTCTTTTGTGTGTGTGTTTTTCATAAACTAAACTGTGTTGTGTCTAGTTATATTGTGTATGAGTGTGTTTTGTCTTTACATGTTAAGCTTCCTTATTCAAAGAGACAGATGACAATTTAGAGTCTGTTTTCTACGCACTCATTTTCTCTTTCTGTCTTTGATCTCTTTCACTCTTGTGACACGATCCACAGAGAAGCAGGAGAGTTGTTTATGAGCTGCGGATGAAAAGCATGTCATTGCAGTTGCTGTGTATGTGATCCTGCTTTGGTTACATCTTGGCAAAGACATCAGACCTTGTCTCCGTAAAATCTGTTGATGTTGAACCTGTGAACTGTCTTCTTCTGCCTGCACACTGTGTAAAACATTCTGAAGGAGACTTATTGTATTATTCCAGTTCACTGCTTGTTTTTATCTTTATAATGCCATGAAAATAAGAGTCAAATTTTTATGCAGTTTCCAAGTTTATGCAGAGAAATGGACACTGTAAGACTTTCTAAAAGCACCGGTGGAAAGTTTTGGTTACTAGCGGACATTCCAGGCTCCGGTTGCCTGGATAAACCTCTAATGCGTTTACCACGCTGTCGTATGTTAAATCAACAGCATCCTTTGTTCTTATTGGTACAGTAACTGTCTGAAGTAGAAACTCAGAACCCGCCCACTTTGCGTCCTCAGGCGTTTTTCTGCCTGCTGTCGCTTGAAGTCAGTGAAGCGTTTCAGTGGTCTCTGATCACCACATCCATGTTAATCACTTCCTGTGTGGATGCTCTTTTACTCTACTTTTTCCTCTGATAATAATAACAACAGTAATAATGAACTATTTGGTTTACTCACTGTGGAAGTCAGAAATGGTATAAGACGAATCCGTTCAAGTTCCACTGTGAGTTTAAGAGATTAGAGCAGATTGCCTTGTTTATGTTTGCTATGACAGCGACATAGTGCGTATTTGTGTGGGTGTAATGGACTCGTGGGATAGAGTTAAACACATAGAGCCATGATCAGGCTTTCAGTGCTGTACTTGGTATGGAGCAGATGTCGCTAAAGCTCACTGTCACCCTCCCCACACTGTGATGCTCATGTGTTAGCAACACACATTTAAATACAAGCGTGCTCACACACCCTTCTCTTTCCCTTTATGTATTTTTTAGAGTTAAAAAATTGAAAATATCTTAGAGACTGATACATTTTTTGCTCTTAAATGTAGCATCTTACTACAACGCACAAAATCTCTGTCTGTGTGTTTGTTTCTTTGGCTGCCAGCCGTCTTCTACACAAACAAGAGCATGATCTAGATACACCATCATGCAGCTGCTTTATATGAGGTAATTTACTTTACTGAAAGCCGTATCCGTCTCTTATCCATCGCTTTCTATGTTGATCTGTTCCCACAACCAATACCTAGTTCTTCCCTTTTTCTCCTTCCTTCTGTCCTTTTTTCTCATTCTTCTTACTTCACCCCACCTTCTATCCTCTCCTAGCTCTCCTAACCCCGTCTTCTTCCCTCAGCTACTCCTTCATAAAGCCAACTTTGAGCTTAGAGCTTTTTACAGCGCACAGAACATAAACCTGTCATCAAGCAGTGTCATTACTTTGTCATCCAATGCAGCAGCACTCTTTTTTTAAAGCGCGGCTTCTTTTTTTTCTCTTTTCATCTATCGGTTTTCACTTCACTCATTTCCTCCTCCTCCTTCTTCTTTGCTTCCTACTTACTTCCTCTCTGTTTTTTTTCCTTCACTTTGCGCTCTCTCTGACATGTTCATCTTCGTTTTTTTTTAAAAATTCCCTTTGCCTTTTTTTCACATCATTCTTTCTTGTGGGTTGATGTTCTCTCTCTCACGCAAATATAATATTATCTCTCTTTCATTCCCCTCCGGGTGATCCTTTCACGCACACCCACAAACTGCCCACCACATGTAAAACTTGGCTCAGTCCTCAGAAAGCTGGAGCAAGCCTGCTGAGTGCATTCATGTGTGAACGAGTCTGTCCATAACTTTTAACTGATAAGGACTGATTTACATTGTTTATCAAAACTATATTAAAAAAGAGTGATTCATTGTAATTTTAAAGTGGTAATTCATATCGACATATATCCTATGAGGTTCTTCAACTTATCTTTATTGTTACAAATCATTACCAGATCACTTTCATAAATTTTGTGTCTCACTTTGTTTCATGTTTCCTAATTTTCTCTCTCTTCTTCCTATATTTCTCAATTTCCATTTTAACCTACATCTTCGTTATCCCAACCCACCTTTCCATTCCTCTTGCTCCTTTTCCCCCAATTGTCTCTACACTGCCTGTCCCATATAGTATTTACCCCTCACTTTTTTCCCTCTCTTTACATTTCCATCCCTCCACGTACCTATAATTAACAACCCAATTTATTATTTTCTGTCAAGTGTCTTTTTGTTTTCTCTTTTTTTATCCTTTGTGTCTATGCATTGCGTCCATGGTAACTACTTTAGTAATGTGCCCTAATGAGCCTCCAGCCACCACAGACAGTTTTTAATTATCACAACAGCAGGTAGTTCTCCTCCTCTGCGCCTCTCTCAGCCATCTTTCTTTCCCACAAAGAGAGGAGTTCATCCTTGTCTGTGTTTTTATGGAGGCATGGAGAGTCCTGCTGATGTTCCCACTCTGATAGCCAGGTGTCCTGCTGTCAGACTCACAAACACACACTCTTAACTCAATGATACTGAAGAGATTAAACAGGAAAGTGTCTAAAGTCATCACATGAACTCGTGTGGAACCTTAATACTCGCACAGGTGACAGTAGATGGCCTTGAGAGCCTCTGAGAAGATGAGGTCATCTGGCCTTTCCTGTTCCTCTTATTCTGACCCTCTCTCTCCCCTCCCATTCCTCACACAGGTGCCATAAATAACCACACACACACACACACACACGCAGACACACGCAATCACAAATGAGTGTCCACGGAGACTTGAAACAGCTGAGATGAATGTGAGAGAGAAATGAAGTGAAAGGCAGGTGGAAAATGAAGAACTGATAAGAGAGGGCGAGTCTGTGATGTCACCCCATATAAAACAAATGAGAAAAAGGAAATGTGGAAAGTGTCTGAGGTCATTTTCTCATAATTCACTTCATGCAGCTTCAGTTCTGTCTCACTGCATCTGACCAGTTACAACTGATTAAATGCTAGCAGCTTTCTGTGAATATCCTCAGCTGCGACAAAGGTCAGAAGTCAGGATCAACAAGACACTTGCACTTTTAGAGCTTCTATCATTAAGGTTTAATAGGTTAAACCCCACACTGTCAGTAAATCCTCCATACTGCCCTTACAGCCATGACAATCTCCTAAAAGCTATATTCTCAATTATATTTTATTACCCAACGTTTTATAGCAAACATAATACCTTTTCTGTTAATTTATCAAGATCGTTGCAGCTTATATCTCTGGGCAATTCACTAGCAGCTCATTGTACAATGACAATAGAAGGTTATTCTATTCTATTCTATCTGGCTAATCTATTCTATCCAGCATTTTGCCATCAGTTAACAGCAAAATGTTTTGAATAAAGGATCCAGAAAAGGATGAAGTTTCGGAACATGACTGATGAAGAAAAAATTGTATCTATTTATTTTAAATCTAGTGGGAAAAACTGCATTAAAAGTTTTTACTGTATTGTGTAGGACTCGAACCATGGCCTAGCGTCACACTCCTGAGGGTTTTGTGCCCGTCTATCCACACTTACCTCCTCCCTAAGATTTTTGTGAGAAACAGAAATCTGTCACACTTGATGGATCAGGCAGAAAATGCTAAACTGGTTTAACTTTATTTTAACATTATTTTAGGAGACATGGATCGAGAGGTTTGACCCATTATTTCTTTTTTTTTTTTAATTGACTTTGTATTTTCAATTTTCTGATGGTTAAAATATGTTCAAAAATTGAAAAGCTTAGCATATCATAGCACTTAATATTAATAGAAAGTACTGGCTAAGAGAAGCTGAAGAAAATGGGAAAATATACCTTTACAGTAAAGTGAGAAAACATGCAAGCTGCATAAAGTGGGCTACACGTCTCTTGTCTCTTGTCTGCTAAGGACCATCAAAATGCAATGCTGCAGTTAGCTCTGCAGGTAGGAACCCTGACGAGAAATGGACCACATCTCCTTCTCTTCAGTGTGTGGGCTCACTTCAGGATTTATTATCCACATCCATTTATTAAAATAAACAAGCTATCACATAAGTAACATAAATTTTGATGTTTAAAGGACACCAAGTCCAAACTTTATGTACAATTTAAGTAACTGCCTTTTCAAACTGTCTAGAATTAAATATGTCATCAACTCAACTTTCTCACCAGATGTTTCCATCAAATACCGACACCTTTAAAAAATTAAAAAGATTTCATTTGTCAGCTTGTTCAACACAGAAAGCTTAGGGTGAGATGGGTTTTGTCCTGTTGAGTATTTTACTTTAAACTACACTGTAATCCTTAACACATTAGAGGGTGTGCGTGTGTGTTTGTGTGTGAGAAACAGAGAGTCTGTGAGGGTACAGGGTGGGAAGTCTATTATAGTTGGGCAGATTTATGGCACATGGAATTTTAAAAAAAGTACTGTGTTGGAAAATAAGTTGTTGTTGTATTATCTCTGTGTCTCTCTCCTGCACACACCACCATTTTTGTTCTCACTGTGCCAAAGTAAATACTGTATTGAACCAGCACCGCAACACACACACACACACACACACACACTCATTCTTTCTCATTCATACTTTTAAATGCTTCATACTCCGAGGGTTATATTTAACCAACAAATATCCAGAGTTTGCACAAATGCATGTGTGTGCTTTTAAGTACCAATATCCTTTCACACAAGCCTTTAACAAACAATGCTAAATCTCCAGCTCATAAATAATCAGTACTGTCCAACTCTGCATAACTGTATGTGTGTGTGCTGCATGATAATGTAGTTGTTTCCTGCCTGGTAACCAATGGGTATATCATATCAGGATTAGTCTGGAATGTATACACTTCCTCTCCCTGCCGCTCTTTCTCTCCTTCCCTCTTCTTCCTCTCTTTCTTGTCTGTGTTTGTAGTGAGATATGTTTTTGGATGATTGGTACCCTCCTCATAGAAAACACAGGCAACGTTGTAATTTAGGACACTTTAAGTGCAACAGACTAATAGCCGAGGTAGTTCAAAAGCTGCTTAATGCATATAAATATCACATACCTAAAATTACTGACATTCTCATCATTTTCTAATCATTTTGTTGCTAGTGATTTTCACAAGTTACATTCATATTGGGTTTGCCTGCCAAGTGCTAGGAAAGAGTCAGTAGCACTTGTCTTTGTTTTAACTGAATGGCCAGCCCTGCTGTCTCCAAAGTTACCCATACTAGCATGTCTTCTTCATTTAATTTGTACACAAAGGTTAAAAAAATATTGTCAACTGTAACCTCAAATTAAAGGCAGCGATTACACTCACTGGCCACTTTGTTAAGTAAACTGGTTCAATTGCTCTTTATTGCAAATATCTGATTATATGGTAGCAGCTAAGTGCATTTAGGCATGTGAACAGGGTCATGCTGAAATTTAAACTTCACCGGGTCAGATTAGAGAAGAAAGGTTATTTAAGTTACTTTGAATGTGGCGTGTTTGTTGGTTCCAGACGGATTGGTCTATTTCAGAAACTGCTGATCAACTGGGATTTTCCCACACATGAATATTGTTCCTGAACGTGTCCATTCCTTTATGACCACAGTGTACCCATCATGTGATGGCTGCTTTTACCAGCATAACTTGCCATGTCACGAAGTTTAAATAATTTCAAACTGGTTTCTTGAACAGGACGGTGAGCTCACTGTACTCAAATGGCCTCAGCAGTTGCCAGATCTTAATCCAACAGAGCACCTTGGGATGTGGTGAAATGAGAGATTCATATCGTGGATGTGCAGCTGACGAGTCTGCAGCAACTGTGTGATGCTCTCTTCTCAATATGGACCAAAATCTTTGAGGAATGTTTCCAGCTCTTTGTTGAATCTATGCCACAAAAATTTAAGTCATTCTAATTGCAAATAAAGTGTGCTGTGAGTGTATGTTCAGGGTTTTTGTTTAGAATAGAATAGAATAGAATAATCCTTTAATTGTCCCACAAGGGGAAATTTGGTTGTAACAGCAGCAGAAGAAATGCACATATACAAACAGAACAGGACAAAGAACATAAACACACACAATTTTTACAGAAAAAAAATATTTACATCATTGACAATAGTTACAAAAACAGAGGACTGTACAGTTATTAAGATTAAACTATATATTTTTTTATATAAACTGAGAAAAATAATGTGCAAGTTATAAGTTTACTAAGAAATAGTTACAGCTCACAACTCCCTAAAAATGCACAACCCATTTTTATGTCTTAAGTATTCTGTGCAAATTAAATCCATGCTGAAGGAACATTGTCTCACTTTTTATAACTTTTATTGAGAGAATAAAAATACTGTAAGTCTGCACTATGTAGCACACATGCACATTAGGTAGATGAAACTATTGTATCCATGAGCAAATACAATATATTTTTCCATTTATCAGCTAAACTATACCCACTGCGTTTACTTTGAATGTCTCAATGGGTTAAACAAATATTAAGACACTGAAAGTATTTACACATAGGTTTGGCTTTTTAGAGGAAACTCCTCTCTTCCTCTGACTGGGAATGTGACCACAGGGAACATAACCTCCTCCGTTCAGTGTGATGTAGTGTATGTATACGTTTGTGTGTATATGTGAGGCATCCATAAAGACGGGAGGGATGATTTCCTCTCCTCTGTAAGCACAGTTTCTCTCCCATGACCAGCCTCACTACCTAGAGACCTCTCAGTCTTTTTACCTGCAGTTCTGTGTTTGTCTCAGATCTTCTGGCTCTGCCTTAAGAGCTGGAGGTAAACTGCATGTGATGTGTTCGACTATATGCGCTTTTCATTAGCATTAATACACAAAAAAGCAATTTTTAAAAATCATTTTAATGAATGATTACAATCTCAACTACAGTTTAGTGTTTTGCATTAATTAAGAACTGCACAGCTAACACCTTCATCACTGGTGTATTGTTATATACTGTATGGCCAGAAGCAGATCTGGCCATACAGAGGAAAAGACACACAATCTCCTCATAGATCTTCAGCATGCAGTGCTCGCTTACATTTAAAAAATGACTGAAGCCTTTGTTACTACTTTAGTTACCAACCAACTAGCATACATGTTAGCCATATACTGAATGAGTCAGTACAACATAATTGTCTTTATCTTCAATCCTATAAAATACAAAATGTGTAAATATTATTGACATTAAATGGAGAATACGGTCAGTGCTTCCTCTACCATTAAAGTATGTTTTATGACATGCTCTAGCTGTTTTCATTAGTTTTTTTGTTTTGTTTTGTTTTGTTTTGTTTTGTTTTTAATCCGAGAAAATGTTACACTATTGAATCAATCAGAGCAGGTATTTTGAAGCTTCAGTTGCTAACAAGCTAGCCCCGACCTGTCTCACATATGTTTTCTTAGAGGAGCCTGACCTGGTTGCTGGCTTGCAGCTGCCTCTTGAGAGAGTCTGTGCAGCTCCCCAATTGACTCCAATAATTGTTCTGGACAGGAGAGGGTGAAGGTAGTCTTCTTTCTGCACTGGAGAGCTTGAAGGACACTCAAACCAAAAGTCGTGGCAGGTGGATTAAAGGGTTCATGTGCCACTATGAATTCAGAAAGTCTGCAGAGCACAAAAATGACAACCTCTGCCAGCTGCAGTGCAGGACAGTGGAAGTGCTTGCCCTAGACAAGTGTCATTTAATCGCAACATGCTAACTGTCTGAGAGAGGGAGGGTTATGAGAATAATTATAACCCTACAGAAACAAATTCTGAAACCCATCTGGGACCAACCAACCATTCATCTTATTGCCTGCAGAGCACCTGGACTTTCACTTACATGGGGTCTGGTCGACCTCTTTACTTCTATTCTTCTAGAATTCCTTTATAGGCTCATTCAGAGATCCATCCCCTGTTTAAATGGCACCTTGCCTATTCTACTGCAAACAAAGGCCTAGCTATTCACACACATGTACATGCACACAGGGTCAGAGATAAATGGTGTCATTAAATAAGGGTGGTGAAAACTTCCTGGCCTCTCCTAGATACAACATACTTAGCCCCGAGGGTGTGTGTGTTCATGTATTTCACTACATTGGAGACACTAAAATACACTCGGCTGACTGTGTTTCAGTATTCATACAATTCACCATATCTCATACACACATTGCTGGCCATCCATCACATCAATGAACAGACCGTTTAGGGTTGGTGGTGAAAGACTGAGAGAGAAAGACAGGCTGTGTAAGTGTTTGGTTAAACAACTCCAGCAGAATATACAATACACTTACAGCGACAAAACTTTTGAAATTATTCAGAAAATTTTGGTGCTGCATATTTTGTTCTAATCAGTACTTTTGTTTGTGTTGTGTTAATGTGCTGGTTATGCATTAGCATATAGTTTAAACCCATGTGGCTGTAGTGTTTGTGTTCATGACTGGTGATAGTGTATTTTTATATATATGTTCCAGTCACTCACTGAAGTAGAACACATCAATCATCTCTACAGACATCGTAGTCTCAACATAAATTCTTCCCTTAAAAAATTCTGGCTTTTACATATACAAAGTGAAAGCTTGCCACTTTGGTTGCACTGTTTTAGATTATTTAAATTTAGCTTAGTTCAATTTTTTTATATAGCAGCATTTCACAATGTGATCCATCACTATGAGCTTTTTATTGTAAGATAAAGTCCCTACAATACTGGAGCGTAGCATTTACATGAATTTACTGGCAGGGGTGTCAAACATGAGGCCCGGGGGCCAGAAGTAGCCCTCCAAAGACTGCAGTCTGATCCACTGGGCGGCTTTGGAAAATGTGTAAACAAATTTATGAACTTTTAACAGTTTTTTCATAACTTTTATGGCTTCTCTGATTCATAAAGCCTTCCTCCATTGTCAATCATACTACACTAAAGCAAATAAGAAACAGAACAATTAAATGACTGTTTCATGAGCTAACAGATCTTTTACTATATTTTACGCATTTATTTCCTACAGTTCAAGCCCTGACTCATATCGAAAGGGTGGTTTTACTGGTCCTGCCTACTTAAGATCAAAGCTGTATGTGGCCCACCGTGTAAAATGACTTCCTGATCAAGGGTAATCACTGATGACCTCAGGAAATCACATGATAGGGTGGGGCAGGGTTTCACAACGAGTTCACTCGAAACCTTGGCTGATTGTGACTCACACCTGTTTTCACACCTTGGCTCGTGTGATTAGTTAGAGGATCAATAGGGGGTCCATGTCCTACTTGGGGGACACTCCCATAGGGCTTAAATCTGAGACTCTTCACCATTTGACCTTAGAACTGAAGAAGCTTCTCGGATGAGAGGTGAAACATCTTCAAGCAACTTAAAGAAGTCCAGACGCTTTTCTTTCCAAGCTCCTTAGACCACTGATGAACTGGACAATATCTAGTAGTCAAAAAAGAAGCCATCAAAATCACCATCTCGTTAGATGATCTGTCTTCTTGCGGTATGAAACCTGCAGATGTTTCCGTGTTGGAAGAAATAAAATTGGGTGAAATCAGTTAAGTTACCATATGAACCACTGTGCGCATTAACCACAGGAAAGGGTGTCAAGCAGGTTCAGCTTCAGAGCTTTCCCAGTTCTCACTGTCTGTCTCCATCTGTAAGTCCGATGGCAGATTCATGTGTTCCACGCCGAGCACATACGTGGCCGTCTTTTTTCATATTAAACACACATGCAAAGCAGGAACCGTGGTTTCCACATTTTCCTGTCAGCTGTTTAGGATTTCAGGGTGCAGATCACAGTTATAAACACATGAAAAATTGAAATATAGGACATGGGCTTGATTTTTATACAATACGTGCCTGGCTTCTGTTAAGTCCTGACATCACTGATAGGGCTCTATTGAAGTGTTTAACAAAAAAAATAAACAGAAATATACATTCAGCCATCCTGTCATGCGTGTTTAATACGTACATGTATCAGAGAAGACCACCAAGTCAGATTCCTGATGTATTTCTAAACCTATAGCCCTGGAAGTAAAGCACTGCTGTGTAACAACACAGTTTCAAAATTACCCTAATGCAGTACTGGATCATAAAACTGTAGTACTGGTATGTAGAAGAGGAAGTAAAATAACGAAGTAAATATTTTTATATTACTTGGAAAGACTGTTAAAGAGTCATGATTAAAGGTGCCATCTGGAGTTATCTGGTAAACTTACAAAAAGTTATGTTTTCCCTGATGTGGTTAGCACTAAATTGAATTGTTTAGATCAAACATTTCCCTTGCCATAAAACCCGTTCACGGGCATTTCTTTTCTTAGAATTTAACATTGTTTAGCCAGCCTTTATGCAAATACACAAGGTTAAAAAAACAAAACAGGAACCTACACATAGAAAAATACAAGTCAAGATGTTAGTGGGAACCTTCAAGTTGAATCGACTAACATTTAAGTCAAATTATTGACTTTCTGTTTTTGTATGCATGTACTGGTCAGAAGATATTTGTCAGTAAGCAGAGTTATATCAGCTAGACTTCTCTTTAAAGAAACATTTCCTCCTCCTTTTGATGAGAAAATGCAATAGCCATGTGAAACAGTAAGAGGGAGAATGAAGAATGTTCAGAAAGGAAGAAAAAAACACCACCTGCATTTAGCCCTCCCATCCTGAGCACCCCCCAACATACACACATAAATTACAGTCAGTGTGATCACACAAAGAGTCCCAGTGTGTCTTTGTTAATTGGAGGGCAGCGTGTTACTGATGAGTAAAGCTGCACGTAGATGTCTGTACTAGCACCACAAACACGCACACTTTATGCAGCTGGATTAGAGACTGTTTGCAGAATTGGATGGAACTGTCTACAGTTTTATATAAAAGAAATGCTGTACTATAAATAAAGCAGTTTGTGGGTAATGTTTAATGATTGCCATGTTTCTCTTTATCTGATGCAAGATTATTTGGGCTGACAAACAACAGTGTGGAAGGAATCATGTTCAGTTTAGTATTAAAAAGTTGTTTTTTTGAACCAACTTTTTGAACCAACCAACTTTTAAATTTTTCCTTAGTATAAGACAAAAATAAAGACAAATAAGATAAAGCCAGGCATCATTAAAGTTGTTATTGACAGTTGTGCCCTTAGTATTAAAAACTGCAAATAATAACGTGCATAAAGCTCTCAGTGAAAATAACCTTTTCTCACCTCCTAAATGGATCATTGCTGAAGCTCGTTCCCATTGTGTTTGCTCACATTCACAGACACACACACTGTGAGCTGGTGGCAGGCTGCTAAATTGATAGAGGGAGAACAAACAGAGAGTTGTTAGCTTTCAAAAAGTGTCACAACCTTTATTCATCTTCACAGCCCACATCCCACAGCACACACACAGACACACATATTCACACACTTCATTTTTACCACTGTTCAGACACTGCTTGTTTTCTTTGAGTTCTTAAATGGACAAACATTCACTCAAATGCCCCATAAGTCTTATTCTGTACACACTCACTCTCACACACAAAGACAGCAGTATTCTCTCACACATTCACACACAGCCATAACTCAGAATCTCCTCACACGTGCAGACAAGACTACCGGCTTCTCTGCTGTTGACACTCACTCACTTAGCCGCACACACTCCGGTGAGAAGTGTGTGTGTGATAAGGTTGTAAGGCTGTGTTATCTGTTGTGTCAGCGCTGCCTTTAACAACTCTTTCTTTCCTCCCTCCGGTAAAAATATCCCTGCAGGAGTCTTCAAGAGACTCTTGTTAAACACACTAATGCTTCATGCTGGAATATCAGGAATTTCTAGCTAACTTTCTAATAACCAACACATCATGAAGCTGCAGTTTCAGGTGAAATGATCATTCTTACCTTGACATGATTAAAACCAGTAAAATATTTTAGATTTTGCTGTAGTCTTTATATTAACTTTTAATGTTTTTGGTTTTATATAGTCATTTACATCAACATATATACATGTTTTTGTCGCCACTATTATAAGTTAAAGAGAAAGAAAAAGTCTTTTGATAAACTGACACAGTAGCCAGAAAACTTGATTGGTGTTGTGTTTTGCAACTACGTTGGAGTCTGAACTTTCTTTGGTCTGGAGGTTTCTTTTCTGCAGGGTTCAAGAACTGTGGCTTAAATATAATTTGATTTCCTATTCATGAAGACTAGGAAATGAAAATGAGTGCTACACCTTGGTGTTCTATTTGAGTGAGCAAGAAGATAAGCCATAGCACAAAAGCCCCTCTTCCATTAGTACCTACTCGGAACGACTCGCCACGATTTACTACGGCTCAACTCAGATCATCTGGTTTTTAATTATAATTGAGTACCACCTAATGTGGGTGGTCGTCGTTATAGCAAAGCAGCTGAGCTTCCTGTGACGTAATTAGTATGCGACACGAATGCTACAACAAAGATGGATGTTAAGGAGACTAAATACCTGCTGCTGGGTAGCTGGTACAAGGTACTATGACCTAATGCCCACAGGGCAGCTGTGGTTACAACAGTAGCTTGCCTCCACCAGTGTGTGAATGTGAGAGTGAATGAATAGTGGCATTGTAAAGCGCTTTGGGTGCCTTGAAAAGCACTATATGAAATCCAATCCATCATTATTATCATTATTATTAATGGAAAACCCTGAAAAGTGTGGCAAGTTAGTCCTAGTAGGTACTAATGGACAAGGGCCTAAAGTTTTGAGCACCTTCACCTAGGTTTGGATAGATGTCTGTTATCCCCAATGCCTTATTTCTGTACCCTGTACACCATGCTCAATTCTAGGATGCAGACATGTAGCAGTTTGTCACTTTAAAATTGAAGAAAAATTGTGTGCTGCTTAAATATCAACGAGAAAAGTATTGACTCATAAATACATTATGAGTTAAATAATAGCGCTTTGAACATCAAGCTAAAAGTTTTGAAAAGGCCACTTTATTCCACGCCACCATCTGTCTGCTCACCAATGATGCATGCTCTGCTACACTTGTTATAAATGATGAAATGGCTCTGCTGGACAAACTATGAAGTCATACCATTTCAAAATCACCGTAAAGCCTCATTCATGGTGTGTTGGCTTTTGCGTATGCCAACTCTGACAGTCACTGCTTCTGCTGGCGCTTGAGGTGTGCAGGACTCACAGCAGTCTTCTCCTGATCTATGGGTGTTACTGCTCAGTAAAAAAAAATAAATGTCAGTGCTGGTGCAGGAATGGAAGAATTTGAAACAGGAAGAGAAATAAATTTTCTTTCAAAGTTCTTTTTCATTTCAATTCACTTTTATCTATACAGAAGCAAATCACAACAGCAGTCATTAAGATAACGACCTACAATAATATGGAGAAAACCCCAACAATCAGATGAGCTTCTACAAGCACCTGGTGATAGTGGATGGAAAAACTCCTTTTTCACAGGAAGAACCTCCGGCAGAATCGGGGGGTGGGGGGCGGTGGCAGACATCTGCTGCAACCAGCTGGGGGTGAAGCGAGGCAGACAGGATACACTGTAAAAGAGAGCCAGAGATTAATAATAACTAATACATTTGAGAGAAAAGAAAGTCTCATCTTTTCTAAACTGATGCAGCATCTTCCCCTCTGTCGTCTGGAAATCTCCTGAGCTATATCGCTGAAATGGAGATAAAGGTTCCCTAGCTTGTACACTTGTACACATGACAAACCAAAATGATGCCAAAGCAAGGCATGCCCCAGAAGTTGTGGTGTCACTTTAATATGAGGATGGAAATGGTGAAAATAAGTGGTCCATTTTTCTGCTGTATGTTCGGTAAAAAGAAGTTTTAATTTTGGAGCAGAAATGTCATCATAAATTCGACAGACTGATAAGTTATTCTGGCTCTAATTGTTGGCCATACTAACCACCCCTCTGGACTAAAAAGGCTCAGATACCCCACACAGTGCACATAGTGTGTATGTGATGAGGCTAAAATTAAAGCTAACGTTAAATTACAGATTAACGTCACTCTTCATTTGAAAACCAAAGTATGTCTCTCTCCAAGTTCTTGCTCTGCTACATTAGCAAATTGCCAGTGAGTCATTTTCGGTGTGTGGGCAGCCACACTGTGTGCCAGCCGAAGTAGGGTTGACAGTCTGTTTGTTCCCACAATTCCACACACTTCCTGTTTCCTGTTTAGCTCCCAACCTTATCTCAAACTATAAATTTAGTACTCTGCGTGAGACTGTGTGTATTTAGGCTTTTGCCTCCCTTGATTAGATTAGCCAAGGTTAAAATAAATTAGCCAAACAGTGCAAACAATGAGCTCAGTAGCACGCAGCTTTTGGCTCGTCTGTGTCATCTTTTGTTAAACTTATTTAAGGAATGGAGTGCGTTGCGCAGTTCTTTGTAGTCTGTCTGATGCCTTTTTTTGGTATGTTTGAACGTATGTGAGGTGTTGTGAAATGATAGGATGCACCACTGGTTTGTTATGATGAGTATCCTTGGGCCAAAAGAGGACAGGCAGACTGCCAGACACTTCCCTCTACAATTAGACTACACTGGCCACAACACACACAAAACCTACACACCCTGGATACGTGCTGCAGTTACTTTTTATCTAAATCCTCACTTGTAGTATAAATACACTGCCACACACAAATGTAGATACAGATCTGAGGTCTGAAATTTGCAACTTAAGCTTTATCTCTTCATGCTGATAAAACAAAATTTTAGGACACCTTCAGTTTCTGGACTGCTAGAGCTAAGCAGCAAAAAAGTTATACTGCATCATTTGGTATCAATGCAATACATTTAAAAAGTAAATGCAGGGCCAGTTTTGCCAACCACTCATATGAATACATTTTAATGACCAAATAACTGACTGTGATTTTTGCTTTCCGCTGTTAATTTGTTAACACACCCGAATGCATTTTTCACAATTTTTCAGCTTTTGAAAATTTTACATTTACATTCCAGTTTTTTGTTTTTGGTTGGTGATTATTTTCAGTTCCATTGAAGTAAGTAATGCAACACGTTTCAGTGGTGGGAAATCGTCTCCTAAAGTAAGACCTGTGATTACCAGTCACACTCTGAAAATTAACATTAACTAATACTGAAGATCCAAGTCATGTGTCAAACATCAACTTCACCACTATATGAGCTAGCTGGATATTATTTGCCTCTCTGAAAGGGATCTGCCAGTGGCTTCGGCCTCTGTGCCAGGGGTCTGGGTCTGTCTAAAAGATTTTCTTCCTTTTCCTCTTTTTTTCTCTTCACTCTGAGTTCTCTTTTTCATGTTTTCTTGTAAATTGTTGATGTTGCCACAGTAGCAAATAGCCTTCATACAGATGTCACTGCCGCATTCATGTGTCTGCTCAGCGTTGCTCAGTCATGTTACGGCACAACAACAAAAAACAGCAGAGGAAGAAAAGGAGAAAAGTCTGCATGGAGATGTGAGAGCAGCAGTGTTTGCACAGACCTGTCTACTTTTTGATGAAACTGGAGCAACACATGGAATACAGAAAGAAGCCAAACTGTTGATCCCATCATTTCGTATCGATATGATATCAATACTACTGTTGGCATTGGTATTTTGGATTGATTCACCCACCCCTAGTAATCTCACATAATGTTCATAGTTATATCGATAGTGGTCCAACACTGGCAACTTACCATTTGTCGGTGAGCAGGTTCACTACTGAGAAGACAAATTTACTCAAGCCACAGTCCTTTCCCAGCCCAGACCAAGAGGATTTCAGTACGAAAACCTAACCAAATAGTTTTCTGTTCTTAAACCAAACCAGTGAGTTATGTGTAAGATAAAGGTCATGATGGGACATCAACCAGCGTCTTCTGTCTGGCTATCCAACCACATCAACAAAGATTTTGCACTTCTTTTAAACATGATTATAATCTCTGAGCAGCCAGTATAGCTGCGGTTAGAGCTTTAAAGCAACAACAGTAAAGGATACCTTGTGCATGCTGGAAAGACTGTGTTGGGCCAATTTATAATATCAGCTAGCTATGTTGTTTAAACACAGCTCCTTATAGGAACACCAGTAGCTATTAATGAGTGACAATTAATAACATCATGTAAGGCACTTTCTTCTACCTAAACATAAACTATTGCTGCTGTAAGTCATGCAGTAAAGTAATGCTTTTCTGGTGAGGTGTTTTATAAAAAAAAGAAGAAAAAAAAAGTGAATTTCCTTGAACGAGATCATCAGATATAAAAATTGCCAGCATGAGATTTCACTGTGTAACAGGAGCACATAACTGTAAATTTTCCAGGTGTATGCTTTGTGCTTGTACCTACAGAAGCATACTTTGGTCAAATGTGTATTTTTCTGCAGGTGTGTGCATGGGTGGATCTGAATGTGTGAGTTGTATTCATTAAATTTGGCCTGGTTAGTTTGTGCATGATGTATGTGTGCGTTTGTGGAATGCAGACTGCCACCAGAGCCCAGATTTACTGGCAGAAACACACTGCCAAGAGCAGGAGTGGTCAGATTAATCACTTGTCTGTGTGTTTACAGTTGCAGCCATTGTAGAAGTTGCCCTTAGATGCAAAACTGCTCTGAGAAAACAAAATGTTTCTATTAGGTTTTAATGCATCTTTCACAAATTTTCTGCAGTCGTTCCAAATTTGTATATTTTGGTTTGTCTCGCAGTTTGACTTTTCCATAATGCTATTGATTTATGACAGAATATTAATTCCAGTTGCCTTTTTTGTCAAGTTGTCACTTTACTTTGTGACATAGTTTCAATATCTGTGTAGATGTTCTGCAGATGTAAGAAGTAGTGCTTTATGCAGTATTTTTCCAACCTTTCACCAAATATTTTGATGCAAACTGTGAGGTGGTCAGAAGTCAAAAAGAATACAGTTGTGTGCAAACCCTCAACTGGAGTATCATCAATGCAATCCTGACATATTATAAGAAGGAATCACAAATAATTATGCAGCATTACTACAAGCCCAGACATACAGTGCATTTTCATGGCATTATCACATTATTGTTACCTCTACAAACCTTTGCACACTTCAGTTTTTTAATGATGACGATGAGGGAAGGTAGATGTGCTAATGGACAGTTTTTAGAAAAGATAGTGAAACTGATTGTGTTTCTTTAATTATTATTATTTATTTATTTATTTATTTATTGCAGAAGCTTATTTTAAATATAGAAGCAATGAGGCATGGCCTGCAAGAGTAGCCAGTGTAAATGTGTGTGTGTGTGGTATGCGGGTGTGGTTGACTTGAATGTGTATGCAAACTAAAAGTGAGCACATTCTGTAGTTATACATCCAGCACGACCCTGCCTGTGTGTGTATGTGTGCACAAACTCTGATGACCAGTATATTTTGCTGGATCACTTAAACACTTGAACCACCCACAGTCACACCTGTGGTAACAGGAAATTTGATGAGTTTGCCAAAGATGTGGAGATTGTAAACTCACTGTTTGACCTTCTTGGTATTTTTTTTTCACTCTTTTCCACTCATTTCTGGTTCTCAAACGCTGGTCTTAGATGAGAGCGGCTGTAAACCAACAAATAAGTTACTAATTTAAAATATTTGGTTCATTTGAGTGCTGTGGTACTGAAAATAAAAGTTGCAGCACAGTGACAGTGTAGTCAAATGATGTGTATATTATACATGCACTTTAATAATTACCATCATACATCAATTTCAAGAATAAAACAAACATATATATTAGGCAGCTTATCTCAGTTGTTATACATGCTAAGAAGAAGCAGACACTGTATATTCATTAATTAAATATATATTTATAAAATCATTTTTAACACCTTTTCTGCAAAGTCACAGTCACATACCTGATGTCTCCGTCTGCATGAGTAGGTTAAAATGGTTGTTCTTCTATATCTCAGACTCATGCTAATCGACAAAAGTATAAGGTCTGTGATGTTTGACCTTCAGCACTCTAATGATGCTGAAGTTGACTAAAAGTCTGTGATAATTAATTATAAATAGCCACTTTTATCTAAATTATTGCATTTACAATGTGATGTTCCTGCTTCTGTTTACAGTTTGGCTCACGTTCACAGCAGTGGCCATGTTGTCGGCTGTTTTGAACTGTGATTACAGGGCTGCAGCAACAATTTACATACAACTGAGAGTTTGCTGGTGTGGAGGAGATAGCAGGAGAGAGAGAGAGACAGGGAGAGAGCAATGAGAGGAAGCAGAAGGGGACGAGGAGGGAGCTCAAACTGAAGCGTGAAAGTAAAGAGTGGGCAAAGTTACTGTGTGATTACACAGTGGAGGATGCTTGCTACCTGTGTGTTCATGTGTGTGTGTAAATGTGTATGTGGCCTCCACAACACCTCCATGGCAATGAGAACATCACAGTGTTTACATCAGCTTAATTGATTCTCACTTTTTTACTAAGCTAATGTAGTAGGAATGTAGTGTGTGTGTGTGGGTGTGTGTGGGTGTTTCTAAGGTTAAAATGTCATTAGAATAAGTGACTACCTCTGAAATTATATTAAGCATTACTTAAAGTATGTTTGTGGAATTAATCTGGTGTGTTTGTGTGTTTATGAAAGAGCCCCATGTGTTTCTTGTAAGAACTTTTCCACCAGTTAATTCCCTGGAATAAAGTGTATTTGCAGTAAATTTGGTGTGTTTGCGCGCACGCGTCGGTGAGTGTATATGTGTGTGTACTACGTGCGGTTTACTAATGCTGGGTAAATCAGTCAGACATAAGTTTGGCAAACTTTATACCACACAGAAATTCACACAAACACTGTGTGTGAAGGATCCCTGAACAGTTTGCACTCACACTGTCAGTCTGTCATTTATGATGTTTTATTTGGCCTTAAGGAACTGAAAACCGTAGAAAATATTAAATTACCATGCAATAGAATGAAAACAAGCTTCTTTAACATGTGTCATATTTCGAGGCAGAGCAAGTTCGTCTAACTTTAGTTCAGTTGCATTTTTTTCTTTTGTTAATAAGTGCAGTTGGTAATTAAAAATCAGGTAACACTTCATAAGATTGTCAGTTTATTCACTATACAACCGGCTAAATGTGCAATACTGGGAATTACCTTACCTTTAAAAGAGTGTCTTCTTTAAAGAGATTCCTATGGTCCCACAGTTCCATAAGAACCTGTTGTTTTGTATACTGGAATTTGAAATTTATTAGATTTCAATTAGACCATTATTAGCAATATTTGATAGAAAAGCAATCAGTTATCACAATTATTAATGGTCTTTTTAGTACTGATGTTTATTTATTTATTATTACCTTAGGTCATAGTTTGGAAGCCATAGCAAAGTCTTTGACTGAAGAATGAAAATGTTATGCGGGCATTTTTGAATGCTTGTGGCTTTTGGTGAGAAAAGGGGGCTGTCTGAGCTCCTGTTTTCAAGAATAAAGCCTCTTTTGTTTTTAATCAGTGGGAGTCAAAATACTTTGCGTTTCCTCCCTTTCCTTCTTTCCTGCCGGAGATGTGGCAAGGTGAAATGTATCTTCAGCAGGGGAAGTTAAGTGGATGAGTAGGAGGACAAATGGTGGTTTACCACAGTACATTTAATAAACACATGCTCACCGAGCCAGAGCTGCTGTGGCCTCTAAAAGGAAGCCAAACAGGTGCATATATAGAAGGCAAAGAAGGAGGTAGGAGGACTGGAGAGAGACAAAGAAACAAAAAATAAAACAGGTGAACAAAAATGTGAAATGGAAAAAATGGAGTAGCCACGAGAAAAGGAAGGAGGCTGGAATTGAGGATTAAAAAACAGAAAGAAACAGAAGCAAAGAAAAGTAAAAGATGAGGGAGAAACCGGAGGGTAAAAGGTGGTGGGCTAAGGAGGATATGAGATTTTAGGATAAGAGAAAGAAGGAAGGAGCACACTCAAACACATCTCCCTCGCTGATGAGGATCATGTGATATCCTTGAATGCATCAGAACATTTCCTACATGGATGTTATTGTGAGACTTTGTTTTGAATTTTGTTTCCAGGCTGAAGAATACATTTCTCTTTTTACTGCGGTTGTTTGTTTTCATGGTAGTATTTTTTTATGACAGACTAGTTATGATGTCACAGTTTTCCCACGTTAATCGTATGTGTAATACTTTTCCATTGCTGCGTTTTATTGTGCGTAAATATGTGAGTATGAAAGACTCTTTCAGCATTTAATTTGTAGGCACTCAAGCGGTTTTGTGTACATGTTGTAAAGTCTACCTGTATATACACTGTGGTGTCCCTCAGATCCTCAGGGGTCTTTCAGCTTGGTTGGGAGCTTGAGGAAGAGGGTGTCTGTGTGCAGGGTTTCCCCCAGCAGGGTGCTCTGTCTGTGGCTAGCCAGCCTGGGTGTTGCCCCTTCCTCCCTCCGCTTTGCATGAGTGACAAGGAAAACACCCAGCGCCCTGAAATATGAAAAGGTCTCAAAATATCTGTAAATATTTTTATAATTTGTTTCAAGAGAAGCCAAGGTCACAGCCATGCTGGTTCTGCTCTTTCCATTTATATTTCACATGGTGGGAGTTTCACTGATGCTGTCACCCAGGAGAGAGTTAGTGTGGGGGCACTGGCAGGATAAGCTTTAAATTTAACATCTGTGAGGTGAAATATTAGAAATACTAGGGTTCTTAATGGGTTCATGTCCATGTCACAAAAACAAAACAAAACAAAGAACTACTGAATGAGATACTGAAATAAACAACAATGATCCTGTCAGATAGAGATACAGATGGCAGCAGCCATGATGGATTTTCATAATATATTTTCAGGTGGAACTTGGCTCCTATCCTCGGTGCCTTTCCCTTTATCATCACTTGTTATGGCAGTACTCCAAAGGTGGGAGCAGAAAACATAGACAGGTCCCATTGCTACAGTCCATCAGTCCCATTCCTGTGAATGAGATATCTCAGAAATGACTTGAGGGAATTTTGTAATGTCTGGCACAAACATCAACTTGAACTCAAGGATAAAATTTCTAGAATTTGGTAGTCAAAGACTGTGACTTAAGAAAAAGCCTTTTTGTCCATAAATTAAGGATTCAGGCACTTGAGAAATAAAATCACCCAGAAATGTAATAGGATAGTTTCAATGTAATAATCATAATGTTCTGAAAAAATATTGTTTTCACCATAACTCAGAAACAGAAGGGGAAATTGTGATTGCATAGATCTTCTGTGTTGCACGTTTTATGATTTGTGCAAAGCATTCGTGTTTTAGAGTTTGTTGCACACATTTTTATTTGAAACATACCGTCATTGCTTCACAAACCACGTGAACCCATACAAATCATCTAGCTACTTTGTTCAAGTTTTATTTAGATATATTTCTATCATAAATCAAAATTTGCCTCAGGAAACTTCTCCCATTACCAAAAAAATGATATAAGCTACCACTTGACTGGCTGGTTCAGGCATGCAGCTGCAAAGCTGTAACTCAAATTTTAGTGTTAGTATCTGTAATATTAAACATCTCTGCCACTTGGATAAACTTGTTGAGAATAGATCCAATCCAACAGACTGCTTTAGAGCAAATGGAAAAAAACCCACTATGATACAGTGTTATTGTTTCAGATCAAACTGGCTTTTAGCGTTACTGTTGATGCCAAATAGTTGGGAAAAAAATTACCTTGTGAAACAGTTTAATCTCTTAATGGAGGGGCTGTAAAGATACTGTGCAGCACAATTTTTGGAAACATGGACATGAAGAAGAACAGATTGTACAAGACAGAAGTCACCTGTCATCTTCACTCTCCACTGGATTTAAGAAAATTATTATTTTTAAAATGTTCCATTATACACCAACTTTAATATTATCTCACTATAACAAGAACACTGTTCCTCTGTGGGCCCTGCTAAAATTATACATTCAGAAAGACTCCTGATTATCACTTTATCCACTGCATACCAGCTTTTTCTTTGGAACCTTAATAGAAAGACTGAGTGACAAAAGAATTATTTAATATCTAAAACCTGTGAGATTCTGGTTACAAATTTAATGTATGTATGTATTTTGAATGTATCTATGTAAAGGACTGTGCTTATAGAAAGAATTTTGAAAGTTTCTTACCTGTTTCTTTGCCTAATCTGGTCAAATCATTAAATTCAGTGAAATAATCCGCCTGTTGTCAACATTTTAGCTGCATCTTTGCTCAAAGACATCACATCTGACAGAACAATCTTTTTCTATGGGTCTCTCACTTCTCTTGCCTATGGCGTGCCACAAGAGTCTGTTTTGGGCCCTTACGGTTTATAGCTGCTCCCTTTTCAGCACATTTGGAGCACTTTTAAGGACGTTAATTCAGCCGTGTGTCTCTTTAGGACCCAAGTTACAGATATTTTATAGGTTCTTAGACCCTATTAAACGTTGGGTAGCAGACAATTTTCTCTCACTTAATATTTAAATAACCGAAGTCCTTGTTTGTGGCACTCACAAACTTGTGTCTAAGGTAATGGAAACCCCAGGTTCACTTCCCACTTTTGCTAGATCTTCTGTCAGGAACCAGGTCGCTGAACGTTATTGAACTCTTGTTTTTTTTTTCACTTATAAAATATTTTAGGTTTTTGGGTTGCTATTTGTTGTTATGTTTTTAGCATTCTGTCGTAAGCACTTGAAAGGATACTTTATTCTACTTTCCAGTGTCTACTAGCAGCCATGGTAGGACCAAGGATTTGCCATTCAGCACACTGCGCAGGACTAATGCTGTTGACAAGCTGTTGTCAAGCTTTGTCAAGCAATGTGGTGCAACATGGCCTGTTCTCACTTGTTTTTGGCAACACCAAGGAATGACAAACAAATGCAGGAACATCCTGAATCATTTTTAGCTTGCTCCACTCCAATCTCAAGACCCGCTGAAGCGAGTGTATTTGAAATGATGAAATTGGGGTGGATATGTTGGTCTCTAGTGACTGGAAAATCACACCCACTGGAAATCAATTTGGGTAGAGTCAATGTTAGACTGCAGATGGAAACAGTGTGTAAGGAGTTGACACTTCTGGTTGATATCAGTCTAGAATTGGACGTAATTTTAGATACACATGTCTATGCAATACTTTATGAGGGACATCTGACAGAAAGAAGTCCTGATCTCAATGCAATCCAGTCATTTTACACATCATTACAAAGAGATCCACAGGACTTTGGCGTGATCTCCAGTTACCTTGCAAACCTATGTGCAAGTGTAGAGTTGATAAAGTTTGACAGGAGTAGGGTGGTATGAATATGAAAATAAAGCGTAAAATGATTTAGGTTGTTTCTCTGTGTTTCACATGCAAAAATGAACTAAACACGTTTTTGTGGCGCTATTTTTGTGAGCTGACTGTGTGTGCAGATGGTATCCACCTTATATATACTGTGCATGCGGGTATTTGTGTGTGTGGGTGTTCAAACACTCTTCAGGGATGAACTGTTGTGTCTCAGAGCAGAACAATGGGCAGAAAAAAAACATCAAAGCCAACACATACAAACACTAGATTTTGCATCCTATGTTTTTGGAGTGTTTGTGTTCACATATGCAAATTGTCATCATGCTTATGTGTGTGGGTCGTGACATATGTTCATACGAGATGTGTCGCAAACTGAGCTTATGTGTGTATGCGTGTGTGTGTGTGTGTGTGTGTGTGTGTGTGTGTAAGTTAGCCAGTTTTGTAAATGCCCTTTCTGATGTGGTTGGCTGTATTTAAGGCAGAGTGCAGAGAGTGCCGAGGAAGTTGACGGAGGCGTGTATGTGTGCGTCTGTGTGTTTGTGCAAATCAGTCCGTGTTTGCGAGGGACAGAGAGGAAGAGATTTTATGTCACCACCAGACTTGGAAAACTTCATGTCCTTTTGTATCAGGCCAAAAGACTGGTCCTTCGGCCTGGCCACTGTATATTTTTCTGTACATTATGTGTGTGTTTGTGTGTGGATGTGTGTGTGCCTGCATGCTGGTTAGTGGCAGGGCGTAGCTGAGCAGAGAGAAAATATCTTAGCCGACCACGGGAATGAACCCACCCACTATACCACACCCAGAGAGAGAGAGCAGGCAGTGGAAGCAGCAGCCTCAGTCAGACTTGCGCTCTCTCTCTCTCTCTATAAATCTTTGTCTCTCATTTCTTTTTTCTCTTTTATTGTCTCATTTTAAAAACATGAATTACCATCTTCCTCTCTGTCTGTGTCTCTTCCTTAATTCATACTGTTATTACACAAACCTCAGCATTTCCCTTTCTTTTCCAGTTTTCTTTAACTCCCATCTCCCCTCTGCTCTGTTTTTTGCTCAGTAACAAATTACAAATTCCATATTAATAAAAGCTGTGAGGGTCTAAATCCTTAACTGATGTGCAAATAAATAAAGTAGAATAAAGTAGAAAAGTTAAAGTAGCTTAGGCGGTTTATGCTGCTCAGAATAACAAATTTTGCACAGAGTCAAATCTTGAAACTAGTTTGTGTGACCTATCTGACAACAGATGTGTCCATTGCTATAGCAAATGCCCAAATTTAAAGTAACAATAGTATTTTAAATCCCACCTGTTACCTGGTTAATAATCCCCATCAACGATTTAACTGTAAGATGACATAGGCACTCTGCAACCTTTCTTATATGGAAAATAACCAGAATATAACCAGTTGAGTCAAGTCAACTACTACAAAGAGAAGCAGTGCATGTGAGTTGCATTCATTGGTGCAGACTAACTCAGGTCAACTATAAATGTGTTGACAGTCTGTCTGTGTTTATAAATTAGGCAGTGATTATTTGCAAACCTTCACCAATCTGTCTGCAACTGGTTGCAGTCAATCTAAATCAGACTGCAAGTGGAAACAAGTTAACTCCCACCTGGTGACCTGTGAAGCTGCGTTGTGATAGAAAGTGGTTGCCAAGAGGTTGAGAGTGCAATGCAATCACTGGACAACCACCTATGTTTTCTAGTCCCAAAGAGGTTGGCCTTTTATTTTTACTTCTTTATTTAAATTAAAACTATTTATACTCAATAAATGATTTATAGGGATTAAGATTTTAAAAACAGGTTCACTACTCCTTTGTCTGTTTGAGGAATATTTATAGCAATATCATTTGGTGAAGACATCCTCCATCATCACGTGAATAACAGTCTACAGTAATAGCCGGTCTGTGTCCGTGTATAAATGACCAGTTTCTCATAAATATGTGTTCTTTTTTTTCTTGCAAAGACATTTTGTGTTTGTGTGTGTAGTGCTCCATGGGAGGTGTAGTGTATGGCTCAGTCTTAGCTGAGCTGTCAGTGGTCTGCAAATACACACATACACCCACCAATGGAAAGGCCTGTTGTGCTTCAACAGCACATTCCACACCAAGAATAGTATTAAACACTGCCTGTCCGACTGCTGTCAAACTCCTTCTCTCTCTCTCGCTGACTTTTCATTGCTCATAGTCTGCTTTTTGTCTCTCCAGTAGAAAAATGATGTTGAAATCATAAAATGAAGCTGATTCTGACCAAAGTAGTTTACATGATACTGCTTTTCTCATACTGGATGTTGGTGAATCCCCTCATTTTAACCAATCTCTGTAATTTACCATTTTAGCTTTTTTCCCCTCACTTTAAGCAAACTTTCATCTTATTGGCTGACCCTCATTAAACAAAAGGTTTGGACAGCTGGTAGGAGGGGCTTATGTGCTCACAAGCAGAGCAGTATATTAGCGATATTCACACTTTATGACATCCTAAAGATGCAAGAGTAGAGAAAGTTACCTTGAAATAGAGGGTCTAGACCAGGGGTGGGCAATCTCAGTCCACGAGGGCCGGTGTCCCTGCAGGTTTTAGATGTGTCCTCGAACCAACACAGCTGATTTAAATGGCTAAATTAGCTCCTCAACATGTCCTGAAGTTCTCCAGAGGCCTGGTAACGAACTAATCATGTGATTCAGGTGTGTTGACCAAGGTGAGATCTAAAACCTGCAGGGACATCGGCCCTCGTGGACTGAGATTGCCCACCCCTCGTCTAGAGCAATCTGAATCCTGACTGTTTGCCTCAGAGGAGATACATGCACAGCCAGAAGCATACAAAAGAAAATAAGGAAAAGCAAAGTTTTAACCCTCTAAAGAGGAAATAAATTAGTGCACCGTGTGTAAGTCAGTAAATCTGTTTAGAGTGTTTAATATATTTTTGTATGTTCTGGCTTGTGAATAATATTTTTAAATGATTTTTCTGTCTTTTTCTGTCTTATATGTGTTGCATTTCTCGTGTCCCACACTATCATTTCCCCACAATACCGACCGCACAGCTTTGTTTTTCAACTTCACATAATCCTGTTGTGTCCTATTCTACCGCCTTGTCTGGACTGTGCAAATGCGCACACACACAGGCACATATGAGTAGGCTTACACACTTACAAATGCACACTTGTAGACACACACTCCACCACAGATCCAATCAGTCAGCACTTGGCCCTCTCTTTCGTACACACTCTGCAGAGTGGATTCTGTAAATCAGCAGGTTTCTGCTGCACTGTCCTACATGCTGACGGGGTCGGGATGCGGGCGATCTGTGCGGCCTCCTCTATTTTGACTACGGCTGCCTGCAGATGAATGCAGAGTCGTGATCCGTCGCTAACATGTGAAGCCAGGCAGAACATGTGGGCTTTGAACATGGTGCAGATAGCGTCACTCCCCTTATCTAATCAACACACTGACTTTTGTTGCTGTGGTTTTTGTTTTTGTTCCGTGAGGAACAAACAAGTGTTGCATTCTAAACTCCGGTGGTGAAGCGCATTAATGTACAGAAAGCGGTGTTATTCAGAACCTCGTTAGGCAGGGTAGTCAAGGCACTTTAGTTTTAGCAAGCACAATCCTACAACCCGGTTCCCACAAAAAGGAACCTATAACTTCTGTGTACACTCAAGCTCAAAACTGCTTACAGTGTGCGCAGTGGTGTCTAATTTGCTGTTGCTTATGAAGGACAAAACATAGTAACACTAGTGACATGACGTGTGCAAAACGCCTGCACCCATTTTCCGTATTTTCCCACACTATTAAACACCTATGCAGATTATTTAAACCCATTACTGATCTTTCTGTGTTAGCCATACATTTAACTTTGTTCCTTCCTTATTTTTTTATCTTTAATAAATCCACTAACGATCTTTTAAGTTGGTTTTAAAAATGAAACGGATAAGAAAAAGGCACTAAAGAAAATGCCTTTATATTCCCAAAAAGTTCACCTTCCAGTTGTATACCAGCTATGTAGAGCACTGAAAGCTGCCCTGTACCATCCAGCAGCTTCCCTGCAGCAGCTGGGTGTTGCTCATTCAGTTTTCCTATCCACAGTTTATCATGGGATTTAAACTGGCAACCACAAACCCAAATCTGAGTAATATGTGTACAAAAAAATGATTTCATGACACAAGAATAATCATGCAGCCGAGGTTAAGTTACCACAATGGACCAATAAACAGTCTTTGTTCAAATTAAGACGTTCTAAAATGAATTTGGAAATATGGAAACCCAAACTAGGGTTGGAGGGGACGCGCCACTGCATAACTTAGTTACATAGGACCTACTAAAAAACCACACAAAGGCAATCATGTCATTAAGGAACCTAGTTTCTGCATTATTTCTTTTTTTTCTCACAGAAAAGTGTGTTCTCTAAAATGAAACACCTCCTCAGTAATTTGGTAGAATACTATTAAAATAGATTTTTTCCCCTAATGACCATTCACTCTAACCAATGATGTGCAATACAAGAAATATATTACCCCTGGTTTCCTGCCAAACAGGTCCCATCCAGACACAGCTGTAGCAGATTCACATGGGGTTAAAAAAAGGCTGTGCCTGTTTAAGTTCTGACAAAAACCACCAGGCTTTCCAGGTAGCTCGAGTCCCATGCGAAAAGGGCTTAACGTCACTTCGATCCTTGTGGCTATGAGTGATGTGGAGTACAGGTTTCTTCATTGTTTAGTCTGCACACTTCCACTTTGTTAGTTTGTTGAAGTAGCAGACTGACAAGATGTGACCTGACCCCTTTAGGTTTCCATAGAGGAGGGGAGCTGACTTCTTGTCTTACAACGTCAATGTTTATCAACTCCTTGCTACTGCTCCCGCGAGGATCTGGCTTTACACACACTTTTATTTCCTGCTTTGAGAGTACAAATGAAAACCTAAGACGGGACGGTGGTTTTCATGAGAGCTGGGAAATGGTTTTGACATACAAATGCTTGGAAGGTTTCCACAGATTTGCTTGCTCTATTTTTAAAGTGTTACAAAGAAGTTTTATGCTTCAGATTACATGAAAGTATCCTCTGTCGTTGCTGTCACAACTCATACTGACTATGACTTCCTGTTCATTAACATTTTTGTAAGACCTGCTTTTTTGTGAATACGGAAATGAGACTCAAAAACACTGGCATCAGAAAACTGAAACCACGCTTTAAAAAATGAAGTGGTTCAAGATGGCAGATGAACAAAGTAAAAAATTAACAGCACTAAATCTATTATAGTCGAACTTTAATGAAAAAAGTGTTGTGACAGTGAAGCATACATGATAACAGAAGTAAACTGTAAGATGCATGCAAAATCATTTTTAGGGAACTGTCCATTCAGCACCACAAAACTATAGCAGAAGCAAAATAAAGTGGTATGTTGGTCATTATTAGCTGTTAGCTTTTATACAAGTATGGACACAAGTGGTGTTTAAGAAGTAACAACAAAGCGCACCACAGAACTACAGAAGATATTTTTTGGGTCATTTGGAAAGTTTTATCTTTCGTCTTCCCAACTTAGACTTACTGTATCTGAGCTGCACTTTAAAAAAAAAAAAAGGAAGAAAGAAAGAAAGAAAGTAAGATAAACACAAACTGAATTTTGAATTTGTTTTTGTCAAAAGAAGTTGAAGTGTCCCAATTCTTTCACAGATAACAGGTTTCCCATTTTACATGATTGTTAAAAGGCGAATTTGTTTACAAAGGAACATTTTCTTTCTTCTTGCTTATCTCTAGCCATGCAGTAAGTTTTGGTTTTAGTCCTGAAGTAGCCAAGATATGCCTTCACTCACGTACTAGGAGGTAAATTTTCACAACAGTGAAAAATGATAGCCATCTCAATACCTAGAACGAAAAATAAAATCTCTTTGGCTAGATATTTCCAACTTAAGAAGCTTCAGCTTTCTGCTAAGCTAAAAGCCAAGTTAATCTTTTTAATCACAAAAGAAAAACTTTAAATTGTCGGGTGGCCCCACCTTTTTGTAATTCACATGTATGACCTATTTGCGCTGTGAAAACAAACCTAAGAGGTAAGGACTGTGGACCTTTGACACCAAACATATCAGGGTTTGACCCATGCCTCACATGATGATTGTTTGCGGTCGTTCTGACTTCATCTGTAGCCACAGATTTACCATCAGTGTTAATCTGAACGGACAATATTGGGTTAAATTGTGAACTCTGACACCAAACAGAGATGTTTGACCCAAGTTTAAGACTTGGGTGCTACTAGGCTTAGTTTCAGGTTAAACTCAATTTCCTGTTAATGGTCAAACCATTTGTACTGACATTTTCTCTTTTGTAGCTTTTATTCATCAAGAGAAAAACCAAACATTTTTTTAAAACATTTTTCAAGTGGTTTTTGTTATGTTGGTGATGACCTTTATTCTCAAATCTTAAAAGGATTTTAATTAAATTAATTTTTCAAATTGACCTTTTGTAGAATATATCCATTAGATGATACATAAGCCATTCAGGACTCATATTAATTTGATTAGAGGAGAACCATACTGCGAGGGTGACATCTACAAACCAATAAAAGGTTAAAGTCAGCCCACATAAATCAACTTACCTTAAATTTTTTTAATGTGATGGCCATGGTCATGCCATAGGACAGATCCCACCAAATCTACAACAGAATGGCTGGGAAAGAAAATCAACGTGTTACATGATTCTTTGACGTTTTTAGTCAAACTTCAGGCCTCAGCCTGATTTAAATGCTGTGGCAGGACACTTAGGGAGATTTGCATAAATGAATATCTGCAGACCTCAATGAAATGAAGCAGTGTTATAAAAAAGGTCCAAAATCCCACCATGATGTAAGAGATTGATAAAGTCATACACAAATGACTTTTTTCCAGTTACTGCTGCAAAAGGTGGTTCTACAAGCTCCTGGCTTTCACATACAAGCACAGATACGCTTTGCCTAAATGATGGGAAATTTGTTATATGCATCTAACTTTTCGTGAATAACTTCTTGTTCATTAAAAACATTAAAATTAAAATGCTAAAAAATCATTTAAAAGTCAACGTCAGTCTTGCCGTCTGCAGAGAGTCTCTATTCACATGAAATGATCTCTCAGACCCAAAAATGTGCACATAAGAGATACAGATGCACATGTGCAACACAAGCACAGACTCCTGGTATCTGTTGGCTCAGCTGCTGAGGAATGACGTGGAGGAAAGTGTGTTTGCTAGCCAGATACTTCCATCCAGTCGGGATTAGGTGGTCGCTACAGGATTACTCCCATCAGAGACCCCAATGCTGTGGACGCACATAAAAATCATTGATTAGTGCATATTGTCTTTGGCGTAGCACACGTGCATAAACACAGATGTGTACATGTTTTCTGCTATTTTCACATGCATGTGCTTTCTTTCTGGCCTTTATTTCTTTATAGCTGCAGTTCTTAGATAGAGACACACCCTCACCCAACATTTCTTTCATGTTGAACTATAAAAGTTCTGAGGTCACTGAGAGAGGCGGAGGGGGAGAATTTGCATGCCAAAGTGGAAATTTGCTCTTTTGCAGAACAGTTTGCGGTCAGCTTTCTCTGTGTTTGTGCTTCCAAATTATTTGTTCTCACTTTTTCTGTAGAAGCCGATAGATTTTGTGCATGTTAGCGTGTGAAGTGGATCAGCACAGTTAAGGGGTTTTGTGGTTTTTTGGATCTAATTAGACCTGGTTGGGTGGGTGTGCTTAGAAACACGAGCGGCTTAATCAACCGTCTCAGTGGCCACCCATTAAACAGTTAAACTGAAACTCAAACAATGGAGCTGCAGACCATAACGTCTAATGTCTTATCATCCACGTGTGTTTTTAATTTTCTTGCCTGTGTGAGCAGATTTAGCAATTAAAGGAAATTAGGGGCAAAAATCCCACTTTTGACTAATATAGAAAACAACATGCTTAAGATATGAAAAAGACAATAAACTGATTCTAGTCACTAAGAAATTTAAGGTATTTTAGCCAAAGTCAGTTCTGTTTTTTACTACATTGATTTGTTTTTAGCACACACCAAAAGCCCAGTGTGTGATGTAATGGATTCATTTAGATGCATGTGACTTTATAAAAAGATAAAGTAAAAACTTTTCAACTATTTGCAGCACACTTAGGACAGACACCCATCTGCCATCCACACACACACTACCAGAGTCTCTCTTTCTTAAGCCCTAGACGATGAGCTGTCTGATTAGAGCTTCTCTCTGGAGTCTGTGAACACGCGCAGTCTTTAGGGAGCAGTCTGTAGTCTCCACCACATACATGCAAAGACAGATTCATCCACACACGTACACACTGGCAGATATTCTAAGAGGTGGCTCTTGTACTGTCGCTTCCATACGCACGCACACACAGTGAGATACCAGGCTGTAGTCTCCAGTCTGAAAAACCCTCTCCATTCTCATGGAGATAAGAAGCGTGTCTCTTTGTTGGCAGACGCCCGTACCGTTATCACCTTATCAGAAAGCCAATCCAATCTGGAGAAGGCAGCGCTGCAGAGTGTGTGTGTGCATGTGTGTGATTGTCTGTGTGTGTGGTTGCAAGGGCCCACCCTTGACTCCAGTTGAGTGGGGGTCCTTTGTCATGCAGCAGGTGCTGTTGTCAGTCAATTTGTCTTAATTTTAAAGATCCGTGGGAGTTGCAGTGTATTTGCATCACTCTGTTAAAACACGGACTGATTGGGTAAACGTTAGTTAATCCTCATTCTTACTGCTAATGGACTTAAAATACAACCCATCTAAAGTTGTATTTTAAGAGAATCTGTGTCCCATTAACATTTTGAACAACACCATTGTCTTTGCGTGTGTCCACATGGCTAAATCCCTTCTTCTTCTTTATTCTCTTTGCAGTTTGTAAACAGCAAAACTGCATCTAGGCCACCACCTGTGGGAGAGCTGCTCCAGTCAGTCCTCTCCACAACATTGTGGTCACAGATTCACTTTGTAATTTTTATTTTCATATTTTTTGGCTCCTGTTGTCAGACAGCAGAAAAACAATTATCCTGACAATGATGCACTGCCACTCTGATCTCATCTTTACTTTATAGCATTAGCATCATCATCTACAAACAACATCAGCATAACCCCGTATTATTGTAATAGCTACACTGAGTGTTTGACTAAACTGGTATTTAAAATGATAGATGCTGGATGTTTTGGTTTTTTTTCACATTAATGCTCTCTAGTACCATTATGTCATTATTTTGGGGGTTCCTTATACCCAATAAAACATCAGGGGTTTTAGGATTTTTCTAATGATTTAAGTGCAACTAACTAGTTGCACTTATATCAACATGGTTTTGCAAAATAATACAATTACTACTTTTGCTTGTCTTCTGTTTTGTTTCTAATCCATCTCATTCATTGCATTTAATAATTTAATAATCTTAAACAACTGTGCCTGCAGTTTAAATCCTCTGGCTGCTGGTCCCTTGTTAACTGCAGCCGTATGGATGGAATTAGGACTGTTTTTCGATCTTAATTCAAAAGTGAGGATGGAAAGAGCTGCCTTCTTGCCTAAAATCAAAGGTTTAAACTTGCTATGATGCCAGGATTGGCCTTCATGAGTGAGTTGAAGTGAGAATAAATAAGTGACAATTCGATTTAGACTCAGCTTAGTTATTAATTAAGACTTTTTGGACCTAAGAGTCAACTCAGGCTTAAATTTAGGGATCTTTAGAGAATAATGGAAACCAAAACTTTTTTCTTTCCATCAAGGGATTTGTCAGTCAGTAACTGGGTTGGTCCAAATGCAAAACCATGTTATAAGGTTTGCAAAATTCATGGTCCCCATAAGTTAAGTCATGTGACCTCCAGTGTTTCTTCCAGCATCACAGTCCAGTTTAAGTGTCCCTTTAACTGATACTCACTCATGAAAAAAACTAATAGTGTTCTTTTTTTGTGTTGCCTAAACAAAAACTATTTGTGACCTTCTGATCTTTCAGACCAAACCTCTAGCCATCTTTTTTATGATCCTTCGCTGACGCTTGGGTCACGGTGACAGCAAGCTTCTACAGCTCTTCCCAGGCTTCCCTTGTCACTCTCAACTTATCACTTTGGCTGAGACCTGAGACTGAATGTTATGAATGTAATGTTTTGAATAAAGAAGTAGAGATATTAAATCATATGTAAGGAAATTTACATATTTTTTTATTTTCTTCTTCAGAAAAAGAGAAGAAAGAGGTGTCCAAGGAACCATCAGAGGCGAGCGTAAAAGAAGAAGAGCCCATCAAGGAGGCAAAAAAGGAGAAGAAGGAGTCGTCCAAGGAGAAAAAGGAATCCAAAAAGGAGTCAACTAAAGAGCCCAAAGAGGAGGCAAAGAAGGAGTCCAAGAAGGAATCATCTTCTTCCAAGGAGAAGAAGGAGTCATCAAAGGAGAAGAAGGAGAAGGAAAAAGAGAAGGAAGGGAAGGAGGCAGGGGACAAAAAAGTGTCCAGGAGATCATCAGTTAAAGTGAAAGAGAAGAAGAAGGAGCCAGAGGCTGCGGAGGGTTAATAGAAACAGTGCGATAACATAATATGCACACACATACGGAAACAAAACATGTCTAAACAGCATATACAGACACAATATGCACATCTGGGGGCTCGTACTTATAAATATACATGTGTTTATATACAGTTCACATTTAAACATATACAAAGCCATGTAATTCAATAGGACACAAATACACATTTATATTCAGTATACACAATAAATACAGTAAATCGACTCGGTCAAGGTCACATGTCTTAGCAGCAAAACAGTTTCCTCGTATATGGATATTTACATCTTCTAGTAATAGCTGATCTCAAAAACACACACACACACACACTCTGCTGATCCACCACATCCAGTAGTTTTACTGTACCCATGGAGAGTGAGGAGGAAGGCAAAGTTGTCCTCCTCTCAGACATTTTGCTGACTTTCTCCTTCCGCCTCAGCAGCAATTGAACCCACAGCCCAGTACCTCCCTAATCCCCAACCACGCCCGGCCCACGCTTACTTCTGGCTGTGACGTCGCACCCGCCTTGTCGCCCCCTCGCATGGCACCGGGCCTTGCTTGAGCCTCCCCCGTCTGTCCACTAAGAATAAACCGCCTGACGCGTTCAGCCATCCTGCTGCTTCCGGGTAAATCAAGGCCACATCCTACATTTGGTTCCGTCGCCACCCCCTCCAACCTGAGGTTTTATTTTTTTAAAGCTGGGATACTCAAGGACATGCGGTGGCTGATGGACACATAATTGTTGCTGCGGGGTCGAACCTGAGACTGTTTTTGTAAGATGGAAACCAACAGGGTGTTTCCTGAAAAAGCGGCGTGGCAGTCCAGAGTCTACAGGGCCAGTTTAATACTCCAGCCTTTTCTGCTCATCCTTAAATAGTCAGGAACATTGTGAAGGTAGGCTGGTTTTAACAGCTGCGTACAGCAATGTTATCGCAAGATGTTTGCACCAGAGCAAGAAATGTCTTACTGCACTGTACTAAATGATGTCAAAGAGTCAGTTCATTTACAGTAGAGCAACACTGCATATTGTCTTACTTTGGGTCGTGTCTTGTCTTTGTAAAGTAGATGTGAGTGCGGAGGGGTTTCCAAAGATGTCCGACAGCACTTCTGTCTAAGCGCACAGGTCCCTTTACATTTCATAGTCGGAAACATCTTCTCTTTACTCTAAACACCACAGATACAACCAAGTTCAAACATTTTTTAAGTTATTGAGACAAAAAGTATGCATATTTAGGCACCATGAGAGGGAAGTTCGAAAAAAATATACAATATAAATAGAGTTAGCCAGTCCTTTCATAAAAACACACAAAATAAGATAATTACAGATGTTCTTTGGTGAGTTTATCATACTGGAACCAGCATGTACAGACTGGTGAGTTTATTGGTCAGCTTAGAATTTAAATGTCTGTACTGGCTGATCAAATTTACAGCATACTATATGTGCAACACTGAGCTTAAAGGGTGGAGATGGGAATCTGTCTGGACAGTTGAATTTAAACCAAAAAGCCATTCACTGAGTCTTTTTTTCCCCAGATGAAACAATCACTACTTGTTAAAACATATAGTTGCGTCCCTGGTTTAGAGATTTATAAACCAAATATGTGATATTATATTGTAATATATAATTTTGGACACATTCACTCATACAAATCCATTTAAAACACATAAATTTAATAGCTTGAGCTATATTTAAGTCAGAATTGAAGCTTATAGACTTCAGCCATATGTTCCGTGCCAGCAGCAATCCCAGTGGCTCTGCACTCCTCTACAAGTCAACTGTAAGCATCATGTCTTTATGTTTAGTTTCAGCCCTTCTGTCTGCTGGGAAATTTATATTTAGTTTGTATTGTGTAACAGAGTCCCTGTTTGCAGCAGTGCCTACTGCTACTGCTGACTCATCTGATCGAAAAATGACATAGTATGGGTGTATATCTTATTTTTTTATGTAAATATTTTAAAATGTAAACTTTGAGCAGAGGTAAAAACAGATCAGCCGAAACCAGCATCAGCTCATCCTTGCCAAGAAGGACAATTAGGTTAAGTTTGTGATGTTATAAAGGGTTCCCACTGGACACAAGGTACTACATGTTTTGTTTTTGAATACCTTGAATGTTTATAATGTACATTAGGTTTTGTAATTGTTGTATTAGTGGTGCAGATTTACCAAGCTCTCGTTCCGAGTTTGCTTTTTGTAGCCACAGTTAATTAAAAAAAAAGTTTCTGTACTCCAGAATAAGTCGGGACTTTGTCATTAGTCTGCAGCAGGTGCAAGATCACCAACAATGTGAATGAAATAAACCATGTTTATGAATGTTTACTAATAAAAGTAGTCAGCTGTAAGTTATCAAAGGTAGTGCAGTAATTGTGTTTGGTGAACTTTTAATGTTTATACATGCGGTGTGATTTCCATGTAGAGTGGTCACTCCCTATAACGCTGTTCACCTTTCGCGTTCTTGCTGTTTCGAGGATTTTTTTTTGTGCAATTTTGCGTGCTTTTTTTTTTTGGAGCGCATTGTGTTCTGCGTCCTCATTGGCTGTAAACCACTGCCAATCAATCTCCTCCATGCCGTGTCTGCTGTACAGAATGCGTTCAGCTTGTCGAATTTACATAAATCTGCGATCGCTAGCAGTGTGACTCTGAAGTGCTGTAATGTATGTTTGTGAGTTTTCGCCGCAACAAACACAACAATGTAGACGAAACATTTTGCACCGCCAACTGCGGTAGCACCCAAAAGGCAGAGGAAGAAGCTAACCATCGCACAAAAAGCTGGACTTCTGGACATGCTAAAGGAAGGTAGAAGTTACCGTATTTTTCAGATTATAAGGTGCATTAAGCGAAACAAAACAGCCAGATAAGTCAAACTTTATTTAACTCATTCTTCTTGCTTCATTTACTTCCGTAACATTGATTCATTAATGTCGAATTCTCTCACAGCTGCTCTATTCCCATGTTCTGGACCTGAAAACAGGGTTTCATCTTAGGTTTCATTCTATAACTCTGGACTTATTTTTCTACAAAGGTTTGAACTTTGAGAGTATTTAAATAAGAGAGAAAAGTGTGCAAATGTTCATGCCTGTCTGAGAAAAGAGTATTAAGTGTGTAGTGAGGGGTTTTACAGCCTTAAAACATCTATAAAAATGGTAAAAAATAAAGCTGGCTACTTTCACCTATCGTGGGTTATTTTTAGAATGTAACTCCCACGATAAACGAGGGACCACTGTATATCTGTCTTTGCTCTGCTTGTGCAGTAATATGGTCAAGTCATGTCACTTTGAGCTGAATTCTTCTTTGCAGAAACACAACAGTCATTTTTCTTCCTGCAAGGAGAAGTTCTCCACTACTCTTCCTTTGGCGCTGAAGCTGTAAGTAAATCATAACTGTTAGAAATTTCCTGGATTTTAACATCAAATTTTTTTCAGCTTCACAATATTTAATGACTTTTTAGTATAAAACAGCACATTAAAAAAAAAAACAAAGTTCCCATTTCCTCAGAAAAATACCAGTTTCAATAGCATGTCACAGCTTTCCATTGGTCAGACATCCAATGTCATTACAAAGAAATACACTGACATGGCTTCTTCATTCAACCATGTTTCTTTGGTGTGGTATGGCAGAATGCCATGTTACAGTTACTGCCATGTAATTGGCTGATTGGATATTTGTGTTAATGAGCAGTTGTAAAGTTGCCAGTGACTCTATAATAATTGTTGCAGCAACTTAGGTCAGTACCTTGTACATATTTAGCATACACACTGGAGCAGCGAGGGATCGAGCCACCAACTTTCCAGTTTGTAGATTTGGTACTCTACCTCTATCCAGAGCTACACCCTAATTACTGTACATACTGATGTGTTTATATTTATGTTTAAAATGCACCAGAAGTTCCTCTGAGATGAATGAAGTTCTAATCTTATATTTGTAGCAGAGACGAATGCACAAGAAACAAAATGCTCATTTAGACTAGTTATCAAAAGCTTGACCTTGGAGCAAAGACGTGTCTATAGGTCTTTCAGCATGCTTCATTCAATTTCACCTTTTTAGTGCAACGACTGCTTAACTTGGTAAATCTTGGGAAAAGATTTTCTTCTTTGAATTCCAGCAAAGATGACCTTTTCACATGGGCAAACGGTTAAATGTGCAAATTTCCATCATTTCTCACACTCTTACATTTCTGTGTTTCCACAGAGAGTTGTGGACAAAGAGTGAAAGCCAACCTAACACTTGTCAAGTTGAGAAACGGAGCTCAGTCTGACGACTTTTGAAGTGATCCCCTTTTGTTTATTCTTTTCCCCTCTTTTTGGGCTGCGCGGGCGAGATCAGCTGCAGATTGGGTAACGGTGCTAAAGCAGAGCTGCTGCTGTTTAAGTTGGCAGCAGCTCCCAGTGTGTGTACATGTAGGAGCGCTACAGATAGAGTTACACTGCCACAAAAACTCTCTCAATTTTTGTTTCCTTTTCTCATTTGGTCAAATATTTTCATTTCACTCTTTCAGCTCATACCTGCCATTACGTCTCTCTTTTCAAAAAACGTGATCTTTGTTTTTCTTTAGTTATATTTATCCTCACTGTCATCTGTCTTTACAGTTTCTCATGAATTTCTTCTGTTCTTATCCCTCCTTCCTCTCCCAATGTTTTTTTTTCTCTCTGTTGTATCTTACATCTCTCGCTCTTGCGCACTCCTTATCAGTTTCTTCCTTTCGGTATTTTTTTTTTAAACTCTGTTTAGGTTTCCATTTCCTCTTTCACTAACTCTTTCCCAGTCTCTTACTTATGGTCTTGATTATCTTCTTTCATCGTCCCTTTTAACTTTCACCCTTTGGTCCGTCTCTCTTAGCGTTTTATCCTCTTTCCCACCACTTCATCCCTCCATCTATCAACCCTCACAGAATTACCTGACTCTCTTTGTTGTTTTCTTTCCTCTTTCAGCACTTTGCAGCTCCTTCTCCACCCATAGCAACTTTTCCTGGAAATCTTGAACTTTTTCAAAAGCTCAGGAACTCAAAAACTCTACCCCCTTTGTCCACATGATGTTCCAACTTCAGATCTTTGGACATATTTCTGACCCTACCAAAAAAAAAGAAGAAAAGAATGAAAGAAACTCCCTGCATCCCTGGAGCACAAACAGAAATAGTTTTTGATATTTGTGTAGAATAATAAACATGCGTCGGGTACGAACAAATGGAAATGGTCAAAAGAAACGGATTAAACTCAACTAAAGAGACAGATGAAAAATATCTCATGAGGTTCAAGGAGTGTTTGAAAATGTTACACGTCCTCTGATTTATGGTTCTTGCAATACTTATTTTTGTATGTCAAAATCGGTTAACTAGTCACACAGAGTTCAGCTCTTCCTGCGAAATGAATGTTGCACAAGAATTGGTCACATGTGTAGTCAGCGTGTTAGTCTCACACTGGAGTGTGTTTATCTGGAGCATTTTTTGTGTGCCTGTAATTGTTTCGGATGAGTTTGCGTTCTTTTTTCTTTCTGTCCTGTTCTTTCTTCTTCTGCTCCCTCTCTTTTTCAAACTCAGCATTCATCTTGAAGGTTGAAGATAAAATAAAGATTTCCGAAAAAAAAAGGCTGCTGTAGAACAGACAGCTAAAAGATGTTGTCCTGTGCCAAATCCAGGTCAGTTGGATGTCCAAGCTACTTTCTGTTCCACCATTCGGTTCGTTTTTCCGTCACAAAACAAATTAGTCCCCACTTTTTCTTCCTGTCTCCTTGCCTCCTCCTTTCTTTACTTTCGCTGTTTCTCTATGCTTCATTCTGCTTAGTGTTTAGTGTTTATGTGTTTTAAACACTTTCCCAGATTTAGTTTTTTTCCTCATCAGTAACTTCTTCCCTTTCACGCCTGTAGTAAATCAGCACTGATGTGAGGAACCACTAAACGTAGCTGCACACGCCCAACTGTTAAAAACATCAAACAATACTTCAACAATCAAAGTGTAACGGGGCCGCAGTGGCAGTTTGGACAGAGCGCAGAGTTGGGATTCAGACACTGAGGAGCAGACGTCTCTTCTGGGGTTTTATTTCCAAGCTTATTTCTGTCTCTCTGGGTTTAAGGCGTAAACAAACTGGATTAGATAATTGCCGCATCATTTTACTCTCGCTGCAGATTTGAAGCGTCAGCAACATTTCACTTCTGCCACGGGGAACTTAAGCTCGGATTTCTTTTTTTGTGTGAACAATACTGATCCTGTGTTTTGATCCCAGTGGAAAATTACAAGAAATGATCTTTCCTTGGTAACGCAGCTACATCATGTTTTTACTTCCCAAAGTGATGATATCACATTTCAGTCCTTTATGTGAAAGGACAATAGAAAATAGCATTTAAGATATGATTTGTTCCATTTTGTAAGAGTTCATCTTTGTGTCCATTTTTGCCATAAAATTATTTAAAATAAATTTATTTATCTACACGTCACTTAATGCACATAGTGTTTCAATTTACAGATATTCAATACAAATGTCTTCAATATATTTACTATAAAAACACAGTTTTAGTGCAATAATATTCCCTGAATAACACCAAAGCAACTTTTGTCACTCAACAGCCATCTTAAAAATTTTAGGCATTGACTTTAATTTCTGTGATCACAGGAAATAAAGACTGAATCTAGAGAATTGTAATCTATACAAGTGTCAGTGTCATGAGTCAGAGTCAAAGGCTTGTGAAAATTCACCAACAATAACTTTTATGAAAAATATCTTGTCCCCCTTGAAATTATACTTCCACCAGTATCGTTGCTGTTCTCTCAAAGATTTGCATTCAAGTTTCTTTGCATCTCTGTGATCATTTCTCTGGTGATTTAATTGTATCGTGTTTTCATGACACATCAGCAAGTTTATTATAAAACCAAAACTAAAGGCGAAAGACCCTTTTAGTTAAGCAACATAAAAATAAAAATATATTAAATGTTGTCTTTATTGGAGAGGTTGCTGCCGTCAGGGAGCCCTGTTGCCGTGGAGATGGGGTTGCTTGGCCTGCAGAGATGTTTAGGTAGATCATAAGGGTCAAAGTGAGCATTTTTTAATGTTGTGGCTGATACGTGTCTCCAAGCTTCAGAACTACCACTCTACTTCTTGTTTTAGCTGCTCTCTTTAGGAGTGGATCATCTGCTTCGATCTCACCTCAGCATCCTCCTCTGTCACGTCAACCCTCTGCATGTGCTCCTTCATGGCCTCCATTATTTTCTCTGAGGTCTTCCTTGTTTTATCCATATTCACCATCCTTTGTCCAGTATCTCCAAACCATCTCAGCCTTGGCTTTCCAACTTCGTCTCCAGACTGTTTAACCTGAGCTGTCCCTCTGATGTACTCATTTCCAGTCCATTCTGGTCTCTCCCAGTGGAAATCTTAACGTCTTCGATTCTGCCACCTGCAGCTCAGCTTCCTATCTTTTTATCAGTGCCACTGACTCTGAATCATACATCACAGCAGGTCTCACTACCATCTTGTGAGTCTCATCTTTCACTCTGGCAGTTCTTGTTTTCATAGTGAAGCTTAATAATTTTTGGCTGTACTTTCAGGTATTTATCCTGCACACAAAAAACTGTTGCTGAATGTGTGAAATTCACTTTGTCTCATGTCAGCTGAGTTTGAATTCCTACTCATTATGTTTTTTTTTCTTTGACATGTAAAAACAGCCACTCTCAACTGATCTCAAAGACGACATCCCCACATTTTAATTATAGTTTGCTCTCTTTAGTGTCTGAGCCAAAAAAGGTTCCCAGCTTCCAGGTTTGCTGCAGCATTCCATGTTTCCCCTGATGGACTATTTCCGCAAGTCACTGCGTGGCTTCTAAACTTTACCTTATTATGATGTATTAAAAACAAAAAACTCAAGTCTCCCTTTTCTAAATGCTAGAGAGGCTTTACATATTTGAAACCTGCAGGGATTAAAAGACCTGTTGAGAAGGGCATCTTTCAGGATCTTTTGCTTGTTAGGCAAATATGTGAACCACTACACTACTGTGAAGCTTGATTAAAAACACACAAAAAATGACCATAGCAGCACCTGTATTTTCATAATGATGATTTTTGTAGGTAATGCTTTTTGGCCCAGCTGAGTGGCATTGTCATGTGAAGGTCTCCCTCAGTCATGGGTGTAATAAAGAGAGCTGGATAACATAATCTACCAAGGTGTTCTGCTTGCTTCCACAATTTTAGGCCCTTTAGATCATGGGCTTTATAGCTATGGGATGAAATAAAGTCTCTTCTACGCTTTCCAAATGTTAATCTTATGAATGGATAAGGTTTTTATAATAAAACAAGTCATTTCCTGAGGTTTGTAATACACTCAAAGATTTATTCACCATTTTACAGCTACTACTGTTCCAGTGTCCAGTGTCATTGTCTCTTGGAGGAAAAAGACTTCTTGCGCCAGCGTTCGTCACGTGATATGAGAGAGTTGTAATAATGGTGTTTGGCCACTGTGCAAAAATCACAGCACAGTTCCTTACTTCTGTGTGTGTTCCTGTGCTGGTCCAGAGCAGCAGGTAATGAGCTGAAAACTAATCTCTGCTGCAATCATGGAAAACCCCTCCTCGCAACTGCAATTTGACTGTTTTTCTTTTTCTAACTTGAGCTGAAATTTACAAAGTCAATTATCTGCCAAGTGAGTTTCATGACCTCTGGGCCCTTGAAACCTTAAGAACACCCTCCTTGCTTCCTTCCTGCAGAATGTCCTTTCTGCATATATGTGGCTTCTGTCCGACAGCAGTGATACATGCCAAGAGATTAGCTTGTAGCCCAACTTCCCTGTAAGAAGCTTGTAAAACCAGAAGAGTACGCAGCGTGATAGATCCCAGAGCTCCTGCACTAATTCAGCAGCTCTCTAAAAACATACCTCCCTGCTCTCTGAATGATACATGGAAAACACTTCACTTCTTCACATAAGCAGCTTGAGCTGTTAGTTACATCTTGAAATATACAAGGCATCAAACCCTCCATTTTGCTCATTTACACTTTACACACAGTTTCCAGGGTGTTCGTCTGAGGCTGTTCATAACAGCCTCCATAAACATCTTAAATATCTGCAGTTTACTTCATTACAAGGATGTAAAATGCAACAACTTCATGTCACAATTTGGGTTTTTATTGTGTAGCTCCACCTTTCGTGCTGCCAGCTGTGATCCATGGCTGCAGGAAGAAGCATCAATGTTTTGGCTACTGGTAACATCGACATCCAACTCATTCATCTGACTCGTGTTGGTGGTTAAAATATTAAATGTGGGATCTTTTTTGTCATCATTAATTCCCTCTCACAGGTACCACTTTGTAAGGTGACATGTTTTATAATTAAGTAGCATAAACTGTTTTTTTCCCTGATGACACAACTTGGACCAGACAGACATGTTTCAAAAACTACTGCTTTGATCGCTGCCACGTGTTATTCTTACAGTGGATAGATTCTATCCATTCTCTCTTTTTTCTCTAGCAAATGATGCAAACATCCAACACAGTTTGACTGGACATTAAAACATCTGCAACAAGCCAGTGCCGAGTACAAGGTCAGTGAAATCTGTCCGTGTGAGAAAAGTGCATGTTGTTAATCAGTTAATTTACAGTGAGCGAGTGGGCATCATGTGTGCGGCTGCCTCTGGGTCATGTTCCAGCTAATCCCTCCTGAATTCAATGGAAGATTTCCAGTGGTGAGATATTGCCTTGTCCCCTGTTGTGTTGTTGCATATGAGAAAGCGTGACTTTGGACAACGTCCTGACCAGGAGCATTCCTGACATCGTCATTGTCGCCTCTGAGCCAGACCTACCGACTGCAGGGGGGCCTTAACCTCGGGGCTTTTGTGGCCCCAGCTGCCGTCTGCAGCCAGTTTGAATGCAGGAGGGTCATCACACACCGTGAAAACCTCCTGTGTCTGCAAGGCAGCCAAGTACCATAAGAAAATGTCTTTTCGTCTCCTCACCTTGCTTTTGAACACATACTGTATACATCTGACTTTCTCATTTCTTGATATTTTCACCGAGTTTGTGAGTGGTTACATGAAAATTGCAAATTAACAAAAAATTATGAGGTTTGTAAGATGTATAAAGCAGTTTTTAATCCCACAGCTCTTTCAGATTTCTATAAAACTAAAGCAGTTAATTTTACTTCACCACAGCTTGATTAATCAGTCTTGGGAAAATTCATTCAAAGCAGCCTGTATTAAAAAGAGAACAAAAAAATAAGGTGAACAGACTTTTTTAAAAGTTACAAAAAAATTGATTCACTTAACAAAACTGATGAGAATTTAAAAAAAAATGGAAATCAAGACTGATGCCATAAAATGGAACAATATATATTTAAAGAAAAGTATATCCAATATTTGAGTCCCAGTAGCACCTGCTTTGGGTTCTGCAGCATCCTTCATGACTTTCTCCAACATTTCCTCAGTCTGTGTGTGTTTGTGCGTTTGTGTGTGGAGGATCATTAAAGGACCATCTGCAGTCACATCAGGTAGACCCCCTTCTTCTCTCTGTTGCCATCTAGTGGTTAATATTACTGAAATTCAATCTCACTGCGACAGTCTACCTTTAACGGGACCTTTCATGGTCTCATTTGAACACACTGTGCTTTTTTCTTTCTCTTTTAACCACATAAAGTCTTTCGCCACACACATTATGTCTTGATCTTTATCTCTTTAACACATGCACCATGCTATTTTTTTTCACAAGCTTACTTTTAAAAGCACAGTTTCCTTTTTTTCTCTCTGCAACACACACACAAATACACACTTTACTCTTTGGACTCTCTTCCTCTCTGTCTCGTTTGACTGATGCACACCTCAGCTGTGCTTGCGCTGGTGTGTGTTTTCAGTGTGCAGCAGCACATTTCGAGCAGCGGCTGATGCTCAGTTAAAAGCTGCTGGGTGGGTCCTAATTATTTCTTTGAAGACTTGCTTTTCCTCCCCGTCTGAGCATCTGATGAGCTTCACTTTAAAGAGGCCAGACGCGCACATACACAGACACTGTCATGCAACCTGCCTGATCTGTCACATGAGGCTTTGAAATGCTGACTCCAGACTGCAGATTTATGGGAACTTAATGCGGGAATATAGAGAAGTTTATGATGTGAAGGAGCATGCTGAGTCTGACACAAAGGAGGGAAGGGGTGTTTCCAAAAATTAGCAAAAAACAGAACTAGTCTTACAACCTAAACAACCACATCAGTGGTTTGTTGCTTCTTTCTGGGACTTTTCAGGAGGCAACCATTGATATAGGGCTGTAAAATAAACAGTAAGAAAACCATTAGAAAGTATTTATATAATTTGACAATGCTATGGTCAAGAGACGTGGAGAGAATCTTTATGCTCAAAATAAGAAGGGACTGTGCATGCTCTTTACTTCATGTAGCATCAGCCCACTAATCCACCCCAACATCCTCCCGAGCAGCCTCCTAACAACAACTCTTGTTAGTATGGCCACTAGAGGGCGAAGTCATTCGATCGTAAACATATGGGTGTGAAAACGGAATAAAATGTTAATGTGCATTTTTAAATGGAAAACAGTCTCAGAAAGAAACAAAAACCAGAAATCCTTTGCTCACTCCTCATAATATAATGCTTACATTTGTGTCCCCTAGAGAATCCACCAGACCCCAGTTTGGTAACTGTGGACCTTTGACCCTTTCAAAAGCCACTAATGGAGCCTTAAAAGTCCTGTGTCAGGAACCAGGACTTGGTTATTGTGAAATTAATTGAGATAGAAACTAATTTTCAGCATGGCTTAATTCAGGCTAGGCAACATATTTCCTCAAGAGGCCACACGAGAAACTGAGACTGTTGTGGAGGACTGCACCAATAACGTTATAAAGAAGTTAAATTAATACTGAGCAGTTCAGCTTATTTGCGTGGCCCTCTGGGACAGTCTCAGTTTCTCATGTGGTACCTTTGGGAAAATTTATTGCCCACCCCTGGAATCGGCGTGAAGCATGCATATGAGCAGGCTCAACTACATTATATGGATAAAAGAATGTAAACATTCTAATATGAGATTAATCTTGTACTGTAACACCTTTTACTTCACTTGTGTAATACTTTTAACCAAATGTTGGAATCTGGCTGCACGGATTTGCTCCTGTACAGTCATAAGAGTGTTAATGAGGTCCATCACTGTTGGGCAAGGTCTAGCTTGCAACCAGTGTTCCACTTCATCTCAAAATTATTGGATTGGAATTAATTTTGGGCTATGTGCAAGACAGTCAGGTTCTTCATCACCAGACTGGGAAATGGATTCCTTTGTGTAGTTAGCTTTGTGCTGTGAGGACTTTCATGTTGTAACAGGAAAGCTGTTGAAACACATATTGTCTCTGATGTGATGCTAGAGCATTAAAATTCCCCTTCATTGTGATTAAGGAGCCTAAGACAAAACAGGGGAAAAAAAGGTCCAGACCTAAAGTAAACATGGTGACATAATTTAACACTAAACAGGACACAATAACAATCTATAAAAAAGGAAGTAATGAAACAATTAATTACTAGTAACAGTTACGGAGACAAATCCTTTTTTCTTGCCTCTAATATTCATTTATCAATACATTTATTAGGGTAATCATTGTGGAATTCTGTTACTTGTGTCACAATAACCCACTTAGCGAGGAGAGATTAAGTGAAATAAAGGCTAGAACTTGTGAGTGTGCTAAATAATGACATTTTAGAAGAAAGCTGGCTTCTTCGAGAAACACACGTTGCACTTGATTTTTTTCATCCTCTCTCTTTCCTTTCCTTTTTTCTTCTCCAGTGTTTTTCTTCTTTTTTAAGTCCATAAACTTACAGAGTGGAGACATAAAGCTCTCCTGGCTTGTTGGTAATGTAACTTTATCTCTCTCTCTCTCTCTCTCTCGCTCTCTCACTCACACAGGGAGAGAGAGAGAGATACAGGGAGATTTACATTAGCTGCACATACGCTCAGAAGCAGTCAAACAGAAGTAGTAGCTTTCATTATTTATTTATTTTTTTTAAAGAAGTAGTAGTAGTAGAAGGAGGGCCAGGGTTTGGAGGTCACAGCAGGAAACCTGAATATGGAGACCAGAGAGGGTCTGGGTTAGGGGGTATGGAGGAAGTTTTGGAGAGATCTGGAGACGGGAGGAGGTCCGGGTTTCACAGAGGAGGCAGGACTTTCTGGCTCCGTGGTGCGCTCCGACACCAGAGGTCCGCTTTAATACCGGGGGTGGAGGAGGAGAAGCAGGTCGACTATTTACACCGCTCAGCCAGAGAGAAGCTGCAGTCCGCTTCTCCGCCCTGATAGAGTCGGCATCGAGCATCCATGTGACAAGCGGACTTTGGGATTGGGAGCGCAGATTAAGACAAGTCTACTGCTGGAAAAAAAAATTGACTCGCTGGCTGGAAGACGTTTGAGTTTTAAACTCTCCTGTAGAGATACAAATGTGCACGTGTGCATCAGAGCTGCATTTACCTCGGACACTTTGGTCTGGACTCTTCTGACAGTCGGAGTGGAGCAAAAGTCATTTTAACTACTCACAGCTTGCCGTTCCTCTCAGGATATTCACGTCTGCAAAATCTGAGACTGCTTCTCTATGTAAATATTTTCAATTCATTCGCAGACTGTGTTTTTTTCCGCAGGGCGTGCGCGGCACAGCTGTCTCCTGCTTGCCGGCGCGTCTTTGTCATTTTAATATCACTGTAATCACCGCGCGTCTGGCTGATTGCCACTCCGCATTTCAGCTCAAACTGACAAACTGAGGAGGCTTTCTCTCCTGGTTGACATGCAGACCAGAAGTTTTCGAGATTAGCGTTGATTGTGGAACTTTTATCGTCATTGTTTTCCTTTGGATTGATTTTATTTATCCCTTAATTTCCCCCCCCCAAGCTCTTTGATACTTCTTCCTGGAGCAAACCTGAGGATGTTGTTCCGCTGGTTGAACCCTCCCTCCTGGTCCACCTGTAGGTTTTTCTTTTGCTTTTTGCTGCTGCTCCAAACGCCCCAGTCTTCCTCTCCGCTAATTACAGGTAAGATTAAAGGGATCATAAGGCTTCATAATAACACATCACAACTCCCTCCGTGCGTAAAAATCTACCCAAACCCCTGGTTATTTAGTCTGCTGCCGCGTCTCCGTGCTCCTTCGGTCTTTTTTTACTCTTCCAAGAGTAGCGCACCAAACCAAAGTCACTCCAGCTTCTATATATCTGATGACCAGTAATGTGGCAGCGCAGGGAAGGGTTCAGGAAGCGTTGATGATAACCTTCAGTTTGTTTCACGATCACAAGGAAGCAGAAAAGGATGAAAAGCGGTTTTATTTTACCCGTTTTATTACCCGTTTTCCTAACCCTTCCTTAGCATCACCGTAAATTATTTTGTTTTTAAGCTCACCAAAATGTGTATATTTTACAGTTTTTTTTTTAAATAAAATAGTATTTCAGATGTTGTTTTTATTTATTTTTTCTCTCGAACAAGCAACGTTTATCTTGGCGTTTTACGGGAAAGTCTATCACGCGATTATAAACTTCACCCGGGATTATCCTCTCTGTGCCACCCTGCGGGGAATACGCTTGTGCTTCTATTTGAAGCCGTAGAGATAATATCAAACAGCAAGTCCAGCCTGGCACGCTTGTAGTTTGCAGCAGACCTTGTTATTTGCAGGAAGACGTTTTCTGTCATAGCTATAACGATGAGCCAATATCAAAGTGATTTACATCAAACTTACAAAAATTACACGATGATTCGGATCATTATGATACAAGGTCTGCGTAGAATTATAAGTGACTTTAACTCAAATTGATATTTGTGTCACTTTGGGTTGTAATTAACCCAGTTTTTAGTTACAAGCAGGCTGTAAAGTGAAAACCACTTTCCTTAACCAGCTCTAATTTAACAGCACTCTGTCCTCCCTCCTGATCGGCCTCCCTGTTTGGGGCTAAACGCGCGCGCCCTCCTCGGCTTGCTCACCCTCTTTTGACAGCCAGATTGCATCATAGGATATCGGTTGTTTGCCCTACAGCGCCGTTGAAGTGTGAGAAAAATAGAAGTGGAGTGAATGAAAGGTGGATGTGGTGGTGCGCGCTGGCCCGGGCTCCTCAGCCAGTCAGCCCGGCGTGTATGCGTCTTATCGCTGGGTAAACAGCTTTGTGAAGCACGAGACTTCTGCTGCTGACCTGCTTTTACTGACCTAACCTATTTGATAATGATCATTTATTTTTCTTCTGTGTCCTCCAGGTCATTGGTAGTGTTGCCATGGCCACAGTGGATTAATGCCATCATAAATTGATTAATTAAAGGAGAAAATGTGATTTAGAGCAGACGTTTTACTTCAGCTTTAAACACTAATACAGACCTCAGCATGACAAGGAGCGCCATAAATTACTTTATGCACATCCGCTGCGGTCCTGATAAGAACGAGTTCTGGTTTTAGGGGTCCCCCTCTATTAGCAGTTATCTGAAGCAAACCCGGATAGATGAGAACCAGATCAGGGACAAAACGTGTACCAGATGGGTATCCCTAGTGTATCTGTTTGACATAAAACAGCGTGAGAAACCCCTGAGAACCAACAGCCTCTTTATCATCTGCACCATTACATCCCAGCAGATCAGATTCCCCCACCTGGCATCCCAAACATGCGCGGTATCATCTGCCTATTGTCTGCTGAACCACAGACCAGGAGTTTCTGAGCTGTTTGAGGTCTTGCAGTCAGATGGTTGAACGTGTCAGTGCAGCAGGTGGAGCAGCCGCTTCAGAGGTCATCCTGACCACTAGAGTGTCCACAGCCGCACTAGAAGGTGTTTAAATCCACTTCGCAGCACTTGTTACATTTTTTTTTGCAAACATCAGAACTGTTAATGATACTTATATGAGTCCTGCATTGCTATGCATTGACATGTAAGTGAGGCTAGTGACTTAATTGTCTATAGAAGACCTTTGAGTCAAATATAATTATAATTATTATTTATTAGAACGATATTTCGCTGATTAGTCTGAGAACTGTTTGTCTAAAATTGCATGAATGTGTTTTTGCTGGCAATTTTTTTCAAGGTTAACAAAACTCAGTTATAAATTTTTATTACGTTTCATAAGTCTGAAAATCACACCAAAAGCCTGCATTATAAAAAGGCCCAGCTCTTCAGAAACATGATGGAATAAGGTTGATTAATTTAATATATTTTGGTGTTTTCATTTTTTATTTCAAGTGAAAAACTGCCACATTTATTTGACGGGATTTATTTTAACATACAAAACAGACAGAAAACATGATGCTTGTAAGATTTATTAGATGAAACCACCTGACAGTATATAAAGCAGTTAACATTTGCTCCACCTGCTGTGCCTGAAATTACTTCAATGCATTAGATTTATTTTTTGTTTGTATGACAACGTGCAGTACATTCACAGTTAAAGCTAATTAGAGAGATTTTACAGATCTAGTAACAACAGAGTGTGAAATTGTTTGTCAAGGAGCTGAAAGGGTTAATATAGATACATTTGACATTTAGCAAAGTCTCTCTGTCAATTCAAACAAAAGATTTATTAGGTTTTTGCTGATTTGCCTATCAGAGTCAGATAGTGATCTCTGAGGGAAGACAGGTCACAGATCTGAGTCAGCTTGAGCTCCGGCACTATTAATGGCTTTCTGAACGACTTCATCTGCCTTTTACTTGCAGCACTTGGCAGAGGGTTGAAATAGAGAGGAACTATATAAATGCATCAGTTATAATGTCTATATTGACAGTGCTGGGAAGATGGATATGAGGCAAATCTAGCAGCTGGAAAATGAGAGTTTTTTTTTTTTTTTTGGCATTGTAAAAAAAAGGCTTGGGACCCCCACCCACCTACCTACACCCCTTTTCCCTTCCATCCCTCACCCCCCGACACTTATAGCTCCACCAGTTTAATTACACTCGAAAGGTTGTAAATTTTACAGTGGCGGAGTCGGTAGGGTTTGTCTGCTCTGCCCGAATCCACAGGCTCAGGCTGGTTTACTGCTGAACTCAGAGGGACAAAAACAGACGGCATGACTCGCTGCTATAAGGAACTATTGTTGCAGCGTGGAATCTAAGTTTACTGCATTACAAGCCTGATATAAACATTGCTAAGATCTTTATGACTTCAGACATGAGCTGATGTTACCGTTGCTACAGCCTTCACCCTTTTTATTCAATCACGCTTCATATTTAATTTACAGTGATAGTGGGGTTAAAATCCAGTGTCATTTTGGTCTCATTGGGTGCTTGATTTCAGCCAGGGGAACACATAAGTTCTTTTTCTTTACCAGCAACCATGAAAATCTTCTTTTTTCCAAAGTGAAATGACACCTGTTGCCAGCAGAGTTTATTGGATATATCTAGTCAGCTTATTTTGGGGACAAAAATCTTGCAAAAATTCTTTATATTTGGTTATGATGGCCGGACCTCATGGTAAAAAAAACATTAAATGACTGTCACCAAATTCAGTGTATTTAGGGAGAAAACTCGAGCTGCTTAGTCCCAGTATCATAGTGTGCAAGAATTCATGTCTAATTTTTAACATAACCTGTTTTGTGTTTTTATAACTTAGATAAATGCTCGTAACCGATGTGTTTGGCAAGCGTAACACTATCTCAGGTAATGTAAACATTCCCAAATCCAATAAAGAGCAGCACAGAGCTGCTGCAGTGATTTAACTGCAATAGCATCCAGGTGAGGCTTTCACACAGCGGGGAAATGCTCCACAGGAAACTGGGATTTATAACATAATCTTTAATCACAAAAACTAGGTACTGATGGGGGATTTTTTGCATTTGGAAATAGGTTGGCAGGTAGTAAATTCAATGGGGTGATGAGCAGATAAAATCCCTAAAGTATCTGTTTCTGTAGATCAGATTTGTGGCTTGTGCACATTGCTTTGTTTCATGGAAGATGTTTAGGGGATGGTAGATTCCTGAACTGTCAACACTGCAACAAACCAAACAGTCAGGAGTCAGAGGTCACACTGATAGGAGATCAACCAAAAATATCAAAGTGTCCTGAGTCTTTACCTACAACAGCTTGCCTGGTTTTCATTCAGTCCGTCTACGTGTGCGATCTCATGGAAAGATGTTGTCAAGGTGATAGTATCGCAAATGTCATGAAAGTTCACACGTGCGTACTTGAGGTCCAAAAGAAGATAGAGTTTGAGGATAGTTTTAGCCGAATACTTGACCACTAATTACTGTAAGTACAGGGACAATGGCCTCATTTAATGCCTTTACATTCTCTGAGATTTGTAATTGCCCATGAGATTTCTGTATTTAGTGCATGAACTGCTGCAGCTGGTGTGAAACCACTGAAATACAGTCTCTAGTTAAAGCATTCAAACTCTTGGGTTTTGAATGCTTTTCATCATCGTGCAATTTAGAAAACAGTTTTTTGGATGAACTGTAAGTGATGCTGAAACTGTGTTCATTCAGCCATGGAGGAGATACTGCAGACGCACGACAAATTACTGGAAGCAGGAAGTAGTTTCACACTCAGGCTTTAAATTCACCTCAATGACACCCATTCAGCTCTAAAGTAATTAAGAAGGAAGGTTTTAGTTCAGAGGGTCAAAACAAATATAGTGCATGAACAAACGGCCAAGTATCAGTCTGGAGGCTTTTTGTTTTTTGCTGCTACAGCTCTCTAAGCAGCAGAAACTGGTGCCTCCGAGATGTTGACATCTGTGTTCTTCTACCCATAAACCCATGGATTTAGGGTCGTTTCCTGTCGTTGGTTCAGATTACATTTGGACTCGTAACAAACCGACTGACTCATGTTTACCAGTCTCTTTAGCATGGCTGACATCGTTTTCATTGTTTTCTTATGAGTCTGTCTGTCATCACAACATCATTGTGGTCCTGGAGACATCTACTGTAGCAGAAACCCAACAAAGACAGTTTTGAATACTGTGGCAGGTGTTTTTATGTCTGTCTGTGAACAAATTTAGTCAACACGATACCACCAGAGTTGGGCAAGATACAGTTACAAAACTTTTAGTGTGTAACTGAGATTGAAACAAGAAAAAAAAAGATGAAGGTGAAGATGGACATGCTCCATCCCACGAGTGCTAAGTAACAGGCACTGGAAACAGTTGGGTCATCTAGCATAATTTTTTAATGACTGGAATGTTGGCAGCGGGGTCTCTACTTTTAATAATCTGAGATATCATGTCACTGCTCTTAACCGGACAGACAAATTAGACTTAAAGTGACCAGTTCAGTATGCTTGTGTAGTTAAAGTCACAATATGTATATTTATGTATTTTAGGCTGCTTCTTTATGTACATGTTAAATATTTATTATATGTTGATTGTTGAATGTTTAAAAATTGTTAGTTTAGGACGTATCAAATATCTCCACACTGATGTAGAAGAAATCCAAGCTTCTTTCTGCTTTGCATTGCTCGTTGTGTTGTGCAAAAGTATTTAATACAAGCCTGTGTGACATCATCATCATCGTTTTTCACTCTCCTACATCTCACCTTCCTCCTGTCCTCTATAGGTACTGAGGCCAGCTGTGACAATGAAGGAGAGGTTCTCCACATCCCCAACATCACCGACAACCCCTGCATTACATGCGTCTGTCTGGTAAGACTAATTCCTGCTCGTCCCTGTCAAATATGTTGCAGAGGTTGCAGTGTGTCTAATGATAGAGAGGTACTGGCTGCCATGGCGCCCTGCCCTCGCTGTTTTTTCTCGCCTCCTTGACATGTAATCCTTGACAGGATTTCCACTCAGAGTGAATGGATAAAATGACCTCTCTGAGCACTGATAGGAGTATTTGTAAAGCTGATTATTGAGCTTTGAGAGGTGTTTCTTATCAGAAGGTTGTGAAAGATTTGTAACAGACTGACAGGACTTTGTAACACAAGTTTCTGGCAAAGTTTCAGGTCAGATTTGATGGATATGTTCTTTGATTTGATTGATGATTGATTTGACTTAAACATTTGAAGCGTCAACCTTTTTATCACAGTGTGTAATGTTTTGTTCACATGAACTGAGGATTGCAAGCAGTTGCATTTGCAAGTACAGGAAACCACTTCCTAATGCGATTTTTAGTATTTTCTTCAAATTTACGACAAAATATCAGTGAAACATGAAGTGGGGATTGTTTATTTTAACATTTGTGCTTGTCGTCATGCTGTCTTGGCTCAGCCTGGCTGTTAAAATCAGCCAACAAAACGTTAGGGGGCAACTCTTTCCTGGAACATGTGCTCTTTGACCCCTGCCCTGCTCCCTCTCCAAACCTTTACTGCTGTAGAGCCTTTTGTTTTAGAGAATGAGAATGGACCAACAAATCCTTTCTGTGTCACTGCTTTGACACTGGCAGAAAGATTCATTCACATTTCTTTAAAAGCCACCAGAACACAGTTTACCATGCAGGCGTGAGCTCAAGGGCGTGTTGTGTGCGTCTGTGCCGATTTGTTAGTTTACATAAGCTTCACAAAAATGCAAGTTTATGATTGGTTAGAAGTTAAAGGTCCAAATCAGGACCATGCCTCTTGCAGACGGGCAATATGTTACAGTTTAGATTTTGCAATAGACATGTTACAAAAAGGAATAATTTAATTTCATTATTTAGGAATTGATGGGAAAATTGGTTCTGCTTTTGTATTGTTATATATAAAGCCACAGCAGCAGCCATTGATCTTGGCTTAATATAAGAACAGCCTGGCAGTGTCCAGCAGTAACAAAATCTACCAGTATGAATCATGGATCGTCATGCCACGCTTTGTTTTTTTCTAGTCTGTTCAAAAACTCACAAACGTTTTTTGGTGAAGTGTAGTTACCTCATGATGTCATCTCACCATGAAGCTGGCAAGCAGTCTGCATTATTGCAGACTGATGGTAGGCCATGTCCATTAGTGGCTTACTGATGTGTCTCAATGCATTTAATTAAGTAGGAAAATTTATAAAAAAGCAAATGTGAAAGCAACCATGCTGGTCACAGAGGCAGGGCAGTAGAGTAGTAGACCAGGTCTACATTCTTACCTGTACATATCAAGCTAACGTCTACGTTAAGCCAAATCGTCATGTACAAATTAATAAATTGGGTTTTAAATGCATGATTCCCAGGAATTAAAACAATATTAAGCCCCAGCTAATGTTTGATTGTTCACTGGCTCCTGATTGGCTGCTCTAAGGCTGCCCTCTGCCTAAAGACTGACTGAGCCGTCCTCTGTGTTATCAGGCAGACATCAGCCAAAGCCCTGCTGAATGCTATCAGTCATCAGGAGGCAATGGCCGCCCTTTCATCTCTACTTTAAGCCACCCTGCATATGCGCGCACACACACACACACACACGCACACACACACACACGCACACACACTTCCATACACTTAGGGCTCGGTCTTTATTGAATTTGGAGGTATGCGGCTTTTCTTCCCTCCTAATATAAATCTGTATTTACAAGTATCATCTCTTTAGAGTAGTTAAATTTAAGGTTCTGCCAAAATGTATATGTAACAAACAATTAATGGCTTCTCTTCCTTCAGGAGATGATCACTCTCACTGACATAAATGCAGTTATGAATGGTTGCTCTCTGCCCTGCCTACTCCATGCATTGCAATGACTCAGACATAGAGACTGTTTGGCGGCCCTGCTGGCAACCTCTGGCTGCTAAGGAAAAAATGTGCAAGGTTGGAGAGAGGTTGCTTGAGGCTGATGGCTTTCGCCAGGTCAAATCAGTTGCAAACCTTCTTGTGGTTGTTGTGGTTGCTAGCGGATCGCTGTGGTTTCCTATAGTTTGCATGAAAGATGTATGTGCTTCCTAAGTTTCAGTACTGCCTAAGCTGTAACGAAACTTGAGAAAGTGTGATACAAAATAAAAGTTGCGCCTTTTGAAGTACGTTGGTTGCAGTAGAAAGGCACAACTTTTGCTTTTGTGGCAAACATTTTCCATTTCTGTGTGCCCCATGTGATAAAAGAGCAACATTATTAATCAATATACTGACCTGGTTTTCATAAAACTTAATGTTCTGTCATTTGACACTATTATTATGAATATTAAAAATTATTTTACCTCTCTGTTTGATTTGTAGCATTAAAGGAAGAATTTCTTTCTGTTCCTTGTTCTGGACTTTTGCCGTTTCCAAAGTTGGCTCCAAACTCTGATGATCAATTTCCTCCAGAAAGAGTCCTGTGTGGCAGTGCTGTGTCGGGGGGGGGGGGGACATCCGGGCTCCAGTGTCACTCATATATGGAAACATAGCGGGGGGGGGTTGGCTCCTTAGTTGGTCCAGAGTACCTGCTAATTGCCCTGTGGGTATCGGACACACACATATGCACACACAGAAGATCTATTGTGTGTGTCCGGGTGAGGCAGAGAGCTATAATGCGGCCAGGAGTGGATGTGGCTGACAGACTGACTGACAGGCAGGTCGCCATGACGATCCTTTATCGTGAAAGAAGTCAGTTCATCGCCGTCATTCTCTTCATCGTCCTTGTCTATCTGTCTGTCCATCTCTATGTCTTTTTCCACTCTCTCATCAGCTCTTCCTCCCCTCCCTCACCCTCTGGTTGGCTCCCTCATTTTTTTTGTAACAGCAGTCACATTTTGCTGTTACAAAATTTTGTCTAATGCAACCTATGAGTATCTGATGTTTTATTTCATCTCAGCATTGCATGGAAAGGAAACTGAGCTCAGTTTTGCCTTAGGCAATAATGGAAAAATAGTTGTCTGAAGATATTCAAGACTGGCCTTGTGCTTAAACATAAAGACAACTGATAAAAACTGATTGACGCACGGCGACCCACGAGCCACATTTTGTCATAAAACTCAAAAATAACTCAATAATTAAAAGAAATTGTGGCATATTTTTCCAAAATCTTCCTCGGCAGAACCACAGACCCAAATTCCAACATTCAGCAGGCATTAGTGTCTTTTTGCTGTGTTGTATGGGTAGAGGGTTTCACGCATGTTTTATTTTAACATTTTATTTTTATCAACCATGATTTTGCTGTCTTACCTTCACAAAGGTTTTTAATTGTCCACCGTCTGTCATTTATGTCACAGTTGCATGTGCAGGTATTGTTGTCTTGCATTTTTTTAAAAATGTTATTCAGGATTTTGCAGAATTTCCCAGACTTTATCTTTTTGGCTTTTTCTATATCCATATGATCCGAATTAGAACAGGAAACCGAGACTGTGTATTTCTGCTGATTAGAAACAGTTATGTGAGAAAGTAAATAAATCTCACTTGAGACCTCAGTGGAAACACTATTAAAAAGACAAATGTTCATGCAAAATGATTACGGTGATTATTTCCCTAAAAAGCTGTAGAGAAGTGGGCAGCTTTGAAGAGCTGGAACAAAGTAGTTCCTTGTTTTTCAGTGAACTCAGATCAGACTAAATACATCGGCCGTTTTTACACATGAACTCGGTACAATTTCTGCAGATTCAAGTCAGCACGTGTAGCAGACAGCAGGAGATTTACCCGCGTCAGATGTGCTCTCACTTCTGGAAACGCTCTGGCAGGCTAAAGTCTGATTGGTGTCCGGTTCTCACATGCAGCTGCTCCAGGTAGTGTTTAAAAACATTCAGAGCTGTAGTGCCCGTGTGAAACAGCTTTTGTTTTTCTCATGCTGTTGGAATGTAATGTGAGTATCACAGCAAACATGCCTCCATTCCTTCACCAAATCAAACATCATCATTCAGAAGGTCAAACATCAGAGATACGTGCACTGCATTCATTGATCAAACAAACATTTCGCTTGAGCTGCGTGTAAAAGTTGAGGGTGTGGACTTTTATACCCAGTAGCTGTGATCGATCTGAGAGAAAGGTCAGGGGTCATTTCCTGTCAGTGTCTCCTCTCAAACAGTAGCTGATCGATACAGGAGGGGTGATGTTTACCTGATAAGTCAGATCCTTGCTGATAACACTAAAACAAAACCAGTATCTGTTACTTTTCAATCTATAAATAAATATAAAACTAAATAGCTAAAATCCCCAAAGCTGTTAAAGGGAAATGAATGTGTTAAACTCAGTGGTTATAAAGGTGAAATGTGCTGTACATTTTACATTGGACAAATCTATAAAAATAATACCTCACTTAAAGACATGCCAGTACACTCAGCCTGCCACTCCATCCTCTATTACAACCAGCCGGGCCACAGAAGCAAGACTGTCATGCTGAGCTCTTTCCTGTCAGAAAGATCAACCCGTGGAAACAGTTTTGGAAACATCAGCGTCTTTCCACGGCTGTCTCGTCCCTAAAAGTACCGTGTCTCCTTGTGTCTGTGGGAGGTTGCGACTGGTCTGTTTTGTAGGAAAGGTGAAAGGTCACAGTGGCAAAGGCTGTTAAGTTTTGTGAGGTCGGAAGGGTGTAGAGTCCAAGGGCTTAAGTGGGCCATTAATTCGAGAGCTTCTTTTCCTGTGCTGTAGCACCTGACAAAACCTGATCTCTTCCTCCGCAGTGGTGTCTGAGGAAAAGCACAAAAAGAAAGGTGAGGAATGTCAGAAAGAGGCTTTGACTTTTGATGAATTCAACACGTTAGTGGAAGTTATTACAACACAAAACAAGACATGAAAGAAATATTTAGGCCAGAGTGGCTTGTTAAATTAAAATAAAAGCATTTCAAATACTGAGGGAAAGTGATGGAGGTAGGTAGAAAGGCAGGATTTGATTGATGAGGAAATAGAAGAAGAAAAAGACTAATGAGGAGAAGCTGAACACAAACATTGTCGCCTCCTAGTGGAACGGCAACCCTGTTGGCACAGCTCAGGACTGTTTGTCCATTCAAGAAATCTTTAATGCTAATAAAAAAAGTGAAGAACTGAGAAGTATTTACATTTTGTTCACTTTTAATAACTTAAGTCTCAAAAGGGATCATCAAAACTATTTTCCAAGTCAAAAAAATTAATGATAAAAAACAGCTTCCAATGGAGCACATGACCCGTAGTCACATTATATTTTAAACTGTACTAATAAAACATTCTTGGCCTTCGTGGAAAAAAATAAGGAAAATATTCTAGAAGAACCTATAAAGTTTTCACTGGATTTTTAAACTGACAGTAATGCTGATGGTGCACACCTTACTGGATCTGATATTTCTAACACCTTTTTATGTCATGACTCATGATCAGCATGTTTTTGATCAGCAGTGTTCATTTACCACAATTTAAAGATCTGCACACAAATGCGTTCACTGTAAATTAGTTAAAGTGGAAGCCCTTGTAGTAGCATGTGTACAGAGAGAAACACAAACACAAAGCCATTATCACGCTCACTTTCTCTTTGTCTGACACACACACTTATGAGCATACCAGAGCTTTATCCCCCTCCACATGGCGAGGGGGTCGTCACTCTCCAACAGACGGTCGTCCAGTTGGCCAGCATTGGTGCCGTGGTGGTATGTCGAGTGTTTATAAGGTGTGGTGACCTGTTGTGACCTTTGACCTCATGACAAGAAGGGTAGTGGTGGAGGAGGTCTACTAACACCACTTTGTGCTAATGAATGACTAAAGAGAGAGAGAGAGAGAGAAGGACATGACCTTGGAAGCTTTTGACCAAACTGTGAGATTTTAAGGAAATCTTTCTATGTTTCTTTATTTGTTCCGGTTTATTCTTGATTGCTTTTTGGTAAATATTGTGTGTACTTTACACAGTTTTACGCAGTTTTTTGTTTTTTGCTGCTGTTGTTTGCCATAATCAAAGTCTGAAGTATCTCTTCATATATTTTTATTTCCTTCCATGCTGCCTGTGCTGAGATCATTCTGTACCATAGAAAGCAAACGTCATCCAAGATTTTTCAGGGATGTATTATGCACTTAAAAAAGTGCACTGTGCACTTTTCTGTTTTGTGCGGCTGCATGATTAGTGATTCCCCAGGTTTCCTAGTCTGTGATGAAAATGTGCTCTTCTGGTTCCTTGCAGTACTTAAATACTAGGAAAACAGCAGCAAGCTGAGTGGAAATACCATTTCCATTTATCTTAATGCATTCATGACTTTACTTCAGGTTATGAACTTCTTTGTTTTTGTTGGAAAACCTGCACACAAGTCCAAACCTTGAAATGAACATGTAACAAATTGCTTCCCTTGCTTTTGTTTGCTGCTTTTATTTTCAAGTGGTAAGGCCCAGCAGAAGCTTTGTCTTCTGGATTAAGACCTGATGTATATGAAGGCTTTAACATACGGCTATTTTCATTCTCCCCTCATGACATATGGGTGTGGGTGTTCTAGTCGCTGCAGATCAGTACAGAAATCAAGGTGATCACTCAGAACAACTTTGTGCTATTTTGCAGTGACCAACCCTCTAAGGGAGGGGTGTCAAATATAATGGCTGGGGACAGAATTGGAAAATGTGAAGATGGACATAAATTTTGGACTTTTAATTGTATTTTAATCCGTTGTATATTTCAAATCCCAAATCACGCATTGGTTGTTTTTTTAGTTTCATGCTGCCTGACATTTGTTTCAGTGTTTAAAGCTGAAACTCTTTGACTGACTGACTGATTTGGTAACGCCTGTTGCTCAGAGGTAAAATGCACATGGTTTTGTTCATTCACCATTGTGAATGACTGTTTTCTGTGATGTTCATCTGGGAAATCTCTCACCTCTGGTTTAAAATCAGGGTTGGGTTTATGGGTAAATGATGTTTTGACTGCTACGAGCCTACAAGTGTAGAAGAAATCCCACATCTAATCTGGGTGGATAAAACACACTGATTTGCCAGGGACACGGAGCAAAGTAATTAAGCCTAATCCACCGTCATTTAACTGTTGTATTCTCAAATCAACTTTTCCAGAATAAAGACGTGACGTTTGTCTTTCTTCCGCCCCTCTTTGTCTCTTTTCTTTCATGTGTTTCTCCTTGTCCTTCTAGCCTATTTTACATCCTCTGTCCCTCTTTTCCATCTCCATTTCTCTCCTCCCTGCTCTTATGTCATGACATCATCTGTCCTCAGTGTGGTTGGGGTTTAGTTGGAGCACTGCAGCTATATTAAACCACACTGATATATTTTCGCCCTCCTTTGATCCGTTCTCGTTAGAGCCGCCCGCCACAGTGCTTGCAGAGCCACGGGACCTGCCAGCCTCCACTTTATGAACCCTCACAGTGTGTAAAATAAAACACACGCAGCATGTGGATAAAATCTGCAATAAAAGCTGGGTGTGAAAGTAGAGTGAATTTTTTAAAAAGCGCTGATTCTGTCCAGTCCTGCGGTGCAGTTATTGGTGATGACGGATACAGTGTGCAGTGTTTCTGAAGGTGACAGGAGGATTGTTGAACTGGTGTGAAAATTCACAGCTAAACTGTGAAGACTGAGTCACTTTGTTATGTAGAAACTTTACCTGCAGCCTTTTCACATTAGATGAAGTTGACAGCAGAGAACGGAGATGGTATATTAGGTAAAGAGTGGTCCTAAACCACATACACACAAAAAATATTTATATTACAATTATCCTGAGTTTTAGCTTTACTCACTCCATGAGCATGGCTAGATGGATGAAAGTGTTGACCTTTAAAGACTGAAATATTAAAGCAATGTTAGATGGATGTCAGTGAAAAATCAGAAGTGTTAACAGAATAAATAATTCCTGGTTTTGGTCTCTTTAGGGGCTGTTGATTTAAAAAGGATAAAATAATTCAAGACACATGTTGAGGTCACAAATTTAGACACTTTCACTTTATGATTTCAGAGTTGGTCAACTGAGCATAACAGACACACTGATCACTCTTTATTAATTCAATTTTGATACCTTAAACCAGAGGTTCCCAAAGTGTGGGGCCCGCCCCCTAGGGGGGGCGCAGAGCTATTGCAGGGGGGGCGCGGTATGAAAAGAAAAAAAAAAAGAGCGCTTGGACACTGTGGACAGGTTTTTGACGGGGCTCCCACATAAACGCAAAGCAGGAGATGAAGCATCGCCAAATATGTTTCCAAACTAACTTCCTTCCAAGCCAAAGACAGGAAAATATGGTGAAGCATATCCCTTTGGCTTCACCTGCACAAGTGCCAAGGTAGGTCTCCCCTGCAAAATTAGTTTCCCTGAGTCGGGAGCAGCGCTGGGCTCTCCAAATCACGGACAAACAGGATCCCACATTCTTGATTTTTAGTTCACAAACACTTCTTGTAATGACTAACTACTCCTGACATTTTTGGACATGTTAGCTCTTTATGCAGTAAAGTTACAGCGGGATACAAATAATATCAGGCTGATACTTCCGTAATTTGTTCCCCGGTTCAAATCACGGACAAACAGTATCCCACAGCTGTTTATGTGTTTAAACCCATTTTGCACAGAGAGACATTTTTTTGAAAAATGTATTGACAGCAATGTTGAATATTATTACACAGGAAAAAAAACAACTACACGTAAAATAATCACACCGTGACGCCTCTGCCTTTCTAAATGGAGGGACAGTAACTGCGTGTGTGTATGTAAGCGTGGAAAAACTGCAGATAGATTAACAGTATTTTGTCTCTATCTGCCATTCTGCAATTCATCTCATGTAAACAATAACGTGGCGCACAGCGTGACGTGAAAAAAGGCACATACCTTTGTCGTTGCGTGACGAACTCTGTAATCCTCGTCCACACATAAACGCAAAAAAGGAGTTTTAAATAATCTCCGTTTTCGGTGAGTCGCAACGCCGTTTACGTGTTGACGAAAGGCCCAAACGCATAGAAACAGCTGAGTTTTCAAAAATACCCGTGTAGGTGTGGACGTAGCGTAAAAGAGGTAGTAGTGTATTTTATTACCACCTGTAATTTATTGCCGTTTACTTGTATTTGTTTAATTGTTTACTAAATGTTTGAGGTGTGAAATAAACCGCAATGGAGTTTGTAAACAAAATGTGGGTGTGTGTGTTTTGAGGATGTGTTTGGGGGGGGGGGCGCGAACATTTTTCTTGTAAAAAAGGGGGGCCTGGCAAAAAAAGTTTGGGAACCACTGCCTTAAACAATCCACGTGTTTGCCATCAGGCTTCCTGGAATTTTAAAGCCCAGATATTTTGGTGCTTTTGGGGAAAAAAAATCCCAGTTTGCCAGTAATAATCACACCTTGGATTTTGGGAAGTACGTTATTTATATTTCTTCTTAATCTTCTTCAGCAAATTTAACATTTGCTCTCCTCTCCTGTACCTGACAGATCCTTGAATCCTTGACTTTATGACTGTATTATATCCCATTTTAATTTCCACAGAGAGAAAAAATGGCCAGAGAAAATTGTGAGAAAGTAAAAATTGGGATAGAAGTGAAGGGGAAAAAATGTTGGAAAAATATAACCTTGAGTGTTGTTTTCCTCTCTCTGTCTCTTTTGCAGGACGGTAAAGCAGACTGTAAACAGGAGAAATGTCCAGTTGTCTCAGAGGACTGTGCTCTGGTGGTGAAACAGACTGGAGCTTGCTGTGAAAGGTGTAAAGGTAAGACACGCAGGTGGACAGAGGACAGGCGAGAATAAGAGAAAACCTGTGCGCCTTTGCTTTTTTATATTTATTGTAAAGCTATGTATGCCTGCAGGTTCTCTTTACTAATGGGAGACACTGGAAATATAGAGATGCTAATCTCACGCACACACAGACCCTTCAGGAACTACTTTATCGCACTGTATCCTACCAGCGAGGCCTATATTAGGAGAGCATGTGAGAGTAAAGCTTCATTATTTACCTCACATGTAAGCCACATATACACAGTTGCACTATGTGGAGACTGCGCAGCTGCTGAAGGGGTTCACTGCTGGGTTTACAGCCCACAAAAATACAGTTGTTTTTATGAGGCAGGAACTCCTCTATATACCTTCCTTCTTCATCCTCTGTGTAAGGTTTTAGTCACTTTACATCAGCTTAATTAAACTGGACACTCTGAAACTCAACAGGGGCATTTTAACAAAAACCCTTTCCGTGCATTATTTGTTTATTACATGAAAGACAAACAGATACATGCATTCAGGCTAAAACAGAGACATAATGCTGAAGCAATCATCAAACCTAAATTCAAACTGCAGACTGTAGCTGCATAAATATATCATTTACAATTGTGAGCCCTGACTTGTTGTATTTTTTGCTCTCTTTAGAATTAAAAGATCTGTATTGGACAAAGTAAGCCACTGTAGCTGATTTTTGCATAGCTGTAGAGCTTCAATATCCAGCAAGTATAAAAGGAACTGAATCTTTAGTTCCCACTGTACTGGCTTAGACACTTAACCTCTATAAAACCCCAAAAGAGGACCCTTAAACAAAGTCTGCACTATGATGGCTTTCCGTACTTTTTCTGTGCTTATGAAGCTCATGTGGCTCTGCGAAAATACATAAACTGTCACACCTACCTCCCAGCTCTCGGCAGGGAGGGGGCCCTTTTGTTTGCGGTTCGCCATTTTACGACACGGCACTTCGTTAAGAGAGACGGAACATGCTCGACTCGGACATGGAAAGCCCCACGTCACCACAGCAGTCAGTGTTAGTTTTAGTTGTGTGGTTAAGTTGTAGCCACTGTGACCAAATTTAGGACTGCTTTGTGTCTTTGCTTTTTAAAACACACTAATTCCTAGATGTCATATCACCATTTTCTCACTTTTATGAAATCATGCCGACAGTTAAAGAGACTCACAGCTTGACTGCATCAGTTTATTGGGAACAGCTTTATAAAGCGGCTTTAATTAAGGCGTTTATATATGCAGCAGTGTAATAGCAAGTGCACTTGAGATTGAAAAATACGTATTTTTAGGAGTACAGCTGTCAGAACTTCCTCAGCAGCCTGAGCAAACAACCACACAACTGTCATCAGGTTTTGATTAAAACACAGTCATGTAAAATAGAAAGTTTCCACAGGACTTTAAGCATCGTCTTCGGCGGGGATACCCTTACTGCTAGCAGCCAGTCAATGATAATCAAATGCAGTTGATCAACTGATCATCATCACTTTACTGGTTCGGAGCATTCAGCTGTGTGTTAACACAATGCCACAGCCTTCCCAGGACTGGATGGTTCAGGAAATCCTCCCCACCGTCTTATCGTACAATTCAAGACTTCTGCAACACTGTTCTTTGGACAGATGAGACCAAAGTGGAGAGCCATAATCCACAGGGCAACAGTTGGTTAACACCAGAAAAGAGAATATCAGCACAAAAACCTCATACCAACTGTCAAGCACAGTGGTCAAGGGGCAATGTTTTGGGGTTTTTTCAGCCACAGGGACCAAAGCTTCTGAGTCACAACATGTACTTTGTTTTCTACATGAGTGTTCTTCTACATCTTGGTATACAAATGCAAAAGTGCTTCTTTCTGACAGCAGTCATACTCATGCAGTATATTTACAGTTTGAGTGTATTGCCAGGGTATTGGTCTCTGTGGGATCTTGTACTCGTACTAATAAACTGTATACTGTACATCTTCCTGCTGCAGTATTACAGTATCACAGGGTTTAGTTTACACTGAGGAAAGTAGATCAATGGCTGTGATCAGGTTTCATTGTATGGAAAGTTCTATATTGATCTGAGCCCACTTTCTGCAAATGGGATGAAATGAATAGGCTATTCATTTAGAGTTGAATAGACAGCTGCTGACAGCTCAGATGGCGACTCATCCAAGTATATGAGGTAGAGATCAGTGTGCACATTGAATTTAACATTAAACTGAAAGAGAGTTTAAATATTCACATCATAAAATCAAATTTGGTTATTTGTAGACTTGAGACTTTAAATTAGATATACGTCACAAAAATGAAGACTTGACGTCGACCTCACTGCTGTAATATTTGACCTCCTTGATATTTTAATGCATCTTAAAACGAAAACTTAGATGAAACTTTGGCTACCAACAACAAAGAGAGGGAAAAGAAACAATATATAAAGCTAATTAAAACATGTCTACCAGATGTTTTTAGTCACTTCCGTGAGCTTTGGCCAAGATTAGATCACAATTTATTTTTCTACATCAGAAATGACACCGCTATAAACATATGAACAGACATATTTATAGTCACTGCTTTCTCATTTTCCACACTAAAATCTAAGTTTTAAGATTAAGAAAGTTTTCTTCGCATGGCAGAAAAATTAAAGCATTTGCAGAAATTGAAAATGTATGCTTTCTGTTTCCCTAAAAATGAATTCACAGAAACATTGCCAGGAAAGTGAATGTTCCTCCAGTAGATCATCTGAATGGATAGTTTGCATTTCTTCACCGGGACCAAACTTCTGGGAGATTAAAAAAGTTATTTTTACTATCAGAAGGATGGCAGTCTTAAATTCCCTTTGTAAAAATAACAAATTGGAAAAAAGTTTGGTCATTGGCAATAAAATGACTTTGGCTTCTCCATGCCATCTTCTCGGCCACAAGCTACAAGTGAAATGTGTCTGAGTTGTAGGTATTTTAGAAATGACACATCCTTGAAATTTAGAAACTACTTGAAACATGATTAGAGGAACTGAGCTCTTGACATTGTTCCTGTTCCCCAGCTTCTTGCTTGTCTTGCAAGTTAAGGTTGTATTTTTCTCTCCCAGGTTGTATGTTAGATGGATGCTCCTATAACAGTTCAGTATCCTGGACCACCTCCACGAAACCCTGCATAACAAGACGTTGTCAGGTGTGTATATGCGCTGACTGACCAAGCTGCACTGTTAGCTGATGAGAAGTAATGGAAGCAAAGCTGGGGCATCGAGTTGAAAGCACTGATCCCAGATCAGATGTGAAAAACACACAGACACGTTGTTAGCAAGAAGGCATGATGCTGGAAGAGTGAAGGATGGAAAAAATTAAAAGAAAAAGGAAAAAGAAAAAAGGAAAAGGGTTTGGAAAAGAAAAAAGCAGGGAAGTAAACAAAGACACTGAAGGAAAGGAAGTGAGTAGCCATGGAAGAAAACAAAACAAGTACGAGAACTGAGGGATGGAAGAAAGAAAATAAGCCAGAAAGATTAAGAAGAAATGTGGAGTAAGCACGGACGGGTCTGGAAAACTGCTCAAAAGAGGTATGGATAAAGAAAAAAGGAACAGCGCAGCAGACAGAAGGAATTCAGGTAAGTAGGAAAAACATAGTGAGGAGGAACAGAATCAAATAGAGGAAGCAGAAGTAGAGGAAAGATATATGCATAGCAAGAAAAGGAAGGCAATATGGTGGAACAATAAGCTTTAAAGTAGCAGCATTAAAGGCACATTAACATGTTACTTATAAAGATGCACAAAATGAAGGAAATATTTTCCTCTTGGTTGTGACAGGAAGGTGTCATCACTGAAGCAGAAGTTCAGTGTGTCATCCACTGCAAAAATCCCAAAAACCACCCAAAGAAGTGCTGCCCCACCTGCCCCGGTGAGTATGAATTTTAACATAAGTGTAGCCCGGAAACATTTGGGGGCTCAGTTTCATTTCTACTGTACATGCATAGATTAATAGTTCTGCTTATTTGTTTTCTTTATATCCATATTAGTGGAGATAAGGTTTATTTTTATTCTATTCAATTCAGTTCAGTTCAATTCAATTTAATTTATACAGCACCAAATCAAAACAACAGTCACCTCAAAGCGCTTTATATTGTAAGGTAGACCCTACAATAATACATACAGAGAAAAACCCAACAATCACATGACCCCCTATGAACAAGCACTTTGGCGACAGTGGGAAGGAAAAACTCCCGTTTAACAGGAAGAAACCTCCGGCAGAACCAGGCTCAGGGAGGGGCGACCATTTGGCTGAAAGGGAACCCAGAAATTAAATATTTATAGATATTAAAACTGATTAAACTGATAACAAGCTTAATAGTTAAGATAAAGTAAAACGAATTCAGCATGTGCCTGGCAATTTCAGAAGGTCGAAGCCAGGGGCGATACATTTATGTCATCTCTTAACTAGCATTAAGCCCAAGGCTTGATGAGGAATATTTAAACAATAGTTCTGAATTTCTCTTAGCTCTCTGGTCAAAAAAGAAGAGGAACATCATGCAGTTTGTTGTGATTTTGAACTACATTTTATTTGACCTGAAGAATGTGAAAGAAAAAGATTAGAGTTGATGAAACAGGATCTTTTATCTTATTTCATAATAGAGTTTTTATTTATTTATGAGTTATGACAAATTCCACTTATGTTGAAATTGGGAGTAAGATTTCTGGACTTGCCGATGTGCGCAAACAGTCAACATACCAGCACTGCAGTTTCTTGAATTCTGACTTATGTGTATTTCTTCTGCTGGTAGAAGGATCTGTGTCTGCTGTCTATTTTTAAATCACTTTAAAAGTACAGTAATAAAAGCTTCAGGTGAAGAGGCAAAAGATTTGTGTGAACATGAGTGGATTAAAAAATAATTTGTTTGATGTAACGTATTTCCCTGCAGGTTGTATCTTCGAGGGTCGTCTATATAAAGAGAATCAGGAGTTCAGTCCAGAAGGGAAACCTTGCATCAAGTGTACCTGCACTGTGAGTACACATACCCTCTACTTACATTCCCCCTCTGAGCAAAGCAGGGGCTCTGTCCCACCAGTTGGTTAGTGTTGGACTCTCCTGGGAGTCACAAATTTTTGGTTGGAACAACATCCCTTTCCCTGGATTTCTGGATTTTCCCCCACCACTTCTTTGCTTTCTCTTACTCTCTCTCTCTCTCTCTCTCACACACACACACACACACACACACACACACACCTTAGATAAACAAACCCTACAGGTTTGTCCATAAACACATTAAAGCATTAATGTGCTGACACCTAGTCTGAGAACCTGTAGGCTTTTAACACATATACACACATACGGAGGTGTTTCCCAAATAGAAATCAACATGTTGTTACTAATCTATCTGTTACATTTTCTGTTTTGTCTTAATTAAGAAAAAAAAAAGATAACCAATTATCAATTGGCTACACTGAATTTACCTTGTCCTGCGATACTCGGTCACACTCTGGGTTAGCCTCCAGACCACCTGTGACGCTGAACTGGACAAGCGTTAAGAAGATGGATGGATGGATTTTCTGGGTTTTAAAACGTACTTTTGTAGCCACCAAGTAGAGAAATATGGCGGTGTATGAAGTCTTATTTTATGGGGGCTAAAGACAGTCATCTATTTGTTATTGGCCTCTGTGAAAAGAACACAAGTTATTGATTATGCAGATAACTAGGTTCAAACATTAGCTGTGTACTAACTCGGCTCTTGTGTCTAATACAACTGAACCAAAATATGCTTACTTTACACACTCTGATGAAGGCTTTGTACCAAACATCTAAGCATATTTCAGCTGTGATGTGAGTCATAAGTCAGATGTGAGTAGTTTGCAAAGTTAGTATGAAGTCACACATTCAACCACACCCCCCTTTTTTGGGTGATGCATGAAACAAAGATTGACAACAAAATTAAACAAATCATCATCTTAGGAAAGTTAACTAAATGTGAGGTTTCATTCAAAGCTTAATTGATTTGCTGTTATTTTGTTTTTGTTTCAGGGAGGCCGAACTCTCTGCATGAGGGAGGTGTGTCCTGTCCTTTCTTGCCCTTCTCAGCTCACCCACACCCCGCCTGGACAGTGTTGTCCCAGATGTGTTGGTAAAGACCGGCAATTTCAGGGATGGGGATCATAGTGATGGGGAACGCCACAAAAACATAACTCCTCTTAAAATGAGGTGGCAGACATTACACAGCTGTGGCCAAAAGCACAGCACGCAATGAAACATATAATCTCCTTAGAGTGCTGGTTAATCCTGCTCCTAATAACCCTAAATATCTTTCTTATCCTCAGCCTCCATTAATTTTAATTTCATAACTTTAGTCATATCTTGCAGGGGAATTTTGTTGTTTTGCACTCATGAATGTCTGAAGCAGTCAGAATTTTATTTAAATACAACCAAATCAATTCTGTTTTTTAATCACCATTTTTCTCTGCATGACTTTCCTCCAGGTCAGAGGAAGGTGTTCGATCTCTCTTTGGGAAGCTGTCTGTTCTACAGTCAGGTTTATGACAATGGCACCTCCTTTATACACGACAACTGTACCACCTGCACCTGCCAGGTACCAGCCTGAATGGCAAAGGCTTCTTGTCACATTAAACAAAGCAATGGTCAGTTAGTAAATTTAAAAAATCCTAATACAAAAAATCTTTCTAGAATTCCACTGTAGTGTGCAAGAAACGCTGCTCGCGGCTGGGAACTTGCCAAGGCAGCCATTGCTGTGAGGAGTGTCTGTCCTATGTAAAAGTGGAAGAGGTGAAGTACTGCAGAGTCCGGAACAAGATCTACAGGGTAAATGCAGGATGGATGGATGGATGGATGGATGGATTATGGAGTGGGATAATGGTAACGGTTAGCTCTGTTGTCTCCTTGTTAAAATCTTTTTGGTGGCTGAGATCTTTCTGTGTGGAGTTTGCATGTTTCCCGTGTGACCCTCCTCTGCATACTCAGACTTCTCACAGGTCTGAAGACATGCACGTTAGATACATTGGTGATTCTATAGAGGCTTTAGGTGTGGATGCATGGTAGCTAAAGTGTGACTAAAGTTCCATGTGCAAGAATTGGTAAAGTAGTGGCTTAAAGCGCTCTGAGTAATCAGAAAGACTACAAAAGCAAAGGATGAATGTATTAACATATGTAGCTGTATTCTTGGGTATTTTCGGAATGATAAGCGCCTGTACGTCTTGATGGATGTTGTTCTAACCCTATTGTGTCTTTTTTTCTTTGCAGGAAGGAGACATGTGGTCATCAGTTAACTGTACTCTTTGCACTTGCGTTAAAGGCAGCATTGAGTGTCAGCCCAAACAGTGTGTACCAATCACCAGCTGCCCCTCGGTGAGTGACAATGGATTCCATTTATTTTCCATTTATTTATAGCAGTGTGTCGCGTGCTGTTATGTTACCCTAGCTGCTTTTTGACTGTGTATTTGTCTTTTTAATTTCTTGGACTATAATGTTTGCAAAAAAACTGCAATCTGTAGTGAGAGTTGGACACAGTCAGTCATCCAAAGGTGATGGAGTGGGTAGAGATGAGTGTCAAGGGGAGATTCATAAGAAGGTAGTGAGACTGCCTACGATGTAGGTTTGGTGGCACAAACAAAAAGACATCATACCCCTGGTGGTTTAACCTACAACAGCCCTGTCTTTGTCACTCCACTTTATCTGCTTTCCTTTTGTCCATCTGACCTGTCTCACACTCATACTTTACAGCCCATGACTAACTTCATGATTCTCATTTCACATGCGTAACGCCTCAAAATGACAATACTGTCAAGATTTATCGGCAGTGCTGCCATAACCGACTCTCAATTTCAACAGGTTCACCTAAAAATGAAGGTGTAGAGTATCAGCTTGAATCATTGAATCAAAACATTGAACATGTCATGTAAAAATGTCTCTTCTTTTTTATATGACATATGCAAGAACGAAGCAAAATAACTATAAGGGTATATCAAAGAGTAACACAGCCTGTTACATAAAGGGGTCTCAATTAGTGCTCTGTAACACAGCTGAAATGTGGCATTAGCTGGGAACTCTGGGAACTGCTGGCAAGAGAAGGGTCTGTGGGTCTGTGGGTCTGTGGTGCGTTCACCTGTTGCAGAGGTCGCTTTGAGGTTATCTGTCGTGCGTTTCATGATGGAGTGGATTCCTGGCATGCCAGTGGCCGTCACGCAGTCAAAGCCGGTGTCAATGTTGGTCTAAGTTCACACGCCTCCAGTGGTTACAACGAGCCCTCACCTGTTGTTTGCGGTCAGAACAGGCACAGTGCCGTTGGTGGCCCACAATCAGTTTTGTCTCCAGAGAAGAAGCAGTTTTATAAGCCACTTTAAATGTGGAAGAGGGCAAATAGTTTTTAAGGACTGTAGCTTCAATATTGAAAAAGTGCAGTGAATGCAGAAGCCATTCATTTTAGTGGCCTGCAGGGGGCGACTTTTCTGGTCGCTAAAAAAAGCCAAATTGTTTAAATGTTTGTAAGAAAATGACCCTCCTGCTTTCTTGATCTGTGATCCTAGAAAACACTTTTCTGATTCCTCTATGGTCTGAGTCACAAGTTTCCAGTCTTAGTGATTGCAAAATGATGTAGATGTTTTGATGATATACTCAAATACTCATCACAAAAGGAGTCAAAAAGGAAACCACAGAGGGAGACTTGCAAGTTGCTGCCATATGAGCGTGTATGGTCATCCTTCTGTTCCTGTCGCTGACAGGTGTTTTACAGCATTTTTTTTAAACATCTGTAACTCCTTAACCTTTACCTCAATTGAAAGAATTCCAAAACTTCCTGAAAGCACCGACTCTGCGCTTTTCTCAAGTACTGCCCCGCAAAGATGAAGGTTGGTTGAGAGAAGAGAGAGTGAGGGGTGAGGAAAGAAAGAAGAGAGAAAGAGCTCAACAGAAAACAGACCTTTTTATCTGTTTTCTTTTGATCTTTTGGGGGTTACTGTAATGACCTTTATATCACTGAAAAGAACAGTTGCTGCCTTCAGAAACCATTGAAATTTTGTGATTGCACCAATGGTTCAAGAGTTAACCTATGGGAGCACCGATGCTCCAGTCGGTTTTAGTAGCTCTGAGAATGAAAACAACATGAAAGAAGTGACACAGGAAAAAGTTACCCAGATGCATGTAGTTGTATGTAAAGGAATGCAAAAGGATGTAAACAGCTTTTCAGTGGGGAATATATAGCACGATATCGGATAACATGTGTGTGCTGCACTGTGAGGTTGATATCAGTGAGTGAAATCGGACACTTCAGGACCAGTGGAGAGGTTACCGCTAACTCCTTGGGTTGACTTTTCTGCTCTTAACATAAAGTAAACATAATTTCTTGTAAAAAGATGTTGATATTAAGCATAATTTGTGGATATATTAAGTTCTGATAGCAATAAAATTGAGTATGTTTCTCTTATGAAAATAGAAAGTCAGGTTCGATTTGTAGGCAGGTGTTTTAAACAATCTGTCCCACAGTTTAATAACAATGAAAAATCTGACATTTGCACTATTCTTGATATGAAAAGATATTAGTAAATGTAATCTACTGTGGCTTATCACTCTCACAGAGGTCATTACAGTCCACATCACCTTCAAAACACACACACATACACTCACGCACACTCTTTCCCATGCCATCATCCTGCGGTCAGCAGCAGGTCGGCAGAGCGTGTGGGTCCCATTTGGAGACAGTGTGTCTCCGAACAGCCTTTTGTCTGTGTGGCATTTGAGTGACAGCAAAGAAGAGGTTCCCTATATTTAGGCCCCTGAAAACCAATCTCTGACACTGTGTGTGCCTGAATGAGTGTGTGTGTGCGTGTGCTTGTTTGTGTCCTCAGTCTGTCAAAAGGCAGCCCTCTTCAAAGAGAGAGAGTGCCCTTTGTGCCGAGGTTAGGACTCTGGAGTGTGCATTGAGGGTACAGAGAACTTCTTTATGAGATGACAGATGAGTGGTGTGTGTGTTTGTGTATGTCTGGAAGACAGGGGAAAAGACTGCGTATACGTTTATATGTCTATTTGTGAGGACTGGTTCCAGTTTTAGACCTTGGGAGAGGAGTCATTTTTCAAAAGGGAGGGTATTTGGTTAGTCTAGACTCAAAGGATGGTTAAGCTTAACAGGGGTAGGAGCTGGGGTTAAAACATTTAGTTAGGCTGGTTAAGGTAGTTTTAAGGGGCAAGGAAGGCATTGTATCAGCAAAGGTCCTCACAAAGATAGAATTACGTGTGTGTGTGTGTGTGTGTGTGTGTGTGTGTGTGTGTGTGTGTGTGTGTGTGTGTGTGTGTGTGTGTGTGTAAAAAAAAAAAGGGCTTCCCTGAGGCAAAAAAACTAGGTGTGTGAAAGAGCCCTCTGATCTGCACTTTTGATGGAAGTTGAAACATACAGCGAACACACACACACACACACACACACACACACACAGAGGGTCCTGTTACACAGACAAAGTTCAGCGGTTGAAGTTGGAGTATCTGTGTCTCTGAAACCTTCCTGGTGTTGCTGTGAACTTGTCAAAACGTGAACTTTTCCTGTATTGCCATCTTTCATGTAACTTCTGTTACCTCTGCTTGAATGACAGCACAAAATTAGAACTGTTGATAATCTCTACCAACAAAAATGGGAAATACATATCGTTTGACCACCAGTACTTGGTTCTCAACTGTGTGGAAATAAGACTTTAAGTTAGAGGAAAAAGAACAAGTTAAAATATTATGAGAGATTATTAATAATAGTCATCATATTCTAAGTCATAACATTATAATACTGTATTTTATGTGGCAGACCTACGTTCAATAACAGGGGTCCATCAGGGATCAACTCCAACTACTATTTTTATTTTACTTTGTTAGTTTTGTTGCATTTACAAAACTCTGATCTTCTTCTTCACTCCCAAATACAGAAAACTAGGAATAGCCTAACTTTAAGTAGTAGAAGAAAGTTTAACAAGAGCAAAAAAGTTAATGGTTTTTAGAAACATTTATCAAAAGAGCGGCTTTTTCCCTGGACATTCTGATTCCTGTACAGTTCAGTTGAAATTTGTAAACTGCAAAGATAGTCAGATGCATAGCATTTTTTCCTTATTTTAATTTTCTTTTAGGCTTTTATTCCATATGTCTATGCTTTGCTCGTGACACTGCTCCACATTCTGTCAAAACAAGTTTCCTTTCCATATTCAGGCTTCCTGTCATCTTCCCTTAAGCTTATTCCTCTGTCAGTTATCTAATCCAGTGTTTCTGTGCCTGTTCTCTTGCAGAATAAAATCCTGAACAGAACTGGCTGCTGCCCAGTTTGCACTGAAAGTGAGTAAGTCCTTCTCCACCCGTATCCTTCTCCCTCCACACAGTGATTTGTGGGATTCTCACTGCAGTGTCTTCTAATCTATATATCTAGGGAAGCCCTTTAATTTGAGCCCATCAAAGTCTTAAAATATCTCAAATATATTTATATATATCTATTTTGTTTGTGGCTGCACAAGAATCAGAGTTATTGATACTGAATGTTTGGAAAGCTAATTATACGTCAGAACCTATGAATTGTTCTTTTTATGAGCAATAAAAAATAAAATCTCAGTCTGGCCTCAGCAGTTCACTTGAGTATTCCCCGTGAACTCCAGTCCAGACTGTGGTTTACCCTTTGGGTCATTTTGCTTTAGCTTTTGGCTTCAAACTGCAGCAAAAAATCCCCCAAAATGTTCTATTTCAGGACTACAAATACTCCATAAACCCCACTTGTGTATAATATAGAGTTTAGATTTAGCTTTGTCAGGCAGATGTATTACCACAGTGAGTCACATTAGTGCCACATATTTCAGCATTTATCATAAATTATTTTTCTGCTGCGAGCTGTCAGATTTCAACATGTATCCTTTTTTATAAAGTGCTTAACTTTGGGTTGCCTCTTGCTGTCCAGGGACCTACTGCTGTTCCAAAGTTCATGTTTTAGGTCACTGAGGTTAAAAAAGGCATTTGCTTTCTCTGACTTCTTTCTATTTTTTTGTTTAAACATATCAAGAGCTTTCTTTTTCTTTGTCCTACTTTAGAGCCAGGCGTGTGTACAGTCTTTGGCGACCCTCACTACAACACCTTTGACGGCAGGACCTTTAACTTTCAGGGAACTTGTCAGTATGTTCTGACTCGTGATTGTGGTAGTATTCCCTCTGGAGGGCCTGGGAATAACATCAACCTCAACAGCCCAGACTCGAGCTTCACGGTAAGATGGAAGGGTATCACTTCATAATACAGCCCACAACTGAGGGCACACTTCCTCTGTAATTAAATGGAATTTGAGTGTATATACAGGAAACAAATAAATAATTATATTGTAAGTAAATTTAGATATTGGGTTGGTAATTTTAAGTAGTGTGCAATTTCATGGTAATGCTGGAGGAAAACAAACCATATTTCCCCAACTTATATCATAAGCATGCTGTACTTTTCAGGCCGCAGCCCTTATTACAGAGTGTATTAATCCTTATTTTATATTTGTTATGTTGATGTGCATGCTGGATGTCCTGTTATTCAATTATTCATTTATCTTACCAACTTACAACAAAAAATAAATACCGTCAAAATGTTACCGTATAATGATGGAAGGTTTTTGATGCTTTTCTTTCACCATCACTGGTCAAATATAATTTTCAAAAGGAGTGTTTAGTATATTTTCCTATAAAATACCTGAAAGTTAGGCCAGGTTAAGCCGTATTATAGTGTGTTATTGATGGAATTTGGATTATCTGTAAAGGATTACACTAGGATTTGATCAAATCAGAATGGGATGAAAAAAGTGGGAAACTGCTCATCTCTGCTGACTTTTTTCACACATTAGAAACCAAAAGCTGAAATTTTATAAACACATCAGGACTTCCGAGACCTCAACAGATCCTGAGATGTCCTGTTTTACGGGCTTTTAATCTCATTGCTTTGACTTTAGGTGTTGGTGAAGAATCACGCTCGGAGAACTCGCTCCTTCTCCTGGACTCAGTCTGTGGAGGTGAGGCTGGGTAGTTTGATCCTCAGCCTGCACCAGCACTTAACGGTACGGAAGAATGGTACTCGCATCGCCCTGCCCTACCATGGCCCTGGGGTGCATGTAGACCTGGATGGATACCTGCTCAAACTCACCACCATTGCAGGTCAGTATACGTCTTTCTGATCCAACTTTTTAAATCAGCGACTATTCACCTCTATCTGTGGTCTCAGCTGAAGGTGAATTAATCATTGGAGAGTTCTTGATAAAATATGGCATGGCTCAGTGAGTGGAGCCTGGTTTTCCATGTATCATCATCTATTTAACATTCTGTGTGGACCTTTCACCTGATTTGGTCTGACTGTACCTGTGTGTGGCCTTCCGTTAAGCGACAGCAGAAGCGCGGGAGTCTTCTGCCCTCTCACGCCACTCGAATAAAATATGCAGAAAGGTTATTATGAATTTTTTGTCCAAAATTAAAGCAGCGTTAAGAATAACAGCACAAACTTTGCAGATGAAAACCACTCATCTGAAAAATTAGTTGATCATTTGAAATCATTCTGTTACAAGAGATGGTTACAAATAATAAAGATTTTGTTTCTAACCTTCACCTCTTTCTGCAGGTCTGGAGATCACATGGGATGGTGACAGTTTTGTGGAGGTTGTAGCTGCTCCTCATCTGCGTGGGCGCCTCTGCGGCCTTTGCGGCAACTACAATGGCCACAAGCGCGACGATACCATGGGCGGTGACGGCCAGTTCAAGTTTGACGTGGACGAGTTTGCAGAGTCGTGGAGAGTCGAGGGAAACGAGGTTTGCACCAAACATCACCCGCCTCGCAGGCCGACTTCATTCCTGTGCCCCGGCAGCGTTAAAGTCAAGTTCAGGGCTCACCGGGAGTGCCAGAAGATAAAATCGTGGCTTTTTAGTAAGTGCCACAGTGTGGTGGACTTCGGGTCTTTTTACAGGTGAGGAGAAATCTCAAGTGACAACTTAATTGTTAAAGTGCCAAACACTGTAGCTTGTCACACGTATCCATTTCTCTATCTTACCATAACCATACTTGCATGAGGCTTTCGGTAAAACCTTTTTTCATTAAAAGAACTTAATCTCAAACAAAACCAAATTCTGCCCTCTGTAGGTCGTGTGTGACGGACATGTGTGAGTGTCCAGTCCATAAAAACTGTTACTGCGAGACCTTCATCGCCTACAGCAGAGCCTGTGAGAGGGAAGGTGTGCCCGTCCTTTGGAAACCCGAAGCTGCTTGTATGGGTGAGTGGCAGCACTCATAAGCAAATCACAGAGCCTTCTGAGAGGTGCTCGTGACCATTAGAGCCAGTCTTAGTGACATCAGATTTGTTTTTTGTTTAAAGAAAATTCTGCTCACTTCTGAGATACCAAACCTGACACTTACTGCAGCTGCCATTCCAGTTCATAGTATTCCCTTTTAGAAAAGTAGAAAAGGATTTACCTTACGTACGCTTAAATTCCCTCTTTTGCATTGTATTATCCTCCAACCTTGATAAAATGACTATGCATTAGGTTTGGTATGAGTGCATGAGAAACAGCTAATTCCAATGAGAAGCTGTTGAGAATCTGCTCACATTTACATAATCAAGTCTTAACCCCCCCCCCCCCCCCCTCTTTCTACCTTTTCTTCCTCTCATCAGCCACCCAGTGTAAACACGACGCGGTGTACGACACCTGCGGTCCAGGCTGCACCAAAACCTGTGACAACTGGAACGAGATCGGACCGTGCCGCAAGCCCTGCGTGGCCGGCTGCCACTGCCCCGCCAACCTGGTGATGTTCCAGGGACGGTGCATCAAACCCACAGCATGCCCTGGACGGTGACCCCTATGAGCCGGGGGAAGGGGACTGAATTAGGGAGGGTCATCTGAACTAAAACTAAGGGTCCAAACTAGCAAAGAAGAGTTTGGGAAGACACTAAAGGGTCTCAAGTTGACAGATAAGATGCAACAAGGTACTCAGGGTCCATAACTTCACAAGGAAGTACGCTGTCGTGACTTAGATGCCAGCGATCCAACCAATGGTGACGGACTGAAGGGAAACTCAGATGATCATCTGATCACGGAGCGTTCGATTTCTGACTTCCTCACGCCTCTTTGTCACACTGTTACTACACCAGTCGCCACCACAGTGGGCACCAATTACAGTTTTGGAGAATAAAAACTAAAATCTCAAGTGACAACTTAAGTGGCATTTGGAGATTTTACAACTCACGAATTTGAGGAACTTCGACATGTTGCCATGGACCCTCAGGGAACAGTCTGGGGCAGAGGACTCCTCTTAGAGCCAACATGGTGACGGAGTTTCTCTCGCAAACACATTAAAGTGAACAACAGAGCATCTGCATTTGGAATAGTGAGATTCAAAGTCAAAGAGAAACTCGGATTCATCATATCAAAACTGAACTTATCATCTCTATTCCATCATTTCATACTGTAAGCTAGCCAGATTTATATGAAAGACAGACAAGCTTTTATATAATTATTGTTCTAATTATTAATATTATTGTTATTATTTGTTGTTGATGTTAATTTATATATCAGTCAAATGAAATGTCGTAGCAAGAGCCAGAATCATGAATATAATTGTTATAAATGATTTAAAGGGAAACAAAAGCTATTTATGTATTTGTTGTGTATTTTTTGTTACTGTTTGAAGAGAAATGCCCAAATGTGACTCAGCTGTTGCACCATCGCAGGGATTAAGTACTGTATTGTATTATGCTCAGTGTACAGGTTGTAGTGGTTAGTAAACCGAAGGTGTTCGTGTAAGCACATGTTTCACTTGACGATAATTATTTAAGACCAGCAATATAATCTTTTCTCGAAGTTAATTTTTGACTGTCGTCCTTCTTCTATGTAGTGCTGGAGAAAAATCAAGATTACGGCTGCTGGTTCAAATCCCCAAAGAAGCCAGTGTTTTAAAAAAATGAAGTAAAGCTGATTTCATACTTGGATGTTGATCTGTGGCTCCTTAGATTTATCTCCACTAAAGATAAAAGACACAAGTTTTGAAAAAAAAAGATGCTAAACTATTTTTAAATACATTTGCACAGCTTTAATACACTTCAAATTTATACAAACATATTTCACATGAACACATCTCTAAAATAAAACAGAAGGACTAAAAGCACCAAATACATCAGAGTTCATTCAACAGCAAAACTGAGTCTCCAGGGTTGTACAGGTTTTAGGGGATTAGACGTGTGTCCACCTGTTTCAGTGGTTTCACTCACTTTGACAATTCGCCACCCTCTTTCACTTCAAGCAATGTTTAAAAGCAGAAAAAAATGACTGCAGTCTGGCCCGGGTGGAGAAACAAAACACTGACACATGGAAGAGAGTGAAATTTCCCCCTGTTCAAGAAGAAATACTTACATTTCACCTGCTACTGTAACTCTTTCTAGTACTGCACAGTATGACAGTCTTATAACTCACAATCATGTCTGCTTTGTTATGTGAGTTAATGAAGAAAAGAGTAGCTTCAGTTTAGAACACTGCCCACAACATGAACATAGCTATGAGTCAATGTCAAACATCAAAATGTTGATGCTGCACATCCACTCGTAAAATCTCTCATTTTAGGAGAGTAGGACAGCAGAAAACTAGAGCAAATTTACCCTTTCTTTTGGTAGCTGACACATCTTTTTGGAGCTGATGTCTAATAAATGATGCAAGTACTGGGATGCCAGTTACACATGTTTTCTACTCCTTGTTGATGTTTTCAGTTTGCAAGCCTTGTACTGCTGAGGTTGTATATGGGATAGTGCTATGCTGGGAATTACATGAGGTCAGCTGTTTCAAAGTTTGTTCAACATTAAAAGGTGCAAAATGTGAGTGTGGTGGGTGGAGTCGATGGAGCACGGTCCATCCACTCCCACACAGTCCTGAGAAGAGGCTTAACAGCATCTGTATGTGTGTACATGGGATTCAGGAAATACACTAAGTCATTCTCATAGTTGTTCCCTATATTAAATGTGGTTTTTAAGTAAATGAAAGTTCAGTTTTAAGCCGTCTGTAGAGAGTGATGCGTATGTAAGGGGCAGCTGGATTATTTGAATACACTTGTTTCTTCCTCTGCAAATGAATGCAGTCACACAAAAAGGTTTTGAAAAAGTGGCATGTCAGACCAAACCACAGTATGGTATATGGGCCACACACATTACTGTGGCTGCAACCATTACACAGAAGAAAATAGACTTGAACCTAAAAAGACGCTTTGGGACATGTAGTTTAAATACAGCTCTAACAGAATTGCATTTAAACAGGAAAACTCCACATTTCTGTGCCTGCACGGGTTCTCTCTGGGTACTCCAGCTTCCTCCCACAGCCCAAAAACATGCTCATCAGATTAACTGGTGATTCTAAACTAACTGTAGGTGTCAATGTGAGCATGAATGGCTGTCTGTCTCTATGTGTTTGCCCTCCAACAGTCCTTCACCGGTGTACCCTGCCTGTTGTCCTATGACAGCTAGGATGGGCTCACTGTGAACCTCAACTGGACAAGCGGGGTAGAAAATGGATGGATACGTTCAAGTATGTTTGTTTCTGTCTTGCCATACGCTTGTGCCCAAGGCAAATTTCACACTAATTATAATAAAGTACATCTTATGTTAATCTTAGAGTAACTATTTAATTATTTTGATGCAAATTTCCTTTAAATATGACCCAAAACCTGTTACTAATTTACAAAAATGACAATCATCTGGCGTTTTTTTTTTGCATTAGTCAAAATTTCTTTAACAACAAATACTGTGACCTTTAAATCTGATCATTCTGTAATAAAACTCCTCGGTTTTCTCTACACTGTGGGTTGTTATACTGCATTCTCAATCATAAACAGTATCTTCACAGTCTCTAGCAGAAATTGGAAGAAAATCACTGATACAAATCACAATTACACATAAACTACAGAAAAAAAATGAAAAGTACAATTACAAACTTACGTCATTAAGTGATTTTCACACATGTAGGACACAGCAAGAGATCTGTTTGTGTTCTAACTACTGGAAACACTCTGTTTAGTTTATACAATGGGTGGCACCTGTTCAGAGGGTGCAGGAAGCATGATAGAAAATTAATATTACCAGCTCTATGCACACACAACCACAGTGCATCAAGGATCTGACCAGTTAAAGTCTGTTTAACTTGTGGTTTGACCGACTGAGAGATTTTCATTGTCACATACAACCACTGCAGGCGATGCCTGGAAACATTTCAGAGCTGCAGTCAATGCATGGAAAAGGCGTTACACTGCGAACATTCCTGTACATCTTGCACATGACGAGGGGCATTTCAACTCTTTGGCATTTTCAGAAAATGACACATTCACTTATTTTTTCCAAGCTAGAATGCTTTAAGGCGTGGAATGGTACAATGGTACAGGTTTTATATGAAAATACTGGAGCAAAAAAATAAAATGTTCTCTGTTTGCAAATGATACATAGCTGATACAACAAACTTGAAAGTGATGATTAACACATTGCATGCTTCTGGGGCAAATTAGTTTCTCCCTTTAATCGAGTTTAATTTGGTTCTTTTGATTTTATTTTAGTATTTTAATCTTGACAGAAATTTTGTATAAGCCGACCCCGATGCACCTGTCTTCTTTCAAATATGATTAACTTGTCAGTTATGGCCTCACAGACCGACTGGAGGATGCATTTTCTTCTGACCATCAGGAAAAAAAAGCAAACACTAACAGATTCATGTGTTTGTAACTACTGTTTCATATAAATAAGCTTAGAAAAATAAAAGCTTGTGTGTCTGGCACCACAGAGTAGACAGTGGAAGTAAAACGCAGCTGGTGAAGAAAGTTGAGCAGCTAATTAGTTTGACATTTTTTGGGGGTGTCAGTTGAAATCAAAAGAGAGCTACAACACTAGACTTACATTCTATAGCTTACTTACATGTTATTCATACCAGTAATCTGAGTTTCTGCTCGTTGTTGAGTCTTTTCTGCCCCCTTGTGGATAAAAAACAAACTAACTGGAGCTTTAAAACAACCTGCAGCATGTTGCCCTGTTAATTTTCCATGAGCGTAGATAAGCAAACCACAATCTCAACCTGCTAAAAGGTGACATCTAGTGAGTGTAGTGTTGCTACTTAAAAAAAAAAAAGACCAGCAAACAGCAAACTAAAGTTAGCATCAGCAACTGATACTGATTCTGCATCATGTTCCACAATGACCTCAAAAACTTCTTAGTGGATGACAAAATACCTGCATCATTTGTTTTCCTTGCTTTGTTGCTATTTGCAGATCATCTGTGCAATTCTGCTTTTTTTGTACTCTTAGCAAAATGAAAACAAAAAACAAATATTACAGCGATGATCGTACAGCTACAGAAAATCTTGCTTGCCAAACCATAGACAAAACTGGAAAAAAAAAAAATTAATGATACAAGTAAATAAAACTAGCTGCTCTAAGTACAGAAAATATGTATGTGCACTCTAATATATAATCTTCCAAACCTCTGAAGAATTTTTCTCTTTGTCTCCAGTTTCGCTATACAAAACAAGATATACATCTAATAAAAAATACACTCTTAAGTTCCAGGCTGGCCAGCTTTCAGGATATACTAAAGCAAATTAAAAAAAATATATGTAGTCAAACCAACCTACAGAGCTGGGGTCAGCTATCACAGCAAAGAAACAAGTCAACCAGGCAGAAAGGAGGAGGAGTGTGGACAGAGAGACTGACCAGCAGAGTTCAGTCGTCATCGCTGTCACTGCCTGACTCGCTGAGCTGAAGGTCATTTCCTGTGGGGAGCAGAAGAAAAATTACCATAATACCAAAAAGGCGTTGTGGTAGCACAGAGTCACTGGCAGTGAATGAGCAGGACTAGCAGCAGCACAGAAAACAAATGCATGCATGCATGAATTCCATCTCCTGACCCGACCAAGTCTAAGTATAACCCAAAGGTACTCACGGAGTGTGTTCATGAGCTGGTTGTTTCCCTGCTGCCGGTCAGCTCCTCCGTTGGCCATGGGGTGGCGGCTGGGTGACGTCTGGCTGAGGGGTCGGGGGGTCTCAAGCTCACCGTCGCTGCTGCTGCTGTCATCGCCGCTCCCTGAGGCGCTGCCCGAGTCTGAGGAGCTGCTGCTGCCGCTGCTGCTCATCTGCTCTATCACCTCCACCTCTGCTCGCAGCTCTGTTAAGAACAGCAGGGAATTGCCACAGTTAACACAAAGACATTCAGCATTTATTGAAAAATAGTTTATAACAAACTGTAATGTCCTAATATTTATTTAGAACTATGTGATACTTAGGTGTGTTTAAGGAAAAAACTTTATTAAGGGATTAACATCACAAATAACTCTTCTATTATGAGCTGTGGGCGTGTATCGCCTTCCTTACCTCTCTTGATGTCATCGAGCTGAGGCTCTGGGGAGGGGTTGTCCTTAGACGGGGAAGGAGAGGTTTTGATCCCAGCCCCGGGTTTAGTGGGGGCCCTAAACTGAGAGGTGGGCTGGCTGGACCGAAGTGACTGCTGCTCAATCCGGGCCTGGATCTTACTGCTGCCCTCTGCCCTGTAAAACACACACAACAGATGTGATTTCACCTGGATATATTTAAGAGTAACATAGAAGCCAGCCTGAACTTCCCACTTCAATAACCTTAATTTTGTAATCACTGATATCTCACCTAGTTTTCTTGACCTGGATGCTGCTGCTCAGTTTCTCCAGTACAAAGTCCCCGGTGTCGTGGTTAATGATGAGCACACAGTCCTTCTGGTATGGCCGCTTGTTTCCTTTGAATACTGTCATGGGAGGGGTAGAGCCCTGAAAGAAAAAAAAGAAAATGTATGGACTAAATATGGACAGTCTTGGCTAATTTTGCCAGACCCTATTACATTAAAACAGTGCAAGAAGGTATAATTATACAGTGCTGTGCAAAAGTCTTGAGCCATCCCTTATTCCTGGTGTGACTGACTCACTCACTGACTTCAGTTTGAATTGCTTTGATTGTACAAACTCTGTTTTTACCTTAGATACTGGATTTCTAAATGTGCAAACATAAATAGATATGTAGTATCTAAGGTAAAAACAGACTTTGTACAATCAAACAAGCTTGAAAATCCGTATTTGGTATGACCACTGTTATTCCTCAACATAGCCGGAACTCTCTTAAGTAAGTTTTCTTGTAATTTCTTCGAGTAGCCTCCAGGAATAGTTCTCCATGCTTCCTGAAGGACATTCAAAGCTCTTTTTTGGATGTTGGCTGCCTTTTGTTTTGTTCTCTGTCAAAATAATCTTACACTGCTTCAATAACGTTGAGGTCCAGGTCAATCCACAACTTGTTCTTAAGGACACAACTTTCACATTTTGTTCATCTGATGTAGATTGTATTTTTTGTTTTTTTTAGGCCTACCACTTATTCTTTTATCTTCTAAATGTTCACGTTTCCACTAATTTTCTAAGGATTCCCTGCAAACCATGCTGAGATATGCCATGTATACACCTAATAGCTCTTTGGGAATCACCTGATTGGTGCAAATGTTATGGTATTTTAAGCCAGGCAATCTGTTATAAATTGACTGGCATAAAATACTAGCAATGCTAGAAACAAATTCCCTCTGGAAATGGTATGGTATGTCATCCTTGTTGGACAACATCTCCCACCCCATGCATGAGACTGTGACAGCACTGAGCAGCTCCTTCAGTGGCAGGCTGCGGCACCCACGGTGTGGGACGGAGAGATTTCGCAGGTCTTTCCTCCCCACTGCTGTCAGACTCCACAATAAAGACTTTAACTGATCAAACACACACATCCACAAATGTGCAATAACACTAATGTGCAATAATCTTTTCTGGCATCGTTGTATTTTTACTCAGTTGTATATAGCATTTGTACTCTATTTTTATCTCATTGTATATTTTATTCTATTTTATTCTACTGTATATAGTATTTTATTTTATTCTATTCTGTACAGTTGTGTACTGTATTTATTCTTATTTTATTTTATTCTAATTTTTGCTTCATAACTTTTGCACTGTCCACTTCCTGCTGTGACAAAACAAATTTCCCACGTGTGGGACTAATAAAGGTTATCTTATCTTATCTTATCTTATGATACAATGAATGATACAAGGACTGGACTGAAAGGAGCAAAAAATGCCAGTGTTTAAAAAACCCCCCCAAAAAACAAGCAAAAGAACACTCAAAAAGACCTTGACGAAACCTGGAAAAGTATTGCTCAAACCAACTTAAAAAAACTACAAGAAAGTCTCACAGCTTGGAAGCAAAAGGAAATGAAAAGGTGTTTATAAACTTTTGCACAGTATAGAATTAGAACAGATATTCATCTAACATGCAAGTGCCACACTTCCTGGTAGTACCAATTCAGTCAGTATTTAAGGGTAAAGAATTTGATGCTAAAAGAATGGAAGTTGTTTTATTATTTGCTTAATTTACAGAAAGACGTGCACATCATGCAGTCTTACTGGAATATGAGGTAGTGTTATGGTAACTTCATCTCCTTTCCCAACTTGAAGCTCTCCTTCACAGCTTGTGTCAATCGATGCTGGTTTGAAGTCATCTGAAAAGGAGATACAACAGATAATTTAATCAGGTGCTTTAGGAAACACTGTATGTAGGTAATTATAATTACATAAACATTTTATTATGTCTCTTAAACAAATATCGAAAGATTATGAGCCGATAAACGCAGATTTAAAACCTGAGAATGGGGAGTAAAAAGATAAAATTCATTGTGTATAATGCTGCCACACCATTTCCAACAAATAATTACTTAATTGTTTTCTCCATGTAATTACCCATACACAGACTGTGTAAGACACAGCCTCTCCGTCCATGTGAGAAAGATAGTCTGACACAACAGTAATCTAACAGTGCGCTTTGTATGGTGCCAAAGTTTTATTTAACACATCGCGCAGTCTGTCACACTTACATCTGATGGTGTGAAAGGAAGACTTTGGCCTCTTCTCAAAGCTTTCTCCGAGCTTCAAAACATGCTCCTCTTTGTCCAGCAGCGGATTCGTGCTCCCGTTCATGGCTCCGTTGGTTTAATAGTTACTAAAACTCGCATTTAGGTCAAATCCCACGAAGAGCCGAGAGCAATCTGGCAAGTTGAGCAGGATCAAAATAAGATGCCAACTACAACACAAAGTTAGCTTGCTGTGGCTAACAGTTAGCAAAACATCACGTGGCCACGCCTCTTCCGCTTTTGGTCCGGCTCTCAAATATCGCCGAAAGCGGGCTGTGTTAGCAACTTCACCTGTTTTAGTAAAGTACAAGATTTTTCAAATAAAAAACAACGCATTTCACTACATATTAAATCATGAAAATATTTCCAGTGCTTTAATTTACTCAGTAACGAGTAATTATAGAAAACGCGCCACTCGATGAGAAACGGAATTAAGTAGTAAAGACTACACGACATAATTTAGTTAACGGACAACATGGATGCATTAAATGTGGAAAAAGTACGGCTACGCTCGAATTTGTTTTAAAATAAAACTCTTAATCAGTTAATTGGGTTTAGCATGTTTGAAAAGTCTATTTTTCCATAAACGAGTATAAACAGAAGGTGGAGACACTTTGGGGCAGTTTATCATGGCATTGTCAGAAAGTGGGATTTTCAGTGGTGATATTAACTGTACGGATCCTGGAAAAGAAGAGGAGTCGAAAGACCAAGCGAAAACCCCCACTGCCAGGGTTTTAACTCTGGAGGAGCAGGAAAGACTGAACGGTGAGCGGGCTCTGGTGTCTGACTTTAAACAGATGAAGCTGGAGAAAGAAGCGCAGAAAAACTGGGACTTGTTTTACAAAAGAAACACAACGAATTTCTTCAAGGATAGACACTGGACCACCAGGGAATTTGAAGAGCTCAAGGCATGCCGAGAGGTGAGGAAATATTTACAACAGATGACACCAGAGGAGGCACTTTTACAGGATATTAAATGTAACTGTTTACCGTGTCTGTTTTGAAATATTTGAGTTGTATGACTGACATGCATGTGTTATTATGTGAAATAGATAAAAAATGACTGATTTTAATGTGTACAATGGACACCCTGCTAAACTCCACTGCCAATTCAAAGAAAAATTGAGGCTTCACAGGACATGACTTTAGATTATCAGCTGTGTAGTTTCTCATGTTACTCAATTACCACCTAATAAAGTCAATGGTTTTCTGTAAAGCTGATATTTAGAGGTCAGTTAAAACACAAAGCTTGCAACTTTCAAAAGTAATTTAGCATAAAGGATATTGTAAAAGTTTTTAAGTGAGTTGTTGGAGTTTCACTATTAAAAAATTATTGAGCTGAGTTGAGAGACATGAGTAGACTAATACCTTGTGTTTGTGTCTATTTTTAATTTGTCTTTGTCCCATCTGGCTTGCAGTTTGAGTCCCAGAAGTTGGTGCTGCTGGAGGCAGGCTGTGGTGTTGGAAACTGCATCTTCCCTCTGCTCGAGGATGACCTCAACATCTTTGTTTATGCCTGTGACTTCTCACCACGAGCTGTTGAATTTGTCAGAGTAAGCTCTATTAGTGCAGCTGTAATACTACTTTGTACTGGCTGAATCCATTGAATGCAATCTCATTATTTTGCTACTGGTTACTGAAGGATCCCTAAAATATGCTTTAGATACATGGGATATATAGTTAGCTGCTGTAGTGGACCAGCTGACAGCATTTTGATTTTATGCTCCCTTGTTAGAGAAAAATATGAGGGACTTCAGAATTTCTTCTCTTGGAATCAACATAAAGAGAAAAAGAAAAATACTTAATTTTGTAAATAAAATTCTTTCCTTTGTTTTCTTTGTGTTGACAGCAAAACCCTCTGTACTGCCCCGACCGCTGTTGTGCCTTCCAGTGTGATTTAACTAAAGATGACCTGATGGAAAATGTGCCGGAAAGCAGCGTGGATGTCATCACACTCATCTTCGTCCTGTCTGCTGTCCATCCTGACAAAATGAAGCTGGTTTTGGAGAACATTAGCAGGGTGAGAGCAGACATGGCGTGTGGATAGATTTAGTATAAGTCTGTACTCTCAACAGCTTGTAAAGTTTAAATGAAATGTTATGATAGGTGGGAGAGTTCTCTCTTACTGGAACTACACAAGCACTTCCTTTCTGTACTCATAATGTGGATAAAAATAAATGTTTCATTGAAAGAAGCCTTTAATCTGATGATGTATTTGGTGGTTAATTTCTAGATATGCTTTTAATGTGCCACATTAGTCAGATTGAAATAGTTTAATGTGATTTGCATGTGATCTTAAGGTGCTGAAGCCTGGAGGATTTGTCCTGTTCAGGGACTACGGACTTTATGACCATGCCATGCTCCGATTTAAATCCGGAAATAAGCTGGGAGAGAACTTCTATGTACGCCAAGATGGAACTAGGTCCTACTTTTTCTCTAAAGGTCAGTAGTTTATTTTCAGGAAGTTATTTTTTGTTGATACTAACTTAGCTTAGTTGTATAATTAGATAGATATATATTACCGGTTTAGAAATGTGTGAATTGAGGCTTCACACCTTTTATTTCAGAATATCAGCACGTTCATATGCAAGAACATTGACCTCTCCTTCCTAGGTCACACTTTGTTGAGATAACTTTTTCAAGTAGAGAAGGCTCACTTTATGCATTTCATCTTTTTATGACACATCAGAAAATCCCTAAACCTTGTTTTTTTTTTTTTTTATAACTGCCCTCAGAGTTCCTGGCTGAGCTGTTTGAGAAGACGGGCTTCAAGTGCGTTGCTAATGACTATGTTCTTAGAGAGACTGTCAACAAGAAGGAGGGACTTTGTGTACCCAGAGTCTTCCTGCAGAGCAAATTTATGAAACCAGAGAGCTGAACTTTGCGTTTGTCGCCTCACAGATCTACAGAGGTTTGGCAAAACATACCACTGAGATGTCAGATAAAAACTGGACAGTAAAAGATGAGGGAAATATTTGCCAAAACTTTACCAGAATGGAAATTGGGCCATCACAGGTAACTTAGCAGTATGTACACCTGCTATCTGCTGACCAAACCACCTGAGGAAGGCTCCCAGAAAAGCTCTGCTGCCAACATCTAAAGGGATTCGAATGGATTTTTTTCAGGGGAAAGAAAAGGCGTTAAACATGGTTGTTAAAGCGTGAACAGTTTGAAGTCACATTTTTTTGTAAAAACTTTCACAGTTTGTGATACAGTTCTGAGAAACACTTTAAATATAAACCAGTATTTTGATTGCTAATAGAATTATGACTTTCTTGCTCTTCATTCCCCTAATATTGAGTTCAAGTCATCATTTAAAAATGTATTTTTTTAATAAATGTATTTTAATATTTCCCACATATACTGTGAGAGGACATGGTAATCTGTGTTTTATAATTTCCCACTTTTAAACAATTGTTGAGGATGAAAAAGCAAAGTCTCTCATTCTGTTTATGGTTCACATTTTACGGGCCACGAATCCCTGTGGTGGATACACGGATATCCTGACTTTTAAGAATAAACATACTAAATCTTGACCCTTTTTAAAAAAAAAACCTATCTTAATATCCTTCAGACGATTAAATGAAAATGTCTTCCCTGTGTTCATTCATGTTCATTGTATAGAAACAGAGAAGAAACCTTTAAGGCTACTAGGATGCCAAACTAAGACATCCGCATTGTCCAAAACATAAATACAACCTAGATAATTAAATTATCTATTAATTATAAATTATTATTCTGTAATGTTTTTTCCACTTGTAGATTAAGACATTTCAGTCTATATGAAAAATTAAATGAGCAAGTGTGCGAACAACCTTTGAATCTAAATATTTATTGTGAAGACGTTTTATTTCCTCCTTTAATTTCTGAGTGGCTGTCAATTCAAAGACTAAAAGTAACACGGGCCACTAAAAATGCATAAATTAAAAATCTATTTAATGGAGGAAACACAATAAAGAAAAATCCATGACAGAAAAATTTTATTTTATTTTGTGCTCCTTGTACTCATTTGGAGGACTCCATATTAAACAATTTAGTTGTTAAAAATGAACATTGATCGCACTGGAAAAGTTTTTTTGAAGCATAAACACCTGTAAGCCGTATGAGCACAAAGCTATCAAGATTCTCAACTGTGACACACAAAGGCCTAAAAGAGAACTGCCCTTACTACATTACCGTAAGCTGCTCCCCAAGATCCATATGTTTGCTGTTGTTTCAATTTAACAACAAATGTGAGAGCTTTTATATGTGAATGCAGTTTAGTTACGTTTTTCATTCATGTACATTTGCCTTCATTGTACAGTACGTTCTGTTACAAAAGACCACTGTGGTGAATCTGTTTAGGGCCTGTCAAGCAACTTGCAACATGCGCTAAATGTGGCTTCCTGTTCAGCAGCTGTGTCGCCCACTGGCTTTCCTAGTTTAGAACTCACTAAAGGTTTGTTGTGCCTCTCAACACAGAAATGTAATTTGGTGTTTGACACAGTGCAATTTATTGGCATCACAGTGTTTCATGTCGCAGATATGAAATTACCATTTTCAGATGAGGACCAAAATATAAAACCCCAAACAGATGGCACCCATGGGTGAAACGTAAGATTTTGGGCGTCTTTAGAAATCACAATGAGTATCAAAAGTTCATACATCCCTGTGAAATTTAATGTAGTCAAATAAAATAATCCAAAATGACAATGATTTGAGTGAATGGGATGTGGGTAAAGTTTAAAATATTAAATATGAATATTAAAACATAATGCAATCTTGGAATATATTGAGCTAGTAAAGTGGGCTATATTGTTTAGACAGTTCATGTATGTTTTTAAACATGAACAAATATTGTCATACAACCTCTAAAGATCAATTATTTTTTTCTTTTTATGTAAACAGTCTTTTTCTATTTAGTTGGAACTCAACTTCATTTTCATGACAGTAGACAGTAATTTCATAATTTGCTAATTAGTACAGCTAGACTAGTAGTAGATTACGATCATGGAGATTTTGTCATTAATTAAACAACATAATGTAATATTCTCATTCTGAAAATGTTTTCTGTTTCTGGAAGAAATGTTGTGGTTACCAAAAATGTAACGAAACTAAATTAGTTTCATTCCTGAGAAATTGCCATTTGCTTTAGTTCCGTGTAACAATTTTTTCTGTGGCTTAACTGCTCAGTGACCTTTTAAAATTTTGAAAATGGTGAACAGTGAGATGTGGTGATGTGCTAAGCGTGGTGCCCTATTTAATCTGACCATGCACGTCGCTTTAAGACTGACTTCAAAGCAGTACACTGCAGCAGATACAGTTTCCTGTCCTGTGGTTTGGCTTCTACAGCTTTCTACCAGAAAAGTGAGAAATGAAAGCGCCAAGAAAGTTAAAGATGCTCATATCTGCACGTTTACCCGTGATCTATGCTAAAAGCAGAACAAGTTCATTCTTAGTTGTTATGGGTTTTTTTTACAGTCATTAAATAATATATGATGAATGCTTTGAATGACTGTGATCAGTCAGAGTAAATACAACTAACTAGCTAATTCTGTTGGACAAATTAATGTTTTATTAGTATTTCCGCTATATTTTGTGGGGATTGTCTGTATTGTTGAGTGTCATATTTTTTTATTACATTTTTTTTCTTTATGATTTATTAAACATCATATAGCTCAATTCAGCTTAATTATTTCTGCTACGTGCTCTCTAGTGTGTGGTTTTAAAAAGTAAATAAAATTGTGAGCATGAATTTGGATGATGACATTGTGGTCTGAGGGCTAGAGGCAAGTTCCAACCTTGATATTTTTTTGTTTTACCTGGTGATGGTTGCTGTGGCTTTTCACACCTTTTTTGCAACCAGCTACTGCACTGACACAGTCAAACCAGCACGTACTTAAAGGTCTTTTTGTTCCACTGAATCTCTCCACATTGCAGCAGCCTGGGTTTCTTTCCTTCTCTACTTTTAACACGTGTGCACAGCACGGCTTCCAGTTGCAATTTTAACACTTGATCGTTGTTAATTTGTTTTTCCAAACTACTTTTTTTTTTTTTTTTTTAAATTTTGATTTCAGTTTCCACACCAAATTATTCTGGCAAAGATGACAGAATCTGATATCCAGAAAGAACTGCATTTACTTAGGTCAGTTTAGCAACATATTTCTTTTTTTTTTTCTCAATGTATTTTTAATGTTCACTTACATTAGTCCAAAATTCACAGCACTAGTAAAATACAACCTAATATATTCATAGTAAAATTGATTTGTATTATAATATGAGCCTCCCCTATTATAAATGACACAATTAAAATAAAAAGTAGCTGCTTTGGGACTACTAGTACTACTGTATACTAAAGTGATTACAGACAGAGGAGACATAGTTATACGATAAATCTTTAATATGCAACTGAAGCAGCTATACTCTATGATGAAACATTAAACTTGTTGCTGTGATATAAAAAAATGGTGAAAAATATTTTTGATCCATTTACTTCATTCAGTCAAAACAGAGCAAAGTGGTGTTCTTGAAATGCTTTTTGAACAATATTCATCAAAGTATCCATCCCAAAAAAACCGGCTGCTTCAGTCACTGATCTGTAAAAGAACAGACAGAACAGCAGAATAAGACATCGATTCCATCCGTGGTAGAAAGTGAGTTTATCTCCCCACCTTCCCACAAAGTTAAATAAAAAATTACAAATATTTCAACTCTTCAAATACAAAGCTGTACTGAGGAGTAGATTGTTATACTCAAAGTTCAAAACAGACAGTCCTCTAACTTTTGATAATGGCGTATTTAGTGACTCTGATCATGAAAATACCTTTGACATTAACAGTGATAAAATGGCCCATGGCTGTCTCTCCACTTGCAGTACACATAGCCTTGCACTGAAAGATACCGGTGTCCTTTGGTGTCACGTTGAGGATCTCTGTCACGACCAGTCTGTGTCTGTTCCCTTCAGAGATTGTCTCACTCACTGTTGTGAAGTACTTTTTGGGGTTAATTAGCTCACTTCCACTTCCACTGGTGACATTACGCCACACAACATGCACCACACCACACGATTCGAAGTCATAACGTGCCTCACAAGTTAGTGTGACTGATGAGCCTATAGACGGAGTGAATGTCTTCTGTAGGTAGCGGACTTCTAAACTATCTAGAACACAAAGAAAACAGTGTTAATATCTCCATTCATGAAAATAAATTTCATTCCCCAATCATTTTGAGTGACTTCAAATCATTCAAAACTGCTTCTCATTACCAGGACATTATAGGTCAGGACACTTTCAAAAACGACACCACCCATGCTATGGCAGGTTGAATTTCCTGACAGCTGTCTGGAAGTTTACTCACTGCTGTGCTTTGTCAATTAAACAGTGCGTGTTTTTTGTCTATTGCTATCTGCAGTTTTAAAGATTACTAATCAAAATATTATTGCTTATGTTTTTACAGCAAGAGTAAAAACCAGAAGTTGAGGTTTTCTTCATAATTTTATGACTGATTTTATGAGACTTCTTGTTAGTCGAGAGCCCAAGCTTTCTGAAGATTTGCTCTTGTCTCATGAAGAAAATGAAATATCCAACTAGATTATAAATTGAAAACAAAATAACAGATCAGTAATTGTCAGATTATTGGTGGTTATATTTCATTCTTCCTTGAATTACTTACTTTTTCTAACAGAAAGAAATCAAATTAAACTATCTTTGAAAAGTGGGATCATTTCTGATATCTAGCCATATTTTTTTTTTCTGCTACCACTGAAAAGACTTTTGAGGTCATACAACTTTCACTGGGAAAATAAGGACTCGAAGCACACTTCCTCTTCTAATAAACCACTCCTCTTACTGGAATGTTGTGTAAGCTGACTACCACACCCTTTTCCCTATCGGAGTTATATTCAAATGTGAAATGGCGTTGCAGCTCGACCAAGAAAAGCTCTGCTGTTCCATATGTTTGGATTTACTTAAGGAGCCAGTGACTATTCCCTGTGGGCACAGCTACTGCATGAGTTGTATTGAAAGCCGCTGGACTGAAGAGGAACATAATAAAAGCTACAGCTGCCCTCACTGCAAACAGACCTTTGCACCAAAGCCGGACTTGGTGAAAAGTGCCATGTTTGCTGATTTGGTTGAAGCCCTGAAAACAAGACTTAAGTTTGCTCCAGCTGATCACTGCTATGCCAAGCCTGGAGATGTAGCCTGTGATTTCTGCACTGACAAAAAGCTGAAAGCCCTCAAGTCGTGTTTGGTGTGCCGGATCTCCTACTGTGAGCTCCACCTTCAGCCTCACTACGAATCCTCTGCCTTTGAAAAGCACAAATTGGTTGAACCCCTAAAAAATCTGCAGGAGAAATTTTGCTCTCATCATGATGAGGTGATGAAGATCTTTTGTCGAACTGACCAGCAGGCCATCTGTTTTTTGTGCTCCGTTGATGAACACAAAAACCACGACACAGTCTCAGCTAAAGCAGAAAGAAACAGTAAGCAGATGAAGCTTGGGGTGAGTCGGGAAAAAATCCAGATGAGAATTCAGAACAGAGAAAAAGATCTGAAAGTTCTTCAGGAGGAGATTGAGGCTATCAATTTCTCTGCAGATAAAATAGTGAAAGACAGCAAAAAGATCTTCACAGAACTAGTTTGTCTTGTTGAGAAAATGAGCTCTGCTTTAAACGAACAAATCAGATTCCGGCAAAAAGCTGAAGTTAATCGAGTTACAGAGTTAAAGGAGAAACTTGAGCAGGAAATTGCTGAGTTGTGGGTGAAGGATGCGGAACTAGAGCTGCTCTCAACTACTGATGACCACATCCAGTTTCTACTTAATTACCCTTCACTGTCACATTTAAGTGAGTCCACAGACTTGCCCAGCTCAGACGTCCATCCTCCTCTGTACTTTGAGCATGTGACAGTGGCTTTGTCGGAGATCAGAGGTAAGCTGGAAAATGTCCTTAATGAGGAATGGACAAAAATCTCACTAAAAGTGACTGAAGTGGATGTTTTACTACCAATACCAGAGCCAGAGACAAGAGAAGAATTCCTACAATATTCTCGTAAAATCACGTTGGATCCCCAAACTGTCAACCCGTGGATATCATTATCTGAAGGCAACACTAAAGCAACAGTGATGAAGGAAAAGCAAATATATGACTGTCACCCAGACAGATTCACTCACTGGCTTCAGGGCCTCAGCAAAGAGAGTCTGATTGGACGTTGTTACTGGGAGGTTGAGAGAAGCGCTGGGGGAATTTTAGTAGCTGTTGCATACAAGGACATTAGCAGAACAGGGAATGAGAGTGGATTTGGAAACACTGACAAGTCTTGGGCATTAGGATGTTTTGACTTTAATTACTATTTCAGACATAACAATATGAAAACTTTACTCTCAGGCTCTCAGATGCCCAAAATAGGGGTGTTCCTGGATCACAGGGCCGGTACACTGTCATTCTATGGCATTTCTGAAGAAATGATTCTCCTTCACAAAGTCCAAACCAAATTCAGTCAGCCACTATACGCTGGAGTCTCGGTTTACTGGGCTGGAGACACTGCTAAGTTATGTAAACTACAGTCAACTTGGTCAAAAGAGGTTGATGGATAAGATACTGCTTTTAATTTATGTGAAAAAAGAGATTTGACCTGTGCATTGCATTCTGTAACCTCTTAATGCCTATTATATCATATTGACACACTGAGGGTTTTTTGGGGGGGTTTCAGACATCGCCAGTTTGTTACTCCTCACTTTATTCTGGTCACTTTTTAAATTCAGTGTAAAAACAAAAGGTTAGTGTAAATGTATCGATGATGTCAAATACTGAATGTCAATATTATGTTGTAAGCAGTGATACACTCAGGCTGTATGTTTATGAGTGACGCCTCTTTGGTATTAAGTCAGTGAAAAGATTAGAATAAATATTTCACCTACTGTAACATTCTCTATTATTCCCAAAACCTTTAAGCTTTAAGGCTAATGGTCAGACCACTAGCTGTTGTTAACACACATTTGATTGTAACAAGGTTATACTGCCACGGATATTTCTACATACGTAATTTATATTCAGATGATTTTCTTGGTTTAATGTATGAGTATAATTAGAAATGACGTATCATGTATGGTTTTATTGAGATAGATTTTCTGGCGATGACACCATCCATTATCGAGAAAATAAAATATAGAGAAAAAAATCAAAAATTGTTTACTAACCTGTCTCCTGAGCAAACACCAGACAAAAAGTCATCAACAGCACCACTGCAGAGCCAGTAAACCATGACATTGTAGATAAGATACAACAGGAGGAATCGCCCAAAGATGAACACGAGGACCACAGCACAAATGGCAGACTCGGGTACAGGTTTCACATAAGATGCATGAACACCACTGGCTGCAATGTGTGAGTGTGTTTGCAGATGCGTGGGTGGAGGATATGCAACTCTGTACTCAGCTCTGTGTGAGTATCTGCATTCCTTCTGACCACCACAAACCTACTGCTTCCCTTTGCGCTCTGTTGAAAAAACACTTTTTTGTTGCTTAAATGCAGCTTTCACTTTTACTGAGCGCTACGGTTAAAGTTCAGTCTGTCTTGCCCCTGTCTGTGTTGTTACAGATAACCCGGTGTATGATATATCAGCCTCATTACCATATGTAAAAATATATTTGAATATTTTAATTTTATTTAATTTTCTTAAGAACCTTACCCAAACCCAAGGTGGACAGTTTATTTATTTATTTTTTAATCCCTGCACCATCTTAATTGTGACAAATTGTTTTGTTTTTATTTTTTCACTGGGGATCGCACTGCAAAGACTGAACTCTAAGTCAGTTGAAACCAAGAATAACTTGCACCAGACTAATGGAAGAGAAAGGTGTGGGGAAGAAACAGAACAACTAGATGACCAGCTCGTGATTTCAAGCAAATTGTTGATAGAAGTAGTGTACAGTGTTGGACAGCACTTCACATTGTAAATGGATATGACCTAATTCATACTAGTAAAGTGTTTCTCAAAGCAATGAAATTAGATATTCTTTAATGGCCAAGCCAGTTTGTCCGATTAAGTTTTAGCCTCTGAAACTGTGTATAAGAACCTTGAATTCAAGCTGAAAGTCTGCACATCAATCACATATTGATTAATTTGCAAAACTAAGTCTTTGTTCAACAAACTATCCACCTAACTACAAGTTTAATAGCACGCTTTAAGTAAATAAATATTCAAGCTTGTCGATCTCATTTTTAGTAGAATTAAGATCACTAAGATTTTCTTCACATAAATCTTAGTGAAGAATACTGTATGGAAGAATATTGGGTGTATCCATATGTATGCATGTGTGTGTATAACTTGCACATATCTTCCTTGTGTAAATGTACATTTGTCTGTGTTACTGTGTAAATACTTACACTATTGTGTATTTCACACACATGGAGATGTGCCAAACTGCCTTTCATTGTTCTTGTAACAGTGAAAATAAAGAGCTATTCTATTCTATATACTTTTTCCAGATCCACTGCATACAACAGTACTGTATCCACAGAGGGTATGATAAAGGATTCTGCTGCTACCAGAAAATCAACATCCATGTGTTTTTACCAATATGTGGGCTAGCTCATAATGATTCAAACACTGATTTTTATGTCTCCAGAATGAAATGAAAGGAAAACAGACAGGTGTTTAGTAAATAAAATTGTTTTTATTATAGATAATCTTAACATAAAGAGCCGGCAACGCCGTTTTTCCAATAACACTAGAAAAAGAAAAAGGTTGCAACAACAAAGAACACAACAACCAAACAAAAAACTCCACACCACAAGGAGGCACTTCCTGGGGCCCACAGGCCCACCCTGTCACTAGCAGCAGCTAGCTTTACTGCTGCTGAGGCCCACAAGCTCACACTACTCACATTAAGCAGCTACACTCCCCACTGCTTCTACAACTCCACACCATAGGATCTCTTCCGACACCTAGGAAACAATCTGGAGACAACCAGAGAAAACCACCCTCTCTCATCCAGTTCATCCCCAGCTTATATGACCTCAGAGAGGTGATTGCTGACTGGGCCCAGGTGGTAAATGAGGCCAATGAACAGCAGCTGTGTCCCAGAGAAGAGTGAGAGAGAGACAGAGGGGCGGAGCAAGAGAGGAGGAGGCAGAGAGAGACCACACCCCCACAAGGGCAATTTCAAGAAGAGGCCCTGCTAGGGCCGTAACATTCCTATTAGTTTCATCAGGCAGTTACACATATTTTAAAGTGAAAACTGCCTAAAACAACTCTGAAAAGTTGGTTATCAGTTACTTTTTAAATATAACATGGCATAAATAAGAAAACCATTCAAATGACATTATTTAAACCACCACAGTCATGGCTCTGATATTAGTGTTACAGCAAGAATAAAATCTTATTTAGGCAATAAGTAATTAATGAGCTTAGCGATGACAATGTGGAGGCATGAAGTAATAGCCAAGATCCAAACCTTCCCACATTATCTGTGAATCACCAAGGTGGCTGTGGACTGTACAGAGTTGCCTCCAGCAACCTCCAGTAATGTAACTCTAGGCATATCATTGTGTCGCAAATAATATGTTAGCCTGAAATGTTATCGGGCACCAGTTATTGTGTCTACAACTCCCCCCCCTCCCACATTCGTTTATACTGATATGTCTGCAGGTTTCTAAGTAATTATTCAATCAGTAAAAAACGTTTACTTTTTCAAATAAAAGCCTGTTAAGATTAATTTTATTTTATGGCCACATGTTTCAGAATCTAAACTCAAGCAGGGTTGGGCCAAAAAATAACAACAACAAAAACTATTACCTAATAATCTATAGAAAATATAGACATGATCAATTAATCTCCCATCTTTTTCATGTAAACAACTGTAGTTTGGAAATATTTACATTACATAAACCACCGATTAACAACTTGAGGCTTAATTTTTTAAGGGGCCACATGAGAAACTTGGACTGTTGTTGAGGGCTGCACCTATAAAATGAGCTCATTTCTGTCCAGTATTAATTTTATCTCTGTATAACCTTATTGGTGCAGTCCTCCACAAGACTTCTTAAAATTAATTGTTCACCAATACAGAGGTATTATACGCTATAAAGAAACAAACCTATTTGTAGGGCTTTGTGCAAGTTAATAGTTGTACTGAGCACATGTGCTCACTAGATGGGGCTGTTTGTATTTAAATATTTTTAGACTCCAGTCGGAAAACCACTGTGGCAATTCACCTCAGTTCATGTTAGTAAATACTAGTTTTACAGTTTTATAATCCTAAATATGGATTAGGTTACTTCAGATGACATATAGCATCATAACTGTAACAAGTTTGGTTTGGGGCTTGAAATATATGTATATCAAATTCTTGTTTCTGTTACTCATTTTGCATCATAATTTGAGTGATGAATAAACTCTTAGTGGAAAAAACAAACAAACACTGAACTGAAAAAAGAAGTAAAAAGTAGATTATTCTATTCTGTTCTATGTTGAAATTATACTGTAAAAGAGCTTACATGTTATCCATGTTGTCTTACATGTCATAATTAATCATAATTTTGCTACTTTCTTTTATTACTTTTTTACTTCCAAAGTTTTTGGTCAGATGTGAGAGACAGATTTAAAAAGGCCTAAAACTGTATTAGAGGAAGTGAGTATTTCAACGTCACACAGCAAAATGTTGAATGTTCAGAAAATTAAGGTATGGACAGTTTAGTAAAATATGTTTGTCATGTTTTCAGAAACAGTTTTAAGCCAAAAGGAGCATCTGTTCTTTCTAGATTTTCTTTTTGATTTGACTCTGACAACATTTACTCTACCGCTGATCAGATGTGATGAGTATATAATTAGTTTATCTTGGTTTTTTTTCTTCTCATGTTTAACAAAAATGCAGCAAACAAACACTAGGCTTGGCAGAAATATGCAGAAATTACATCTACATATTAACATTATATATAGATGTATATATAGTAGGACAACATTAAGTGCTTTAAATACTACCAGTGTAGTTCATGAACTCATAAGGGAAGTAAAACTGCATGACAGTGTGCTACAGAGTAATGCATGCGATGACTTTTGCAGAAAGGCAAGGACAGATACACACACACACGCATTCACGCAGAAATCTGCTTCTGAGTTGGTTCTCAGTTACTGTTTAAATATAACATGGCATTATTAAGAAAACCATTCAAATCACATTATTTAAACCACCATAGTCATGGTTCTGATATTAGTGTGACAGCAAGAATAAAACCCATCTTATCTTATTTAGGCAATAAGTAATTAATGAACTTAGTGATGACAATGTGGAGGCATGAAGTAATAGCCAAGATCCAAACCTTCCCACATTATCTGTGAATCACCAAGGTGGCTGTGGACTGAACAGAGTTGCCTCCAGCAACCTCCAGTAATGTAACTCTAGGCATATCATTGTGTCGCAAATAATATGTTAGCCTGAAATGAAATCACTATGTATTGTTAGCAGCCTTCTCTCCCAGAAGACACTAACTTCTACTAACAGTTCACATGGTTTTATATGAGACTGTGTATCTATCTAACTGGTTAAAACTGGTGGGGAGTGGGAGGCACTCAATTAAGAGGTGACTGATATCGGGCACCAGTTATCATGTCTACAACTTCCCCCGCACATTCTTTTATACTGATATGTCTGCAGGTTTCTAAGTAATTATTCAATCAGTAAAAAACGTTTACTTTTTCAAATAAAAGCCTGTTAAGATTATTTTATTTTATGGCCACATGTTTCCCAATCTAAACTCAAGCAGGGTTGGGCCAAAAAATAACAACAACAAAAACTATTACCTAATAATCTATAAAAATAAAGACACGATCAATTAATCTCCCATCTCGTTGGTGTAAACAGCTGTAGTTTGGAAATATTTACATTACATAAACCACCGATTAACAACTTGAGGCTTAATTTTTTAAGGGGCCACATGAGAAACTTGGACTGTTGTTGAGGGCTGCACCTATAAAATGAGCTCATTTCTGTCCAGTATTAATTTTATCTCTGTATAACCTTATTGGTGCAGTCCTCCACAAGACTTCTTGGAAAAATTAATTGCTCACCAATACAGAGGTATTATACGCTATAAAGAAACAAACCTATTTGTAGGGCTTTGTGCAAGTTAATAGTTGTACTGAGCACATGTGCTCACTAGATGGGGCTGTTTGTATTTAAATATTTTTAGACTCCAGTCGGAAAACCACTGTGGCAATTCACCTCAGTTCATGTTAGTAAATACTAGTTTTACAGTTTTATAATCCTAAATATGGATTAGGTTACTTCAGATGACATATAGCATCATAACTGTAACAAGTTTGGTTTGGGGCTTGAAATATATGTATATCAAATTCTTGTTTCTGTTACTCATTTTGCATCATAATTTGAGTGATGAATAAACTCTTAGTGGAAAAAACAAACAAACACTGAACTGAAAAAAGAAGTAAAAAGTAGATTATTCTATTCTGTTCTATGTTGAAATTATACTGTAAAAGAGCTTACATGTTATCCATGTTGTCTTACATGTCATAATTAATCATAATTTTGCTACTTTCTTTTATTACCTTTTTACTTCCAATGTTTTTGGTCAGATGTGAGAGACAGATTTAAAAAGGCCTAAAACTGTATTAGAGGAAGTGAGTATTTCAACGTCACACAGCAAAATGTTGAATGTTCAGAAAATTAAGGTATGGACAGTTTAGTAAAATATGTTTGTCATGTTTTCAGAAACAGTTTTAATCCAAAAGGAGCATCTGTTCTTTCTAGATTTTCTTTTTGATTTGACTCTGACAACATTTACTCTACCGCTGATCAGATGTGATGAGTATATAATTAGTTTATCTTGGGTTTTTTTTCTTCTCATGTTTAACAAAAATGCAGCAAACATTTTTGCTTGGTAAAAGACACTGCTTGATAGAAACATGCAGAAATTATATCTACATATTAACATTATATATAGATGTATATATAGTAGGACAACATTAAGTGCTTTAAATACTACCAGTGTAGTTCATGAACTCATAAGGGAAGTAAAACTGCATGACAGTGTGCTACAGAGTAATGCATGCGATGACTTTTGCAGAAAGGCAAGGACAGACACACACACACGCATTCACGCAGAAATCTGCTTCCACTATTTTAACTACATGAAAACATACTGCTTTGTGTTGACTGTCTTTTATTGTTTTGTTTATGCTGACAGCCTCCTGCAGCTTACTGCAATCTACATGGATGGCTTCGCTTTTCTACATGGCTGAAGAATTATAAAATGTTATTACTCATATAATTAAATATATATATCTACAATGCTGTCAAAAAAAACTTATTATCAGTTGAAAATTGGGAGAATTTTTGAGCTTTCTACCCAGACAATCCCGAACAGAGTGCACACAGCCAGTCTCTGGTCTCACACGGCTGCCAGGATGCCTGGACTCACTGTTCTTCACCATCACGCTCATTTGCGCGGTGTCGGCAACATGTGCACTGAAACCTGAACATGTTGATCAATGTTATGTTGAGCGATGAGTCCAGATACTGCCTATGGCAGTTGGATCGCAGGTTTAAAATGCGAAAAGACACGGAGAGCACTATGCTGATTGCTGTACCGATAGGGTAACAGCTTTTCTTATCTCCACCAAAAACAAGGCTTGTCATCACTGGATCTCAATCCACAGAGATATTGAGATGAGATATGGGATTGCCTCAACCAGAGGAAATCCCATCTGGGATAGAACTCTATCCTCCAAAATGGCAACATTTGCCCCAACAAATAGGATTTACCACTGACTACCTCCAGAATTTGCATTCAGTCCCGTGCTAACTTGTGGGATCAGCTTGCGCTTGACTTTTGTGCCAGAGTGACCAACACAGCTATACTGGCAGACTTACGCCAAATGCTGATTGAAGAATTGAATACCATCTCACAGGAGTGTGGGACCAAACTGGTGACCAGTATAAGGAGGAGGTGCCAGACTGTCGTGGTTGTGTAAGGGTCTTTCACGTGCTACCGATGATGGTAGAGTAAATGTTATGATGGACCATTGTTTTCAAAGCTTTCAAAGCTTTCACTTTGGTACATTTTAACATATTTTAAGCAATACAAAACAAGCTGATTTCCTGAACAAATCAGGAAACTAACTACTTTAGAAACTATTACAGACACAATTTACAAGCCAGAACACGTTCGCTGAACATCGGTTCAAGACTGTCAATAAAAGAAGAATGGAGCTACAGCGCTATGTAAATTCACCTGTTCGTAGGAGAGTTAGGACCAGAGACAATCAGTCAGGTCTAAATTTTTAATAATTAATCTTTGTTTTGTTTTGTTTTGTTTATGTCAACTACTTCTGTCATTGCTGTAATTTCTATAAGTTACATTTTACTTCAAATAAGCAGTTCATAATAATTCTTTACAAGCTTTTTTTGTCTTGCTCATCTCCAAAAGACAAAAATAACTATGCAGTTTACTAAATTTACTAAATGTGTGTCTGTGCTTATTTTGAAGTGCATACATTTTCTATATGCTTGTAATACATTTAGGATTCCTTAAATTCCAAATGCCACGACAAAGTTCTGATTTGTGTTTTTCCAAATCCAGCCAGTGAAATATTTATTCCACCAGTGTATTTTGTGCAGCATGTTTTGGTTTTTTTTAAGTTAAATTTGTAGTGCAGAAAAATGAATTATGGGTAATAAAAATAATGTTTTTGAGGAAGTAGAAGTCTTTGACTTTCTCTGAGTCTTTGAGAATGTAATTCCTTCTGGAAAACTTCAGTTTACCTGAGGCTCTTTTTCTTTTTCGGTGAGTGCAGTCATAAAGCGTTTAGATCAGGGGTGGGGGAACTCCAGGCCTCAAGGGCTGGTGTCCAGCAGGTTTTAGATATGTCCTTGATCCAACACAGCTGAGGCCTGGAGCTCCACACCCTGATTTAGATGTTGTCTGATCATAACTGAGCTGAAACATGATAAAAACAAAAACAAAAAACATTTATATAGATAACCATTGGAAGAAGAAATTCGGGCACAGATAGATCCTGGTTGTAATGTAATGCTTGAGGTTTTGCCTGTTTTTCCAAATGCTTTTTCAGATTGCTTCTATTCTGTTTAATCTTTACATACACTCTGTGGTCATTATATGTAGATTTAAGAAGTGCTACTATATATCATTCTAATGAAATGCAGTGGCAAAATGTGTAGAATACTATCGTATTGAATAGTATTGGAAGACTGAAGAAGCTTAATCATAAGCAATGCTTGCCACCAGGCAACTGCTGGTGCAAAATTTCCAGGTTGTGTAGGAGAGATCTGGCCCATCTTCAAAGGGGGCCTGTTGGACTCCACTCATTCCTATTGCAAGTGAAGTGCATAATTTTGTTTAATTCAATTTAAATTCAATCTTATTAATGTAGCGTCAAATCGGAAACAGTTGCCTCAAAGCTCTTTATTTTGTGAGGTAAAGACCCTATAGAGCAGGGGTCTCAAACTCCAGGCCTCGAGGACCGGTGTCCTGCAGGTTTTAGATATCACCCTGGGTCAACGCACCTGAATCAAATGATTAGTTCATTACCGGCCCTCTGGAGAACTTCAAGAAAATGTTGAGGACATAATTTAGCCATTTAAATCAGATGTGTTGGCTCAAGGACACATCTAAAACCTGCAGGACACTGGCCCTCGAGGCCTGGAGTTCGAGACCTCTGCTTTAGAGCAAACAGACGAACCCCCAACATTCATATGACCCCCTATGAGCAAGCGCTTTGGCGACAGTGGGAAGGAAAAACTCTTTTTTTTAACAGGAAGAAACCTCTGGCGGAACCAGGCTCAGGGAGTGCCGGCCATCTGTTGTGACCGGTTGGGGTGAGGGGAGGAAGACAATAAACAACTATAAATATATTTGACAAAAATGAATGGGCGATGTCCTCCCAGAAGTGAAAACCCAAGAAGAAAAAGATGAACAAAAAAAGGAAGACCATATAGACCATATAACTTAGATCAAATATAATGCTAAATAGCTAAATGTTGCATAGGCTTTAACAAGTAAAGAATCACCACTGGACTTCAAAGGCACACGAAAAAATTCAATGAATAAATTGTGCAGGCAAGACATGGATTGCATAATTTGATTTAATAACTTCAAAACATATTGAAAAGTAAAATGTACTTTTTTTTTCTAATGCTTATAACAGAATCTTGTTGGATTGTATATGTGTGTTTTTGCCTACCCACAGGAGGAGCAATAATTTTCAAGTTGGTTGGAATCAGCTTCGGTCTGCTGTGTATCATCCAGTCTGCTGTTAATGTTTATATCTGGCTCCAAGCTGGTGCGTATCAGCCCACACCTTCCACAGAAATGTACTACAAAGCCAGATTGATGGCTTAACGAGCGATGTTGTGTTTAAAGTGGGAGTTTTCTGCATCATTAGGGTCACTTTATTTTTACTTGACTAAATTACAGTGGAAACTTGCTTATAACACATAACCTGACTGGGAGTAGGTTATGTTCCATGTCTGAGTCTAAAATTAGCTGGAAGCACCACGAGCACATGCCAAGTTTACCTGTTCTATTAATAAAATTGATTTCAGTTCAATCTGCTGAAAAGTGATTCCCATCTTGGTTTGTCAGCTAAAAAAAGTCTCCTTTATTAAGCTATGGAAGAATAACATTTAATGTCTAAATGTATCCCGTTTTAGGCTTTAGAGCACTAATTTGCAGCCATCACCTTAGAAATAAACAGCAGCACTGAGCAATAAAATAATTAACTTCAGTTAAAATTATTTTACCACTCTGCACTAAATCTCATCATCATTATCACGTTCTGATGTCTGATTGGAGAAGTAGCATAGGAATCATTCTGTGCAGAAGAAGAATCGAATCACTCACAAAACACCTGTTCTTATTTGAGCACACACAGAATGTATGACAGAAACAGAGAAAGTTGACAAATAGAGAAAGTTGATAAACATCATAGAAATAGCCATTATCTTTGGCCGGAGCTTTAGGTTTTGTCAAGGCAGAAAACACAAGAAACACAAAAAAGTCTGGTTGTGTTGAACTTCACTTGTAGCATACCCCTTAGATCACATTAAATATAAAAACACAGCAAACACTCACTGGGGTTCTATTGACTGATTGTAGTGGGCTACACAATCTGATGCTATCTTCAGGTTAACTACATTATTTTTTCTTGTTGACTTCATTAAATTCAATCAGCTAACACCCTTTAATTAGTTTCGAAGACTATGAGTCCTGGAAGTTCCAGAAAGAACAGTGTTAAATTAGCCCTGACCTCAATGCAAATGTGTTTCCCATAACAGTGAGTAGCAAGTTAATGTGTAACATGTAATTAATTTAAAATTTCATTGAATTCCTCTTCTAGATGGGACATCAGATGGCTCAAAAAACAATTCAATGTGCAATATCACCCTATTGTCACCTGGTGACATCTCAGCTGTACTCTTAGAGAGAGACCAGTTGCTTCAGGAGAAAAAACAACTTACTAAAGCGAATGATCGGCTGAATCAATATAACGAAAGATTGCTTTCGGTCAGCTGTATCGACATGAAACACAACTCATTCAAGAGAAAAAGCAACTGGAGAAGAAGAACAATGAGCTAAAGGCCACCAATAGACAGCTAATTGAACAGAAGAGGATGTGTAATGACAATATCATCAGTCAACAAGTTCAGATAAGGGATCTTCAGTCCAAAATAGACAAGGGTAAGTGAATCAAATATCTATGCTAGTAACATGATTCAGAGATGCCCAGGCCTCCATCTCCTCAGCTCTTCCTTGGTGACACTATGGCATTCCCAAGACAGACATATATAATCCACACATAATCTGATATAATCGCTCCAGCTGCTCTACTCTGAGGTTTGCCCAATTAGCCAAGCTCCTCATCCTATCTCTAAGGCTGAGCCCAGTCGCCCTTCAGGGAAAGCTCATTTCCTCTGTGTTGTATTGTATTTTTGATCTCATTCTTTCAGTCATTACCCAAAGGTCATAACCATAAGTGAAGGTTGGCACATAAATGGACCAGTAAATCGACAGCTTTTCCTTTATACTAAGCTCTGTCCTCACTACTACAGACCAGTAAAGTATCTGTATTACTGCAGACAAGTACTCAACTCTCCCCACCTGGTGAACATACCCCAAGGTACTTGAAATTCTCCACCCTGGGGGAGTAACTTGTTCTCAACTTGACTAAGGACCATTGCCTCAGATTTTGTGATTCTAATCATCTGCAAAAATCAAAGATGACATTCTGTGACCAATTCTGTCCATAAAAATAAAAAACTGAATGAGCAGCGCTAGCAGAATCCAACACCCATCGAGAATGTTTGAATTATTGAATTATTGATGGAAATGCGGACCAAGCTCCAGCAAAGGTAGTGTAAAAGTAGCTGAGAAGTGAAATCCCCCTAAAGATCCAACTCCGGCTCTGCTCTTCACCCTTGTGTCCAGAACATGTGGATGAAGATTTGATAATACAATTACAAAATCCACCTTTGGTTTTATGGTGCCCTGGTGCCACATGCACTTATGTAAATATATATATATTATTTCTTTTTGACAAATCATGGTTGGCAAAGAAGTCCGGCAACAAAACACCGTTCAGGTTCAGGTTGAGCAGGCCAACCCTCTTATCCACTTGGGAAACTCCAGCACATAGATGCTGAACAAGTATACCCACCCCTACTTGTTGCCTTTCACCAAGGGCAGCTCCAGAGTGGAACAGAGTTCAACCCCTCTCCAGAGACTGGTTCTAGATCCCCCAGTGTGTGTTATGGTGAGCTATACTATATCCAACTGCTATCACTTGGTCTCAAACACTACTTCAGAGAACTTACATTCCATTCTTTTATTGTGTTTATTTCCTGTTTTTATGCTTGTCTTATTTGCTCTGTTCAGTGTCCTTGGGTGTTTTGAAAGGAGCTTTTAAATAAAATTTATTATTATTATTATTATTGTTAATATTATTATCTCTGCCCTGTTGGTAGTGCATTCACAGGACAGATTGGCCCATATGGCTCATTCAGGCTGAGCCTTGCCAGGCTCCATGGCATAGGGCCCAACTACCCAATGCTCACCAGTGGGCCTTAAGGTCCTGATAACCCTTATCCAGGCAAGGTGTGAAGGTACATTGGTTTACCTTCCATAAGGGTCTTGAGAATTCCACTTAGTCTGCTCTTCATCTAGAACAAATTTTTCTTGGGAGACTACAAGGGCCAACTGACCTCAAAAACGTAGCTTTTTGGATCAATAGGGCGCATACTCCTCTCCACCACAATAAGGTAGTGATTTATGGAGGAGTAATTGTAGGGTCTACCTTACAATATAAAGCCCCTTGAGATGACTGTTGCTGTGATTTGATGCTGTATAAATAACAATGAATCGAATTGAACTGAATTAATTCTGATCCACAGGGGATAAATTGAAATGTCTCTGTTATTTGCACTATCTTTGAAAACTGGTGGAAAGGTTCAAATTCAGAAAGTAAGAGTGTAAATTTGCATTTTAAAAAAGTAAGCAGACAGTGTTTTTCTGGCTCATTTATCATCCATGAGTAGCACATTGCAGTTTGATGTTAATATGGTGTTACACTGAAGAAAAAGTTCAGTGATTAGACTTTTACTGGAAGACTTTGAGTCACACAAAAGCAAAATTATCAAATTTAAAGTTGCAGTGTCCTATGCATAATAAATTTAGCTGAACATGAACATTAAATGTGACATGATATTGATGACAAAATGCATTGTTTTCTATGGTGTTTTTCAGTGAAAGAATTGTGCCACCCACTGCAGTGCAACCCTCTGCCTGTGCCACCAGTGATGCCTGTCCCCCCAATGCCACCTGTCCCACCAGTGATGCCTGTCTCCCCAATGCCGCCTGTGCCACCAATGATGCCTTTCCCCCCAATGCCGCCTGTCCCACCAATGATGCCTTTCCCCCCAATGATGCCTGTGCCCCCCGAATGCTACCTGTGCCACCAATACTGAATATTCCACCTGACTTATCATCTATCATGCAGAGAGCATAATAGAACTATTAACCATTAAGTCAGATCAAAAGGAAATTAATATTTCTTTCTGTTATGCCCTTATTATGACATTTCATTCATGACAATAAAGTGTTATTCTATTCAGTTATTCTCAAGACAGAAATATATCTGCATTTGAAACTACTAATATATATGTAGTTTTAGATACAATGCATTTCAATTAGCTATATAAATATTTATATATATATATATATATCTTATCTTTACCACATAACATTACGCCTTTGTAAATAATTACAATGATCACAGGGAGGAAGCAAAACAGAATACCACACATGGACCTTCAAAGTAAAACAGGCCTTCGGCCTCCAGACCTGCTCCGTAATGGACCCCTGCGTTGTCGATCACCGGGCCAGCCCTCTGATCTATATATAAATTGTTTTCGTGAGCTCCAGTGTTTTCTGTGGACTCTGTTTTTGTTCCTTGTTCCGATTCATTGTCTCCGCCTGGGTCCACCCCTCTCGATCTCTACACTCTCCCAGTGGTTCCCAGCCTCAATGTTTCCAGGTCTAGCATGTTTCCCAGTTTTTGGGGGGATTAATTAACATTATAGCCTTCAGTTCCTTTTTGCTTGAGTATTATCTGCCTTCAGCCAAATAAAAAGCATGCTTTCAGTTAATCTCCACTTGTCTGCATTTGTTTCCTTACGCCATTAACATGCCACACAGTCAATTGCTTCCACTGAAAGAAACCTATTGAAGTTAAACAGATATATTTATATATACATATTTCACTTCAACAACTTTCTACCAACATGGGCAACCATATTAATGCACTGCAATGATAGCAGTTACTTTTAAAATACCCTTAATACAGGAAATGCAATCATAAGGGAAGTAAGATTGCATGACATTGTGGTATAGAGTGTATATACATATATGGATGAAATACAGCTTCATCTCATGGTGTTGACTCATAGAAAAAAAAACCTCAGCAATGAGGAATACAAATAGCTCCCCTTGTGGGGAAATCTGCAGCCTGCTAAATGTTTGCCAGTTAGCTACAAGTCAGCATGTCAACCACACAGGTGCTTAGGCTCTTTATGATATACTGTATATTACATGAATTATATCTTTGAAACTTTATTGAGTGAAGAAATGATTGTTTATCAAAATTATGGATCAGTTTTATTGGATTATGTGAAATTATCATCAGGAAAAATGTGAAGAACATCCATGTTCCATAAATAGGAGCCAAAGCTCTTAAATAGACCTGCGGTTTGAGGCAAATTTGGATCATGATTGTAGTAAGAGTAATTTACCAAGTTAATACTTCAGCATAACTCAGATTTGCAAAAAAATTTATTTGGGAACACAAGCCACCCTTGAACCTACAGTATTTACCTTACTAAGAAAGCTATTAGAATTACACTAGCTGTATTACCATAGTCATAGAACTGGGATCTATGACAGCAAGAAGGCTGTCAGTTAGTCACTCTGTCAATAAGTGCAGAGCCAAAGATAGCTGTGAGGGAACGTACAGAATATACAGTAAGCAATTTTAAATATTGATTCTTCTCTAGAACACTGCTCAAAAATGAGAAGTACAGCTGTTCAGTGATATCAATTACAATACACAAGGTAGACTATGGAATCATAAAGTAAAATTGTGAAAAAGCATGTAGATGTTGTCTAAAAACCAAAAAGTACCATCATGGGATTGACTTCAGTGGGGTGAAGTTGCCCCCTCTTGACTTTTAGAAAGAATGCAGGTTTGAAGACCTTCATCATTATAGTTTTTCCTCAATCAATTCTCTGAACAGAAAAGTCATTCTCATTACTCTTCATGCAGTTCTCAAAACATGGCTCATGGCTGGTGAGTGGGGACTGCAATTATCCAAGTCCCGTTTTATGCCTAGACTGATGTGATGACTCTCATGACTAATAGTGGGTAATGATCCTCAGGAACATGTCTACAACCTCACTATGAGTTAAATAACTCTCCATCAGTTGTTTTAGAACTGAAGTAACCTTGAAACGTCTTCACAGACCCAGAAAAAGTCCAGTTTATCAAGCACTCAGGACTCTAGTTTGAGTTTCAAATCTGTTAAATCTTTAGCAGTAAGTTTTTCCTGTGAGTTTAAGACTTAAAGTAAGGTTTAAGTGTGCTTTGAATAACAAGTTGAGATGAACATAAAATGTACAGTAAATATAACATACTGTAGATGATATTAATACAAAGTATTATATAATTAAGTTCAACATTCTTATGCCTATACCACCTAATACACCTCATTTATTATAGATTTTATTATGTAATTTTCTTCTGTTGGACATAAGCTAAGCTGTGTTCTACTGATTTAAAGGTTATGCAAACCACAAGATATATAATGCATTTAAAAATAATTAACATAATTCCTGCCTGCAAACATAAGTCTGGAACTGGGGTTTATTTTATACTACATCATGGTCAACAAAAAGCAACAAACACAAAAATTTGGTAGAAAGTTGTTTAAGTGTATATGTACAACCCAAACACTGCGAAATAAGAAGTGTACAATTATAGCAGTGCAATAATGTTAAACACGTCAAATAACTTCAAGACAGGATATGAACTCATATGGGAAGTAAAACTGCATGACTGTGTGGTATAGGGTGTGTATAGATATTTCTTAAATTTGTAAATGTTATTTATTTATTTATTCATAGAGAAAAACATAACAGGTTATTTATGGCAACATAAAGAAAGCGACAGGCTTACCCTTTGCTGTTGGCTTATAGAAAAAAACCTCAGCAATGACGAATGGAAACAGCTCCTATGTGTTTGTCACTCAGCTGTTGGTCAGGTATATCTAGATACGTGTATTGTTGTTTGTTAAAAAATTATATCCAATGGTTGGTTTTTAAAGATATGATTTAGTATCATTTGTGTTCTTGAAGAGCTAACCAAATCTGTTATCTGTTATTAACCTAAGATATCAGAGTCAAAATGTTATAACTGTATTGGTTAATTGCTCTGTTTAAAAGCTTAAGTTTTATTTAATTAACACATAACTCATGTTTGCTAAATAGCAACATATATTATATACACAAGTAAGAAAATAATTGTGCAAGCACCTGTAGGCCTTGCTCTATATTTTAAAAAGATGGGGAGATTTATCATAATTTCCTTTGTGTACACTTTTTTTTTTGTCTGTGGTTGATGACACAACCACTATAACTATACTATCTAAAGATCAGTGAATATAAAAAGGAGATGATTAATTTGCCACAAGGAAATAAAAGGCTAAAGGAAACTAAAGGCAACAGGCACAATAAGAGATTCAGCTTAGATGATGAAACAGTGCTTTCTCAGATCGTCAGTGTAAGAAGAATGGAAACTCAAAATTCTGTCAGTTCAGCTCTTGATAGCGGAGAGAGAACAAGAGAAAATCACAAACCAGGTATCTCTTAAATTCTTTTATTCTTTTCATCTCTGGTATGTAGGTTATAATTTACATTTCTCTCTAAATTGATAGTTTACAAAAGTTTTGACAAAAGGCAATTAATCGAGGATTATAGTTTTAGCTTTTACTTTTAATTGATCTACTTTTGTAAACAATAACCACTGCAGAGAAATCTGGGTCCAGATATGTGCCATCTGCATTCAAAGGCAAAAAGATTTCAAGTGTGAGGGCCATCCACATAAAAATGTTGTTATATGGTGTTTAAAAAGTGAAGATACATACTAGCATAATTACATGAAGAAATGGCAATAAAAATAATTTAGTGTACAAAGTTGTATAAATGTAATGGAAGAATGTAGGGCTACAGGCCCTTTGCTAAGATGATGAAAAATATGCAATGCAGCAATGTTAACAAAATGTATATGCAAGAAAGCTGGATTCTATAATTAGATTTAAACATCATGAAAACACAGAGAAAGCAAAAATTGTAACTTTCTTTATGCTGATGATAAATTTTTGGTGAATGATGTGTGTGTTGTAGGAGGATCAACAATCTACAAGTTGGTTGGAATCAGTTTCGGCCTGCTATGTGTCATACAATCATCACTCAATGTCTATATGTGGCTACAAGTCGGTATGTATCAGCTCACATTTTCCAAATCACAGTAAAAACAAAACAAAAACAAACCCACATCTGATTCACTTTGTAGATGAGAATTCCAACAAATCAAAAAACAGTTCAACTGGCAATTTTACCTCAGTGTCAGCTGATGACATCAGAGGAGTGCTTTTAGAGAGAGACCAAATTCTTCGAGAGAAAGAGCAGCTGAATCAATTTATAGATCAGCTGCTGCAGGAGAAAGACAAACTGCTTGAAGAGAACAGTCAACTGAATCGAGATAAAAATCAGCTCATTCGAGAGAAAGACAAACTGCTTGAAGAGAAGGCTCAGCTGAATCGAGATAAAAATCAGCTCATTCAAGAGAAAGACAAGCTGCTTGAAGAGAAGGCTCAGCTGAATCGAGATAAAAATCAGCTCATTCAAGAGAAAGACAAGCTGCTTGAAGAGAAGGCTCAGCTGAATCGAGATAAAAATCAGCTCATTCGAGAGAAAGACAAACTGCTTGAAGAGAAGACTCAGCTGAATCGAGATAAAAATCAGCTCATTCGAGAGAAAGACAAACTGCTTGAAGAGAAGGCTCAGCTGAATCGAGATAAAAATCAGCTCATTCGAGAGAAAGACAAACTGCTTAAAGAGAACAGCAGACTGAATCAAGGTAAAACAAAACTGATTCAAGAGTCAAGCCACTTGCATTAGAAATTGGAAAGACACGTACACGTGTAATATCATCAAACAACACTTCAGCGAAAATTAGCTAAACTAAGCTAAAGTTAAAATTAGTGAGTGAAAAAATAAATCTGAAAATTAAAACATTACTTATCTATTCCAGTACTTATGGCGATAGATGAATGTGATTGAAATTTTTGCATCAAGTGAGCTATCAGTGTTTTATTTGGAGATAAATGTGATGAACATCGTTTCACAAAGATTCAGTCTTGTTTTTATTTTATTTGAATTACTGTATGTGTTTTACCCTGTTGCGTTGCATTGTTTCTGTTCCATTCGGTATTATCCTGATATACTTTGTCCTTTGCTAATTTATTTAGCCCTACTAAACCTTCCAAGTTGTTCCCCGGAATGGAAAAGATTCAGGTCAAGCTGCTACCAAATTTCCTCTTTTGAATCCACCTGGGAGGATGCCAAACAAAACTGTGAGAGGCATGGAGCTCATTTGGTGATTATCAGTGATGATGCAGAAAAGGTATTTAGATAAACTTTTTTCCCCTTATAAACTTAAAACATGTAGCAGAATAAAACCACTCTCATTTGTATTCCAACAACAATAATTATCATTTGATCTCGTCTCCGGTGTGTTCTGCACTGCCATGTTCTGAAATGTCTGATTTCTTTTATTGTCATCCTCCAACCAAAGTGAATAAAACATTAAAACCACTTTCCTTCAAAACAGGATTTTGTCGGTTCTTATGGACAGGCTGTACATTTTTGGATAGGCTTGAAATATCAGTGGAACTACATGAGCAGTATGTGGACATCGAAATGGGTGGATGGAAGCCAACTGTGTTATAAGTGAGGCCTTTTGAATCTTAAATCACCACATCGACCCTGTCATTTTACATTATAAAATGTCTGATTGCCCCTGAGGCAAGAGCTACACACCAAAGGAATCCTTTTTCGATTGTAGTTAGCTGGTTAAGAGCAGCAGAGAAGCAACGATTATTAACCATTTAGCCTTAGTAGAGCCACTGCTGGACTGCTATTTATTAGTCTCATCTCAACCTCAACACTCCAAAGCCTCATGCACTGAAAACACATATTTGCTTTTTCTTCTAGCAACTTCAGAGAAACATCCTCATTCTCATCCTCTACACCCTGGAATTCCGCCTACACATGTGCGTACCAAAGTGCAACTTGGTACATTTGGTATACTGCTGAATGTAGCAAAATCTACTACTGGATGTGTGAGAAGGAGTTAAAAGTTCTAGCTTGACTTCAGTCAACAGAAACAAACACAAACACACACACACACACACACACACACACACACACACACACACACACAGGTGACATCACAAGCACTTGATAGGGCCAAGGAACATCACAGAATAATCTCCAGAAGTTGATTCTGTTCATCTGGACGCAGCGTTTTCAGTGGGAGAAACGTTTCGTCACTCATCCAAGTGACTTCTTCAGTCTCAGCTATCTAATGACTGAAACCAGCCCACTGAAGGAACAATGGGCTGGGAGGCCACCTTCATCATAATTATGCAAATTCTCATGACCATTGATCAACAACCACTGATCAAAGACCACTGATCAGTGGGCCTTGATCAATGGTCATGACAATTTGCATAATTATGATGAAGGAACTGACCTCCCAGCCCATTGTTCCTTCAGTGGGCTGGTTTCAGTCATTATGCAAATGTACTGTTTATAAGATTGGGGAAATCTGCAGTCAGCTGAGACTGAAGAAGTCACTTGGATGAGTGACGAAACATTTCTCCCACTGAAAATGCTACGTCCAGATGAACTTTTGGAGATTTACTTACCTGGATGATTGAGAATGCATCAAGACAACAGAATAAATTTCACCATTCTGAATCTCCCAAATATTATAGTGCCCTGAAATAAGAGAGCATAATTTATCTGTGATTAAACCATACAAATACCAGATTCACATGTAAATACTTGATACCTGAATTCAGAGTTCTAACCTTCCCCACAAGACAAAAGCGTGTGTCACTGAGTAGAATCTGATAAAGGACACTGTATATTTTAGTAATTACAGTATTAAAGATCTAAAATACTCCCAGAATATTTAATTATTATTTAACCCATAAATCACTCCTAAATCACTTGTACATGTAGCATGTTAGTAGACACATGTAAAGTGTGTCTGTGCAGTCTATTTTAACGTTCTGTGTATTATGACAAAGCTGCTTTATTTCTTATGTACATCTGACATTGCTCGTCGTTGCCATTTTCTTTTTTGATAATAAAGGGCTTTGTATAAATAGTTGTACTGACCATATGTGGCCACTTGATAAGGTTTTACTTCTGTGTTTTTAAGATTAAAGTTTCCTATTTTCTTTATGCTTCATGTTAGAAAAAGAAACCCAAAAAATGTTTTTTTTGAAAGTAAAGATTATACTTTTTCTTTCAGTGCTCAAAAATAAACAAATAACAATACATTGGGTGTTAAATGCAGTTTATTCCTTGCTTTTCTGTGCTGTACTTTGGTTTCTGGATTGCATGATAAAACATCATACGTAATAATTCTCAAAGGTAATTCTGATATTTCAATTGTTTAGTCTTTATGAGACAGATCTCTCCCTTTTTTCTTTTGTTTTTGCTGTTTTTACTTTTTCTTTATTTTGTCAAATGTCTCTGACAGCAAATATTATTAAAAAGCAAACTCACAACATTATGAATACTTTGTACGAAGAAGGTGGTGCACTTCTTACTGGGGTAAATTGCCATGGTAACGTATGGAGCAGGTATGAAATCACTACCTATTGACAAATCAATTCTCCAAAAAATAATGTCATCATTCTTGAAAGATCCCTGGGAAATCTGCAGAGAGAGTAGGTGGGTCTAAACTCTTTGTTTTAAAGTCTTTTTTTTTTAAACCATGAAATGTATGAACCTAAAACAGGACATTCACACTTGCAGACCTCAAATTTGTATGTAGACTGCCTATGTTTGAAATCTGTTTTTCTTAATTCTATTTTTATATTTAATCTTTTCTCTCAAAACTCAGTTAGCTATCATTAACTGTTTTATAAGATGACCTTATAGGTAATCTTATAACATCATATATATAATGCTACAAGAGCTTTGGGATCAAGAAAATCAATTAGCTGCCAAGGACGCCACACTCAATCCTGAGAACTAAACATGTATTTAATGATATTTTTTCCCTCCTTCTTTTAACGATATTTTGGAGCTTGAAGCAAGTTGTAGAAATCATCCTATAAAATAGTTGCCATGCTGTTCTTCAGCACATTTTGCTGCATGTTCTTTTACTAGGTTGTCAAATATTTTTTGATTACAGAGTGACTTTGATGCATCAGTGGCAGGAGTGAGACAAACACATAATGGTAAATGGTAAATGGCCTGTATTTATATAGTGCTTTAATAGTCCCTAAGGACCCCAAAGCGCTTTACATATCCAGTCATCCACACACACATTCACACACTGGTGATGGCAAGCTACATTGTAGCCACAGCCACCCTGGGGCGCACTGACAGAGGCGAGGCTGCCGGACACTGGCACCACCGGGCCCTCTGACCACCACCAGTAGGCAACGGGTGAAGTGTCTTGCCCAAGGACACAACGACCGAGACTGTCCGAGTCGGAGCTCGAACCGGCAACCTTCCGATTACAAGGCGAACTCCCAACTCTTGAGCCACGATCGCCCCTAATAATAATAATAATACTCAGCCAAAGGTTCTGAATACGCCGATTGACGGAAATTTGCTTTCTTAAGACTTTTTTTTGTTTTTGTTTTTTGTTACCAAGTTACCACAGGAAGTAAACTATGATTCATTTGCTCCTTAACAATAAATGACTGAGTTATTTATTAGAAAGATAAAGATAGCTTGTGAGGGAAGAAGCAAAATACATAACAGGTTTTGACCAAGTCTTCTCTAGAATGCTGCTTGTGTTGCAACAAGTTCAGGAGAATCTCCCGTTTAAGTTAATATTATACCATGTTATTTCTACGGATATTTGAACTAAACAAACATTAATTAACACTAATCCATCAAATATGTGTGCAAACATTCTTCCATTTATCCGTGAAGAGATACTGGCAGGGGAATTGTCTTGGCATGGAAAAATTATTTCTTCGATCAGAAAGCTGTTGTCAGGCTGCAAGGCAGCGCTGTTAAAGCATGTTTTTGCACACAGGTGACAGTTTCCTATGAGCCTAAATAAAACGGATGAAGACCTAATCTAGTGTTTAATGTGCGAGTGGATGAATTTGATTATAATATCTATGTGACTTGAGGCGCTTTGGTGTGTTTTGGTTGCGGTGAGGTTGACCATTTAGTTCAAGCGTGTCCTGGAAAAAAAGGTTCCTTCCAGTAATTTAGAACAAACTCAGGAGGAGGGGAGAGAAAAGAGGCAGAAAACAGCAGAAGCCAGAGATTCAGGGAGCACAGAAATAAGAGGCAGAAGAGGAAATTGCTGAGAAGCTTGCTCAGAAAGCAGTCAAAGTGCAGGAAAAGCAGACTATATAAGGAAAGGGAGATTATACTAATAAAAAAAAGCCTACAGACTGAGGAAAAATAGATTCAGAACTTAAGCAGAAATTTAATAATGATGATGTCCATCAGTTCTCACCCGACAACCTGCCTTTTCTGTTATGTCTTTCGTGGGGTTTGCTTCCAGTCCCGTTTCCCTCTATGTGCGTTCATGTTCGTGTGTGCGGCCGGTGTGCCGGTTCTCAGGCAACACCAGGCCTGTGGAGTTCCTGGGCTGAGTGGCTGAGCTTCAGTCGATGCTGGATCATTGAGTTGACACAGTTAGTAGCTACAACCCCAGCTCGTGGAAACTGTAACCTGTGTGGAAACTGTAACCTGTCTCAGTCCGTTGTCTTGTGAAGTGTTTACTGAATTGTTAGGTCTTCTTTTGTCAGGTGTTAGAAATCAGTTTTTTTGATGAAGTTTCTTTTTAACATTAATTGCAATGTATGCTCATAATAGATTTGATAAACTCCTCTTAAAAGGATACAAGTATTAACCCCATAGTGTGAAGGGTTAACTAAGAGGGATAGAAAGAGTTGAGTGCAGAAGGTTTCAGACAGGACAGGCTGCTTGGCCTTGGGTGTATGATAACAGGATGTTCTAGTCAACAAGAAGTAGAGACGTCATTGTGTCGGTTAAAGCTGACATCAGCATGAAAATAAAACATTCCTGGTAACAACTGTAAGGTAGGGAGGAGTTTTCTCCCACAGGGCAAGATCCCAGACTGGTGGTCAAAGACCAGATAACTCAGGGAGCGCTGAGTCTAAACCACAGTATTTCCCCATCAATAGCCAATCATAATTATTTTCCTGTTTTCATGTGTCTAATATATACTTTGAATTATGAATTGTACTTCACTTCTCCGTGAGCAGACTGCCTGACATAGAGAAGTCCACTGCTACGCAAGCCGAATCTTTAACTGCCTGATAATAAAATAATAAAATAAAACTAACTAACTAATTGTGAAAAGTTTGAGAACCAGTTCTAGTCTAGTCTATAATCTGATTGGCAAGCTTAAGCCTTCTGTGCATCATACAGTCCTTTTTTCAATTATTATTATTATTATTAGTAGTATTATTATTATTATTATTATTATTATTATTATTATTATTATTTTGTTTACAAGTTTCAGCCCACACCTGGACAACACTGGGGATTCTGTTGGCTGTTCAAAAGTTGTTAGACTGAACGATTGACTGTGTATTTATTTTGTATTCATTAAGCTTTATTCTGATTGCTTTGGTGCAGTTCTCACAGAAGGACTGTTATTCTCACTACCATTTATGCAGTTATGGAAGAGTTACGGAAATGTTCATAACACAGGCTAATCTATGCAAGATAAACTACAACAATCACAACTTTCACATATCAAAACTTGGAAAGCCGTTCAATCACTTCAACTCTGTGAGAATGAAAAAATCTCCTCCAAGGGCCCTTTGACGCCGGACACGTCACATCCATGCGACTATTTCGCGTGTTAAAAATATTTTTTGGACTCACCTTTGGACTGCGTAATACAGCCGTTCACACAGACCGCATAATTTTACTGGATGACTCTGCGGCATTTACTTTTTTTTTTTAACCCAAGATCGATCTTTCCGATATTTCGCGTCCGAATCATCAGATCTGACCAATCAGATCACTGCATTTGGCAACAAGCGCCCTTGTAGCTCAAATTGCGCACCTGTACTGACAATACATGATTTGGAAATAGTAAAATGATACTGTTTTCCCTCGGGCACAGCTAAGCATTGCTTTGGCTTATTCAGCTCTCTGAAATGATTTCGCTTCCTCCTTGGATGGGCTCTCATCTCCGCTAACACGTTCAAACTGCCCCACTGACATCCTGAAATATGTACGGACTCTCCCAGTGAGTTCGGATGCATGAAATTCTGAATATCGTGTCGGTTTTATACAATGCGTTCAGTGTTTAATGGTCTTTAGACATAATTTTTTTTTTTTTATTTATTTATTTTTTAACTTTTATCAAAATCTTATGGACTTTGGAAAGAGTACAGCAAAAATGTAATCCTAATCTAGAGGGGGAAAGTGTTGAGGCACGAAAATGAAATGAAGGATTTATTAGACAAAAATCTCTGAAAGGGAGAAAAGCAAAATGGTATATATGAAACATATATAACACACACATACATATACATATATATATATATATATACACATATATATATATATATATATATATATATATATATACATATATATATATATATATATATATATATATATATATATATATATATATATATGAATATATATGAATATATATATATATGAATACCTCAGGCAGCAGAAACCCAAGAAAGAGGAGGAAGGCGAGGAACCATCATGGAAGGACAGGCCCCTGCACGGTATGTACCACCGGCAGATAGAGGAGGTGGCTGATATCCAGAAATCCTACCAGTGGCTGGACAAAGCTGGACTGAAAGACAGCACAGAGGCACTAATCATGGCAGCACAAGAACAAGCTCTGAGCACAAGATCCATAGAGGCTGGGGTCTATCACACCAGGCAAGACCCCAGGTGCAGGCTGTGTAAAGATGCCCCAGAGACAATCCAGCACATAACAGCAGGGTGCAAGATGCTAGCAGGCAAGGCATACATGGAACGCCATAACCAAGTGGCCGGCATAGTGTACAGGAACATCTGTGCCGAGTATAACCTGGAAGTCCCGAGGTCAAAATGGGAGATGCCCCCAAGGGTGATGGAGAATGACCGAGCTAAGATCCTGTGGGACTTCCAGATGCAGACGGACAAAATGGTGGTGGCTAACCAACCGGACATAGTGGTGGTAGACAAACAGAAGAAGACGGCTGTAGTGATCGATGTAGCGGTTCCGAATGACAGCAATATCAGGAAGAAGGAACACGAGAAGCTGGAGAAATACCAAGGGCTCAGAGAAGAGCTCGAGAGGATGTGGAGGGTGAAGGTAACGGTGGTCCCCGTGGTAATCGGAGCACTAGGTGCAGTGACTCCCAAGCTAGGCGAGTGGCTCCAGCAGATCCCGGGAACAACATCGGAGATCTCTGTCCAGAAGAGCGCAGTCCTGGGAACAGCTAAGATACTGCGCAGGACCCTCAAGCTCCCAGGCCTCTGGTAGAGGACCCGAGCTTGAAGGATAAACCGCCCGCAGGGGCGTGCTGGGTGTTTTTTTATGAAAGGCATCTGATACAGACAGAAAATATGAAAGGCTAATGTGGGTGGGGAAATGTGTTACTGCTTTGTGAAGTGATTTGTGCTAGAGTGGTGAGAATTACTTTTCTGCTGTGTGAATTTCGCCAAATTGATTAAGAAAAACTGTAAATTACATTACTACACATATTTACTTAATCGTGTTTTAACGCAACCACTGGTTGTTGTTCCAGGAATTTGAGTTTTTAACGTCCTCTCACCTAAATCTTTGCTAGAATACAGATATAACTGAGAAAGAACTGAATACGTATCGTATCAAAAATTACAACATTTCATCCAATTCCATTTGTACATGGGACTTCCATTGGATCAGAAAACGTTTCGACTTGCAATTTCACCTCGGTGCCAGCTGATGATATCAGGGCAATGCTTTTTTAATTTATTTATTTAAAATTTTTTTTACAGAGACCAACTGCTTAAAGAGAATGAAGAACTGAATCAAGATTAACACCAGCTGCTTCAAGACAAAATAAAAAACTGATTCAAGAGAAAAGCCAGGAAAGGGGTATCAACGATAATCATCTCTTATGGCACCCCCAGGGGCGGATCTAGAAGGGTGGCATGGGTGCCACCCTAAAATGATCTCTTGCCACCCCAAGTGCCACCCTAGTTTTGCATATGACAGTGTTGTATAGTAAGACAGCATTAACACTTTGAACGTAGTTACAGTTAACAGTGAATATAAATGCTAAAACTGAATATATTGTATAGTGTTACCCCCTCCACCATTTACAAATGGTTCAGCCCATAGCGCAGCCCGGCTTTTTTCTTGTTTTCAGTAGCGAGCAATGCTTATGATTGTGCCAGCACACATTTTGAGCAACACCATGGGAATTCCAGATTTCACACAGCTGGTTGGTTGTTACACTCTGGAAATGGAATGAAGGTGAGTGTTATTAACCCTCTGGGGTCCACGGACACACTGCACCTCCAAATCACATGACTGATTTAAGCTGACGTTGTTTGTTTGTTTGTTTGTTTGTTTGTTTGTTTGTTTTAAAGCATTTTCTAAGGACAGCTCTTAAACAGTAAAGAAAGGGAAAATAGAGCCAACCAATTAAAAAAAAAAGTCAACATGTGGGATTTGGTTGTTTAGGAAGAGGGGAAAGTTTTGGGAGTGACGGTAACGGCAGCGAGACAGAGTGAGAGAGTGTGTGTGTGTGTGAGAGAGAGAGATGTGGGAGATTTGTGACGTGTAGCGTGGAGTGTATAGTTAGTGTGTTGTGTTGTCTTGTGTAGTTAGTCTGTTGTGTAGTCGTTGTTTTGTTTTGTGTGTCAGTGAGGGCACTAATGAATGTCACAAAGGCACATTGAGACACTGTCACTAAGTAGAAAACCAGCGGAGTGATACACCTCCTGTTGTCAGGCCTGCAGGTTTATCCCTGTGGTGTTCTCCTGTCTTGTGGTGGACACACATTTTTTTTCTTTACTGACACACATAATTTGTCAGGCATCTTATTGCAACACCTTATTGTTCTCTCATTTTAGTTGAGTAATATTTTTAAATAGTACAAAATTTAAAAAAGGCAGGTGTATTGGCTGCATTTTTAGATAAATAGTTGTATATGTTTACAAAATGTGTGCATACGTTTTCAAAATGTACAATTTATATTTGCTGTTCAAGTTATAAAAATAATTTACTCAACATGTCTGTGTGTTTTTTTTACAGTAAAAAAAGATACTACTAGGAGTTTAAGTTTTTTGTGTGATTTCAGATCAGTAATATTAATACAGTATGTCAATGAAAAAACAACTACATTCAGACACATGAGGTTGAGCTGAAAAGAATGATACCAAGCAAGGCAAGGGGAAAAAATAAAATGAAACAATTTGAAGGTGAAATACAAATGTAAAATCAAAAGGAGTCAAAAATGGCCGATTATATTTTGGACCTCAGAGGGTTGATGCAAGAAATCATAAAAATTAGGTTTAAATATTTGTTCATGACAGTGCAGATTTCTGACATTTTGTGTAATTTTAGCATGTAACAATTTGATTTTTTTTCTAACAAAAAACAGTGTGAAACTTAAGTTAGACCTGTGTTTGTAAATGAACAAGTTGTGTAGCTTTCTGGATTTTATACTTATTGGGCTACATATTTAGTTATTATACAGGCTATACAGTACATAACATCACATGTTTTATGTAACTAAAGTGTTTAATTATGTGGGCTACAGAAAATAATTAAGTTATAGACTATATTTATATGAAAAGCGTGTATACTTACATATGGTTAAAATGATTCAAATGCAGTAACCATCTGCATATGTGTTTGGGAAAAAAAGGCTTTGATTTTGCCACCCCATTTGATTTCTTTGCCACCCTCATGCCACCCTAAGAAAATTTCTCTTGATCCGCCCCTGCCCCCAAACAAATAAATACTGCAAGGAATACATGTGGCTCTTAGTGGATCCTATTTGTATAATATTGGGTTATGTATTTTATAAGTAAAGAGTTGTACTAACTGTGTGCGACCACTAGATGACATTGTTTTTTTAATATTTACTGAAGCCTTGTTTTGGCTGCATGTCAATAAAATACATTTTCATGACAAAGCTGGAACTAAAACTTTGTTAACATGTTATTGCTGTGCATCAAATCATCAGAAAATCATTCACTATAAATCATTTAATCTTTTTAAAATGCCTTAAACATGGCAAAATAAGGTCGTTTCACCTCAAATTGTACTGTAATTTTGGATAAAACACATAATTCCAAAATATCTGTAACACCCTAAGAATCTGTTCTATTTAAAATGTTGTCTCCTATGTCACACAAAATTACTGTCCCACAGTTTTGGTACTACCTGTTTTACTTTCATGAGCTGGTGCAAATGATTGAAATTTATTCAGAGGCAGAGAGAGTCTATTTGTCCCCGAAACACATGGCATTTTCCAGTGTCTGTAGTTGTAGAGTGTGGCATGAAGATAAAACTGAAATTGATGCCTAAAACTGGTTGAATAAAGAACTGCTGTTTATAGTTTTGAACCAACTAAGGCTTGAAGTACTAAATGCAAATTTTCAGAGCATACTGCATGAGTGACAATTTGTGAGCTGTCCTTGAAAAGCAAAGCACGTCCAACTTCCTCATCCTGACAGGAAGTCAAATAGATGCGGCCAAAGAGGTCAGCCTTTTATCAAGGTCTTGCTTAAACAGCATCCACGTATCCCCCCTACACTGTTATGTAATATGCTGAGCAGTAAACACACTCATTGTGCCAGTATGTAATGCCTAACCTGCTTTATTAGTCACATTAACAGGTGAGAATAAAAGACAAATACATAACCTGTGCCGTTTTCAGCACAGCTATAAGGCCCAAACCACACAGACACTACCACCATTGATTTACTGTTTCAAATCAAAAACTCATGAATATGAAGCTAATTACAGAATGCAACACCATCCAGAAACCTAAGCTGCAAAGGATGAGCTGTCATTTGTCACAGCTCAGCTCGTAGACTGAAACAAAAGAGGGAAATCAGACAAGGTGGCAACTTAAAAAAGGGAAATATATTTACAAACCATAATTAAAGAGAACTTGTTTGTCAGCAGGTCAGTGGTGTACAGTAAAGCATATACATATTTGCAGAAGCAAAAATAAGACCAGAAATCATGCCAATCATGCCAGCTAAGCTGGTCTAAGTCAAAAAGTCGGTAGCAATGTCAGGACAGGGAGCAATGGAGAGGGGAGACTGAGGAGAGGAAGCTTTTATAGCCAAGTTCACTGGGCCCTGGAGTAGCGCAAGCAGAACAAAGTACACCACAGAACACAACAGAAAATCCCAAACAGAGACCTCTAGTGCCATTGAGTTGTTACAAAGAGGTCTCTTTGTCTCTCTTATTCTTCTCTATCTCTTTGTCTCTATTACATCAAACCTCAACTGCATTTCTATGAAAATAAATAGCTACACCCAGTTTGGTAATAGAAACTGACCTCTTAACTGAATGTAACTTGCTCTGCAACCTTCCAAAAATAGTTCGTGCAGCAGGAATCTCCAAATAGATGTGTACTGTCGTATACTACAGTGTTTTTACTCATAGTCAAGATGGAATATAAATAACCTGCTAGGCTTTTTTTCTTTTGATTTCCACTTAAATCATACCAGCTAAATAAATGGCCGCAAATAAATAAATGCTTTGAAAGTTTTGAAATATAAAAGGTCGTTCACTTCTTGTTCTGTATCACCCCAAATGTCAACTGCACCTCTACCAAGATAAACAACAAAGTCATGCCCATTCCTGATAATAGCAACTGTCTTCCAAACTGACTGTTTGACTTGCTCTGCAACCCTCTAAAAATACAACAGAATTATGCTATAGGGTGCCTAGCAGAGGGTTCAGTTTAACTAGTCACGGAGTAAAACAGAAAAAAGTTCTCTCCACCATGCTTGTGCACAGGTACTCTGACTTCCTCACAGAGTCCACAGACATGCATGTGCTAGGTTAATTAACAATCATAAATTTTCTGTAGGTGTGAAGGTGAGCATGGAGATTCTGTCTGTCTCGCTGAGTAACTTGCCTAGACTTGAGCATCCCCCAGCCCTGAATTGGATAAGTGGGGATGGATGGATGATCATAGGTTTCTGATCAGTTTGAAAATTCCTCTCTAGTAACCAGTGCTAGGAACATTAAGCTTTTTATTTTCACAAATTGTCAGAGAATTTGTATACCAATTTTTTAAGGAAAATATTCAGTAGTCTATTTGTCATAACACAATCATTTCTTCACCATTTGTAATAAATAATTAAAAAGTGAAAGAAAATAACTGAGCAGGAGGATATTTTAGAATGAAATAAAGTCAGGTTTCTGCAGCATGTTTCTTCTTAACTATCAGGAGTGGACACTCTAATCTGAGCTACTTAAACAAGCGCTTCATGACAGTCCACTTAAATAAAGTTAAACAGATACAATCTGTTTCTCTTGTGCTGTGAATGCAGCAACTGTCTCACTGACACGGCAAACAGCCCATTGTTAGCTGGACATCCAGTTAAGCCATTTAGCTGACACTTGTAACCAACGTTAGTCGCAGTGAGAGGAAGGGCTGGGTGGAATTTTATTTCTTAGATTACCGGAATTCAAAGCCACGAACCTGAAAGTAAAAATCAGAAAGAAAATCCAGATAAAAATCCAGAAGTAAGCGAAGCAGAGAATGTTTCCTTAGACCAGAGGTTCCCAAAGTGTGGGGCCCGCCCCCTAGGGGGGCGCAGAGCCATTGCGGGGGGGGGGGGCGCGGTATGAAAAGGGGGGGGGGAAGAGCGCTTGGACACTGTGGACAGGTTTTTGACGGGGCTCCCACATAAACGCAAAGCAGGAGATGAAGCATCGCCAAATATGTTTCCAAACCAACTTCCTTCCAAGCCAAAGACAGGAAAATATGGTGAAGCATATCTTCCCTTTGGCTTCACCTGCACAAGTGCCAAGGTAGGTCTCCCCTGCAAAATTAGTTTCCCTGAGTCGGGAGCAGCGCTGGGCTCTCCAAATCACGGACAAACAGGATCCCACATTCTTGATTTTTAGTTCACAAACACTTGTAATAACTAACTACTCCTGACATTTTTGGACATGTTAGCTCTTTATGCAGTAAAGTTACAGCGGGATACAAATAATATCAGGCTGATACTTCCGTAATTTGTTCCCCCGGTTCAAATCACGGACAAACAGTATCCCACAGCTGTTTATGTGTTTAAACCCATTTTGCACACAGAGACATTTTTTGAAAAATGTATTGATAGCAATGTTGAATATTATTACACAGGAAAAAAAACAACTACACGTAAAATAATTACACCGTGATGCCTCTGCCGTTCTAAAGGGAGGGACAGTAACTGCGTGTGTATATGTAAGCGTGTAAAACCTGAAGATAGTCAGATTAACAGTAACAGTATTTTGTCTCTATCTGCCATTCTGCAATTCATCTCATGTAAACAATAACGTGGCGCACAGCGTGACGTGAAAAGAGGCACATACCTTTGACGTTGCGTGACGAACTCTGTATTCCTCGTCCACACATAAACACAAAAAAAGAGTTTTAAATAATCTCCGTTTTCAGTGAATCGCAACGCCGTTTACGTGTTGACGAAAGGCCCAAACGCATAGAAACAGCTGAGTTTTCAAAAATAATATACTACTAACTCTTTTACGCTACGTCGACAAACAAACAAAACATGGGTGTGTGTGTTTGGAGGATGTGTTTGTGCGGGGGGGGAGTTAGGTGGTGGTGGGGCGCGAACATTTTTCTTGTTAAAAAGGGGGGCCTGGCAAAAAAAGTTTGGGAACCACTGCCTTAGACCATGAGAAAACGTGTTCTCAATCAAGACAAAACCTCTGTTTTTAAATTGGTATGTGGAATCTGCTGACAATGACCTGTCTTGACAAGTCCAGATTACACAACAGCACCATAAATAGAAAGCTCCTGTTTTGATGCAGATCTTACATTGCTTGTTGCTTTTTTTCTTTTTTCTTCTTTTTTTTATATGACTTACCAGATTACCAAGCACAATAACCCAATGAATGATGCACTGATAGTATTGTTCTTATTGTTATATAATAATGTATAATCACACTTTAAGAATATCCACACATATTCTGTCTTTTATATCATTTAGGAAAACATCAAATGCCATTGGCCCTCATGCGCCTCTGTTTGGATGATGTTAAACTAGATTTTAACTTACTGATAGAGGTTTTGGGTAGATAGGCAAATCATTTTCATCGCCACCATAAACAAATATGCCTGAAGTATTTTCTTTATTTATGTCGCTTGTTTGATTTTTCTCTACATTCCTCAGATATCACAAACTATTTTTGTAGTTGTAGCTGTCATATTTCATCAGGTGACGGTAGTCTACAAATCGAAAGTTATTCCAGGTTAGATTTGTGTAGTAGTCAAAACACTTTTTTGAAGTTCATGTTCTTTTTCCATTTTTGCCATTGTGATTATTTTGATTACTACGATAAAGAGTTTTACATGGATAATGATGCCTGTAGATACAAATTCGACATTTCTTTACCAATTTCCCTACTGAAGGTGGATGTTTCTGTCTGGCACAAGTCATATATCATATTGACAGTAAGCTAATAACCATACAATCACACGGAGGTCAGTAAGCCAGAGTTGTGACCTAGGTTACAGTGAGAGGACACTGTAGTCTGCTTCTTCCTCTTTATAAGGGTTTGACATATCCTGTTATTCAGACAAATCACCAGCTCCCAAAGAGAGACAAAACATGCTGATACGACTCTGGATATCCTTCAGTGCCCACAGGACTCAGGGATGTCTTTCAGCCAGGAAATTTGGACTGCGGTCCTGCAGGGAGTGGTGAAAGTAGGTCTGAATAAAGATGTGTGTCAGTGTACAAAACCTGCACCTTGACCTTCAGTGTTACTGATAAAGTACATGAGGACATCCGATCCACTGTTTGGCAGCTATGAAAGAACCATCGACAGCTTTGATTGGCTAGATTCACTCTAAATTTTATAGTCAGAAAAAATTAACACTTTGACTTATTTATCAATATCAGAGTTTGAAACCTGCTCGGTTGGCATTGTTTAATATTGATAAAACCTTGTAATGGTTTGACTGGAAATGCCTTTACTGGCACAACATTAATATTTTATTATTAAGCAATGTATATGTGATAATACCCAAATAACTCTGTATCTGTTCTTTTGTATGCTTTTTTACAGTTATGGTTATATAACCACTTGACAGCTCCATTCACTTGTATTTGGAAGTCAATTAATGTGCTTAAAATGACAATACATAATAAACATAGATATACATAACTACTAGTATTATTAGCAGTGCTAATTTTTAAAATCTATTTTTAGATTTTGGATTTCTATAGTTATTACAAGAGTATTGTTATCAAAAAATCACTCTGACTACAATAACTGGGGAATGAATAAAGGTTGAAAATGTAAACATATTGAGTGAAAAATACTTTTTAAATTATATTTTCAAATGCGGTTCTTTTATTGGTTTGTACAGTGACTCAGTTGATTTTCTATACTAGGCTGGAGCCATCTTTCCTTTGAATACAAACATACATGTTTGACTTTGAAAGTCCTTCGGAATGACTCAAACATACAAGAGGATAGAGGGATGTTTTTATCTAAAGTGCCTTTTACTATCATGAATACATCTTATTTATTATGAGTGAAGGTTATGTGATACAAAATGTATTGTGAGTGGAAGGTCAATAGCTTATGAAAGCCTTCATGATAAACAGATGTGTTATTTCAGTCTTGATATATGCATCTCCTACACATAAACTCAGAAGGTTCCTGGGAAAGTGATTTAAGTTCTTTTTTCTTTCTTTTTTTCTGATCAGCTGGTTTCGTCCTTCTGAGCTTCTTCATCAGCCTTCACCCTTGAGGCAAGTAAGCACATTAAGTATAATGAAACCTGTATAATGCCACCTCAGGCCACTGTCTTAAATCTTTCAGTGGATTCTTCTCTGACGACTAGTAGGAATGACAACAAAGATGTGAAGGGTGATGCCAGTACATCAAAAGAGTGTCTGTCTCTGTAACAAATTCTTTGTTCTCTGAAATTCTTTGATATGACTTACCCACCAGTGTCCCATAATGAGTCCATGACGATGCCAGCCCAACAGCCACTGTGCTTCTGCTAAGTCTTCAGAGAACTGGCCACTTGCCATGCTCTGCCACCACCAGGTGCTGGAAAAACCTCCAGTGGGGTTCCATGCCCCTCATTAAGCCCTATCAAGCCCCAATTTCAGCCACCACAGGGTTTTCACCACCATAGCTGTCCACCTGTTCTGCCTCTCCATCATTAGCCACCACCTCAGCACCTTGGCCACCTGAGCCATCCTCCTGCTAAGCCTTCAGAGAGATTCCACCTTCACCATCACTGGGCTTTTCTGTGGCCGTCAGAATTGTTCCACCTTATCCATCAGCCACCTAAGTGTTGCCTTCTTTGTCATTGCTCTTCTGTTCTGTTCTGTCCCCAGTGCTCGCTGCCTTTTTTTAACACGAAATCGGTCTCCCTGTCCTACTCCAGAAAATATTGCAATTTCTAACATCAGCTGTGACAGTGAGTCTTGCAATGTGTGCATTTCCAGAGCACCACTAGGGCACTTTGGCAGGTATTTACATGTCTGTAGACCAATTTAGTCAACATGATTACATCATACCTGTGCAAGATATAGTTATGAAACCTTATTGCACTGGCAAATTAAATGAAGGCCAAGTCTGATGATATTGATGTAGTTGCCAGTGTGAGTCCATTGGACCTACTCTAGTTTTCTTTCAGATGTCCTTTTACTGGGAAACGAGGCTTTTTTTTCCTCCCAAAAAACTGTAACTGATAAACTCACAGTTGTGCAATAGGAACAAGTCTGAACATGGGGTTGACAAACCAGAGAGACAGTAAGCTTTCACATCCATAAGCCAACAGACATGTTTCTGTCAAACTGAAAATTATTCTGTGCAGCTACAGTATGAAGACATTACATGAAAAGGCCAAGGCCACTCAATAAGACAGCCAAAGAGGGGATGTTTACAAACTGGGAAACAGCTTTCATGCGTCAGCTGGACAGCAAAGTTTCTGCTTTTAATCTAATTGGGACAAAATGCTGTTTGTGTACACAGTAGGGATAACGTTTGTCAGTATCACTACACGTTATTCAATCCAATATTTAGTCCATTTGGCATATCAGTCATGACATTAAAGTCTTTGATACTTTTCCACAGAACTATATTTTTATTTTTAAGTCGAAACTTATAATTAAGTCTATGTCTATGATCATATTAAATATTGTTTCTTAGTATTTTAATTTTTAACTAAATGAAATGACTTTTATATGGAACTTTTTTGTGGCCAGTGATGTGGATTAAGAAGAGTTACAACAGAATTGCTTGTATCATGATGAAATGTCAGTTAGTGTGGTTAATAATAACAAATTTCCAAGAATATAAAATATTGAGGGATTCATATTTATGCCAATAACCCAGAAATGTGTGTCATACACAAACAAGAGACACACAAGATGCTCTTTCAGTGCAAAGGGCAGCGCCTGTCATACAGGGAAGGCAATGTGGATCATGCTGTTTTACAGTGAGATAGCATTATATATTAAGGTAGCACATTTTTGGATTTAGATAAAAACACATTCACATAACTATATCGTAGTTCAATACATTCGTAGTAAAACTCTGTCACCTCTGTGAATAAAGCAGTAACATTTTTATAGCAATAGTTTTTAATCCTTTTTCCACACGAGGTTCTCATAAACTGAAGTGAAAATTTATCATTAAGAAAAATCAGATAATAAAACAACTGACCTTAATAAGAACATTATGGAGCCTGTGATCAGAGCTGCTCCTGCTATAGCTATTGTGCTGGCTAATGGCTGTAACATTAACTAGTGCTGTAAAAGGCTGGCTATACTTGGAGCAGGTATAGCAATCACTCAGCAAAAAACATTAAAGCCACTCACAGGTTCAGATGAATGACACTGTTTATTTCATTGCATTAGATTATGTAATGCTTTGCTGGATAACCTTGAATCCTGGCATTATGCTGGTTTGACTTTTCCATCTAAAGCAGGGGTGGACCATTAACTTTCCCAAGTGGGCACAGCTTATTATTGCCACAATAGTTCCGGTTTCTCATGCCGCTCCTTGGGAAAATTAATCATCCACTGCTGATCTAAACAATGCTGAAGTCCAGGTACATCACTCTATGACAAAGGCACTCCCCAGTGGCAGCAGCCTCCTCCAGCAGGATATCAAGCATCTGTGGGATACTCTGGAACAAGCCAAAGACCTGCCATACTGCTACAACATTGAGATACCAGGCACCACAGGACAATACAAATGTGTAAACCAAGGCAGACCTACACAGTATTATGACTGTGGTTTTAAATTCATGATGGGTAGGTTAACCTGGTCCAGACACTTTTGTAACGATACTTCAGGCAAGATTTGGACCTTACTACTTGTGATAGATATGACAGTTGTGTTATTGTTAAGTCCCATTAAATGTCTTTTTTTTGGGGGGGGGGCCCATTTGGCTATAGCGAGTACAACCAGCCAGAAGCTGGTTGCAGTCTATAAGCAGTGCTTGGTCCTGCTTCATGTTATATATATGTGCTTATTTGCCTATGGAAAAGTCAGGGTTCAAGTGAACCTCTGATTCATCCTCCGGTAACATGATGATTTTAACGTTCCATCAAAGTCCATCAATACATAATTTTCTTAACTGTTATCCAGTTCAAAGTTGCAGGGGGCTAGAGCTAATCCCAACAAATATAGGAGTATATACTAAAGGTACTGTATTTTTATGTACTACTCTATAACTTCCACACTTTTACATGCATTTTCTTAATGGGCTTTTCCTTTTGCCAGGCAAACATGGTAAATAGGAATGCAGTCTTAGTGGTTTAGTGGAACTATTGTAGGTACCTATGCTGATATGCTTGCCTGAAGTCTGCCAAAAAGCAAGCATTGCATAGCCCAGCACCTATATATAGGTAGAATGCAGAGCTGTAGTTGAAGAGGGCTTTGATGGAAAGGGAATGATAGTAGAGCTCATGAGTATTAGAAAGAATCACAGACGAGGGATTCAGTGGACAGTTTTCATTATATTTAACACTGTATACTTTCACCACCAAGTATTTTGCTTTTTTCTGACTTCACTGTTTTTCTATGACAAGGGCTAAGCTACTGTGTCTGTGTGTGGTTTGCCAGCCACACAATGGCAGAGAGGAAAGCTCTCCAGAGGGTCATCACCACTGTCCATAACGTCACTGAATGGCTTCTCCTGTCCCTGGAAGATCTTTACATTTCCTGCTGCCTTAAAAATGCCCAGAGCATCCTGAAAGATCCATCCTACCCTAGACACTTCCTGTTTGAACTGTTGCTCTTAGGCACATGTGTCAGGTTTTAAAAGTATGCATCATCCAAAAGATGCTTTTATTGTTAAAAGAATGAACTGTGCTAGTATGCCCACAGAATGTTACATGTCTTTTATGTATGGTATACATACATGCATGTATGCAGTTTAAGACATTTAAGCCTTTATCAGACCTTTGCACTAATAGGATTGCATCCAATTTTGATTCAATTATGATTTTGATGTGTAATGACAATAAAGATTTCATCATCATCATCATCATCATCATCATCATTATTATTGCTAAAGGACTAACAATAGCACAAATGCAAGTATGAGTAGCTTACAGACCACTTGTTTCACACGTCTGAATTTTCCCTATAGTGACAGTACAAAACTCTAGTATATAGACAATATTCTTCGAAGCTCTACATAGGATCATCTAGTCCCTTTACTTGGCTAAATAATGGTCATATTAACTGACTGAACCACTTGGTGGTACAAACTAGTTACATGAAAGTACAGCTAGGCCCATGTTAAGCTTCAGTTGTTATCTCTTCAACACAGTACATGTTTTGAAGTCATAGCAAGTGTTTCTTCGCATTTTCTTATTTTCTGACATGTTTGTACATAGGAATATACAAAGAGCATCTATAATTTAACTGAGATTTGCTTTTTGTTTTAAATAAATATATATTCATAAGCGTTCCGAGCGTTTAAAAGTCATCTCTATAATGTTTCACCGCTGTATGGCACCAATCACCCTCCCATACTCAGAGGGGGCGTTCCCGTTTGTGTCAGCTTTCGGGTCAGTCAGCAGCGGTCTCCGTGTGCAGGCACTGCTGAACGGGGATAGACGCTACTGCTCGGCCGGGCTGATACCACCCGAGATGTTCCTCCTCGAAAAGCCGAGCTTTTAAAACCGATTTTTTAAGTAGGGGTTAGAAGTAAGGGTGGCGAGTCCAGCTCTCGGTGACCGGCTGCAAGAGACAGATGAGTCTGCGGTGTCTCCGCTTGTAGTGAGCTCTGTCTTTGTTTGGCTGTGGTGTCTCTTCTTCAGCTCCGATATGGACCATTTAGAGAAGGAGCACAGGTCCGACGACGAGGCTGATTATGAAGACGAGGAGGTGGACCCCAGAATCCAGGTGATTAACCTTTACTTTTAAAGCGTTAAGCGTGTTTTATTAATCGGTAAGGGTTCGTTGTTTTCCAGACAGCAGTATGTCTGTCTCCAAACCGCTGTAGCAGCTAACAGCGAAGTCCTAGCATGATTCAGCCCCTGGATTTTCTTAGTAATTTAATTTTTGTCTTTGTCTTCTCAGTTTGCTTTCTATATACATATAAAATAATCCCCACAGCTATGAAAGACTGCTGCTGGTTGTGTGCAGGTTGTAGCAGCTCCACTAATACTGGATGAAAGTATTATGTTCAAAAAGCTAGTCCAGTTAATTTACAGGCAAGTCAAAATTTAAATGGTAAAAGCCAGTAATATGAGTAAAAATGTACTTTGGCAATTTAATACCAGACTTTAAAAGTCATTTAATAAATGGCCTGTATTTGTATAGCGCTTTACTAGTCCCTAAGGACCCCAAAGCGCTTTACACACCCAGTCATCCACCCATTCACACAGGCAAGCTACATTGTAACCACAGCCACCCTGGGGCGCACTGACAGAGGCGAGGCTGCCGGACACTGGCGCCACCGGACCCTCTGACCACCACCAGTAGGCAACAGGTGAAGTGTCTTGCCCAAGGACACAACGACCGAGACTGTCCAAGCCGGGGCTCGAACCGGCAACCTTTCGATTACAAGGCGAACTCCCAACTCTTGAGCCATGATCGCTCAAGAGTTGTTTAGTCTAGGAAAAAGTAAACCTAAAAAAATTAAATGAATAATGATTAAATAAATGTTTGCTTGGTCAGTCCAAACTTTCTAAAAAAAAAAAATGCAATTTACCAAAGAACCTAGATTTGTGTGGTAATGAAATTATGACTCTCCTGTTTGGTTTAGTTTTGTATTGGGAAACTTACATTAGGCTTTGAATAAAGTTGCCACTGTTACGCTTTCCTTGGTTTTTCATTGCGTATTCCTGGAGTCCACCAGCATTTGCAACCACCGTTCCTTTCATTATTCAGGCTAAACGTAAATGAGTGGCTCTCAGTGTTATTGTGCAGCACTATCCTCATGTGTCCTCTAGTATTCGCTTGTGTTTGGGTTTATTTGTCGTAGATAAAGGTCTCGGCTTTCACGGGATAACATACAAACACCAGCATGAAAAAGTTTCTGATGTTGCCTCCTGTAGGGGCCATAGTTAGTGTTTTCTTTACAGTGATTTTTCTTTGAGTCCTGCAAGAAATACAGATTTCTTAATTTGTATCTCCAAATACCCAAATTTCTGGAATCAGAATTTGAATTTCAGGAAGACATTTGATATCAGTGGACCATTGACAGTTTAACATACTGCACTCTTTTCTGCACCTTTTATGAGGGAAAATATATTTAGTGTAATGTACAATTCACAGTTCCAGTGGTTTTATTTATTTATTTTTTTTAAAAAAGTACATTAACATTTTAAAAGCCATAGTTTACATTCCCTTCTTCCCCATGTTCACATAATTCTTTCCAGATGTTGCTAGTTTTTCTCTCCCATAGTTTTAGGTGTTGTGTTACATTATTATCTCCTCCTCCTTTTTGCTTCATCACTTTGTCCTCATCTCTCTTCCAGGGGGAGCTGGAGAAACTCAACCAGTCCACTGTCGACATCAACAGATGTGAGACGGAGCTTGAGGTCAGTTATTTGGTGCACGCAGTGTTGTGTGCATTGCATGTGCTTGTGTTTTTCCTTTCAGTGTAGTGGAGTTATGTTAGCTTTTGAATGATCAAGCAAATAATCATGCTTATATGACCCCCGTCAGTAATAAATACTTAACATCTATTCAATTCAATTCAATTCAATTTTATTTATATAGCGCCAAATCACAACAAAAGTCGCCTCAAGGCGCTTTATATTGTACAGTAGATAGCACAATAATAAATACAGAGAAAAACCCAACAATCATATGACCCCCTATGAGCAAGCACTTTGGCGACAGTGGGAAGGAAAAACTCCCTTTTAACAGGAAGAAACCTCCGGCAGAACCAGGCTCAGGGAGGGGCGGCCATCTGCTGCGACCGGTTGGGGTGAGAGAAGGAAAACAGGATAAAGACATGCTGTGGAAGAGAGACATCTACTTCATCTGCTCTTACAAAGTCATCACTCAAAGAGATCAAGTTTTGTTTTGAAGGCTTCAGAATATAGATACAGTTGGACCTTTCCTTTTTGAAGGCCAAATTTCATATAAAGTTCAGATTTTATTCCATGTCAGCAGGTTTCTGCCTACAAACTAACTTGTTACTTTTTTGTGTGAGACACTAACTTGTTGTGTTATATTACAATAAACTCATTTAAGCCTTAAAAACTTTTTGCTGACAGCTGTATTCAAATCAATTTACAATGATCCAAAAAAAAAAAAAAAAAGCATGCAAGCTTCAAAGTCTTGGCAAACCACCTCCATATAAAACAGTTTGAGTGTTGTGGAGCTATAAGCCCATGATGACCAAAACAGAAGGAATGTGCTGCAGAGACACGACTCTCACTTGGACCATCAAAAACCATTTAACTTGGTGAACTGATCTTTGATCCCATTAAAGCACCGTAGCAGCTGATGGCTTGCATTTATATAGGTCAGCAACATTGTGTGCATTTTTATGGGGCTGAAAGTCCAAATCTGTGTTGCTCTGCAGAAGTTGACAGTTCTTCATGGGGTTAATCGGGGCACTCAGAGGTTAAGCTGAACAGGAGTGCATGACTTTGCATCTTCTCAGGGTTTGTTTTAAACAAGAGGTCTGTATTATTATGCAGCACAGAATATAATTGTTCAAATAAGACAAGAACATTTTTTGCACACCAGTGCAGCTTATGACGCTCCACTGGTAAATATAAGCAACAATAATACGAAACTTAAATTATCCATTCACCCCAACTGTGCACACTCGACTTCAGAACTTCCCAAAGAAATCCATCCTTTTGTTTATGTCAACAGCGGGGACACTGTCTTCTTATTTGAATAAAGGTTTCTGTTGTTGTCACACTGAGCAGTGTGGTATCATACTGCTTTTGTTTTGCCTAAAGAGGCTTTTGATTTCAAGTGTTTATGCTGCTGATGAGTAAAATAAAGAGGCTGGAGTAGTACCGATCCCACTGTTGTGAAAAAGAAAATGTATCTTCAGAGCAGTGACGCAAAAGATATTTAATTTAGCAGATAACCACAAGTTGCTGACACACCGCCTTAAGCACAAATGTATTGAAGCTGAAGTGCGTCACAGTGTCAGCTTCCGAGCCCTGAGAGGGAGGACAGACACTCTGCACCTCAGTCTGCATCAACATCAGTAAAATCTCAGAGACGGCACAATATAGAGGAAAGGACAGAGCAAAGAAAAACAAAAGGAGTATGTGGGCAAATGTCTGCCAAATTTCCTTCCAATAAAAGCAGATTCTTTTTTTTTTGTTTGTTGTTGTTGTTGCCTAAAGCCTTTGTTAAGTGCCATCTCAAAATAAGTACTTCTTTGACACTTTTAATTTATATCAATTCAGTTTTATTTAGATAGCTCTAAATCATATCAACAGTCACTTCAGGATGCTTTATACTGTAAGGTAAAGACCCTACAGTATTAGAGAAAACCCCAACATCAGATGATCTCCTATGAGTAAGCACTAGCTGACAGTTGGAAGGAAAAACTCCCTTTAATAGGAAGAAGTCTTTAACAGAACCAGGCTCAGAGATGGGCAGCAATCTGTCCTGACCAGTTGGGTGTTGGGGGAAAGAGAAGAGAGAACTGAGAGAAGGGAGACAACAAAAGACAGCCTATGGGAGAGAGACACAATTTAATGAGATGCCTCATGTAAACACCAGGGGAGGGAAAAGAGATGAATGGAGAAGAAATGCTTAGTGTGTCACAGAAAATCCCCCAGCAGTGTGAGCAGCTGGATCAGGGTCACCTGACTTTCTAATCATTAGTAGAAAGGAAAGTCTAACTTTAAAAGTAAAGAGGGTTTCTGTCTTCTGAATCCAAACTGGGAGCTGTTTCCACAGAAGTGATTTCATGTTTACTAAGTAACACATTAGTTGGAAATGAAACAATGACTGCTGAGGGTTTTGTAAGCCACATCTAAGAAATTATATGGAAACTGCACTTCTTTTGATAGACAGACAAGGACAAAAAGACTGTTGATTTATTTCCTCAAACTTAAGTCAGTACTTTATCCTCATGTTCTGGGGGTCAGAGTCAAAACATATATACCATATGTTGATAACTCATATTTTGTATCCCTCTTTCATATTTCTGGCATAGTTAATTGCTGACAACTTGATTAACAGAATTTAAAAATAATACAGATAATCCTGAATTTAGTTAAATTTCTTTCTTTAAGGATAAAGAATCGCCGATTCTTGTATCTCAGTTAAAAAGCTTTCAGTAAGTTTTTGAATGTTGTTGGTTAGAGAAAAAGTCAAGATGATTCATCTTCTGGGGAATGCTTATGTCTGAATAATTGCTTGACAGTTTATTGATGTTCAGGCATTTTAGTTTAAGCCAAAGTGACCCCATCGATTGAGCAACAGAGTTTTCTCAATACACTATCAATGCACCAGTCACTGCCAGTTGATGTGGAAGAAGTGGGCAGTGTTGAGTGATTAGAAGATCAGTGGCAGGTGGAATAGAAGGGCATTTTTAAGAGTGGCGGTGTGGAAGAAAAGACTGGACGAGGAGTAAAAACTAGTTTGACACAACAGCCATGGGCTAAAAATCTAACTACAGGGTGAAAGGGAGGGCTGACTGACTGTCAGTAAGACTGGAAACCAGAATACAGTCAAAGTCAACTTTAGGTTCAGACATGAGTGAAAGCAAACTGCACTTAGTGTTGGGTTTCTGCTTCCTGTGCAGATCTGACACCTCAGACTGCTTCAAAATAGGCCCTCACAACCTCATGGCCTGTGAGTAATCTAACATGAGAGATTGCATCCTTGTTGAACCAGTACACTCAATACACTTTCCTCAATATTGAAAAGCATATTGACAATTACCTTCCAGGGACCTCTAATACCCGAAAATGTGAACTCGGATGTGTTAAAAGAAATCTAAAGTCGATCATAACTTGTAGTAAATCTTATGTACTGTTATTGACCACATAAGTTCAGCGCACAACAAAACAAGAACTGTCGCACCAAAATGCTGTTTGGTGAGAACATCTGTCTTTTAGCCACATCCAATGTCCATGGAATTTTCTAAAAAGTGTGGAGAGCCAAACAAGGATTGTGCACTCTGAATGGTAACTAGAAACTTGCTTTTTGTTCTTTGACCTTAAATGTATATATATTAAATTACTTACATTTTCTGTTACGCACAGTATTTAAGCGAACAAGAACATCTTGTTTATTTTCAATATGTTTACATTAAATTAACAGTTATTACCCATGCACTATGACACCAGAGCCTCAATTTAACACAGTTGTCATATAAAATAATTTATCATGGATGTGATTCTGTTTGGTTTGAAAACAAGGAAGTATTTCAAGTTATGAGGATTTGAACAGTTTCTTTGCTGTAGTTTGTTTACTGAATGTTTTTGTTTTTACTTCCTGGATTTTTTTTTTTTTTTTTGCTGTTGTGCTTTGAAGGTTTGTCTAATGCAAATTAGATGACTGTGATGAAACTGTAGAGATAAATGTCTGAGAAGTTCCCCTTGTTTGTATACAAGTGGACAAACAAGGCTCTCTAAGACTAAACAAAAAGGTCACTTCTTTTCAGTTAGAAAAGTGTATCAGATGAGATTTTCATGGACTCTGTTCATCAGATTGGCTTTAGTTTGTTTTTCAGTTTCAAGAAAAATGTGTCGGCTCTATCTGGAACATGGTGTGAACACGTTATCCAGATTAAATTATGTTTAATGCTTGATAGTCAGTGTTTTCTTTGCATTTTTTAAACACCCTTTTTTGTTTGTTTTTCTCTTGAAATTCTTGGGTTTTCAAGGTGCTTTAATGGCTTGGCAGTGACTTACAAGAGAGGTAACAATAGGGCAAGCTTCATTTCCTTAAACAGCAACTTATAAGCTGTGAGGTTAATAAAGGTTAGGGGTTAAGAGCTACACCCTTTAGAAGGATATGACAAATAAAGATGGCAGCGTGTGTAATTACTAATGCTGAGGCTTCTTCCTTCTCCCCAAAGGAAAATCACCACAAATTAAATTGCCAGAAATAACAGGAATATGCATAAACAACTATGACATAGACTCATTGCCTTCCCTGTATGGTGATCAAGCATTAAAACGTGGTTGTTCAGCAAAGACCCGTTTTGAACTGTTTTGTTTTTCTTTTTAAATACAATATTAAAAAAGAAACACACACATTTTGACGTTTTTAAGATGGCTGATTTACTTGACAAGAGGGATATTTAGGTAAGTAGGGGAGTCTGGTACAAATGGTACAAGATGTTATCCTTTTTTGACAGTGTTTAAGCACAGGATTGATTTTTGCTTCTAAAGAAGCACTAGAGTTGTATTTATCAGTTTTTGCAACCACCTGTCCCTAGTTTGTTTTGACTTAAATTGCTTAAAGATTTTTTTTTTCCTTTTGATCAGGATGCAAGACAGAAGTTCCGCTCTGTTCTGGTGGAGGCTACAGTGAAGCTGGATGAACTGATGAAGAAGATCGGCAAGGCAATAGAGGAGTCCAAACCTTATTGGGAGGCTCGCAGACTGGCCCGACAGGTCAGTGAGCAATGGAGGATGGAGTAAACATTCTAAACTGTCTTTAAGCACAGTTGGGCAACTCAGACTAATCCGTTGAGTTCAAGTCAAGCCTTAGGTGTGGTTAAAGCAAGCCTTGAGTATGGACTTGGTTCAAAGCCAATTGCAAGGCTATTAGGTTTTAGCAGTGGCCAATAAAACAGGATTGCATCCTGTGATTTCCTTCTTTTTTTTTCCCCCTTCCTGGCTTTTACACAGCTAGTCCATACAGATGTACACATATACAGAATGTTTAGTTATGCATGACCTGCTGGTTGTTTTTTCTTTTGGGGGCCATGTCTCTTGATATACATTTGCTTTGAAAAGCAGGTTGAATCTCAGCAAGTTTCCTATCAGCAACCATTGATGTATAAAATAGAAAGACCTGGTCAGGCCCCAGAAAGCTATTAATTAGTTTGAATTTGAAATAAGCACTGAGTAAGTCAGAGTGAAAAACATTGTTCCATTGTTCACTGGTGTTCAAGCCTAAATGTGTGCACCAGTATTTATCTTTTTGTCCTATCTTTTCCTGCCTTTTTTAATGGTTTCATCTTCAGTACTCTTAAAGTGACACCTGGTAATTGCATTCCTTTGTGTAGCTGTCTGGTCTTTGTTTTAATGTGTTTAAAGAGATAAAAAGGGAGATGAGGGTGACATACAGACTAATTTCAGACTACAGTTTCAGTTCCCCTTAGCCCTAGCCTCAGTAAAATGTGTGTATTTGTGATGTGTAAATAAAGGGGAAGAAACCACCTACACATCTTGATAAGAGCCCATACAGCTGTAAGTGCACATTTAGGCAGCAGTGAGACTCAAAAGACTTTATTGTGCAGTTTTATAGAATTCTACTTAAGACGCAGGTCTTACTTTCATTCTGTCAGTATTTATCTGTTCACATATCTGTAGATATGTGTTTAAAGGTTAACTTTTCACGGTGTGGTGAAATTTTGGCAATTTTGAAAGAGCTTCTGTAAAGTGACACTGTAGCAGGACTTCCCATTTTTTAGCATTATGACCTTAAACTAGGTTCTCTGAGAGCTGAGAGCGCTTCTGCTACTATTATGACAAAGGTCATATGGAAAAGTTTGTGGTCAAAAATATCAATTCCTAGAAGAATTTGGTAACATCCAGATGTGCTGCAAAGACTCAAATATACTGCGGATTAGGTTAATCGGTGATTTCATGTGAAATTTTCTGTAGAAATGGCTTGCAGTTTCTTGTTAACATTAATGCAATCTAAGGTACCAAGGTCATCATGCGTTTCATTTACCAATTCCTCTGTCAGTTACTCATTTTAAGACTTTTTTGCAAGGAAAAAGTGCATGTTGCTATTAAGAATAAATGCACAAACACGAAAGTAAAGTATGAGATAAATATGTCAGGTATTTGTACAGAAGTGTCTCCTCTGGCAGTCTTGCCAATTTTGGTTCTTGGGGGAACTGAGATGAGACTGCCCCGCACGTGATCGTTCTAGTTCCCTTTTACCTGTCCGCTCACCTGCTAGCATAGTTTTACTTTGGTCTTCTCTGCTTGTTTACTTTCACTTTTAATTGTGCATGAGCAAAAGAATGGATATCAAAAGGCTAAATTGTGTCCCTAGAAAGGTCACATGTTGTTGAGAGTAGAATTTAAAAAGCTGAGGCCGCTTAGATGGTTATTCAGGAATGAAAAGTGACAGGGAAGAGAATCTAAAATGCAGAAGATCGAGAGTGATGCAGGGTTTGTGCTTTCCTCTAGAGGGAAAAAAATACTTCAGTTTTTATCGTCTCTTCCTCCTTTATTATGCTGTAAGAGAGACTATCGGAGAAGTTCTGTAAGAATACACTCAGCGAGACCACACCACTCTTTCTGCTTGGTCAGCCAGCCGATGATAACTCGATACTGGCCTGACAAAAATAATCGGTTCAAGTTTGTGAGGGGGTTTTAGTTTGGCTCGTGACTTGCTAAAGATGACCCAGTTGTGGTATGCTTGGTGAGAGAAACTGTCCTCTAACTTGAACAAAGAAAAGTAGCCTTTACTTTTTGAAGCATCTTCTCTTCTGTTCTGAGGAAAACATGTTTCAAAGTGACTGATCTGGACTGCTGTCCTCATTAAGATAGTGGGTCACCCAAATTTTATTTAGTGGCGGCACAAGGCTGTATAACTGGAGTGCGTTTTTGTTGTTGTTTTTTTGTTTTACCCAAATCTAAGGCAACTGTTTTCTTCCCCCATGTAGCAAGCACATGAAGAAGAAAGAGATCGGCCATAAATGCCTCCTACTTAGGTTAAAGCAATTTGCACTTTACTGTTTTCCAATTTTCTCTCAATTAAGTCATGACATTAATGTTCTTCTTCTAAATGGCTTTAATTATCAGATTTTCGCTTGCCAACTTAATTTAATTGAACAGTGTGACTATGTCTGTATATGGATAGCAGTGTACAGTTCCTGTTATTTGATTGTTTACATTTTTTATTAACACACTGTGCTCACGCTTCTCTAAATGTGTTTGTGGTTGGAACATATTGTTCAAGGGGGGCTTGAAATGCTAATTTATCTCAACAATCCAGGTTTTCTCAGCAGGTCTGATGTTAGAAAACGGTGACTTTGAAATCCCAGCCAGCTTGTCTAAGCTCAGTGTGGCTGAATCCACTGCCATAAACGTTTTCTGGCTGTTATAGCAAAGTGTGCTTGCTTTGTAAGTGCCTCCCAGGACATGTTCAGTTGTTGTTATGCTTCATATCAGCAGTAGAGGATAAACATTTTCCTCTTTCAGTAAGCCAGTTCTGGTTTTGCTCTTAGGTCTTTTCGTCACATGTCACATTCGGTTCCACCCTTGTACCCTGCCTTTCTCTTTGTCTTTTGTGCTCTGTCTCGTGACTGCAGTAGAGTTTCTTACTTGCAATAATTCATTGCACTTGTCTGCACCTGAGCATATAAAGGTAAAGCTTTGCTTGCAGTGATTCTGTGAAGGAAAGCTTTGGATAAGATTTTTGGCGCATAGCTCCACTTTGGGTGTTTGTCAGGCTTATGATAAATCTTTAATTGTTATGTGTGTGTCTGTGCACAAACGCAGTTGCCTATTTCATGCAGGTAAGACTGAATACATTTCATACTTCCATTAAATAGTGGGTTGCTTTAGCTGATTTAATGGACAGAACATCCTGTTGAGCTGACTGTGATTGGGGGGGGAATAAACAAAAAAACCCTCAATTTCCCAACAAGTCTGTTCATCTTGGCTTTCTGTTCACATTAAGTCTCTCTCATAAAGTGCCACTCACCCTTGAAACCATTGAGGCCTTTAACAAGACTGTACAATCCGTCAACTGTCGACATTATAAGTACTTTCCAGTATAGACTGTGATCATAGATTTATTTTCTGAACAGATGGTGAGAAAAAAGCTGCTGGAGCCAAAATAGAAAGCGTTGAAGCCTTTTAAAAGCAGCTGCTCATTGGAAGCTGTGAACACTTTTTTTCTCTCCTTTCTTTTTTCTGAGGGTATCTAACCTCCCTAATGAAGCTGTCGAATCATGCAAATGGGTTCTGACACAGTTGGGCAAAACTCATGCACCATTCCCTTGATGTCATTTACTTTAATCACTTGCCAACTAAAAATATCTCAAATTAAAGAAACATACTGGGACTCATTGTCACTGTCCTCGCGTAGCCTTCCATCGCTCACACTACGCCCACTTCTCAGTACAGCAGAGTGTGATGTTTGGCTTCTGCTCAGTAGTGGTTTAATGATGTAATTGGTGTTTTCAACACATCCTGCTTATATCTGTTTGAGATCCATCTTAGATACACAGCCTTGTTTCTTTAGTTGTTTCGTTGCTTTCTTTCTTTTGTAATTCTTTCTTTTCTTCTTCCTTCATTACGCCTTTTCTTGTTTATTGCATAACAAATGTATAAATTTTACTTCCTGTATTGCTGTCCTTTCCACATCTTTTGAATTCGTCCTTTCAGGGGTTTTTTTTTTTTCTTTCTTTTTTAACCTTTCTAGTCTTCACCCCTCTGGGCACGTTTCCTTTCAGCATTTTATTGTCATGTTGTATTTCTACTTAATGTTTCCTTCGTACACCTGATTGTTTTCCTTGGCCTTTCTCAGCTTCCGTCTCACACTCTCTCTCTCTCTGCTTTTGTCTGTCTTCTCTTATACGATTTCTTCATCTTATTTCAGGTTTGCCCTTTCTCCGTCATCAGTGTGTACACAACATTTGTCCTGACTTACTGCTTTGTTTTCCTGTTCACAAAATAATTGTCTCTCTCTCCATCACCCTCCCACTCAGTTTGATAAGAAACAAATTGTTTGCCATATTAGATAAGTAGCACCAGCGCCCAGGGAGAAGCGGTATTGGCTGATGGGTGTGACCTTGACTGTAGATAGAAGATAAAATGGAGAACCAGAACTCAAAGTGTTAGACAATCTACATTTGCATGTAAGACATGCTGGCAGCCAATGATTCATGAATGAGTCATTATGCAGGAGAAAATTAAGAGTTCCCCAAGATTTGAACAATCCTTTAAAGTTTTAAATTTGAAAAGATGAATTAAAAGCCTTTACAAATACTTCTAAGGTTGTGTCAATGTTATTTTAAAGGGTTTGAGGTAGACCCCCCCACAAATCAGCAAAATCGATCAACTCTAAATGTTAAGAATGCATGTGCACTAAGACAGCATCTTCGGTAGTTATTTGTTGACCCATTGACATTGTTAGTTATAATTGCAGCAGACATGATGGCTGATTGGAAATTGTTCAGTTGTATGAGTGTCTCAGAGTTCATTAGGGAAAAGTACTGCATTACTTTATAGCTATTCTGATTGCAGGCTGCAATGTTGCTGTTATATGTACTTTTACAATCTATCCAATTTTGATCAAGCAGAACTCTTTCCTTCAAGAACAGTTGTGGCAGAGAAGGTAAATATTGTATGAATCATACTTCCGACCTTCCTGTTAGAGAACAGTGTCTCCAGATGTTAACTTGAATAACATTTAGGTGCTTGTTTTTCTCTTGATCTCACTGGGAAAGGTTTGTCAGGTGGTCCAGAAAGAAAGTGGGGAAAAAAGAAAAGTAGATGTCCGTACTCGTGACTTCAATGCTAATCTGAGAAGTGGGTCATGGCGACAAGGCTAAAAAGTTTGCAAAGTGATGTGTCAAGCTCGCATCAGTTCAAAGACGCACGTTTTAAGTGCTGACTGTGGTGGGATGGAGTAAGGCTGACGTATGAAGTTGCTTTTTAAACATTATGAAATATGCACTGGGCCTGCTATATATTCCACTTCACCTCTCAAGACTCAGCAGGAGATTGAAGTGAGCATATGCAAATATCTCACATCATACAGCTAATACAGCATGTGAACTGGATGTCTTTGGTGTTTCTTGAACACCGGCATTTGAAGGCTTAAAGTGCTTTTTTTTTCGTTATTCTTTGGCAATCCCCTTTTCAATTGTGGATATTGCATTTTGAAGTCAAACCACTTGTCCTTGCTGGTTATTTTGTCTATTAATGGGGGTGAAGAGCAGCAGTGGCGCTCTCTGCGTTATGAGGGAGCATTAAAGTGGATGACTCAGTTTCTCCTCATCAGTGTGGCAACTGCAGATTCTGATTGAAACCAGCAGCCCACTCAGCCTGCTGCACCACACTGTGTGTTTGCAGGTCTGCTGATCTTGGTTAGAGAGAAAGGAGCAGTACTTTGACTGTAAATCTGAAACACAGGAAGGCAGTTTGAGAATAAGATGGGAATGTACAGGATTTAGATAAGGGATGAAGGAAGAAAGGAGTAAATTTGCAGATAAGAGGATGCTTTCCTGTGATGTGACTGATGCACTGATTCAAGACAAGTCTGCATCCAGGTGGCAGGTGAATAATGGGAGCAAATCCAGAGGTGAAAATCTGACAAAATCTCACAGGTCTGGATTTATTCCCTAATAACTGGGCAATATAATCTCCATTGTGATGCATTCATTTTTAAAAATATGTGTCTCACTGAAAGTGTGTGATTGAAATATGTATGTCACTGAAACACACTTTGTGATGCATTACTATGATATATAAGCCATGGCCATGTCATCGAGTCTTGGGCGTTGCTCTAATATTGTAATGTATTAGGGTGTTTACTGGTGCTGTGGGAATCTCCTCAGAGTTCATACGGATGGTCTCGGTTTGAACAGATGTCAGGACTTAACAAGCACATTGCTGGCAGTTGAGAGGATGCTGTGCTAGACTTGGAGTGGAAAATTGACTCCAGTTGAAAGAGAAGTACTGAGATTGTTTGAAGGAAGGCGGGCACAAAGGAGAGGTAGTCAGCAAGAAAGTTCACGCTTTGCTTAATGGATGTGATTTGTTTTGACTGTCTCAGCGGTGAGCGACAAAACCTGTCCAACATGTCTTCCAGTCCCATTAGCCAGATGGGGCTCGGTGAAAGACTGTGGAGGAGTGGAGGGTTGATACTGAAGGGTTGGGGTTTGCAACCACTGATCAAATGCTTCAAGGTTGAGGTGAGGCAGTAGGGGGTCCTGCAAAATGTGTTTTGCTGAAATTAAAATGTTATGTGTGATGTACACAGATGCATTCATATGCTAATTATTTCCTCACCTCGTTGATTAAACGTCAAGTCACATCAGAGGGACACAACAAGGCAGTCTTTGTGAAACAGGGCGTACTAGAAATGTGTTGATGGGAACTTAAGAGGATGTTGTTTAATTCGTACTGCATAGCTTTCTGACATTTATTTTCTCAGGATTATTCTTACATGCTAGAGTCTGTGTCTGTCCGCGTTAGGATTAGCAGTGCTGCTCCTGTTATATTTTTTTCTTAAGGATTATAGTTAAGTTGTCATTTTTAATGTGACACTATGTAATACCATATAACTGGCTTCAGGAAGCTTCATGGAAATCTCTTGACAAACATAATCTCCGATAGCAGTGATTTTAGCTATAATGTTATGTAATTTGAAACAAGAGGAAAAAAAACCGAGTTTAGGGCAGTGACTCATAGATGTCCCCACATTTCTTGTCAACTTATCTTCCTCCCTTCCCCTTCCTTTTTCCCTTTTTCTCTTCCTCCCTCTCTGCCTCACTGGTGTGAATTGTTTTTGGCATGCAATGCAGGCGCACACGGGATGGTGATGAGAGATGAAGTCAAATTTATGGATGGGTGGATTGAAAGGTAGAGGGATTTGGGTTTTCTGGAAGAGGGGTGGGGGGCAGCAGAGGAAGCTGCTGCAAGGTCAAAGCCATCTGGTCTTGTTTTGACCACCTGGGACTCTGTGTGTGTGTGTGTGTGTGTATGTTATTGCATAACAACTATTGCAAGCATGTCACTGAGCAGCTCTGACAGAGTTCTTTGTAGATGGGAGGATTTCCTTTTGTACTTTTGGCAATGACTCAATAGGAGCAAACAGGTGTGTTATTGTGTGTTTACATGCATTTATGTGTCTGTGCTTTTCACTAACCTTTCTACAGAAATGTAGAACAGAAATTACAGAAAAGAGAAGCAGACTTTAATTTTAATATTCATGTTACCGTACACGTTGGACTGTAATTTGTAACTTTTATTGTATGAAGAAATATAGGAAATCATTACAAGTGATTTAACTGACTTGGAAAATTTCAGTAGATAAATAGTGAATAATCTTGAGTTATGGCATCAACATGAAATACTTTTGTAAAAGAGGTATGTATACCTAATCTGACATTATCTCTGCCCCCGCAAATACCTTCCCATTAGCATAAATGGCTTGACAATCACGTAGCCTCTGGCACATCAGGAATGCCAATGCCAATACCAATATAAATGACTACTTATACCTTAACAGCATCAGCACATGACTCCTCGAGTGTCCTTATTCAAGCCTGGTTTGTAGCTGATAACTAGCTTTCTTATCTGAGCCAATTTGGAAGAGTGAAAAGATGCAGAGAGGCGTCCAAAATGCACACTAACGAGACGTTATTACTTTAGGAAGCAGCAAACACGGTGTACAGTTCACTCATGACTGAGCCCCTTAGTCACATTTTAGGCTGCTGTACTTCTGTGGGCACGCTTTCACAGAGGGATGAGACTATGCACTGCTAACATTACCTTCACTCACATAAACAGACTTGTAGGGAAGAGAGAGACCACTCTAACATTAGACTCTTGTCACATCAGGCTCTCTACTTGCACAAGATGGGCTCTGCCTGTAACCCAGTAAAAATGAAAGTAGAGGTAGTGAAATTGGATGAGATTAAATACCTGGGGTCAACCATGTAAGGCAAAAGGGAGTACACAAGAGAGGTAAGTAGTAGTGAGTGCAGGCAGGGTTGAGTTTCATATTATATTCTGAATTATGTTCAAATTTAAAAGAAATCCGCACTGTTTAAAAGAACTTTATGTAGAGAGAGTTTAAGCTATTCTTGCTTTCATCCTGTCACAGTGTGAAGTGCAGAAAGTGTTGCTTTCATCAACATGGCAACTTTTGGGGATCACTCTTTATTGCAGAAACGTATTAATTTTATTTAACTGGCAGAGGGCTTTCGCTTCGGTGGCCTCAGAATCTCATCTCTGCTTTTTGCGGATGATGTGGTTCTGTTGGCTTCATCAGGTGAAGGCCTCCAGCTCTCACTGGAACGGTTCGCAGCCGAGTGTGAAGCAGTGGGAATGAGGATCAGCACCTCCAAATCTGAGGCCATGGTTCTCAGCCGGAAAAGGGTGGAGTGCCCACTCCGGGTCGGGGATGAGTTCCTGCCCCAAGTGGAGGAGTTCAAGTATCTCGGAGTCTTGTTCGCGAGTGATGGGAGAAGGGAGCCGGAGATCGACAGACGGATTGGTGCTGCGGCTGCAGTGATGCGGACGCTGCACCGGTCCGTCGTGGTGAAGAGGGAGCTGAGTGTAAAAGCGAAGCTCTCAATTTACCGGTCGATCTACGTCCCTACCCTCACCTATGGCCACGAGCTGTGGGTAGTGACCGAAAGAACGAGATCACGGATACAAGCGGCAGAAATGAGCTTCCTCCGAAGGGTGGCTGGCCTCTCCCTTAGAGATAGGGTGAGAAGTTCGGCCATCCGGGAGGGGCTCAGAGTAGAGCCGCTGCTCCTCCACATCGAAAGGAGCCAGTTGAGGTGGTTCGGGCATCTGACAAGGATGCCTCCTGGGCGCCTCCTGGGTGAGGTGTTCCGGGCATGTCCCACCGGGAGGAGGCCCCGGGGCAGACCCAGGACACGCTGGAGAGATTATATCTCTCGGCTGGCCTGGGAACGCCTTGGTGTTCCCCCGGATAAGCTGGAGGAGGTGGCTGGGGAGAGGGAGGTCTGGGCTTCTCTGCTTAGGCTGCTGCCCCCGCGACCCAGCCTCGGATAAAGCGGATGAAGATGGATGGATGGATGGATGTATTAAAAATAAAAACTCTGGTCATAACTGTTAGCTCTCTCAGGTGGCACAAATCTGTCTAAAAAGCAAACCCTGGCTAAAACTTGTCCCTTTGAACACACGACAGCAGCCATCTATCTACCCCTGTTCATATCTGGGTTAAATTGCACGTGTCAGACCGTGAAGTGGACATCAGAGGCTTAGGCTTCCTCCCTGCTGCTGAAGTCATCTGTTCAGCCCCGAAGCTCTCACGTTTATCTAGGCCAGTCACAGTTCGTTCCCCCTCTCCTGGTATAAACAGCAACATCAGATAGATGGCTGAGGTTAGTCAGGCGTACAGAGACAGAGAGGATGTCATGTTTACAGCATTCTTGCGCTCTTCAGCCGGCATCTTTAATAGATGCCATTGTCCCAGATTGTGCTTCCCCTTTAGAGAAAATTAATTGCCAGGCTTGATGGAGCGGGACAGATAAAAATAATCAGATTTCCTGGAAAGCTGGCTGAATCAGGTCACTTTGAAAACAGATTCTGTCTCGTGCATTCCCAAACCTTTTTTCTTGGGTGGAAAACAAACTGATTTGTGGTTTGTCTGGATCTCCTCCTACATTAGTTTAGGTTCATACATCTGAGTGTTGCTCTTACAATGTTTATCATGACTGGTTTTTTTGTTTTGTTTTTTTAAGGGCAGGAATATGCCTTTAAAAAAAAAAAACAGTCATGATAAACATTGTAAGAGCAAACACCCACATTAAACAGGAGCAAATGTGTTATTTCAACAGACTTTGAAATCTAGGCATGTCTTATTTTCAGTTTCTCTGGGATGCTGTGAAGGTCAGTCTTCTAAAGCCTTTATCATGAAGGCTCATTTTACACAACTTTGTCCTTTGACAGCAGTGACTGATGATGACATTTGTCCTTTCTCTGCATCCTCTCATCCTTCTATGTTCCTCACGTGTTGGGGTTTGACTGATTTACAGATTCTCGCACACAAATGGGCTCCATCAATTTCTTTTTTTTAACATCTATTTTACTTGGGTCGTCTTGGTAAGATTACATTTTTGATGATCCTACATTCATCCTTTTTGCCATTATTTTCCTTGTAATCACAAGCTAACAAATCAAGTTTTCTTACTTTAAAAGGGGCTTGGATAATTGAAGCAGCTGTTAAATCAAATTGCACTTGTTTCAAACAGAGGGGCATACATGAAATCACAGATCTGTCAGAAGTCTTGCATTACTTACATGTTGGATTCCCTCTGGAGGCTTGAATCTCTGAACATTTCATAGGGCTATGTGCAGAGTGATTAAAATATGAAGTAGAAGAGCAAATGGTTGGAAGAAAGAGGAAGGGATGAGTGATGATTTTTGCAGAGGTGCAGGATGAGGAGAGAGAGATTAAGCATGATGTGTTGGGAAAGATGTAAAAAGAGGCAGACAGAAAGTCATAAATGTGGCTAGCAAGAGAGATTAAGTTGACTATAGGAAGTGACAGATTGGAAGAGAAAGGAAGGATAGACATTGCTGAAGATTTGGTAAAGGGTCTGATGGTGGGAGAGAGCTCGGTGGATGTAGATGGAAGGAGACAAATGGATAACGATGACAGGAAGGAGAAATGGTAGAACAATGGGGAAAAGAGGCTGATGAAGGAAATATGATGGAGAAAGAGAAATGGGAAGAAATGCAGGAAGAATAGCCAAAGGTGCCAAAACTACCGGACCAGAATTAGAGGAATGAGACACTTCAGGTTATTTATTATTGTCAGGCAGTTGTCAAAGCGTATTGTATTTCACACGCTTACACACGTCTAAAGGCAGAACGGGTCTGCTGTGGTAATCGCACCTTTCAAGACTTCAACCAGCACTCAATATGACGTGTCAGTCAGAAGGAGCAGGGCATGAACTGCAGCTGTAACTAATTCAGGCCCATAGACTGCATAAAGGTTTGAGGCAACCTCTTATCTCAGTAATCAGAGGGTAGTCAGTTATAAAATGCATACATTTTATAGAAGTGAGAGCAACACTCTAATGTTCTTTTTTTTTTTTAATGTTTAACTGTACTCATGTGGGTGTAACTTGCTGGTTCAGGTGCACACATGCTTTTGGCTGTGTAGCATTCAGCAGTGAGAGCATGCATATTAATGAGGGTGTTTTGTTTTTGCTTTGTTTTATCTCTTCTCTGCTTTCTGCTTCACTTTTTGCCTTTCTTCCGAGCACTCCCCTCCCTCTTTCATCCTTCTCTCTCTCTCGGTTCCTTATGAGTGTTGCCTTTGAACTCTGGCTCGGTGATGACAGCACTGGCGTTTTACTTGCTTGTAGTTGACATGTTGACACCGCAAAGAGAAGAAAAACTTTGATAAAGGGAGAAAAACAGGCCTTTATTTCTGTGTTGTCACATGTTTTGTGTTTGAGTGTCTGAGATGTTCTTGAAAACTCAACTATTTAAAAGCATGAACACATTTCTTGCTTTGACAAGAATTTGCAGAGAAGAGGAGTCCATCGATCCCCCGTTGAAGCTGAATGATGAGAAGCTTTGGAATTTAAATTTAGTGTGTACTGAGATAGCATCTTCAGTTCCTTCTCAGCTTCAAAAATGACCTTCTGATTTAATTCTTACTGAAGCAGACCGAGCAGAGAGTAGTGCTGACAGAATGGGGAGGTGAGCGCAGGAGGTAGATGAAGATGCACGTGCCTGAAGGGTTTCTTGTGGGCAACGTGAGAACAGAGGAGGAGGTAGTGAGGGAACGTGAGAAAGAAGAAGAAAAAAAAAAAAAAAAAAAGTGGCGCTGAGAGGTGATAATCGGTGAGGAGGTGACAGATGGAGAGACAACTTTAGCATTCTTTTTCTCAAAAATGTGACGTTTGACCATGAAATTTACAGAAACCCAGTTCTGCCATCTGTTTCGCAGTAGTGAGCATGCAAACATCAGCTTAAAAGATGCAGTCTAAGCCAATAAACCGTCTATAAGATTTCATAAATTTGCTCATTAATTGTGTCATATGGTGGAAATACATGTGTTGATGCAACTTTCAAAACATCAGTGATGTTTCTGGAATCAAATGTTGGCCTATTCCATAATTACAGTGATGCCTTTTACTAACAATCTTTTCTATGAGCTACAGATCGAGATTGTTTGGTAGAATTGGACGGACGGCTGATGTTGGCATACTAATATCGTCTGTGTGTAAATATTTTCCTTTTGTATCATTTTACCACAGTGAGCATCTTCCATTGTCCTGCCTACAAAGAGGAAGGCCAAAGATGTCTTGGCTTCCCCCTAGAATAATTACCAGGACTGTATAATCCCTTCAAAGAACCATTCGGAGCCAAGAAAAACACAGGCTTTTTACATGTTTTGTTTGTTTTGTTTTCACTTTTAATATAACTGAAGACGAGCTCAAATTAATTTTAGAGCTATCATGAATAAAAAGAGGAAAAAAAAGGACTTCAGAGCTTTTGACCGGTTGGCGTTCCCAGTTCCCAAGCGTTATTTGCTCTCCACTTGGATTGTTACCAGCAGCAGCCAAAGCTGCAGGTTACAATTTTACCTGATGAAAAATGAAAATCAGAAAGCTCCACAAAAATTGTGTCCTTTGGTTTGTATAGATCTTTTATATCAACATATCTGTTTATAGATATCTACTTCTTTTTACCTTATGCAAGACTTGCAGATGTAATTTGCTACATTAGCAAATTGAGTTTCATAAGGATCCTTAGACACATAACAAGATCAACTTATGATGACAAGCAGAGTGGCTGCAAAAGTAGGACCTTTCTGCTCGATGAGCAAAAATGAACTGATAAATCATCTGAATATTTGAATACTGATGTCACAAGAGACGACAACGTAAGAGGCATAACTGTATGTAACTCATGGCTCTCTGTAGTCTTCAGACAGTCTCGAACACAAAGCTGACCTCATGGCAGCAACAAGGCAGAAGCTGTTTGGACTCTGCTGTCGTGGCATGTTGATGACCATCGATAATGAAATTACAGTGAGCATGTGGTGATGTCAGAGTGTTTGCAGACTAGAGTTTGACTGAGAAAGCAGAGGGAAGACAGATGCTGTGTTTGTGAGTTGAAAACTCTGAAAGCTAACACATTCCTCGAATTTTTCAGTGAACTTCATCATTAAGACCATTTAAAGGACACAATAAACAAATGCACATGTATATTAATTAAATAGAAGTGTGACAGTCTAGGCAAACAATCAGGTGTTTGAAGACAGTCAGCACTGTAAGACATTTTCACCTTAAGAAAAATAAAATTGTCTTGGGTGTACACGACTGGCTTTGCTGACTCTCAGACTGACCTATATTTACTGTATTTCACAGAAACACACATTTCTGTCCACAACCTTTTAACCTCAACACTTGGATCATTTAGCTAACTTTACGTGCAGTCTCTTTGAGTGCTACCAAAGACTTTTACTTAAAAGATTGTCGTATCTTTCTCATCTGCAGTGTCCGAAACTTGTCTTCTTGCCAGCAGTGGGCATATCCTCTGGATACTAAATGCAGTCCAGTTGTCTTGTGTTGGAAGAACTGCTCAGCTGCAAGTTTCCAGTCATTACGAGTACAGCATTTGTGTATGTTGTACATTGTGGTTCCTGTTAAAGTAAAACAGGAAGATAAAGCGTGACTTCACAGCAGCTGTCTTGTATATACAGTCTATGGGTGGAATATAGACTTGCAACAAAGTTTGTACAGTAACTAAGTTGATACAAACTGGGTCAGTGGAAACAACAGCTGATCTTATATTCAGCAAACCGTTTTCAGCTGAATATTTTCTCTCTGAGGGATCTGTCGCTCTGCAGCGTTTTACATTTGCTTCTTCATGCTGAGCTCTTCCCATTAATCTGAGTATTTCTTTCAAAACTTCAGAAAACTTGAGAAAAAATGACAAGGTAAGCAGTGCTTCTTATTTCTGTCTCAGAGCGATGAAGGGAGCACTGCAGCACATCAATGGTGACTCATGACATTCACATTACATACTGTACTTCATATGCACACCGTGCACTTTTACACAGTTATTCAGAAACTTCTCATTCTGGATTAGTGCTGTCGGCTTGAACTTTCATATGAGAAGATTAGCTGAGTGCACACTCTAACTCAATGCGTCTACATTTTCTTTGGCAAACTTGTACTCTTTGGGTTTGTCACTTCCTTTTTCTGATGTGGTTTTAATGCAGCCAAAGAGTTTTAATACGACGTTATTAATACTTCGTTCAGTCAACACTGTTACTCTGAGCCTAACAAAGTAACACTAATCTGGGTGTTCCAGTCATTTTCAGACTTTATGGTTTCAGGACAGACAGGTGGGACATTTATTTGAAGCATTCTAAAGTAGCAGACACAGTATTTTTTTATTTTTTTATTTTATTTTATTAAAATATCGTAAATATCAGTGCAGCATTGAGTGACAGTGAAATTTCATACTGTGATCTGAAATTATTTTGCTTTAAGGTGGATTTAGTACCCCACAGATCATTTTGAGGTGTCTCCTTGACTTTCACCTGAGCAGTAGACAAATCCTTTATAGGTAACGAGGCCATTGTAAAGTTATACCATCAAGATACCATTTTTAAAAAAAAAAAAAAAAAAAAAAAAAAAAAAAATCATCCACAGTCAGATTTGTGGCCAAGAGGTCTGCATTTTGTATTTTATGTTAGCATTTCTTATGTACCCAAATGACTCAAGGATAAAAGAGTATGTCCTTCAAAAGTGTCTGAAAGTCTGCTTTCAACATTTCACCCATGAAATGTGGACTTTTCAGGCGTTCCCTTATAAAGGATTCATCTTGTGTGTTCGTCATCTTTCTGTATCTCTCGCTGACATAGATGCAAACAGTGGGATCCCTCATGTAGCTGTTGTGTAGATAAACCAGCTGGAGAGAAATGGAGTGTTGCAGTGTCAAGGCTGCAGCAGCTCTGAGCCTTTATTGTCTCTCTGTATAGCTTTTATTGGCCTGCATAGCACTGAGTTAAATGCTGCTGCTGATGTGTTCAGGCAGAGCTGACAGCAGCTGATAAGACCGGCAGAAAGCAGAGGACACAGACGGGCTTTCAGCCTCACGAGATTAGAGTCAAAATATCTCAAACTTCTGTCCATTGACACAGAAAATTATTTAGACTGTTCATACATCAGTTTTATTCACAGGTAGAGACGGATATTTCTAAATAGATTAACTCTGTATGAGTTTTATGATCTGGCTGATTTTACAGTTTTTCTTCCAATTTTAAAAATTTATTGATACTATCTTTTGCTCAGTCTTCTATAACAGTAAACTGAATATCTGTTGGTTGTTTGGTCAGCTAACTGATTTGAATGTGCTCACTTGGACTTGTGAAAACTGCATCAAAAATAGCATTTTAGACGAGAAATCCTTTTAAATAATAAAAATATGATAAGAAATGTAAATAATAATAATAATAATAATAATAATAATAATAATAATAATAATAATAATAACAACCACCATCCCTTCCTGCTCTGACTGTGGAATAATTTTCAAAGAATTTCCAAAAATTCTCTCAGCAGGATGCAAACAGATTGAAGGACACTGGTAAAGATGTTCACTGCTCTGAGTTTCTGACATAAAACTAAACATTTACTGCTGACAGTGATAATTGATGTGGTCTCTAGTGTCCAGCTCGGCTCCTGTGTGCCTTCACCAGTCACATGAACTGATTTAATGTGACACACAGACCTTGTCAAACCACTGCGGCGTTTATCCACAAGGACCACATGTTGCACCGATTGTGGATTCACACTCAACCACACTGAACATGGCAACAGTCTTATCTTGTTTGTAACAGCAGTTTGTAGTCTCAGCTGTACAACTTTGCCTGAATTACACAAATGGTGTTTCTGATGCAACAGAGAGCTGTGTTGTTGGAGTTTGTCACTATTATTGTTTTATTTTACACATAAAAATATGAAGCAATGCACAAAACATTTATCACAAAACATCAGATATACCTCAAAGCTTGTTTTTAATAATTGCTGCTAGGTGCAGGCTGAAGGCGTATGTTTTTGGGTTCTTCTTTTTCTACGTTGTTTTTCTTTCTTCGACACATTTGACTGTATTTAAGTTGGTTTTTCAGGATGGGGGAGGGGTTTAGTGCTTAGCGGCTTAGTGGTTATCTTGCCACTTCCCACATTCAATTCAATTTTACTTCTATAGTGCCAAATTACTGTAGCAGTTGCCTTAAGGTGCTTTTATACAAGCCCTGCCAAACTAACTAAAAGATAACAAAAACATTTTTTTTCTTTAAAAAAAAATTTGGTGTTTACAGGTCTGAGATTTCCTTTTTTTCTTCTTTAAAAAACAGTGTAAATTGGTGTTTATATGAAATTGCAATACTTTAAAAATTCAGAAGAACTAAAGGTTTATTTTATTTTTGAAAAATTAGATTCTCCTGACTTAATAAAAACATATATATTGGTCAGAGGGCCCGGTGGCGCCAGTGTCCGGCAGCCTCGCCTCTGTCAGTGCGCCCCAGGGTGGCTGTGGCTACAATGTAGCTTGCCATCACCAGTGTGTGAATGTGTGTGTGAATGGGTGAATGACTGGATATGTAAAGCGCTTTGGGGTCCTTAGGGACTAGAAAGCGCTATATAAATACAGGCCATTTACCATATCTGAAAAATCTAAAGGGCTTGGTAATTATAGCAGTTGCTAAAGAGAAGAAAACAAAACAGAAACAAATAGAAACAGACGAGTGCTTATTGTGTTACAGCTGAAGATTCATAACTCAATAATGCTTCTTTCTTTTTAATCAATATTATGTTTATTATTAAATTAAAGCTGCTAACAAATACATGTAGAAATTTAGTGTGTTTTGTAAATGAAGTTAATATTGGCACGAGCTGAGCAACTTGTTTGACCCCTGATCTGACTGGCCTGGGTGCTTCGAGCCCTTAATGGTAACAGTGCAGCCGTAAAGCTCTGTAGCTATAGAGGCAATGCATGTTGATTGTTTTCCTCAGGAAGCAACAAGCACAAGTTTATTATGGCACCAAGACAATATTCATAGCACATTGGTAATTGTAAGAGTTGCTCAGAGAACATGAAAACTGTCTATAAAACCTTAAAATCTGCTAAAGTTAGTTGAAACCAAAAAACAAGAATTTAAAAACTGTATCCAATCTTTCCATCTCCCAGGCCCAGCTGGAGGCCCAGAAGGCCACCCAGGACTTTCAGAGAGCCACTGAGGTTCTGCGGGCAGCAAAGGAAACCATCTCCCTGGCCGAGCAGAGGCTCCTGGAGGAGGACAACCGGCAGTTTGACTCGGCCTGGCAGGAGATGCTGAACCATGCCACCCAGCGGGTGAGGAGGGGGGAAAGTGGGATTGTCTGCTTCAAAAACTGAATGTTTTTTTGGGTTTATTTGCTAGTTTTCTGTCAACAGGAAAAATAAAACCTAAACTAAATTAACACATTATTAATGATCCATCTACATCTAGTTATGATGCCCACTGTGTATGGAGCGCCGCAACCTCCAAAATCTTTGTTTTGTATTGTTCATTTATGAAAATATTTCATAAAACATGGTCCATGAACCCTGTTTTTTTTCCATTTCTAAGACACTGAACCGAAATACTGGATGACACAGAGTTCTGATTGGCTGTTGCAGGTTATGGAGGCAGAGCACACAAAGACGAAAAGTGAGCTGGTGCATAAAGAGACGGCAGCAAAATATACAGCAGCGACTGGACGCATGAAGCAGCTGGAGAAAAAACTCAAACGCACCATCAACAAGTCAAAGTAAGAGCTGAGCTGAATTTAACAGCACTCAGTAAAAGTCACCTAACTTATCGACTCCTTCTGTTTGGGGAGTTTTAGAGCCACTGTTCGGGGAAAAAAGGCAATAATATATGGCTACATTTTTATTTTTTTATTTTGCTTCTGAAATTGTTATTTGTCAAATAAGTGATCTCAAAACTTTTTAACACATTTTCAAATCAAACAAATCAACTTCAATTGAAAGAAAAATTATCGCATTTTATCGTTTTGCCCATTGTGCATGAATCTAAGAGATTCTTGAGCATAACTTAGATGCAGGGACGCCTCCAGAATTTTTTGTAGGGGTGGCCATACTTCCAGTTTTAATATGCTATTGTCAAATATAGGCTACTTGAAAAATATGGCAGAAAAGAATTTTATGCCTAGTTAATTTCCTGTTATTAAAGTTGATATGACTGAAAACAGGTACATATGAAAACCATATAAGATTTTAAAATCCATAATAATCTGTTTTAAATAACAAGTCAATGTTTCAACTCATTATAGGGTGTCTCCCTCTGTCCTGTACTCACATTCATTGAAATTATTTTGCTGGCCAAAAACACCATTGGTGGCGCCCCTCCTTAGATAGACTATTTAGTTTGTGTATTTCAACAGAAAAATGCCCTTATTAAGCTAAATATTTACACACAGTCAGACCTAGTTTGTAGCTGATTTATATTTGGCCATTTTGTCTTTTGGTGGATGAGCATGTGGACTCAGTGAGGTGCTGAGATGCAGAACCTCTAAAGCAGACTGTGTGAGCCAAATGTTCAGCATCCTGTTTTTGTTTCTTCTAATTAGCCCCATTAATATTTAGTCATGAGTCTCACTTATGGACACAGCAGAGAACTGTGATTAAAACCTTCAAGATATTGGGCAGCTTTTCTGCAGTCGGTTGCCATGTATGCCATGTAGAAAACAGAACCACAACACGAGACTTTAGCTGCTATTTTAGTGTTCGATGAGTTGAAATATCTTGCATATTGAATCCTAAATTAAACAATGGAAATTATGTAATAACAACAGATCTGCTCCTCCTAACGCAGCGGTTCAAACCTGCTTTGTTTTGCTTCAGTTTTCTGTGAAAGCATCGCTGCCAGGTTACACTTCTGTTCAGCTAAATGCAAAAACTCTCTGACGTAGAGAAACTTTCATTTCCAGCCACACTGAACGTGTTTCTTTTAATATTAATACAAAAGTCAGGTGTTAAAGGGGAAGTCTGGCTAAATGTAGCACAGTCATGGGTTCCATGGTATCACATGATAAAGGCTGCAATTGGCAATCTGACAAGTTTCGATATATAATGATCAGAATTGACAGAATCCCCCCTTATTTTACTGCAACGAAATAGTTTCTCAGGGGGAAAGATTTTTCTTTTTTCTTTTTTAAATTTTGCCAACGCTGTAATTTGGCAAATGCCTGTTCAGCTTCAGTTCAAAATATGAAGGGAGGAAAAAATTACAAATGATCCACCAGAGTTAAGCTCCACATTTTTTACTGTGAATGTTATATTCAAAATATCTATTACTGAAAAATGCAATCGATAGAAGTAATTTGCCCTTAATATACTAGAACTGCTATTAATTGCTGATCTGATTTGTCAAATCGACAGCTCATAACTTAAGGATATTTAAGAAAATTGTAAAAAGGCCTTTGCAGGTTTTTGCAAATGAGAACCTTTTAAACACAAGTCTTTATTTACCTTCAAAACATTACTTAATTTCATCCAATGATACATTTGAGCCTTACAAATTTAAATCCTCTATCATTAAAACCACACAGATGAGAGCTCTGCTGATTACACTAACATGATGCCAACACCTTTGGAGTTTAGTTTGCTGTGTAGGAAAAAGTACATTTAAGCTTCGAGGTAAACGCCTGAACTTTAACCTCAAATAAAACTGTAGTTGAAGAATTGCGAAGTTGCATAAGATCCCCCTTAAGTCTCATATCTTATCATTCAGAGAGGCTGTTTTATTCTGTCAGCCTCCAACTCCTACTCTCTCTCACAGTATTTCATTAAATTCTGCAACTTGTGAATTTGCATTTCAGGCATTTTCTTCTGCACATAGATTTAGAACAGGAAGGACTATCTACTACCAAGAGCAGATTTTGTACTTTTTGTAGGGAAGTGTACCTTTTGTAAGCCATACTTCCTATCTCATCACTGCAATTAAAACATTGATTTGAAGTATTTGTTGGAGAAATCGCTAGCACATAGTTTCACTTAACTTTTTCTAGTCTCTGTTTGTCTGTAATTTAGGCTTAGATGAATTTCTGTTTTATTGGGGGTTTTTGTAACTGTTATAAACCTTTTGTCCCATTCACCCTCCCTATTTATGACTAAATAGGGAGCAACAACTACTCAAAAACCACCAAAGAAAGGAGGAGGAAGAAAAGAAAGAGTAAACTCTCACCATCTCTCATCCATTTTGCTTGACAGACACAAGTACTTGTTGAATTTTAGATCCAGAGTTTGCTTACAAGACAGAACCATCAGATTTACATTGAGTCGAGTTTCCCAAAACAAGTATCTGGTTCCCACGTCAACACTGAAACAGATTTTGCTTGCTGTAATTTTTTCTCTTGGGCATACTGGCTATGAAACCCATGGTCTGTGTTTGATGCTTTACATTCCACAGTTTATCAAAAGATTGCATGGGGCTTTATCAGTGGCTAATTCCCAGAATTAAAGACAATAGTCTACAAAGTTTCCCCATTTTTATCACAATGTGCAAACTGTAACTCGCAACAGGAACGGTACAGAATTACAGAGGAAATTAAACACAGATACTGAACTTAACTCATTACTAACACAAAGGCAGGCTTGTGCATTTAGTCCTCCATCATTTGCACCTGCACTCAGTGTAAGTTGTTATTTTTCCTCTAATACATGCTGACAATATTGTATGTAATCATTTTATTCACTATTTCAAGAATCCGAGTACCTTTCAAAATGAGCATACACATAAAAAATGAAGGTTGATATTTGCTCTGTTGTTGATGATCTTTAAACCACACCAAAAAGAGCTGCTGCAATCTTTTTTGGAAGAGTCTAAAACAACGTCTTTCTTGTCACATGATCTAGTCATTGCTCGATCAGTGAAGTTCCAGCTCCGATTATTAAAGCTGGAATCTTCTAACCGAATTATCAGCTGCAGCCTTGCCGTGTGTTGCCTCAGCAGGGTGTTAATCCATTTTGCATCGTTCGCTCATCCAACATCACAGCCCCCTGTATCTCCCTTTCCTTTGCCGGGTTGCCATGGTGATGATGTGGGTACCGGTCTTTTCTGGGTTAGTCTGTTTTTCCCCCCACGTTCTAATCTGTCTGTCCTGACCTCTGCTCCTCCTCCTTCACAGGCCCTACTTTGAGATGAAGGCGAAGTACTATCTGCAGCTGGAGGTATGTGACCACTGTTGTGCTTTTACAGACCACTTACCTCCTCTGAAGATTATGAGGACACTGTTCTGTTTTATTGTTTCTTTAGACACTGTCAGACCCTGATACAGGGTTTAAACAGCTTGACCAGAAACTGCAGTGACTTATTTTTAATTGAATGTAGATCAACCCATGCTTGAGGCTTTAATCTGATTAAAGCTGTTTTTTCCCAAACTTGATTAGAAACCGCAGCTGTTAGCATTGTTAGGGAGAGTGCATCATGCCCACATAAAAGTTTTATGCTATCTAATTAGCATGAGACAAAAATCAGCATTACTGATGCAGTGTCTTCTGCAGGACAGGGAGGAAACTACATTAAAAGTCTTTGCATTGAAATATATTAAACTTTCATGAGGTGGTTCTGAAATGTTTGTGTGTTTCTCCTTTGGAGAGGACAGCAGCTGTAGTCAGCTCTAATTCTCGTCGACAGCAGAATACAAAGCTTCCACCTCTGAGCATCAAAGATCTGAATTGTCAGACCTTCCTCAGCACAGAGAAACAGCACTGCAAATTTTCTTCTTTCTGTAGACTGACCCAAAATCACCTGTTTATTTTTCCTCCAGAACCTGAAGAAGACTGTGGATGAGAGGCAGATCAAGCTGTTTCAGGCAAAGGGCGAATACAAGACAGCTCTCAAGAACCTGGAGATGATTTCCGATGAGATCCATGAGCGACGGCGTAGCTCTGCCATGGGCCCCCGGGGACGCGGCGTTGGCGCTGAGGGGAGCAGCATTTCTGGGGACGACATCTCCAACTTTAAGATGGACTCGGACGGAGTGTCCAGTGAGTACAAAAACAGTCTTCCTCTCCCTCACTTCACCTCATGAGTCTGTCAAAGATGCTGGTTACGTGGACTCACTGCAAATGTTGAACTGCGTGTCTCTGCACACTTCAGCACGACTCAAATGATTCTCTGGACACTTCAGATGATTCAAAGGCTAATTAGTAAAGGTTAAATGTTTCCATGTTTTTGCTCTGTCGATCCGTGCAGCATCAGCTGCTCACTTTGGTGCCTCTCTAAATGTCAGCAATTGCTGTAATGAGATTTCGTTGCAGTCTTGTTGCCATTTAGCAGCATTTAGTGTTAAAGACAACTGAGAAACTTTGAAAACATGGCAGACAATTATTTTTGAAGTGGAAATCACACCTAGGTCTTATGTGTTAATAAGCATGCTCTATCAGAGGGTATCTGTGGGATGCAATAACTGTCTATTTAGCAAAATCTAACTCTTACTCTAAATATCCATCCACACTGAGGAGACCAGCAGTGATGTAGCGAAACCACAGAAGGTCAACAAATTTACTGATTTGTAGGTCTTCAGTTAAACCTTTAATTTTCAAACGAGCAACTAGAGGGAAGGATGACGCTGATTAACATATTAGGGGCTGGTAAATATATCATAGGGTTGTCTATACAACTGAATTAGAAGGTTACCAGTTGTGTACAGTTACCTATCTATTGGGTAACCCTCCTATTCCCAGGAGACTGGCCATTAGAGAACAACTATTAGCTCTAAGCAATGCACAATGAGAAAATTTCATATGTGAGCAGGGTTAGAAAGTTATTCCAACCCTTAAAATAGGCCTCACAGGTTGTCCCTAGTTCCTACAAAAAGTACAATCTGGTTTAATTTTTGCTCTAAAAATGGCCAATCAACAGCAAATTAATTGTTGCATGTTATTATTTGCTAGGTTGTTCAATCTTAGGCAGCTATAATCTGAATTAAGCAAAACCTGGAGCTAGGTCGGGAGGCAGCTCAGGCTTCACTGAGTCATATACTAAACACAGCCTCTCAATGTGGAGGTTTATTCAAGCTGTGAAATCTCACCCATCTCTCTGTGTGATAATGTCAGTGCCGCAGCCTGATATTATAACCCTTCCACCACCCTAGTTTCATCTGTACGCTCTAGGGGGGATATATAGACTCATCAATTTCATGTGTTACATATTTTGAGAAAGTGATAAGCTCGCAGCTTTGATGCCAAACTCACACTCTGTTCTGCTGCAGTAATAAATTACATAAATTGTTTGACAAAAAGCAGTTTGGGGGGTTTGAGACCGATGATGGGACAAAACAAGATATTAGGAGGCGGCATATGAACTAGAAGTTTTAACTGTTCGGTACTTTGAATGGTGTTACCATAGTAACAGCAGTTCAGTCCAGGGAGACACTGATGCGTGGCTGAAATTAAAGTTTACTCATTTTGCATTCATGTACTTTGATTTATGTCAGGAAGATGTAACACTTTGTGTAAATATGATGTGACAGATGAGTCCTCTCTTCTATTTATATCTGTTTGGTCACACTTTTCTTCTCCACCTTTCCCTTCTTCCTTCCTTGTCATAATTCCTCCATAACTTTTTCTGTCTTCATCCTCATCCTCCTTCCATTTTTCCACCCTGTGTTCCCCAACTTTACCCTTGTCATTTTCTTCCTTCCATCTTATAAAAACCTCCCTATTCTCATCTCGCCCTCCTTTTTTCATCTGTCCTTTCACCGGCGTCTCTTCTTCATTCCATTTTCTTTTTGCTAATTGCCTTCTTGTGCCTCTGCCTCCCTCCCACTCTTCTATTCCCCTCTCTCTGCTACAGTGGCATCAGTGTGTTTTGATGACGACCCGTGCGGGGGAGGCGGCATCATGTCTGAAGAAGACTCCGAGACTCATTCCACCTGCAGCCTGGGTTCGTCTCCCAGCAGCCCGCAAGAGGAGCTGTCGCCCTGCCCCTTCGCCAGCTCCTCCTCGTCTTCCTCCTACATGTCCTCCTCCTCTGCCTCCCCGTCCCCCACTCCATCCACCTCCTCCTCCGCGTCCTCCCCGGCTCCTCTGTCCAGGCCCTGCAGTCTTGACCTTCCCAGCACCGTGTCGCTGTCTGACTTCGGCCTCATCTCGCCGGTGCTCGGGCCTCGCAGCGAGTGCAGCGGCGCTTCATCACCTGAATGTGATATAGAGAGAGGTGAGTGATGAGAGAGAAAATCCGGTTTAACCCCATGAAGCTTGCAGAAACTGAAGATGCAAATCCGTGATGCACTAATGTACCATCATAAATCAGCTCCTGCTGATATCAGAAGGTCTCAGTTTCCCCGTTTATAATTCAAAAGCGGTCATTGACATGGTAATATGCGATAACTGAGCCTGTTAATGGAGAAAATGCTAATTTGACCCAGTCTCAATAACCGGACTCCACTGTAGATATATATATAAAAAAAACTGTCAGTATTACACTCATCCTACCACAACATCATTCAGATAAGGAAAAACTCACAGACGGCAATTAAAGGTTTGTTTCATGGGTGACTCCATTTGTTTGTATTTGCACACAGACGGCAGAGAAAGTTGGATGGAAGTGTGATGGATGATATTTAAGAATCTATTGTTGGTAACACACACAGTCTCCTCCTCCCTGCGTGGTTCACACCTGCTCAACCAAACATGACTATTAGTCAAAGTGACAGCGAGGCGAGTGCCTCACCTGCAGAGAAATATTCATCTGCATATTGTCCTGCAGAGAGGAAATGATTCGCATAACATTAGTCACCCTTATTAAAAATTTTGGAGATTTGTTAATGTATCTGTCCAGCTTTCGGTTAAGTTTTTCCTCTGTTATTTTTGTCTTTGTTCATTTTAAAACCTTTTCTCTAACTTACTTTAACACGCTTTGCAACAGAGAACAATATTTTCTATAAAAGGACACATTTAATCAGCACTTTGTTGGTTTAAAAAGAAATTGTCTGCTTTAGAAGAAACATCTTTTAAAAATTATGTTAAAGAACAAAACATTTCATGTTCACCGACCACCTCCTCCTTTGCCTCAGGTGACCGGGCTGAAGGTTCAGAGGGAAATCTAGACAATGCTCCAACCAGCAATGGCAACAACAACATCAGCTTGACATCCAGCACCAAGAAGAGCTTCAGCCTGGAAGCACGCTTCAGCTTTCTGAACCTGCGACGCCCACGAGCCAACAACACCAAAAACACAGACAGCCTTTCCCAGAAGCCCGAGCCCGAGCAAACTGTGGTCCTGGTCAAAGGAGTGTGAAGAACAAAAAGAGAACGTGTTGAAAGGACTTTGACTCGCCCTTGACTCATTTTGAACCAAATTGGTGTGAGCTGTCTGTAAGCTAGCTGCCACTGCTGCACTCCATTGCCAGTCTTTGTGGTCAAAGAGAGACTTTGAATGTCATAGTTAGTGTATATTAGCTTTGTAAATATACATCTGTGATTTCCCTTTCTGAAGGACACGGCACCTTTTGAACTCCTCTATTACATATCAAGAGCACTGTTATGTTGGCAATGTTTTTGTTAAGGGTGGTGAAAGCTATAAAATTGTTATATATTCTTTCTTTTTTTTCACTAAAAGCTGAAAATGCGTCTGTCACAAAAGCAAATGTACACTAACTGCGTGCATCTGAAACCTGCTCTATTAAACAACTCGTAAAAGTGAACTTGTTACTGTTAATGACATGCTGTATACTATGCAGAGAAGAAATTCTGCTTGGCACAACAGTGAAAACAAGTGTGGAAATGCTAAAGCTAAATAAATAACTAGTCTGACCTGTGCTCCTGTATTTGTTTAGAACTATGTTGTAATTTCGAGATTGTGTATGTGACGTGTCTGAGTTTAGATTCGACTGTTTTAAAATTGTTTATTTTCCACATAAACTGCAAATATAATTAAATTTGAAACCAAAGCATGGTGGCAAAACCAAAGTGTCTCAATTATATGCACAGAAACATTCCCCATACTTCCCCTGAGCTGAAAATGAGGTGAATGATGAATGAGGTCACCATAAGCAGAAGTATTCCCTGTGAACCAAAAGCTCAGGCTTGAGCTACTCTAAACACTCCCTTTCAGATATTTTCTTTCTACTTGTGTCAGTGTATCATCGAGAGCTTTTAAGGTCATCTTTTCTTTACGAGGGGCAGCCAATCAGAAGAAAGCTGGCATAAATGTGGGGAGAAGGGTGAGTGGATAAATCAAAGTCTAGTATAAGATAAATAAGGATTATTTTGAACTGTGAATCAGAAAATCTACTGTAGTGGAGTCCAAGAATAGAAATATGGTGTTGGAAATGTGTATGATCGGTCCTCGTTAAGACAGGTTTGGTTTGTGGGTGTCGAGCTGAGACGACCCAGCTGGTTGCCACAAAGGGCTGATTGTGGCCTCAAGGATATAAAAGACTGACCTGACCTCCCTCTTTCCTCCCCTCCATGTGGCAGGCAGGCTCCTGAACTGATGGACATTGACTTTCTTCTCATCCAAGCATCCATCACAGCACTGATTTACCGACTTTTCTGTTCATCTTATCTAAATAAAACAGTTAATGCTTATTATACTTGCAGGGGCTCCCTCTTGTGTTGAAGGTGGAGTCACGTGTAAAAAAAAAAATGAGGTCTTCTCCTTAGTTTGTTAGCATTACGTTACAGGAGGGCCCTCAACACCAGTTGGTAGTTTTTTTTAAAGAATAACTGTTACTTGTCCTCGGGCCTGTTCGCCGAGTATCAGTGTTTTCATGCTTGGTGGAATTGTTGAGACAGACAAAGGTTTAGTGATGACACTACATGGTTAGGCCGTTGTAAAGCTATTTAACCTGGTGCTTTTTTGGATTACCCACCCTGTAGGCATTAGTGACACGGTCCACCCAGGTGCTGCTGGATAGTCTTTTTTTGTGCATCACATGATTACACTTTTGTGTATTGTGTACAGGGAAGTGTAACTGAGACGCAAGGGCTGGAGTTTAACCAGGGCAAGTACGTTTAACACGCACCTCATGCAACGCATGAAGCCTAGGGTTGAGACTAAGAGCTAGTTGGTGATAGGCAGTTAGTGGGTGGGGAAGTAGTCCTTTACGTCACACCAGTCACTCAAGTTCTAATATTTTTTGAGTCCCAGTCTCTGCCCATCTGAACTTCAGAGGGATCTTCTCGAGGACATGGTCCCTACGTAACTGAAGCCAATGAGCCACTACCTGATCGGGGTCAGAAAGTTCCTGTTACAGTCCTTAGAGACACAGGTGATTTAGAGCCCAACATTAATCAGTCTGTTCTTCCACTTTTCCTCAGAAACTGATAATGAGAGTTTTGTACTGTTCAGAGAAACAGGGATGAACCTGTTGAGTCTGATGTTGACCTCTGATTTGGTGCAGAGGGAGGTTTGTATGGGAGTGCATGCCCCTATGCGTGTTCCTTATGTGTCAGTTATTTTAAGGAATGATCTGACTATTACGTGCGCTTAGATATATTACACTTGCCAGTGGTGTCTTCTGAACAGGTAGTTAGGGATAGCTGTAAAGTGATCAGGATTCAGAGAAGAGAAAGCTTGGTGAGGACATTACCACCACTTATTGTTTATTGTTTAGGTTATTGCTTCTTTGCCTGAAGGTTTAGCAAGATGAACAATAGAATATTTTAGCTCCTGTTAACAGAACAAAGAGACCGTATTAAATGTCTAAAGTGAGAACATGTAGGGTTTTAACATACATTCGACTTTAAACTATTCTGTAAGGATCTTAAGAATAGCACATTTTTCGAATCTTAAAGCATGTGTAACTAAATGTGCTGATAGACTTCTTCGGAGGCAACTTGTGAAGTTTAAAATTGTGAAAATTGCTTTGCAGAGATTATGAGGCACTTAATTTCCACGCTGACATGTTGGCATTTATCAGAGCCACATGTGACATGAGCTTTGAAAAGAAATTGGAGAGGGCTGACTGGGCTGCTCAGTGTTTTCCCATGCCTGTCTTCCTGTTTGCACTTTAACACTGACCTTTTAGCTTTTTTTCCCTCAGTGTAGTTGCACACACAACAACATCACATTAACCTTTTTGTCTTGTCATGGTGTTGCCATCATCACATCCTCTAATTTTAAGGATGTGTAAAGACACTGAGAGATGTGCTGTTAGAAGCACAACAGGCCTCACCTGGGCATGAAGCTAGTATTTTGTTAACTGTCCAATTACTTTTAAGCTTCTGAAAATGGATTAAAGCTGTAATTCCAAGTTAATGAAATACTTGTATTAAACACTTCGATATAAAGCTTGAAGACTTTAAAATGAATTATTGATACACAAAGAAAATAACACCTAAGCCTGATTATTGCACACTAACATAATTCATCATTTTTCATGTCTCCTCTACTTCATATACCTTGTTTTAAGAAATGAATTAAAAACACTGATTTTTAACAAAAAAGACTAAAAAAAGATTATGAGAACTTACCCCCTTTTTTCTTGTCCAATCACAGCACAACCTCAGTAGTGTCTAAACAACTGCCCATTTCAATGAGATTTGAATACAAATAGAACAAACAAAGCTAACGGTATGACAAAATTAAGATCACCAGCTCACCTCACAGCTTTCATTTCTGCAAATTCTTCAGAAGCTGATAAAAACTTTAACTGGCTCTGCTTCATCCGACTGCTCACTTGAAACACCCTGTTATCACAACCTTTCGTGATGATTTTCACAGTTGGATTTTTTTTTTTTTTTTTTTTTTTTTTTTTAATATAAAGGATCAAATGATTTTAGGGTCAGATTGCCACACAGATGATCAAGACTGATATGGCTGGCTTACCTTTTAATTTAACACTAGATGTCTGACTTAACCCTCTAGCACTGGATCCAGTGTTTAAGTCAGCTACATGCAATCATGGCTCAGTCAGATGTGGGGGAGGGCTTGAAGTGTTTCTGTAGGGGTTAGGTTATCATAAGGCTGATAGCTGAACATGTCATTAGCACACCTCTATAGTTGACATGATTACTTCTGTTTTGCTTCAGTACAGGATTGCTGTGGGCAGAAATACTGTTATCTGAATATGGCACGCTGGCTTCAGAGGTAGATAACGTGCCATACTTGTGATTATCTGCACAAATAATTGAAAAACAGCACACACAGAAACAGGTATAATTCTCTGTATTCAAATTCTGAACATGCCAGTCTACTCAGCGCTTAGTGCAAGTTCTGCAAATGTCATCATTCACACAACAGGCGGCTGCAAGATTGTCTTGTTTCATCTTTAAATGAGTCGGCTAGTCAGTAATAAAAAGACAAGTCAGTATGGTGAGAGAGGGATATTCATTACAACAATAAATTATCATCAGTAAACAGGTGAAAAGAAGTCCCTCGCAATGGATATTTAAAGCTGAACTGCTCGCGTCAATCTTTTTACACACCAACATTACTAATTCATTTACAGTCCGTCTCCACTGCACACTTTTCCATTGCAAAGGAATAATGGTACACAGACAAGATGTACATGATTCACATGAGAAATTAAAATATTCAAAATAAATTGATTAAAAAGCAAAGCCAAGATGAACAGTTTTATCTGATTTATTGTGAAGAGGTTTCTGTAATGTTGTGAACACTAAGCGCACAGCACAGCATCCCGTGGCGTGTTACACAACAGAAAATCCATCAGCAACTATTTTGATAATCACTTAATTATTTGTGCAAAAATGCTTCATTTATAAGTTTATTTAAGTGATGATTAACTCTTTTTCAGTGTTTTACACCACTGTAAACTGCATGTTTTGGATTTCTCCCCTTCATTTTATGAATAAACAATCCAAATTAAATTGGTGAAATCATTAATCACAGAAGAAACAGCTGTGCGCAGACTGAGGGTGGCTCACGCAGGGGTTTACAGCTGTGCATTGTGCTCAGTGAACACAGACTTCTTCAGCATGCAGCCATGGCACTACAGGGCCCATTATACACCCTGCAATGTTTGCTTCGTGCACCGACGGTGACATTTATATTTGCTTTATGGCATTTTTGAGGGAACAGAAAAACTTGAGGTTACAGAAACTGAATGGTGCATGACCATCCAAAATGACACTAAAGCATGGCTTGTGCCAGTGGATCTGACATCAGTGTCCTCATATCCATTCACAAGGGCGAAAATGACAAGTATAATGGCCCACAATACACATTTGTAGAGTGAATTATATTAAATTATATTAAAGTTAAAAATAAATTAAGTTTAATAATTATTTCCCAAGTGTTTGCTGTCTGTTACTTAACTTCTGAGTTTGCAAAATAAGAACCTGGGTTTTAATCTACCATCCCTGCTGGGGCCTTTCTGTGTGGAGTTTTTATGTTCTCCCCGTGTCTGCATGGCTTCTCTCTGAGTACTCCAGCTTCCTCCCACAGTCCAAAGACATGCAGTCTGTGGGTTTAGGTTAACTAAAGGTAAATTGGCTGCAGGTGTGAACTGAGTATGAATGGTTGTCTATCTAGTTGCACTAGCCAACCTGTCCGTGGCGTACCCTGAATTTTACCCTATAGCAGCTGGGATAGGGTCCAGCATAAAAACAAAACAAAACATAAAAATAAAAAAATGGATGGATGGACTGAAGAAAGTTTTCATTACTTGAGCTGTTTTTTCACGAGCTTGTCTTTACAGTAAGTGCTTGAATATCAAAGAGATGGTTCTTAGGTCCTCAAACAACTACAATAAGCTCTGTGACAACTGACTGAACTCCCTTCACTTTTAGTTAAGCTTTGATGCAATTAAAAGCTAAAACAAACAAACAAACAAAAACCATATAGTAAGCTGACCATATCATTTTTCAAACTATGTTCCCAAGGTGAAGCATAAACTTTGATGTTGGAAACTCCAGAAAAAAACTGGCCTGTAGATTTTGAGTCTGCAAGTTGCAATGCAATGAGAAGAGCACTGAACATTTCTTCTTATGAGATCAAAAGTCCTTCGGTGAGTTGACTCAATGTTCTCCCATTCAAATGTCTCTAAGCATACACTACAGTTAATGAGCATAATATTGGCCGGCTGCTTCCACATGATGCAACATATTCCTCATGTTAACTTCAGCATTGGTATTTCAGGGTATCTAGCCCAAATCCAAATCTAATACAATCTCTTACAGAAGTACCTCTATGATTGCAACACATATTGTTGCCCAGGGATTTGTGATGCAATTGTAAAGGTTGGCAGAGATGAGCAGCAATGAATATAGCAGCAGCATCTGTACATGACAGACTGCTGATAGCTGACATCACCCAAAATAAACTTTCTACACTATAAACTGAGGAAACACGGTGACTTAGGATGAGCTGCTGTTTGCACCGATGAACCAAACAGTAAACACGATGAAAAAGAGTTTAAAGTGCAGTGCATCGACAAAACAAAAGGTAAACATATAATGGGTACTTGGCAAGACATTTAAGTTTGTAACAGTGACAATCAGACATCTACACGCACCCACATACGCACGCTCATGTATAACAAACTCAACGTGAAGCCTGTCAGTGAAATCAGGCTGATGTTTCTCACTCAGCCATCACATCAACAGACAACACGTAGAGACATCATTCAACTGCTGCCATACTGGATTCCCTGTGATGCTGCTCTGCTGCACTGCTCCTGAGAATTAAAGAAAATATTTTGTTGGTCGTTCAAAGAAACTAACTGCCCCTTCCACCTGACATGTTAACTGTTTTTTAAAACAGCTTTTTTTTGGCAGCTTATTTAATTGCTAGAAGAAGTGGATATCACAACAGATAAGATTTCAATATACTTTGCAAGTGATTTAATTACTTCTCAGAAACAGCATGTTGTGTTTTTTAACTGTGGTTGTCAGTGTCTTTGAAGCTTTGAAGTAATGAGCACCTCAAACATGAAACCCTTGGACTACTTTTCTCATTTATATGAGAGTTATTCATTTTTTCCCCTGGTCTTTTAATTAATTTTGAATTTCAGCTTCATCTTTTCATTTACTTATGTGTATAGTTCAACACTGGTTGGCTTGCTGCTGGTCACATTTTAGGCTGAATGCACTCAGCTACAATCCAAAAGTACCGTCATATCTTAAATACATAATCCTTGTCTTAAAATTAAACCTGTGATTCGAAACCACAAGGCTGTAGCTCTTTAGTGCTGAGGTGTTCACTGCAGTAAAACAGATCCTGTGAACAAGTAGAAAAATCGGCTATGTTTAAGTACCCATGTCACTAATTCTGCAGCTTCAACCTCGTTACTGCTCCACATCCCGATGAATCCCAGATGTGGCCGTGTGATCATTATTGTTCCATGAAATCACTCAGATTTGCCTACAATAAGAACAAAAATCTTGATACTAATTGTTCTATTTGAGGAATTCTGTGCCTTATTAGGGTAAAAGGAGTTACTGCTCTTAACACCATTACTTTGTGAGGCTTGTAATGGGCTGTTTTTAAATTTGGCAGAGATGTTATTTTGTTTTTGTTTTTTTACTCATGTCCCAAGATGCCTTGATGGTTGATGCATTTTAGTCCATATCGAAGTCCCTCTTGATTATATCTCCAGAACAGATTTGTGGTATCCTTGATTCAGTTTTGAAATTCAAGTCCACATCAGAAAAAGGTCTCAGTAAAAGAAGGGGAAATGCTAGCAGCAGTCACATTCTGGGCTTTGTGGAGGCCTTGGCACTTCCAAAATGCAGTTTCAGAAATATATTCCACAATGCCACCAAGTACCTTCCTCCCAATCCCAGCTCCATCTTCATTGGAGCTGGGAGACCTTGAGGGGTGTAGTACTGCTGAAGTCCAAAAAGAAGGGTCCTTCCTGTTTGGGCAGGAAAGTGGTGGGGGTGACGTTATAGATGCCTGCTGGGACATGATCCACCTCCATGTAGCAGAAACCACATCTGCAAGAAGCAAGGAAGAGGCTGTGACGTCAATTTATGGCAGAGGGTTGATGTCATTTCAGAGGTGTGGGAAACTAAACATCACATTTTCATTTTAAAAGATGAGCCAAATTGATCAGACTAACTTTTCTTGAACGACTTTGACTAAAAGGTACTTTCTGTAAATTCTTTTATTAAAAAAAAAAAAAAGTTTTAATCTTCCAAACCTAACCAAATCTATAAACAGCATAAGTTATTTTTATTTTATTTGTTTAAACCAGGCAAGTAATCAGGAACACTTTCAAATTCTCTTGAGGAAACTAGGTTTGCTAAAAAGACTTAAACATCTTAAACAGCAGCAAAAATCTGAAAACATCGTAACACACCCACTGATAAAAAAAAAAAATGCTGCCCCCTGGTGGTAAAATCTAAAATTACTGCATGTGAAACACTGAACTGACTCAGCTATACCCACATGTTTGTAAACAATAAAATCCACAGCTTAATACATATTCCTGCTGACCGTTTTAGTATTGACCTGTTAAAAATTTATTGATGGTACAGATCTACAATCGCAGATGGAAACAAGTTTTTGAGGAACAAAATTAATTGATCAATATCTTAGAAATATGCAAATTGTAGTAAGAAACATTTTTGTGATCTCTTACAGGAAAATTCAGCAGAATACATTTAATTTTATTTTAATGAATAAATACTTTCAATCAAATGAAAATTCATTTTGCCCTCAGAAAGTCACAAAGATATCACATTAGATCAATGTACTGCTCAGTTGTAACAGCGGTCCTGATGCTGTAACTGAACTCAAATAAATCTTCTGCAGTGTTGATAAATGACCAGACTTCAAACTCAGTTTATGGTCAGGATGGACTTGTTGCTCTGCAGCCTGTGTACCTTTCACGATGATGCCTGCTCATTACTGTACCTGTAATCGCCACTGCTCTTCTTGTGGAAGGCAGCTGAGCCTGGATCACCCACTGTCGACACTGTCACCATCTCAAACCCAACGCTGTACTGCCTGCAGACACAGAACAGAAATAAAATGCAGAGAATGGCAACTGACTTCTACACAGATCAAAGATGCTCAAGCTAAAGTCGTAGGGTTATTCATTGTTGAGGAAAAATCACAGCTTTTTGTTTTGCCTTTATTTGGTTTCCTGCAGTGCATAGTTGGACTTCAGTGCAACAAGCCTGTGCGTCTCAGTATGTAAGGGATTGAGCCAAAGGATTTTTATATGCTAATGCTACATGAGAAAGGTCACTTAGCTGTTGTGCTAATAAGTCACTTAAAGCTAGTCAAACAAATATGCTTGAAATGAAGTAAAATATAATGGCAGGACAAGTGGCAACTACCTAAAATTATTGCCATTAACGAGGAGTTTTAATGCCAGAAAAACAAAACAAAACCACTACAAAAACATCTGTCATTGGCATGGTGAACAAACGCCTTAGTTTTGTGCCATTTGCGTCACTGTTAACCCTCCCTACAAACAACTAGAAAAGCATAACCTGGTTTATCTGTTTATCTGAGCCGAACATTTAACAAATTCAAATTCCATTTCACTTCTGAAGTATTTATATAATAATGTAGCACAGAGTGACAAAGACTTTCAAGTAGTTTTGGCTGTGCTGACATAAATTCCATCAGTTGGTTAGAGATCTGAGGTATGCTAAAATAAGAGCCGTGACCACGACCCCGGAGGACTAATTTAACCCAATTTTGTTTTATAAAATCTAATTTTCCCAGAATCTTTTTGCTGGCATTTTCTAAGTAGCACATAAATACCCAGACTGAGAGGTTGATGATGCTGATGGTTTCAGTGTTTGTTTTATGTCATCATTTTCTGCTATATGCAGATTATACAACTACAAGCACAGATGAAGTAAAAGTAAAACAAGCTTTTAAATCTATTGGAGCTAAAACGACATGAATGATTTCAATGAAAATTGAAAACTGTGCTCCTATTAGGATATTATCGTCATATGGAGACCCAATTTACTCTATACCACATATAGTATATTGCGCCTCAGTATACCAACTAGGGTATAGGGGGCTCACCTGGATCCTCGGAGCTCGATGAGCAGTGGTCCGGAGCGTTCCAGGTTAATCTGATAGATTGGGTTATTTTTGTACGAGTCTTTGTAGTTTCCACAGCCACCGGCACTGAGCCCTTTCCACTGACCATTGATCTGAAGACAGAAATAAAGTCAGTAAACATAATATCCACAATATCCAACTGTTTGCACAACGTAAATACATTCACAGAATACAGTTAATATAATGTTGTCTAATTTAGCTAACAAAATTGCCCAAAAATGTAACAGTACTAAATTGCATGACAAAATACATAATGCACAGAATTTAGTTGATGATTTATACATAGCATACCCTTTTTGTGTGAGTGAAGGGATTTGGGATCTTGGAGAAGGTGAATTTGCATCCAGTGTAGACCTGCATAAAGAAACAACCTCCATTATTTTAGGGTTCACATTGTTAGTGGGCAAACTGCTCAGTAAAATATTCAATGAAAAACAAAGGAAGCAACCAAAAAAAAAATACCCTGCCTAATAATACTCCTTCATCATCTAGAACTTTGTCAAAATGTGCATATTGTAGCTCCAAACACTGTAAAAACTGTGTGTGAATTCTTAACCATCTGCTCATGAAATAGATCTTTTATATCAGTGCCATTCTGGCAAAAGAAACATTAGAAAAGAAATCAGATTTTCTGCTTCCGGCTTTGATCTCTGGTGAAAACACAATGAACACGAGAGAGTTCAATCAGTTATTCCAAAGATGATATTCATAGAGAAACACTGATGTGAGCTGATAGGAGGGGATTTTTTCTTCACGGCTGGCTTGTTGGAGACAGAGGGAGAGAGAGAAACTGAGAGAAAGCCTGCAGTGTTTACAGCAGTCGTGTTGCTGTTACAGAATTCGTGTTGCTGTTACAGAATTCACACACACATAAAACACAAAGCTTCCAGCTGACACGTGCACACTAGTGCACGTTGTTTTTTTAATGAGGGATTTCAGTATAAACTGTTTTCCCAAGTCTTCACTGCGGTTCGCAAGAGGAGTCCATGAATTATAAATAACTAAAAATATATTTGGGTCACGCAGCACACGCGCGCACTTAAAAAGTCCCTGAGAATCTAAACTCAAGGACCTGCTTTTTCAGACAAGCTGAAGTGGGTGTAGCAGAATAATGTGAGAGGTGAATTTTCATTTATAGGGAGAGGAGATCAGAGAAGAGCAGTCACTGTTCCTAACTGCATGTATAAGTATGTACAGTAAGTCTGACAGAAAAACAGACATCGTGCTTATTCTAGCACAACCAGGTTTTGATCCTTATGAGTTTGTAGGAAACCCAACTGAAACTTATAGATCAACTTGGCTCCTGTGTACTTGAGTTCTGACAAAATGCCCAATAGATAGCTTTGAAACTGTTGTTACCAGCTGTCACATCAAATTCTAGTTAGAGTTAGAAATGATTTCAATAGTAAAAAAAAAAATAATGAAGACAAGACTTTTTAAATTACTTTTTAGACTGTACTTCTGTGTATGAGCATAAACAGAGTTAACATCTCTCACCCGCAGTGTGTAGTTGATGGTGTTCTGTTTCTCGTACTGGGAAACCACCAGAGTAAAGGTGTGTGTTCCTGCACTGGTCAGCTTCATCTTGGTCAGATAGTGTGGACTGTTGATACGGATGCCATCTATGAAAGGAGGGGGGTCCGCTGGGGAGGAAGAAGAGGTATTCAAAGTAAATAACCACACTGTAGCTTACAGATAACGTAAAACTTTCTTCAAACTGAACTTCTAACTGAATTTCTTCTTAACCTCCAGTATCGATTTTATAGGGTAGTAAATGTTAGTGAAGTTTTTCTTTGTATCTTTGTAAAAAGAGCGATGCATCACTAAAGCTAGGGCTCTGCAATAGACTAATCTCTTTCTTCCAGGCATCTGACCTTGCTGTATGCGACTGTAGGGCAGAAATAAAGGCCGTCATCAATCTCCTGCTACCATTCATCTATAGTGGAACTCTCCTTGCTCGGTGGTGCAGAGAAAGAAAAAAATGTCCTCTAAAGCATCTATCAAACCTCACCTGGATAGTAAACCTTCTTGCCATCCGTCTTGTAAACGACCAGCGTGATGAACTCTCTGTTTTGTGCAAAATCATCCTGGACAGACACAGTCATAGCACAAAAGTGTAGCATTACAGTATCAGGCCACCACATTAATGGAAATGAAATCTGGATGAAATAAAAATATATCAGATCTGTGCCTTTACCTTATCAGTGATGTGTCTGGTGAGAAGCACCCACACAGCAGCACCACCAGCTGGACACTGAACCTCCAGCCTGTACTGGGGATTGTTGGCAAGACTGTAGACATCCTTCACTGGACCCAGCTTTCCATCCCAGGTACTGCAGATGGAAAAGAAACCAGAACATAGACATGTCAGTGTAGAATATCACAAAATGTACCAGAATATTTAAGAGTAAGATACTATGTGATGTTTTTTGTTCCCTTGAATAGTCCTTAAAATGTGAGCGAAAACCTCTGCATCCATAAAACATGAGTAATATAAATAAACAGACACCTGTGAATACAGGAAGAGTTTTTAAAGAGTGCAGGATTCCAGCTCAGGTAGATGACATCATAGTATTGACAAAGGTCCTCCCATGCGATCCAGAACACACCTGGAAAGCAAACACAAGTTGATCGTTAACACTAATTTATCATTTTTTAATCATTTTAAGTTTGCCAAGAGAGATAAAAATTGTTTGGATTTATACCCTCACAGTGACTTCAGGTATATACTGGATTTCATTAGCAACATATCGACTATGTCATAAGCCTATGAATAAAGTCGGCACTGCACATCATGGTGAGTAACTTTTGTAACTTTTGCTTTCTTAGCAAGTGATTTTAATTTTTAAACACTCTCCAATGTTCATTATTTGTAAAGCATAATATTTTAATTCTATCTCCTTAAGTTCTTCTGTGGATACTATTTCATTTTGAATTAATTTTTTTATTTATATGGCACCCATTCACAACAGCAGTTATCTTTCCATCTACTTTCTTCTGTTTATCCAGTTTAGGGTTGGTGGAAGCCGATCCCAGCTACCTTTTAGGTACACCCTGATCATGTTGCCAGTGAGTCACAGGGCGGACACAGAGAGACAGATAACCACTCACACTCAACCTTTTTACCTATGGCCAATTTGGAAACACTAATTAACCTAACCTGACTAACTGCATGTCTTTGGACTGTGGCAGAAAACCAGTGTACCTGGACACCGGGGAGAACATGCAAACTACATACAGAAAGATGGTGGATCTGGTAACAGTAAGAAGGAATCAGTTGGCTAATCTATCCGTCCATTTATTTTCTTCTTTTTATCCAATTCATATTTTATTAAACTGCAACACCGGTAAACTGTCTTCTGAGATATTATAATGGCAAATGTTGAAGATTTCAGCACCTCTGTCTCTCTCTGTGATGGGAAAGTGTAAACCAGGGGTCCCCCAATCCCAGTCCGCGAGGGCCGGTGTCCCTGCAGGTTTTAGATGTGTCTGTGATCCATCACAGCTGATTTAAATGGATAAATTACCTCCTCAACATGTCTTGGAGTTTTCCAGAGGCCTGGTAATGAACTAATCATGTGATTCAGGTGTGTTGACCCAGGGTGAGATCTAAAACCTGCAGGGACACCGGCCCTCGTGGACTGGGATTGGGGACCCCTGGTGTAAACACTAAAACCACCTGACAGAGGCAACCAGAGTGAGGCATACCCTCTATTTAATCTAACACTGTGTGAGTAATTTTATGCATGACGCAAACTGCCACATATTTCTATAACATTTAAAATACCGTTTGATTATTTAAGAATGTGACTAACATTTTCACAAGGTTCTTAAATGCACACACAGTAAGTGTACATACAATGTTTAACTTAAAAAAAAAAAAGTAAAAATAAATAAATAGTACATTAGTTACCAGGAACAGAAAAACAAACCGACTGTAACAGCTAAACTGCGACAGAATATGCTCCATACCCTGGAATTACTTAAAGACAGAATATAAAGACCAATGTGTGTGACCAATTTCAAAGTACTGATTGCAAAACTCAATAAACTCAGATACCGTTATCAAACTTCTGAGCTGTCTTGGGGTCAAAGTTGAGGTATTTCAGGAGCTCAGGTGTCCAGTTCTTCTCATCGCGCTCACTGTAGCGTCCCTTCCACCTAAGATGACTCCATGGATTCTTTAGCTGCAGGAATCGCATTTTCTACAAGAGAAACAAACCCGCAGGTATGAGGTTAATCACACAAGCAGAAAAAAATGACTTCACTATCTACAAATACTACAAACTAGTGTGTTTACTAAACATTTACAATGAAGAATATAAGAATGAAGTGCTCATTCTTCAGTTTAGTGTGCATGAGGATTTTTTTTTATTTTGGGAAGTTTAAAAACCCCACCCTACTAGTGGTGGTCAGAGGGCCCGGTGGCGCCAGTGTCCGGCAGCCTCGCCTCTGTCAGTGCGCCCCAGGGCAGCTGTGGCTACAATGTAGCTTGCCATTGCCAGTGTGTGAATGGGTGAATGACTGAATGTAGTGTAAAGCACTTTGGGGTCCTTAGGGACTGAGTAAAGCGCTATACAAATGCAGGCCATTTACCATTTTACCATAATTGACAATAACTAGTAAAACCATGCACAGAGATCTTTTAGAAGTTTCAGAGATACCTGCAAAGCCGGTTAGCAGGGCTGAATTCAATTCATATTGAAATATTGAGTTCACCAGTGTTTCGGATATCGGCGCTGCAGCAGGGTCAGTATAATATAAATGTCATAAACCTGATTTCCCCCCACACTCCGTCTCTGAGTCAATATAAGGCAGATGAAAAATTGAAGGAAACATTGACTGTGTAACCGCAATAGTAAGACAATCCCATCGTTCCTTTAGGATCATCTTTGTATACAAATTTAACTTGATAAGTGCTTAAAGAAACAAATCAGGTGAAAAGTAGAAACAGTTTCTCACAAACATATCAATCTGATTTTTTTTTTGCAACAAAATTAGTTCCCCCTGCTGGAAATTAGAAAGTATCCACTATCCATTGTGTATGAGGGGCCACTAATGGCTTGATGTATATAAAAATGATGTTAAGCAATGGTATGGACTAATGTGTTAGTGATTAGCTTTTGAATTTAGTTTTATAAAGGACAGTTTCTAAAACAGCTTATTTCACCATTGTCCATCTCAAACTGACAGTATAATGGTAAACGACCAACACTAACCTTGTATTCCCTGATGTCAAGAACAGCGTAAGCGTGTGTTGGCACTAAACCCCATCTTTCCCCTTCCTCCTCTGTCATTACACCCGTTGCTGTGGTGATGAGAACGTCACCCCTGTGAAACCTTAAACAGGAGAGAGAGAAGCACATACAGAGTGAGAATAAGCACAGATGTTTAGTTGAGGAATTTATTATGGCCTATAAAATAATTATGCCTGTGTAAGTCTGTGCATCTACCTCTGGAAGAGCATGCGGAAGGTGTCGTCCCTGTTGAATGACTGATTGTCAGAGTGCATAGCGATGCGTTCAGGAATCCAGCCAGTGAGAGCATGCAGATCAATATTCTGTAAAAATTAGGCTATTATGAAAACAGTTCTTAAGAAAACTAATTTCTTGACTTTGACATCAGACTTTTTTTGAATTCAGAATATATGCAGAAAGTTGCTCAACAGCATGGCTGCAAAATTTAGGAAAAGAGAAGCTTTTTGGAGTTACTAAACCTGGAAGTGAACTAATTACAAAGACACAAATTTATCAAGCTAAAAAAAAAAAAAAAAAAAAAAAAAAAAAAAAAGCACATTTATTTTTAAATATATTTAAACTTATTGCAACTGTACATTCCTTTCTCCTCAGTTCCAGCAAATCCCTGCACAAAATATTTTACTTAATTACTTTTTATTGGGGAGCTATTTTTAGATGTTACCTTTTTGCACCAGGAGAAATCACTAATTAACAAATGTCCCGGTTTACTTACCGAGTTGGAACCAGGGAAGTCGTAGCCGCCCATCACCTTCATGTAGGCCTTCTCAATCAGGGACACCCAGAGCTCGTTCCTGTTGCTGGAGTAGGAGCACAATAACTCTCCATTGCGATCCACTGGGAGGAAGTCATCTATAATAACCTGGAACAGGCAAAGAGTCAGTTCCTCAGTTTAAGGAAAGCAGGAGTAATATAACAAAGATCATAACTATAACTTTTTCTCATGCACAGGAGTTATCAGATAGAAGTAAGACTTTTTCCTCATTTTCCATTTTTTGAAGTACAAAAAAAAAAAAAAAAAAAAAAAAGGGGGGGGGGGGGGATGAATTTGTATACTTAAAAAAAAAAAAAACTATTGTTATATTAAAATTAATGCCAGAATGCATTATTAAATCTAAAAAAAAACAACAACAACAACAACAACAACAAAAAACCCAAAACAAAAAATCAAAACAAGATATTTTCTTTTGCATCATGAACAGATGACATGAGTGTAAACATTTCACAAAGTACTTTTTTTATGCTTATTTCAACTCACACTGTAAAGACAAAATATTTGCAATGCAAATAACCAACAGGTAACAGGTAACTGACTGTTGTAAATCGTTGTTTACCTTCCTGGGAACTCCGTTGATATGGAGTTTGACCATGTACTTTCCACAGGGGTTGTATTCTGGCTCTCCTCGTCTGTTCTGAGGGTAGATTATGCTGCAACACACAAACATGCAAGGTTCAATGGCTATTTTGCTTTTTAGTATGAAAGACAGTTTAAATTAAAATGCACTGCATGCTGATGTGCCATAAAAACAATATCAGTAAGGAACAGAAGCTACACAGCACCTGGTGATGAGTTTTTTGTTGTAGCGTCTCTCGTAGGCTGCACTGATGGCTAAAGAGGCCACAAACGAACAGTCAGATACCACCGTCTGGACAGAAGATGAAATGAGGAAATCAATGTGAATGTGGGTTAATATATAATTACATACATTTAAATACATTGCATAAAATCACCATTACTTTAAGTCTGAGTTTGGACTTTTTACACTGAATGTTTGTGCTCTTTTTACATATCAAAAGGGTTTTTAAATAGTCTCCCATAAAAACGTTTATCTGTGGTGTTACTGTGCCATCTACTGGATGAATTTAAGCAGTGAACAAAAAAACCACCATATCATCCAACCCATGTTAAAGAAACAAATTTTAAATGCATGATTCTTCAATAACTAACATGAGAAAAATAATTGTGGTAAAGGACAAAGTTTGAACAAGATTTTTATTTAATATTCAAATATAAGCATTTTAGAAAATACATGTAGAGATCAATTGAGGATTGTGGAAATAAAATGAAACCAGTCCAACCTGTTTGATGCTGAAGCTGGACACAGACATGATCATCGTGGGGTTATTGCAGATCTCATCTGGCCGAACCCAGCGGGAGAAGATGGCTTTCTGTTTGGGTGACAAAGCCAGTTTCCCTGATTTGTCCCTGGTGAGAAGAAAAAAATAAAATAAAAACAAAAACTGTGTTTAGCCAAGTCAGTCACACATTTTATTTTTCTATGTCATCAATTTTCAACTACAGTAAGTTTCTGTCAGTAATTCCCACATGTATTGGACCAAAGCTTCATATATGTAATGTTTTCTACTGACAAGCCTGCATTTGTTATACGAATTTAACCTGGAAAAACTTCTTACAACCACATCTCAAAGCAAAAGTGTTTTAGTGTTGAGTGTTTCAGGTATCCTTTCCTTCAATGTGTCAAGAAACAGATACTGCAGTTTCCACAAATCTTAAGACTGTCTCCAAAATACATACATCGCACATGACTTTTCTCTCCTGAATGCCTAAGTGAGGCATGTATTAACTTTGAAACAATGTTACTATTATAAAAACTGACTGCAAACAATAAAGCAAACTCACGAGAAAGGTACAGGAAAGGCAAATCGCTCTTTAAGGTCCACGCTCATAAAGGGCACGTAGGCTATGCCATTGATTGTAGATGTACTCCTGAAAATAAAGCATGTTTAATGAAATAGAAAAGCTTTGACACATAATTTTGTATGCAGTAGTATTTACATATTTAAAAAGGATAAAACCATTAGGGCATTAAAGAGCCCTATACAAGTTTTCCAGGCATCTTTTGCATCCAAAGATTTTCAACATAATTTCATCAAAGGCTGAGGCAGTAATTTCATTTGCCACCTGGTGCAGTGATTTAGCACAAAACTACATTCGAAAAAAATTTAAATGTTATACTTTCTAAAAGTTTTCAGCAACTAAAGGGGTATGCTAAAGAGATACCCAGAAACATGGGCCTTTATGACATATTCAGTGAGCCTTCTCACCTGAGTACCTCGATCTCCTCAGATGTGTAGCGCTGACCTTGGGGCTCACTGGACTGCACAGCCCGGACAGATTGGGATTGCTGTCGGTCATTGAGGCTGAAGTCTGGCCCAAGAGGGAGGAACTGGCGGACAGGTCCTCCTGAACTGGCACCAGTGCTGGGCTTGGTTCCAGGAGCCCCCGTCCTGTCCTGAGCTGAAGCCGTTTTGGACTGGGATTCTTTAAGACCTTCGGCTCTGGCAAAATATAGTGGAAGAAGTTTATTTTGGGTTTTTTTGTTTTGTTTTTTTAATATGCAAAAAGTGAAAACAACAACAACATTAAAACAAAAAGCTCTAGAGCATTAAAATGAATGATGAACATTCTAGTTTACAACACAAAATCAGGACCAGTTTTATATGTACCTGTCTAAAGCTTGACGTGCCAGCTGTTTCAGTTTGTTCTGCAGCACTTGCTCAGATGTTTCATTGGACTGGTGAAAACAAAACAAACAAAAGAAATCAGGAAGAGGAATTGTGATTGAAATGTGAGCATGAGTAGGGATAATATGAGGGAAGTTTGAGTGTCAGTCAGTGAGTGACATAATGAAAAACAGAAAGGGGCACAGCAAGATACTAACCGTTTTAATGCACAGCTCCACAGCCTGAGTGTACAGTTCAATAGCTTCATCATCATTTCCCTTTTCATCTTCCTCAAAGGCTTGGGTAACCAGGAAGTGGGCACGTTCCAGGTCCAACTGGTGCCGGGACTTCAGTGGGTCACTTTTCTGTGCTTGAACTAGTGTCAAAGGTCAAAGGAAGAAATGGTTAAGACAACAGGTAATTTGACCTAATTCATTTTCCCATGGAGTCTTAATTACATTGTTGTCATAGAGGATTTTTAATGGACACCAAGTTATCCAAACCTGTTTTTAGCACATTATACTTGAGTAAATGAAAACTCAAGATGAAAGTTGGAAATATGAATATCTTCATTACAAAACAGGCGCTTTTCTTTGTCTCTAGCTAAAACCTGAACAACATGCAGGAAAAAACACCAAAGACTTGTTGGACAGGTCCAGATTAAGACCAGACACTAGATAAGGAGATTAATGCTCCCTAGTCTTTCCTATCTGACCCAAAGACTCATCTTAACTACTGTCTGTCCATATTTGTCTCACATTGTATTCAGTAAGTAAAACAGAATTTAACCCTCCAACAACTTTTCTTGAGCCACCTTTAATCTCTTGAACAGTGCTGAAATAGTGCTTAAACTATCAGTTTAGTAAGTTTACTGGTGCTGCTTAATACAACAGCATACACATAAACTCCACCTTTAAAAATGTCATAAAGTAATTATTATTCTTTGTTAACGCTGGCTCAGACAGGTGCTAAGTTAACTTAGTTGTGATTTTTTTGGTAGCTTTCTGGATAAATGATAGAAAGATGATAGAAAAAAAGAGCAATCAATTTCTACACTTCATATTATAGAAATCACTAAACAGCAATACCCAGCATTACACATCATCTAGTGGTAACAGGACTCTTGTACATTCTGTGGCCACACCCATGTGAACACACAAATCAAGAGCATGAGGAGAGTCATGGAAAAAACTGGTCAGACAGAAACTGAGAATTTATGTCCTTTTCAGTAAAAAAGAGAAACATTTTCTTACTCATTAAACACTTCACCTCTTTTAAGGTGTTGCTCAAGATAAATCAACAACTCAGTAAAACAGGATAATGAGTGTCTTTTAGACAACAAGTTTAATGAACAACATGTGGAGTGTGTTTATTACAGTTTCCAGCTATCCATACCTTAATTAAAATGGGACTATATTCATTTCCAGGTCTATATTTTCATTCTATATTACTAGGGTAGCTTTTATGTGATTTATATTTCACATTAAGCCTTCATTTGTAAGTCATCTGAAAATCCATCAGAAGCACAACCCTTTGGGCCTATTGTGAGGTGAGCTTACCTGCATTGTGGAGGGCTTGAACCCGATCCAAGTATTCATTCACTTTCTCCTGGATCCCTTCCAGTTTGGACCCTGCCATGCCAGCATAAATGAGGGCCTGAGCTGCCTCCTATGGAAAACAAACATAAAAGAGGCAGCGGTTGGAAAAGTATCACATCCGGTCACTAAGTACTGGCATCCAGGGGCACTAGCAACCCTCAACTTGGACCAAATATATTTGTAAACTGTTGATTCGTAAAGTAGTAGACTTCTTAAATCTAATCCTGCGGCTATTACAGAAATGAAAGTGAGTTTGAACTTCTAAGATTAGCAAAATGCTAACCCTGAAAAATGGCAGACGTTTACAGGTAAAACTTATTGGCACTTACCTTATAATAAAATACAGCCTCGTTATATTTGCCATTCTGGTCATGTGTTACAGCTGTTTTGGCAAAAGTGACAGCATCAAGTTCCAGCGCCGCGGAGTCCATGTCGAACAAAACTTGTTGACAGAGTGACAATCTCTCAGTTAGCCAGAACAGGCTAGCTAACCGTTAGCTACCTATAAAATGTCTACAAACAAAATATCTGCTTTTCTCTGTTGGCACTGTTCATTCTATCAACTCGGAAAAAACATAGTGAAGATAATGCTGATACGTGGTGTTGATCCCACAGCCAAAACTGCCACGGTAAAAGTTTTCCTCTGCCTTTTAACAAATGACTACAACATTAGCAGACACCAAAAGAACCATACTGTTTCCGGTAGACAATTCGCGCAGTCGCAGTAGAAACGCTAGCGCTGTTGAAGAGCGCAGATATCGGGGGGTACGACGTTGCGTTCACGAGCAGGGGAAAATAACATTTTTTTTTAATACAGCTAACGTTATTTATTGGCAATTAGTAAAATATTGTAGTATAAGTCTAGTCTTTCTTTTTTTCTTTATGAGCCATACCATTAAAATATGGGAAAGAGGATGATGCAGAAGTATACAAAGGGTCAGAATGAGTTAAATTGTGTCTGACCAGGTGAACTGACCAGACTTACATGGTTATGAGAGGGATAGTGGATATATTGGACAAAGGATTTTGATTCTGGAGCTGACAATCAAGAGGAAAAGGGGAAGAGCAATCGTTTTTATGAGGATTTTTTTTTTTTTCCAGAATCACATTTGTTTACTAAAAATGGTAGAGGATGATCTTACCTGTTGGAAAACTTTACCTGTCTCAAAAATCATTTTTCCTTGCTGATCCCTAATAAACCCTCTATTTCTTGGTTTAAGTCACTACACTCAAACGTCTCAAAATTTTTATGGAAAAAATAGATTGCAGTATGTTTTAAAATAGTCAAAACAAAGATTTTTAGAGAGCTCATGGTTAGAGCTAGAACAAGCACTCAGTTAAAGAGTAAAACTCTGCTTTAAAACTGTTTTAAATCTTCACTTATCCTCTATAAACTAACACCCATTTGGAGTCTAGATATATCAGAAAAAGAAAATACAACATTTTCCCTCATGGCATGAGAAAAGAATTACAAATGTAAAAAATCTAGAACATGTTATTCAAGAAAGAAACTTTACCTAATTCTAATAACTTGTATCAAATTATGAAATCAGCAACAGTAAATTTCTTGAATATCAGTAAATGAAGCCTGTGATACAGGCAAGATTTAATTCCAATCAACTGAACTTAAAAAGTTATTTTTAAAATAGATGACTCAGTTTCCTTTCCAACTGCAAAATGGGAGCAAGATCAATCCCTCAAGATAAAAACTTCTCAACACAAATGTGTTTAAATTCCTTAATCTGAGAACTATATGCAAGCTCTAAGGTCTTGTATGCCTGTTCAGAGTTTCTGGCAGAGGATATATGAATACCTATGCACATGGTTTAGTTGCTGTATTCCAACCTTACCTCACTGTGTATCTTTGGTCAGGTAAGTGAATTATCTATGGATGTGCAAACAGCAAACATAGTTCTGAATGCCTTATATACCTCTTGAAGAAAACTATCCTTGGGAACTGGAAATCGAAAAATTATTTGTGTATTACTCAATATAAAAATTTAATCTAGAGAGAATGTCTGCCTCCTCAAAACAGCAAATGGGGAAATTTGAATTTTGATTTTCTCTGCTTGCTGCAGATCAGATATATTCTGTACTCACCAAGAGCTTTTTCTGATTTGTGTTGCATAAAATACCAATAGCTCCATGAAGCCATGGAACCATTTGAGGTGACTCATAGTTTTCAATACAAATAAAAATACTCAGAATAAAATTATTTTGCCTCCCAATAAGCAATCTTCTTTATGATTTTAGTATATCCAAAACTAAAACAGGATATACATTTTCAATAAGAAAATCTTTTAAACTGTTTATTCTCAGTGCTTCTGATTTTAACCTTTCACATAAATACAACTATCTTAATGTGCATCATACACATAAAGGTATGATGCAATTGTCTGTTAGATGTGAGCATGTGGTAACAATGTATCTCATGTCAATAGGGACCAGATTGTAAGTCTTTTTTCCACACATATCTATTTGTTGATGGGAATTATTTATTTGTTTGAACATGTCTGAGGCATAGTTCTCACTCTGCCCCTTGTATGCTCTTGTATACTCTCAGAAAACACTTTATCAAGTGCACCACAGTAATCCCTGGTTGGAGCCATTTTTATGGTCAGACCTCCCTTAATTCTATGTGGAGGATACTTGAAATATTTTCTATATAAATATCTAGAGACACTTGAGTCCATATTAGCATGATACTTTCAAACAGTTACTGCAGATTTGTAAGACTCTATCAAAAGTGCTCTATTGAAATAGAGACCTGTTGACTATGGGGGCTATTTGACTACAGTGAACTCACATGATGTACTATGTTGCTGGAATCAGCCATCAGAAAAATGGGTGCACTGTTGCCATGAGGAGATGGGCATGGTCAGCAACAATACTCATTTTATCAATACTCATTTGGCATTAAAGGACACCAAGTGTGCCATGAAAATATACCTCCCAAACCATTATTTTGACACCACCAGTCTGAACTGCTGATACAGGGCAGGATGGATCCATGTTTTTGTGCTGTTTATGCCAAATTCTGAGTCTACCATATGAATATTCCAGCAGACTTTCAGGCAAAAGTTTTTAATAATTTGGTTAATTAAACTGAAATAACTACTGAGACAAAAAGCATAAATTTACTTTGAAAATTAACTAAACTAATGTGGGGAAAAATAAAATTACAAGAAGATAGAAGTAAATGAATAAAATCAAAACTTTGATAACAACACTAAAAAACAGTGATCTGCATAAAACCTAAATACACAACATGAGAGTCCTCTAAAGCTGAGCTTCCTGTTGTTCCTGCTCTGTAGCTGATGTTGACACTGTGACTGATTAACAAAGTCCAAATGTAGAGGCCAGCTGTCCTTCTTCCACATCTGGATTAAACATGTTACAGCAGTTTGAACAGTGTTGTTCTTGGCTTGATTAAAACTTTATACCTAAACATAGTATTAAAAAAATCTCAATGCCGATACTTCAGACAACGACTCTTTGATTTGAAGTAATGCAGTGCCCTCTGTTGACCAGTTATTAATATCATCATTAATGTTATAATTTGAAACTGAGACTAGTCCTCTGAGGTTTTACTGCAGTATTCAAACAGACAAAGCTTTCTTTTTGCAGATCCATCAGTTCTTCTCATTACAGCTCACTGATTTAAATCCTTGGTCTTGGACAGAGATTGCACAGTGACCAACAGAAGGAGGCTGGTCGATCCAGGAGCTGAGGAAAACAACAAATCTGCTCAAGGCTGATGGACACTGGTACACTGTAATTGATTCATTCCAGATTTGGGAAATTCTTGGAATTTATATTGATTCAAAGTGTCTCTTACCTATTAGTCATATCCCTTCCACCCAGCCACTTCCATTTCCCATCTTCAACTCTCAGACCAATCCAGTATCCTTTGTTTTCATTATATTTCCAACTGTTTCCATTGACGGTTTTCTGAGGATAGAGAGAAAGTTGTCAAATGCTTTGCTCTAAGAAAGCTTTCGATCTAAAGAAATTATTTTTATTTCCTGAAGTCTGTAATAACGTGTCCTACAATTTTCTCATTACCTTTTCTTCTTCATTAATCACAACAACCAGCCTGACAATTCCCAGCCAGCCTGACAAGCGTTACATTTTCTGTCTGCAAGAATAGAGACCTGTTAATAAACAACATCAGTGCATATCTATGTTAAATTAGGTAATTTTGTACAAATATATTTGGAACATACTGTTATTTTCTTTGGGACAGTAGGCATCAATGCTGCATTAAGCTCGACTAACATTGAAGTCATTCCATGATGTCGTCATCTGTTGTATTATTTCTGTTAAGTTTTTCTTCTCTGTCTCCAGCTCCTCATTTTTCTTTCTGAGCATCTGTGTCTCTGCAGTCAAATTTGTGATCTATTTTTCTAAAACTGTGGAGACTATAAGGTTACAAAGGACAGCAGTCAGTTTTTTTTTTTAAGTGGATTGAATATATTTACATGTTTCTTATAAATTAATGCAACAATAACTGTTAAAAAAACACAATCAAATATAAAACATCACACTACTTTGCGTGTAAGTTTTAAAGTTATACTCACAGTAGATGCGAAGGACCATAATTAGTATTAGAATTCCCCAGCATGTTGCTAGTGATGGAAAAGATTTATTACAAGATGACTTCTTATATAGCAAAAACAAAAGTTATTTCAACAACCAAAATTATTCATAGTTTTCTTGAGAATAAAATGAAATGTGTCAAAGATCCCTAATTATTTAAACATTGTTCTGTTATGTACAACCACAAAATACCTATTGGAGGCAGAAAAAAATGATTTAACTTTAGACCAGACCTATAATCACAAAGAAAACTAAATCAGAAAACCTGAAGGCAAAACTAAGGCTAAACCTTGTTAAATGTAATACAGACCCCCCAAACTCAGAACACTATATATACAGAAAAAGGCAAAAATGTAAATAGAAAAACTCAAAACTCAGGCAAAAAACTCAGGGTTGATGACAGCGTTTGTCATTTCTGTGTTTTGTATCTTTGTGGGAGATATTACATCTTAAAAAATGTTGTTTGAAAAACCCTAAAATTCAGAAACATGGTCAAAAACTTGTATTCCATTGTATAATATTTTTATTTATTTTCAGTCAAAAGTTACACAGTTTTAAACATTTAATTAGTTTGCATGGGTACATTTCTGTTTTAAATGCTCTGTCCACAAATGGCCTTTGGTAAGAATTGCTTTACACAGTCCAGGAACAGAGATTAACAAAAATATGACCTGCTCACCTGCAAACTTTAGCTGCACCAATCAGAAGAAACAAAGAGGCATAAAACAGCTCATCAGACACTCTTTGATCTGAGCTTAGGATAAATAAGGATTATTTCCAACTATCAGTCATGCAAAGCTACACTATTACAGTCCAGCAGTCAGAGTATAGAGATGGAAATCAGTTGAATTACACAGCAGATCATCTGAGGAAAATCAGCCAATAACGTTCAGACTAAACCGACCCACAGTATTCCTTCTCACAGTAACCGGCTGTCTCCTCCTCTCTGTGGAAAATCTTCCCATCAGGCTGCGTCTTCCACCTCAGCTTCACCTCTTCTCTGATACCTTGCTCCAGCAGCTTCTCCCTCACCTGAAACACAGTTTTCACACATTAACAGAAGCTCCTCATTAATCAGCCGTTGTTTCCGTAGTGAGCAGAAAACTTTGTTCGTGCTGTTTCTGGGGGTAATGAACTAAATGAACTGCCTGGTGATGAAACTGAAGTTTGTTATTAGGCCTCATTGCCTGTCATTGGGTCACTTCGTCTCCTCACAGTAATCTGAAATTAAATGACTTCTTCAAGTTAAGAATTAAAAAAGGTTAAATAACAAAAATCGATGGGATTCCATTAAATGAGCCCCGTATCTCTGCAGCTGTGTGCTGTCACGTTTCCCTGAACCTGGACTGCACAGACTCACTGCTCTCTATCATTTCACAGTAGTTATAGCAGTCTGTCCCTTGTATCGGGGCCAGTGTGTCCTCTGACCTGCTGCAGGATGGATTCTTGCACTGTGGGGTCGTTCAGGTCTGCAGATCCTGCCCTCAGCTGAACCTTCACTGACCTCGAGGCTCGAGAAGATTTGACATCTGCAGAGAAGGAAAAGGCCGAATTTCAATTCAATTTTATATATACAGCGCCAAATCACAACAACAGCCGCTGCAAGGCGTTTTAAAAGGTAAGGTAGACCCTACAATAACACATATAGAGAAAAAAACAAGAAATCAAATGACCCCCTATAAGCAAGCACTTTGGCAACAGTGGGAAGGAAAAACTCCCTTTTAACAGGAAGAAACCTCCAGCAGAACCAGGATCAGGGAGGGGCGCAAGTGGGAGAAAGCAGTCTTACATATTTGTTTAATATGTGCATTGAAGGACATATCCTGGTCAAAAATGACTCCAAGGGAGGTTCCTCACAGTGTTACTGGAGGCCAAGGTAATGCCACCCAGAGTAAGAATCTGGTTAGATACCATATTTCTAGGATTTTCAGGGCCGAGTACAATAACCTCAGTTTCATCTGAATTAAGAAGCAGAAAGTTAGCGGCCATCCAGGTCTTTATGTCTTTAAGACATTCCTGCAGTTTAACTAATTGGTGTGTGTTATCTGGCTTCATGGACAGCTAGAGTTGGGTGTCATTAGCATAGCAGTGAAAATGTATGCTATGTCTTCTGATGATACTGCCTAAGGGAAGCATGTATAATTTAAAAGTGCTATATAAATAAAATTGATTTGATACTTTACTTAGGCCATCAAATTAAGATAGATTTTATGTTGTTGGTTTTGAAGATCTGGATGGATATTTTAATGTATTCTTTATTTCTATTTTTCAAGACTTGGAGATTTGCCTTTTTTATATAACTTGGCCTACCCTTTTTAGTTTTGTTAATATTGGCAATAGTGAGAAGTACTATGGTTGGATTCAAATGTATTTAATATAGGGCATCTAATTAAGGTAAATGTCATGTTTTTAGTTGTTAGAATCTGATGAGCAATATTTTATTTTATTATTTGTTATTTTGTTTTTCAGTTTTCCCCCTGAGAGATTGCCACCTTAATGTGGTCAGGGGGTTTGCGTGCCTCAGTGACACTAAGAGCTAGACCTGCAGAAGCTTAGCCTTCAGGGGGGACACCCAAGTTGGTCAGGTTTTAGGGTAGAGGTCTGACAAAGTGCAATCCAATTACATGACAAAAACAGTTATTCAGAGCACCCCACACAACCCTTACCCCTTTCTCGCCTCTGTTGCCACCATGTGCCCCCTTTACATTTCTGTCTGGAGGAGGAGAGGAGCTGCAGAAAGGCGTGTAAGACTTCAGCTCTGCTTCCTGGTCCCAACTCTGGATAGTCATATTTTGGGAGGGGTTTAATAAATCTGTCCATATTTCTAGAAATGAGAGCTGCTCCATCCAAAGTGGGATGGATGCTGTCTCTCCTAACAAGACCAGGTTTCCTCCAGAAGGTTTGCCAATTATCTATGAAGCCCACATCGTTTTTTGGACACCACTCAGACAGCCAGCAATTTAAGGAGAACATGCGGCTAAACATGTCACTCCTGGTCTGATTGGGGAGGGGACCAGCGAAAACTACAGAGTCCGACATTGTTTTGGCAAAGTTACACACCGATTCAATATTGATTTTAGTGACCTCTGATTGGTGTAACCGGGTGTCATTACTGCCGACGTGAATTATGATTTTAATGAATTTACGTTTACCCTTAGCCAGCAGTTTTAAATTTCCTTCAATGTCGCCTGCTCTGGCCCCTGGAAGACAATTGACTATGGTTTCCGGTGTCTCTAGCTTCACATGTCTGAGAACAGAATCACCAATTACCAGAGTTTGACCCCCGGCGGGTGTGTCGCCGAGTGGGGAAAAACGGTTAGACACATGAACAGGTTGGTGGTATACCTGGGGCTTCTGTTTAAGACTATGCTTCCTCCTCACTGTCACCCAGCCGCCCTCTTTCCCCAGCTGCTTGGGGTCTGCCGGGGAACAGGTAGCGGGGCCTACGCTATCTTCGGCTGCACCGGCTACAGGGGCCTGGCTAGCTACGGGTGACTCAAGGGTGTGAAGCCGAGTCTCCAATTCAGTAATCCTGGCCTCCAGAGCTGCAAATATGCTACATTTGTTACAAGTATCACTACTGCTAAAGGAGGCCGAGGAGTAACTAAACATCTGACACAATGAGCAGGAAAGTGCAGGAGGGACAGGTGAAGAGGCCATGCTGCACATGAAGATTATACTATGAAAACAGAAGTTATCTAAAGGTTTTAATTAAATTGGTATGCAGATAAGCTACTCAACTAGTACTTCCTGTTCCTGTGTTGGTGGAACAGGAACAGGAAGTGATACTCTACCGCAGAGAGAGCGAACACCAAATGACAGCGCCACCCAAAGGATTGACAGTGTTGTGCCAAGAGTGTCCAGATGAGCCCAGGAGGACCAGACCGTGCAGAGGACAGACTCACCTCTGGAGCAGAGGAAGGGGCGTTGTTCATTACAATTATGACTGTAGAAGGAGCCCGTTGATGCATCTATTGTGGCACAGTTTTGAGTGTCATCAGGCTGCCCGGGCCCCCACGGCAGGTTTGAGGCTGTGCTCAAGTTTGACCACGTCCAGTAATTTCTATACAGTCCAATCCAGGCCTGATTAGAAGATGTCAACATGTTAGCGGCCATGGTGTTTACATTTGAATCAATCATGCTGCTCAGGTCTATGTATGTCTGTCTGCAGTAAGACTGAGCATCAGGCCAGGTCATCAAGGTCGGCACCAGGATGATACTGCTACTCATGCCTGAAAGACAAAAGATCAGATGGATTCAGACCTGCAGCTAAAATGTTCAGTTTGTCAAACCCTGGTACCAAAGTCCAAAACACTCACCATTAAAGCAGAAAAAGCTATGTTGTTCTGAGCACTGTCTTGTGGACCATGATCCATCACTAGATATTGTAACACACTCCCCAGTCCCTGGCTGTCCCGGGGACCAGGAATTAAACCAGGATGACTGAACTGGACCGAGGCGAGACCATTTCCAGCCGCTCTTGGAGAGTCCAATCCACACCTCTGTGCTCCCCGCCCATTTCTGGGCTTCCTGGATGAGAGCTGAGCTGTTAACGATGGCGAGGTCAACATACTCATCTCTGCAGTATTGCTGAGCGTCGTTCCAGGACTTCTGCAGGTCAACGAGGTGGAGCTGTCTGACTAACTGATCAGACTGAAAATGGCAGACCATCACGTAACCTGAGAGAGGACACGAGTCAGTCAGCATGGTCACAGACTCACCTCAGCTCGATTTTACTCGTCAGGAGAATTTACAGAGATTTGAACAGTGTTGTGGTCTGTTAATAAATGTGTCCTTTAAAGGATCTGTAACTCGTGTACTGGTTAAAATGTGTTTTACAATGCCAGTGGACACCTACACACTGGTTTCCCGCTCCAGGGCCAAACTCACACATCAGGTTAAAAAGCTGCTTTAACAGTGTTAAGTTTGTTTTTCACTCTGGCCTTATTGCACATGTATTTGGATGATTTTTCCTCTTCAGTGTGCACAATAAAGGAAAACAACATGTTAGTGGTCGAGGCTCAAAGCTGAACAACATGTGCACACGGACGTGGTAAAAGCAGTCAGGATCTTTTTCAGCGAGCTGACGGGTTTGCAGTGTTTCAGGCTTTCAGTCAGATTTCTACACAGAAAATAAAATAAAGACGTGTTTTTCTCAGCAGTGCACACAAACAGAGCCACGTTCATGCACTCTCTCTTCCCTCCTGTCTTTCTTTTTTTACTCTTTTACTTCACTTTATACAAACTGTTACAAACTACCGACTATTAAACTGTCAATCAAACTTTTAACTGGACCCAAAGAAAGCTTTAGAAGTTTAGTTGACATGACAAAGATCTTTGGAGATTGTACGAGTGTTTCTTTGACTGCTTGAAACTCGTTTACAGACACCTTGAAAATAATCACTATGGAGCAGTTCAGTTTGTGCTTTCTTTGATTTTCTGATATTAAAAGTTTTATTCAAACTATAAATGAGGCGACTGAGATGAGTTTACAGACCTGAGAGCAGCAGGAGGATCAGTCCACACCTCTTCATGACTGAGAGCTGAAAAACTGTGAAAACGTCCTCATGAATCTCATCTTCAGCTGCTCTATCATTATTAATCATAACACTTAAACCAGCATCAACAAAGAGGCAGATGTCTCTGTCATTCACTCCATTTCTATCCTAATCTAATGATTCAAACAAAATTATCAAACATATTTAACATTTGAAACGTTCAACTTTAAAAAATGTTGTCTTCATTCAATTATCATCATTTTGTTTATTAGAATACCAGATAATGAATGTGTGAGATTATCAAATAAACCAAAACAAACATATGCATAACATACCCGACACGATGAGACGTCTGTTCAGCTGTGACACAGTCAGAACTCTTCATCTGATATAAATGTCATCCTCGCTCCTCCTCCCACGTCTATCAGAGACTTTGTAAAAGTGGTTTTAGAAAGCAGCCCAGTGTTCATTAAAGTGCATTTGATTAAAGATGCTCAGAGTCATTTAACTGAAGATGACTTATTCAAAGTTATTACAGATGCAAACAGACTGACGTCTGGCAGAACGGGATGTGAACTGGAGCTAAACGAGGTCACAGGCGTCGAACCATGAAACTAGGACTGAGGTTAAACGCAGGAAACGGGCCGTTCGGTTTCAGGCTTCAGTCTCTGTGAGTGGAAGAACATGCTTCTCCTCCTGACTGGAGGTCAGCGTGTCTGCCGCATCATCAGCAAAGATGGACACACTTGGAAATGTTTGTGTCTTCATTTGAATCCAAAGCCGAGGTTTGCGAGTTTGCTTGCTGTGCATGTGTTTGCATAGATACAGCACTGATTCTCTGCCTGACCACTTCAGTGTTATTTGAATAATGTTGTAATTATTATAATTCTGACAAAACAGCGTTCAAGCTTGACTCCTCCAAATCAGTGATGATGAAGACACAACCTGACACATTTCACATGTCAGTTCCAATCATAGAGAACAAATAGTTTTTACTTTGTTCTTTCTTTCTTTGTTTAGCTTCAGCGTGTTTTTTAATGATATTACAGTTTTAGTGCATCTCCTCTAAAAGTGCAAAACTTGCTTTGAGAGTCTCACACAGCACCACTTCCAAAGATGGAGGCTCAGTCAAATACAAATAAAATGCACTGATTTTAAAGTCACCACTAAATTTCACTGAAAGTAAGTAAATAAAATGTTATTTATGTAGCGCCTCACAATGTGAAGATCACAAAGTGCTTCACAAAGAAATACCAAGGAATTTAAAAGAAAAGATAATTTTTTTAAATATCATTATTGGATGTGCTGCAGGTGATGATGTTGATACAAGACATACCTGTCCCAGTGATCACATGGTGAACGGTGTTGCCACGGCAGCCAGATGCCAGCTCGTTGCCCGTGGTGACGGAGAAGTCCACCTTTGCCAGGTGTCAGCATGGGTCTGTTCTGCTCAACGCCGGCGCTGCCGAGGAAGGTCCGAACGCTCCTCTATTTATTTTCAGTTTTTAGTTTCATTCGATGGAAACTTTCTTCTTGTTAGGCCTTGGAAAACTTTACCATCCACATGACAGAGCACTCGGACTCATATCTGATGATGTGTAAGATCAAGAGAATATCAGAAATGATGGTAAACCTGAAGTCTGCTTTGGATTATTCTCTTCAACAATCAGTTGACAACATTTCAGTTTTGTGTTTTGAAGGTTTGAGTAATTGCAGCCACCACGAGTACATGAAAAAGGACTCGAGGTCTTTTTAAACCTTTATTTCCGTCCTGTCTGAGCGCAGCCCACAAACGAACATCATGAAAATGATTCAACAGAAAAGTACCCAGTTCTTATTTAAACTCGGTTTTCTATGTGAAAACTGTCGTTTCAGCTCTGTGTGACGGGAGAACATTACAGCCATGCGCTGAGTCCCCTTAGACAACAATGATGCTAAGTTTAGCTAGTAAAACAGTTGCTAGTGTAGCTGCTTACACTAGTCTCATTTCAGTTTGATGGTACAAATGTAACATGAGTGACATTAGTGATATTTTACTATATACACACCATTTTTGGAAAAAGAAAGCTCAATGGTGGAATCAAATATGACATTTAAGTCAAAATTCAAGGTATTATTTCTATTTCATATCATTTATGACCCCTGTGTGAAAGTTTTAGTTATATTTAAGGACAATACCCCAAAAATAAAGTCTAAGATTTGATCCTTGTGCGTTTCAGATGAAATGAAGACACACTGATGCAGTAGATATTCTTTTATTGATGAGAAAACTGTGCAGTATAATTTACTCAAGATGTTGAAGATATGAGAGCATTAACAGGCTGATTTTTGGGTAAGAGGCTCTAACAGGAGAGAGGTGATACAGAAACATGACATCCTTATAAAATACTGACACGTTTTATGAATGGACAACTTTTCACAGCTCTTTGCATTTAAATGAGCTGCATACTTTTCCCACTGAAACCAGCACAATCCCACTGTGATGAAGACAATATTTGAACTAAATATATTCTGGATAAATCAAAGCATTATCAAAGTTGTCCGTGGTTCCCTTATTTTTCCTTCTTTCCCTGTCAGATCCTGTCCTGCAGGATAAACATCAGTGAGTGGTTCCCTGTATGCAGCTGTTACAGTTTGTGTTGGAGATACTTCTGCAAATACAGGAAGCAAATATCGAGAAAAGTGTTTTCAATGTTTTTACCAGTCCCTCAATTACAGCGAGCTGTTTGTTCTCCCCCTGTTCTCCTCTGCATCTCTCAGCTGTTGCTGGCTCCTTTTCCTCCTCCTCCTCCTCACACACTGTCCTGGTGTCTCATCAGGGGTGGAGAGCCTCTGTCCTGTCTCCTCTCACCTTCCTTCTCAGTCTCTTCTGACTCTGGACACTTGCAGAAGGACATCAACCATGGCAGTTAGCAACAAAAGCAAAAGAAGTTTATCAAATATCTGTTAACTTGCAGGATGAAAACAGTTTGTCTTATAATCACAAAGACACACTTTGTGTTTTAATTAGAGAAAGGAGAAACAGGAGGAGGACTTCTCCATCTACTGTCTGTCTCATTATTAGTGGTTTATACAGGATGAGAGCTCTTTAAGGACAAACTTCAGCACAACATGGTTGAGTCTGCGTCCTCGCCACAGTTCGCGGGCCAGATATTTGGTCAACCGTCTGCTCGGTGTTTCCTGAAACGTTTAAGTACGTTTGGCTTCACACCGAAAAACAGACCCAGCTTCGGCAGAAACCTAAACTAACTAACCGACCAAAGAGCCGCTTTAAATGGCGATATCACTAACGTCACGTAACTTTTTTAAGGCTTTTCATTATGCTAACACTTGTTCCGCTGTATATTTGAAGAGAGATACAAGCCCAGTGCTTACTTTGAAGATTTCTGGACCGCCTCACTTCGACCGTCCACCACTTTTCTTCAACCTTTCACTCGCAGTTAATCCTGGTATATGGTTGGGCATATCAAGGCTACGTCCACACGTACACGGAGATTTTCCGTTTTCGTTTTAAAAAATAATCCCGTCCACACGTAAACGCAGAAATGAAGGAAAACGCTGCTAGGAACATGCCAACGCAACAGGTGGCGATATATTCCTAACCATGTAGAAATGTTGGCCAATCAGAAGTCTAGAAGCCTCGGTAGGAAATAGTAAACAAAGATGGGGCATAGAAGCAGAACCGAGTCCTCTGTGTGGAGGGACAGTAACTGTGTGTGTATATGTAAGCATTTAAACACTGCAGAGAGTACAATTAACAGTAACAGTATTGTAGAAATTCATTTCACCGAAACAATAACGTGGCGCACAGTGTGACGTCAAAAAGGCGCACACCTTTGACGCTGCGTTTTCTCCGTTTTTCTCGTCCACACGTAAATGCAAAAACGGAGTTTTCGGAAATATCCACCCTGGCAGGCGTTTTTAAAAATCTCCGTTTTCAGTGACCGAAAACGCCGTTTACGTGTGGACGAAAGGTGCAAACGCATAGAAAAATCTCCGTTTTCAAAAATACCCTGGTACGTGTGGACGTAGCCCAAGTCTGCTGCTGCGCAGCTGTGAGCGCGCGCTAGGGGCTTTTATCCGTGTGCGCGTGCGTTCTTTGCGACGTCACTGGCAGATCAAAGGAATTTGCTTTTGCTTTGATCCGTCAGCCACGTGACAGGCAGCCAAACCCCACAAATAGGGGCTCTCACACATAAAAATTACAGCTCATCTGTTTGCAAATGTTCAACAGTCGGCGTCCTCCAAAACAAGAAAATTCTCCCGCTGTTCTCTCAAACCCGGAAAATCAAATGTGTGATACAACCATGTCAACACGCAGCGAAAATGAAAATTCAATTGTGGTCACACCAGACCAGATAATGCCACCTATCAAGAGGTGCTTCGAAAGGCTCTCTGGAGTTCAGTGGAGCTTAATAGAAAATGGCGCATGCGACTCGGGGACCGTAGCGGTGCTTGCTGATATGATTTGTGAAATCATTCAGATCGCCTCTAGCAGAATCCTCAAAATTGCCCTTCCTGTTACTCAGGATTGCATGACGAAGGAAGATCCAGAGCCTTTAGATGCGGGGAAAATAATCCCGTCCCTCGGAGACTCGATCTCAGACGCCATCGCCAGCTCTCTTAATGTCCCGAAACAGCGACATGAGAGCGCTGACGAGCTGACACGGATGGTTGAGGAAGAGATCTCCGAAAAGGTAAGCTCAACAGTCAAACTCATTACAGAAAGCCCCGATCTCCCGCAAGACCCCGCCGTTTATGTTAGCGGGAAATGTAGTAATATTAAAAAGCTGCACCGCATGGTTTGTCACGCTGCCTCGTGCCTTAAAAGGTTTGTAGCACGTAAGATGCGCTGCCGGTGCGTGTCAAGCGGGTGTGATTCCGGTACAGAAAGTACGGATTCAAAGATATCAGTGCAATCAGCAATCACAGAGATTTCTGTGATTCTGTCATCAAGCAGCTCAGATGGAGAGATGACAGAAAAAGATAAAGATGAGGAAGAAATTGAGCTCCCAGACGAATCAGCTCTAACAGAAGAAGACAAAATAAAACCAGCTGCAGAGAGCCAAAGTATCCGAGCTCCAACGCCAGTAGAAGTGGTTGCAGCTGACATCGTAAATGAGATACTTGGGAACATGAATTCAAGCAGTGAAGAGCCCTGTGAGAGGTGTAGCTTACCCAAGCCTGCCTTTAATGCAGGATTAATTATCAACAAGGTGAGAGACCTTTTCTCCAGATGTTTGCCATCCACCTCACACTCAGGGCTCAAAGCACGCAAACACCGCTTTTCCATGTTTGCGAAAAAACAGTTTGAAAAAATGAAAAAAGAGCTGAGACAAGTAATAAAGGCAAACAGGAAATTTTTTGTTTGTCTAAAAAACATTTTCAAGTTCCACAAGTATGAAACAGTGCCATCCGATGAAAGTAGCCTCCCAGGGTCAGTCCCAGAAACTGGTCCCAGAGTAAAGAGGCTCATCGAGCCCCTTCCCGAAACACGCTGCTTCGTTACATGCGTTCTTCTCCAGCCGACTTTGACGCCATTAGGTCAGACGTTAACCAGCTGTTTGACAAATTAACAAAGAAAGAAGAACTCTTCATCATCCATAAAACATTGGACAACTTCAGAAATAGTGGGGCAACAGAGATTTTACCGTGGAGTTGACGGGAAAAGTATTTGATCTACTTATGACGGATCGACTGTATCAAATCCCCGAACCTCTAATGGGTAGATCCCTCTCAGATACAGTCATCTCCAGGACTCCACAACCAGCACATGGCTCAAAGCGTCCCTTTTCTGCTGAAGTCCTCTATGTCCTCGTAGAAGACGCAGTAGAAAAGTTTTTACAAAAGCTTTTACTCTGGGTGGAGAACGAAGACCAAGATCAAATGATTGAGGACAAGGTTTCTGTGGTGGTGGAAGACATTCAGAACTTTATTAAAAGAACAAGGACACCGACAAAGGAAACAAGCACAGAGTCAGATGGCAGTGGAAGAGAATCTGTTCCATCACCTGTAACACCAAAACCTGAGAGCATTTCTCCAGAAAGATCTTCTCCGGCACCGGATGAAACACCTGTAACACCAAAACCTGAGAGCATTTCCCCAGAAAGATCTTCTCCGGCACCGGATGATACACCTCAAACACCAAACCTGAGAGCATTTCCCCAGAAAGATCTTCTCGGCACCGGATGAGACAAATCAAACACCAAAACCTGAGAGCATTTCCCCAGAAAGATCCTCCCCGGCACCGGATGAAACACCTGTAACACCAAAACCTGAGAGCATTTCCCCAGAAAGATCTTCTCCGGCACCGGATGAAACACCTGTAACACCAAAACCTGAGAGCATTTCCCCAGAAAGATCTTCTCCGGCACCGGATGATACACCTGTAACACCAAAACCTGAGAGCATTTCCCCAGAAAGATCTTCTCCGGCACCGGATGAAACACCTGTAACACCAAAACCTGAGAGCATATCCCCAGAAAGATCTTCTCCGGCACCGGATGATACACCTGTAACACCAAAACCTGAGAGCATTTCCCCAGAAAGATCCTCCCCGGCACCTGATGAAACACCTGTAACACCAAAACCTGGGAGCATTTCTCCGCAAAAATGCTCTGCTAGCATTTCACGCTCTCTCAAGGATTCCTCTGACATGTCTGAGATGCGTTCTGTGTCAGTGTCATCTTCTGATGCTGAGAAAATTTCCGATGACCTCGCTTTTATCCTCATGATGAGAGTCGTCAAAAAATCTAAATCTAAGACCAAACAGTCTGTGTCTCTGTCAGAAGAACTACAGACGGTCATCAACCGTCTGAGAGATCTGATACAGCCTGAACTAAGCAGCACAGAGTCTGCCACAAGTCTGACAAATAACAAGAAAAAGTTCATCAAGAAACTAGCCAAATGCCTCATCAAGGAGTTTGGCTCCCCAGACAATGTCTTAAAGGCTGCAATAGCAAATGATTTGTCTTTTGATGAGGCTCTGATAAGGCATCTAAAAATCCGCCTCGGAGTCATCCCCAGTCCTCCCAAAAAGTCCAAAATTTCCAGGTTTTTTCAGCTGTGGGAAAAGCTCTGCGAAAACCCTTTAGGTGGTTCACTAAAGCCAGAGATGATTAAAATGACCATCCTGGCTTTTCCCCGCCGCCCTGCTTCTTTTAACATCTTGAAGCAGAATTTTAGCACCAAATCCAAATTTTAACAACTGTAGTTCGCGCCATCTCGTCTCCTTTTGATTTCCATCCCCCCCAACCGGTCGCAGCGGATGGCCGCCCTTTCTGAGCCCGGTTCCGTTGGAAGTTTCTTCCTGTTAAAGGGAGTTTTTCTTCCCCACAGTCGCCTAGTGCTTGCTCAGAGGGGGATCATTTGATTGTTGGGGTTCTCTGTAGTACTGTAGGGTTTTGACCTTAAGTACACACAGGGAGGAGACTTTGTGATTTGGCGCTTGATTTTTAAATATCTAATTTGGCATGAAATAAAAAATATCTAAATTAAAAATACATTCCAGCTTTGTTTGTGTTTTTCTTCTGTTGTCAAATATGTAGAAAGTGTTGCACATGTGATTTTAGTCATTTTACATTAATATGTAGCCAAAATGTGTCTGTTTGTGATCATGCTGCATCTATTTTTGTCTGATTTGTGTCTTAGTTTAGTCAATTTACATCTATTTTGTGGCCCAAATGTGTGGATCCTGTTTGACATTGCTATGTTTTGTCTTAATGCTTCACTTTGGTTGTTGATGTTTGTGCTCATTTTGATTCTAGATGTAGACCTGCCATCTGAAAATGAGCACCTAGCCCACTTGGAACATTTTTTTTTAGTCCAGGGGTTAACACATTTTTTATTTCAAAAGGGAAATACCTCGGTTACTTTACTACTGACCAAATAAATGATGATGATGACATATACAGATAATGATGTAAGCTCTATGTGCAGGCAAGTACTGTTTAACACAAATTCAGCTTTTGTTCACTTGCAGTTTAAGTGATTTTGTTTATTTATGTTTGTTGCATACTGTTATATACTGCCCCCTTGTGGTCAGGATACCTAAAGGGGGTAGTGCCAGTCAGATGTTTGTAGCTGTGGTGTTTGGACTTTTAAAAGCACTTTTAAGAAAGTTAATGTTCACTTTTAGAGAACGACTGGATGGCTCTAGTAACAGTGTAATTTTAGCACCCACAGAGCCGACAGTGAGTGGTTCCTGTTACTCATGCAGTCTGGGGAAGCACCGGTTGAAGTGTTTGTGTATTTATTGATTTCTTTTAAGTCACTGTGTATTTTATGTATATTATGGTTTATAAGTTTATAAGTCCTGTCAACCCTGTGCTGAGAGGGCTGTGCTCATCCATCTGTCCTGTTCTAATAAAGCCAAATTTCAGGAACACCTTCTTTAGATCTGTTCAGTTTTATTCATGTAGCACCACTTAAACAGTCAACAAATCTGGACTCAAATGATGTTATATTGTAAGGTAAAGACCCCAAAAAGTTCAAAAATGTTCACACCAATGTGAATTGCATTCAGTTCATTGATGAATTGAATGCAATGTCAGTACTCAAAGGTGAGTGGCTATAACTGACTACATGTGTGTACTGTATCATGAGTGGACAGACATGGATGTAAACCACACCTTAACTGTTTGGCTGAGGCAGTGATTCTAACTTAGAGGTGCTCTGGATATTATTAAATGTGAACATATTGTTAAATATCACACTTTTTCGTTGTCAAGTGTTTGAAGAAAACACTTTGGAGCCACTTGAATGAATGTATATAAAGGTATTTAAATGAGGACAAACTGATTTCAAGGAAATAAAAATGCGCAAATTTGAAAGTTTGTGAATGATTTTGTGTATCAGCTGTTTAGTCGTTCTGTGGCGAGATGGATGCTGTCATTGTCACGGTTCTGGGTCACTTTGACCCAGCATTTTCAGTTTCTTGTGTTTTGGTATTCTTCTGTATTATGATTTATGTTTTGATTCTTTAGTTGTGCTGTTTTGATTATTATTATTCTAGGTTTCAGTTTGGTCCGGGTTATGAGTTCTTAGGTTTTGTTCTTGTGCCCTCGTGTTTAGTGTAGGTCTAGTTCAGTGTCAAGTCTACGTCTTTGTGATTTGTTTCTTGTTTCCTGTTTTACTTTAAAGGTCCATGTCTTATGTCAGTGTATTCAGTTTTACTTCGCCCTGTCTCGTTAGCCATAATTTCTCCCAGCTGTGTCTCCCTCCTGCTTCCTATTCCCTGATTACTCCACTGTGTATTTTAGCCCTGTGTTTGCCTTTGTGTTACGTCCCTCTGCAGCCTCTAATCTCCTCAATGTTTTCAGCTGGTGCTAATTGGCCACACCTTGTCAGGTGTGGATAAAAGCATAAATGAGGCAAGCTTTCCAGAGAACTCACTTGTCTTTGCCTTGGTGGCACGAGCCATTTTAGCCAACCTGGTATTCCATTTTAAGATAAACCCTCTTCTCACTAACACTCTGGTATTCTTCTACTTTTCTATGTTGCGGCTTTTGAGCCGGGTCGTAACATAAGTGGGAGCTCGTCCGGGATCTTTGGACATTTTAGTGGAGACTGAATATCAGTTTTTTGTATTGCTTTTAAGTGGGTGAGTGATGGTGTTCATTGTAATTGAGCAAACTCTTTAGTGTGTTTCAGCTGGGTGGCTGTGCTGCCCTTCCATCGAAGCACTTGTTTATTGTTTTGCTTTGTTTTAATTTATGTTTGGTGGTTATCCTGGGTGGGGACACGCTTCAGAGTTTGGTAGGAGACTATATCTCTGGTCTGCTGCCTGCTCTCGAGTTCGCGTTCAAAGTTGCCTCGAGCCCGGTACACCACTGAAGACTAGACAGGTCAAGTTTTGTTTTTAGCGTTTTAGGATGGGAGTTGCTCAAAGTGAATCAGTGGCACCAAACTTGGCAGGAGGTTTGAGACCATTCATTAATAATGGTCTTGTAGCTGAGGCAGGTAGGTCGTTTTTAAGTTGGCATAGTGTGTACACCGTGTGTGCCTCTAATATGTCAGTGTTGATGGATGCTAATGAGATCCTCATGAGGTGAGTGTTTTGTGCTGTGACCTTTAGTGTTGTGGGGAATATGGCTACTTTTGTTGGATCACTTGTCAGTGTTGTTGGCCAGGTGATGGCAATAACACTGTGGGGTGCTGAGCCACCCTTGATGTGATCATTGTGTGGCCATAGCTCTACATTTTGTGGTTGGTCACTAGTGTGCTTGCTTTACTGAACCTTGTGGATTAAAGTAACTTGTTGTGGTATAAGGCCACTTGTATGTGACCGTTTGTGTGGTGGAGACAACAGATCACTTGGTTGTGATTATTTGTTGCTACTTTTGGTTTTGTGTTGTAGCAGGTCAAGTAATCATTTTGGGTTTGACTGTTGTGCTCCTTTGTGTTGGTCATGTGTTACTTTGTGTGTGTTCAGTGTGGCGACTTCAAATCCTCATGCAGGGGCATCCATGCTTAAAGATGCCAACTATAATGTGAACACTGTGCTTCTGTTAGCTTTTACTTTTATTCCAGGTTTGTGGGTCAAGGACCTGAAGGCTTTAGAGGGGCTTTTAATAAATTTAGGGGTCCTAGAGGAACCCTTTTAAGGGAGGAGGTGTTACGTCCCTCTGCAGCCTCTAATCTGCTCAGTGTGTTCACATTATCTGTCGTGTCGTTAATGTTTGGTACCCTCTTCTTGCTGTTTGTTTGTCTCGTCTTAGTTTCAGCATTGAGGTTTTTGTAAGTGTTTATTTTCATGAAGAGTTTTTCCAGCAATAAAAGCTGCGTTTTGAGTCCAAGTCCCGTCTCTGAGAGTCCTGCGTTTTGGGTCCACCATTCCTGCCTGCCTGCCACACAGCCTGTCTTGACGGTCACTATATTTTAGGATAGTTTCTGAGTTGAGGAGAATAAAAGAATATTTAACAGTAACTGTACCAATGTTGTTGTGTACTAAGCACAGATTAATTTATAAAGTTTTAATTTATGAATGTTTGAGCAAATGGTGTATTAGGTTGGAATTGTATAGAAATGAACATTTAATGAGTTACAGTAAAAAGAAGTGCCTGTAAAGGGTAATATAAACAGAACTTTTTCTATTAATGGAAAATATTAGTTAACAATACAGAAAATGCACTGTGAATAAAGAGAATTTTCCCCTTTATAGCTGAAGGAAATGTCTAAATCCTACAGAGTATTCTGTAAATACTTAGGAAATTTATTTTATCATCATTTATGGAGAAGTCAGTCAATTTCTGTAAAAAAACAGAAAATTACCAGGACATTTTGTGGTTTTTACAGTGTAGATAAGCTCCATAACATCAGAGTTTGAATATAGAGAGAACACAGCTGGGGTCACTTTGTTGGGATGATGATGCAGGGGTTAATACTGCTGCTTAGTAACAACATGATTGGCTGATCCTCTTACTCATCTCCAATGACTTCAGTTGGATGAGGATTTTAAAAGGATGGAGCCGTGACTAAAAATGTATACTTATATTAACCTCCTAGGTTCTTTTTTTTTCATTCAATAGGCCTCCGGAAGCCGTTATACGCCGAAAGCGTGCTTTATCGGGTTTCACCAGGAGGCCATTATGGTCTTCGGATCCCTTTGTCGCAGCTGTTCTCCACGTGAATGTTAAGCACGTTACGCTGACGATGACGTCTGCGTACTGACTTGTACCGATTTGGACTCTGTGGGAGGTTCAGGAGAAGTCCATTGTAAAAATCACGGCAGACCGACGATGTTTCCATGACATGCTTTGGCATTCTTTATTGAGCACTTTCCACACGGTTGCTGTAGCTACGGCTGTAGCTTCAGCTCACAGCCGACTACACAAACACCAACAGCGAGAGGCCGAGTACAGCGAGGCGTGATGGGTGTCGTCGGTGCGTCGCCTCCCTACAGCGGCGCTGCCAGCCGCGCAGCATTCCGGTATACACATTTTCAATCTATCATCGGATAGTGTTTTTTCATTTTTTTAGTGTCGTCGCCGGTATTGCATTTGTTTGCATGTCTTTTGTCCTGGTGTCTTTGTGTTATATTTCTTTAAGGTTCAATGTTTATTACAAATATATTTTCTCTGTAGCATTCATGGTTTAAGCGAATTGTTTTACAATAGATAAATTATGTTATCTCTTATGTAATTTGCGGCCAGTTTTTTTTGATCTCAATGCTTTTGTAGTGCACCCTGTCAGACTGTGTCACATATGTGATCATGGTTATTTAGACCAATGCTCATTTTGCTCTACAAGGGCCTGATATCCACTTACGAGGACATCATACTACCACTGTTCTATCGAAATTCTAAACGAATATCCTCATTTGTGGCTCTCATTTTTCTTAAAACTGGGTAAAAAAAAAAAAAAAAATCTAGTAATTCTTTGTTTTTACATTCATTAGGCCCCAATATGCCCAAATTTCAAAGAGAAATTAAAAATGCATGCTGTGGAAGAGTTCGGGTCTTAGGAGGTTAAATGCCCTGCAGCAGTGACCCGCTTCGCCTTATGACAGCTGAGATGATTTTGTGTTTCCTTCTGTGCCTGCATGACGTCTTCAGTATTTCAGCTACATTTGACATCGGTGGGAAAGTGCAAAAGTAAGCATAAATAATACTACAGCACTTTCAATACCAGGTAGGGGTACTGCACTTGTGGGGCATTAATGAGCAGCGTGTGGCTCCACTGGACTGTCCTAAAGCTGACTTCAAGACCATCACCAGACTGGACACAATGGATCATGAAGTTATTCTAAGCTGTTGTCTGGCAAACTGCTGTATATGTTCATCTCTGCTTCATAAACTGTTAACTCACTGTTAATTATGTTATCATAAATGTGACACGAGTGCGATTGTTTGGAACATGAATTTTCTTTAACAGATCTAAGTAATGGAAGTTAGTATTGCTACATTAAGGCTTATTTGAAATCAAAATCAGATGACTATAAAAATGCAGGTAGTTTATGTATAAAAAGTGAAAGAACTATGAAAAAGATAAAATATCTAAGATAAATCATCAGTCACAAATAACACAATAACAGCTCATTTAAACAGCACTTAGTTCAATAGAAGTTAGACGCTCTATCTAAATCCACACTCAATCAGCGAGTATGAAAGACTGGAAAACAGACACGTCTCAAAATGTCAGCGTCATTCAAGAATACAACAGTGTACAACAACACCAGTGTTGCTTTGTAAGTTTCTCTCTTATTCTGCCTAATTCCGCTTCCCCGTGTCCTGATTTACGCTGAATAAAAAGCGATCAAAATGTGACTCAACAGCGGAGGAGCGGATAAGTCTGCTGTCACACTGGCGTAGCTATGAAGCCCAACAATCACTAAAATTAAATAAACATCAGAAAAGAACATATTAAAAAAATCAAAACACATACACTGTATTTCAGAGCATCACTGCTATTCTGTCTCTTCATTAATGGATTTAACTGAAAGAGGGGGAGGTGGACGTTTAACAGTGGCATTACAGCACATCACATAATCATCACATACTCGGATTACAGCACATCGAAGGGCTGCCCCGGCAGTGAGGCCTATCATCGCCCCTTATGCTCATTCTTATTTTCTTAAATCCCTTACAACAGCACATGTTCATATTAAACATTCCAGATAATGAGTATGTGAGCCAAAGATCAGGCTTCAGACTGCTCCACAAAGCCTCTGTGACGTCAAAGGGAGCAGATATCCTATGTGATCATCTTAGGAGTAACATTCACAGGAGCAAAGGAACAAATGCAGAAATGTCCGGTAAGAACATCGCACTTCTCCTGTAGTTTACATAAACTTTGATTATCTCAGTGTGATGCGTTCAGGGTACATCTGTAGTTCCAAGCACAAAAACATGGGTTGCGCTCTTCTCAAATGGGACTGCTGAGATGAATGAGTCTTAACAAACATATGTTAAAATGTGTTTTTAGCCACTCTGGTGGAGTTGAAAATAAAGAGGAGGATATGTGGAAATGAGTGGAACAGCGCCACTCCATCATAATATTCCTGCAGACACTGGAAATCCAGGAAGTGAGGGCACATGCGAAAACACCAGAGGCTTTGAATCCAGCCAATTTTCTGCGCTTTCAGAAACAAATGTAATCAGAAAGCACAGAGTTTGAGTTTGCAGGTGCACGTGGGCTAAAGTCCAGCCCACACAGGATCAGAGCAACACCAACTATAAGCTATTCTTCTGTTGTGTGTGTCACTTTCTATGTAGCAGTGATCTTTTTTAATATTATATTTTGAGACTGAGACTATCCAAAAGTCCTCTGAAGTTTTACTGCAGTATTCAAACAGACAAAGCTTTCTTTTTGCAGATCCATCGGTTCTTCTCATTACAGCTCACTGATTTAAATCTTTTGTCTTGGACAGAGATTGCACAGTGACCATCAGAAGGAGACAGCAGGTCGATCCAGGAGCTGAGGAAAACAAGAAATCTGCTCAAGGCTGATGGACACTGGTACACTGTAATTGATTTATCACAGATTTGGGAAATACTTGAAATTTATATTGATTCAAGCTGTCTCTTACCTATTATTCAGATTCCTTCCATCCAGCCACTTCCATTTCCCATCTTCAACTCTCAGACCAATCCAGTATCCTTTGTTTTCATCATATGTCCAACTCTTTTCACTGACAGTTTTCAGAGGACAGAGAGAAAGTTGTCAGAGATATTTAAATGCTTTGCTCTAAGAAAGCTTTCAATCTAAAGAAATTATTTTTATTTCCTGAAGTCTGTAATAACGTGTCTCACAATTTTTCTCAATTTTCTCATTACCTTTTCTTCGTCATTAATCACAACAACCAAATCTGAAATCTTTCCTCTGCAGATTTGTCGAGCTTCTTCCCAGGTTTTCCATTGATCACGGTCAGCATCATTAGTTGCATAGCAGCTGGACTCAACATGATCCCAGCCAGCCTGACAACGGTTACATTTTCTGTCTGCAAGAATAGAGAACTGTTAATAAACAGCTTCAAATTAGGTAATTTTGTACAAATATATTTGGAACATACTGTTATTTTCTTTGGGACAGTAGGCATCAATGCTCCATTGAGCTCGACTAACATTGAAGTCACTCCATGATGTCATCATCTGTTGCATTATTTCTGTTAGGTTTTTCTTCTCTGTCTCCAGCTCCTCATTTTTCTTTTTGAGCATCTGTGTCTCTGCAGTCAAGTTTGCGATCTGTTTTTCTAAAACTGTGGAGACTATGAGGTTACAAAGGACAGCAGTTAGGTTTTTTTTTAAGTGGTTTGAATGTATTTACAGGTTTCTTATAAATTAATGCAACAATAACTGTTAAAAAACACAATCAAATATAAAACATGAGACTACTTTGGCCTTACACACCTGAGATCAAAGTGTAAGATTTAAATTTATACTCACTGTAGAATCGAAGGAGCATAATTAGTAACAGAATTCCCCAGCATGTTGCTAGTGATGGAAAAGATTTATTACAGGACGACTTCTTATCTAGCAAAAAAAAAAAAAAAAAAGTTATTTCAACAACCAAAATTATTCATAGTTTTAAAGTCTTTAGAATAAAATACAATGTGTCAAAGATCCCTAATTATTTAAGCATTGTTCTGTTATGTACAACCACAAAATACCTATTGGAGGCAGAGAAAAAATGATTTAACTTTAGACCAGACCTATAATCACAAAGAAAACTAAATCAGAAAACCTAAAGGCAAAACTAAGGCTAAACCTTGTTAAATGTAATACAGACCCCCAAAACTCAGAACACTATATATACAGAAAAAGGCAAAAATGTAAGTACAAAAACTGAAAACTCAGGCAAAAAACTCAGGGTCAGTGACAGCTTTTGTCATTTCTGTGTTTTGTATCTTTGTGGGAGATATTACATCTTAAAAAATGTTGTTTGAAAAACCCTAAAATTCAGAAACATGGTCAAAAACTTGGATTCCATTGTACAATATTTTTATTTATTTTCAGTCAAAGGTTACACAGTTTTAAACATTTAATTCCTTTTAATGGGTACATTTCTGTTTTAAATACTCTGTGCACAAATGGCCTTTGGTAAGAATTGCTTTACAAAGTCCAGGAACACAGATGAACAAAAATATGACTGACATATGGTAATTTATTCAAAACTGTTTTATGAAAAATCTATATCAACAACTTATAATATTCAATTAAACATAATTTTGGAGGCTGAGGGGTCTGAAAAATGCTTTTGCCATTATGTAATCTGTAATTTCCACAAAGTATGCTGATCAGTGTAATTTTCAATGATTGAACTGTAGTAGAGACGAGCAAACATATTGGTAGATCTGAGAAGAGAGAACTTTTGTTATGAAAATGATTTTAATCTTTTATACATGATTGCATTTGAGCTTATTAAAGAGCTGTGGCTCCTGGTCAAGTGAAGGTCAGAAACTCTTGGCAGGCGTTAAGGATCAGCCAACACACGGTGAGGAGGACAGGAGCTCGGAAAGGAATGGCAACACACCTGCTTACATGACATACGCCTGGAGTGATTTTTTATCTTTTATTACTTATATCCTTTAGAGGTAAGATTTAAGTTTTTATCATTTACACCTTATATCCTTTTGAGTAAGTCTTAAGTTTCATTTATGTTCAGTTTGAGTAAGTTTCCTTCATGATTTGAGTATCATCATTTGAGTGTGACATTTAGCCTAGAAATCACACAGAGTTCAGCTGTGTATGTGCACAGGCCTTATGTCTGGCTAAGACGAGAGGTGTGAGGTGAGCTGGGGTGCAGACGAGGTCATGACACATACATAGCCTACACAGCAGACACTCACATACACACACACACTCACATACACACATACACACCATATGAGATCTATTTTGGTAGGTAAGAAGTGAAGATGTGTTTTTGCTGCAATTGCAAATTGTGCCGGCATATTGTCAGATGCTTACAGGAAGTGCACCTGATGTTCGGGGAGATAAGGAGGCGCTCATGGTGCGACACCGGGATGGAGAGGAGACGTAATGCTCTTTAAAACTATGTTAAAGTTAGCAGGAACATTTTGTGGTTTAGATTGACGTAAGCTGTATTTTGTCTGTTTTTGCAAAAGAGGGGGCTTTGTTGTTGTATCCATATAAAACCTTTGTCTAATTATTGTAAGTTCAGTTCGATTGCTGACTTTGCCCAGCTTCGGACTCCACGCGTGTAATCAATAAATCTTTGCTTTGATCACATCTTCGGGACCAGAGTTGTTATTTGCTTGTGAGCCCTCTGTACTCCTTTTCTCCAACTTTTGAACCTTAACAAGGCAGATCTGATTATAGACAGAATTACGTATTACTTCAATTACCACAGTTTCCTCACAGTAGTAAACCCATTAGTGCAACACCTTGATGCACGAGCGCCAGTCAATGAAAAATTATAAATGCTGTTTTAGCAAAGATCTTTCCTGCTGTTTCAGCTTGAAGAAGGAAAACTAAAGTATTACAGGAGTCTGTGCTACAATATCTCCCGATCTGTCTCAGCTGACTGCATGTCTGACCATGGTTTCATCAATGATCAGTGGTCAGTATTCATTACAATATGCGTATTGTAGTCAGTGGTGCTAGTTTCAGTCATTATGCAAATGTAGTGTTTTTAAGGTTGGAGAAACCTGCATTCAGCTGAGAATGAAGAAGTCACTTGGATGAGTAATGAAACGTTTCTCCCCATGAAAACGCGACCTCCAGATGAACAGATTCAAGTTTTTTGGATTTCCTGATTGAGCATGCATCAAGACAAGATTGTTCACTGTATTTTAATTATTTTACGATTTCTTTTCATCTTCTGTTCTGCTTTGCCCTCAATTTTTATTCTGAATTCATATTCTTCTGGACAAAGGCCTAGTTTCTTTCTTTCTTTCTTTCTTTAAGAGGGAGGGGAGAGAATTTTGCCATGTTTCGTATTGAAGAACTGTGTTTCCTAAATTAAAATAAAATGTTTTAACATTATTTCTGTAGGTTTAAATTGCTTGGGTCAACTTGAGAGCTTTAATTTTAGATTTACAAATCTTACCTGTCTTTCACAAAATAAAGGTCTTGGTATGAAATAATGCCTTGGTGTAGGAAATGGCAGGTGTATCAAAATATCAATGAGAATGTGTGTCATTGTAGCAGGGTGTGGTTTGAGGCAAAGCTGCGGGGGAGGGTGGAGAAGTGGATTCACAGGATAGTGCCAAGCAAGCCCGGCTGGCACAGCTGATTGTCATCATGCTAACCAAGACTTCCCTATTTCTAGTAGCTGCTGAGGGCTGGAGGAGCAGAGGCAGACAAGAGCTGAGCTGAAGCTACAGATTCCACAGAGCCTCCAGCTCTCAACACTGTTAATAAAAGTGCACCCAAACTCATCCAACGGTCTCTGAGTGTGTGTCATGCTGAGGTTCTGATAACGAGTGTTGCACTCATGTTGACTGGGGCTTGCTAAAGACTGACTAGAATGTCACCCTCCTCCCTACAACCACATTTCCTGCTGGTTTAGTTCTATGTTTTCTGGTCTAAACTCTAATTTTATGTAGTTATACACATTGTCAGTTTTTTTATTAGATCATTACAACTCAAGAAATAATTAAGGTTGAAGAGCTTATCAAATACACTCTGGGGAAATTACATATTTGAAAGAGTGTAAATGTGAAATACAAAGCCCACGATCTGAATAAACTCCAATAATTATGGATCTCATGTTTTTCATACAGCACACAAAGTAATATCAGATGATCGTATCGAGAGCAGAAGAACCGATAAGTGTGATCGATAGGCAGGCAGACTAACGATCCCGGGGAATTGGACTACTGGGAACCAGTTCTCGATTCCCATCCCTCCTTCCAGTTGTGTTAACACAGAGTGATTTTGTTTGAGCTTTGTTGTTGTTGTTGTTGTTGTTGTTTTTTTGACAACTCACCATTTGAATCAGGAGTTTGTTGAGTTGCTTCATTTTCAACCTTCATTTCTTCATGTGCAGCTTCCTTGTCCTGTTTTACTGAGAGTTTAAAGGGTAATTGGACTTAAGTACCTTTCAAACAACCACAATTTTCGTAGACTAGTTTGGGTCATTTTGAATGAACAAAATGTTTTTGCTCAATGTTGACAGAATTCAGCATCTTAAATCCAATTTGATACATCATAGCTCTTTTTAAAAATGTCTTTTTTCTCTGGAACTTCGCCTTGGATTGTACAGGGAAAGTTTGCCTTTTATGTGACAGCACATATCTCAGTATCTGACCCACTGGATTTGCTTAGTCTTCTTTACTGTTTATTATTACTGAAGAAAACATCACCTAAACCAACATGACTTGAAACAGTAATCACACAGAGATGCAGACTTTGATTCACGTCAATAGCCCTGAGTTTTAGAAAATCTTTTTTTGATACACTGCATTTGAAAAGCTTAGCTTACCTGCTGATTGTGTTCATTTGTTAGTTCTTAATATGACCTTCTCCTCTGCCATAATTACCGCCTTGCTGCTGAGTTTTTGGGACTTGTACACTGAGCAATAGCACTGTGTTTAAACCATAGAACATAATAATTATCATAATAAACTTCCTCAGTGCCCAGTCTGTCTTGTACCAGCTTCTGCTTTTTGCGTGAGAATGTAAGATGAGTTGAATTTTACATTGTTTTATGGCTTCAAACTGAAGACGTGGTGTTCTTATCTACAAGTGACTAGACACACTTCTTGTGGCTTGTACATTGAGAAATACCACAGAGCATCATAATAAACTTCCTCAGTGCCCAGTCTGTCTTGTACCAGCTTCTGCTTTTGCCTGAGAATCTAAGTTGATTCCATTTATGGCTTCAAACTGAAGACAGGTAGTTCTTATGTATCAGTGACTCGACACTTCTTGTGACTTGCACATTGAGAAATACCACAGAGCATCATAATAAACTGCTGCTTCATCAGTGTAACTCTGTCTCTTCTAACTAACCTGTGATTTTGACATATACACTCACTGGACACTTTATTAGGCACACATTGATTGTACTGAGATGACATTGGCTTTGCCTTTATAACTCCCTTAATTCTTCAACAAGGTCCAAGAAATATTCCTGAGATTATTATTATTATGATAGCATCTTACACTTGCTGCAGATTTGCCAGCTGGAAGTCCATGATGTGAATTCCCCACACCACACAGAACTAATAAGCCAATCACAAGGCATCAACTCATTGCATTTAGAAATGTAGATATATATAAGGAAACCAACTCCCATGCTCCCTGTTTTTTATGAAAAAAATCACAAAATGTTGATGCTTGTGGGGAAGAGAATCGATGTGTCAAGGCAAATAAGAGACTTTTTAAACCATGTGGAGCAGCTCTCACCATTAAAATCATGATAACTTTAGTGTGCTTAGTCAACTTTAGATTTAGTTGTGTTAATGCTGTAAAGCACAGGATTCTTTATTTCGATGTGCGAGACTCTTGTGGTCCTTCATGAAATTAGCACAAAGTATGTGGAAGCGGTTAAAAGCCACAAAAACATGCAGAAGCAACTAGAATAATAAAGAGAAACAGGAACATTGTTGTGTGAATGCTATACAGCATTTAAATGTAAATTCAAGCTAGCATTCACGAAATAGTGTTCCACACATTTTTTGGCCTTTAACTACTTCCACATACTTTGTGCTATTTTTATGGAGGACCACAAGAGAAACAACGAATCCTGTGCTTAAATAATAATATTGTGTAATATAATGTGCATCTGTAAATTCATTTATGAATGTGTGTTTTAACGATTCTATTTATTTAAACATTAATAAAATAAGTTATTTTTTAAAATAATTTAATTTAGAATAAAAACACTATTTATAAATCAATATTTCAAATGAATTATTCATCCATTAATAAATACTTAAATTGAAAATTGATTTAACAAAAAAAGAATTAAACTCTGAATAAAAACCTCATTTGAAAAAGTTTTTTCAAATTCCAAATTAAAAAACATATTTTTGAAATCTTTTTGAAAGGTTGATACTGGACTGAAATCTGGTGACTGTGGAGGCAATTTGACTATAGTGAACTCACATAGTGTTTTATCTGGCTGGAATCAGCCAAAACAATTGTGGGTACGGAGAGATGGACAACAACAACACACAGGTGGGCTGTGCCATTTTTATTTATGCTCACTTGGCATAAATGACCCAAAGTGTGCCAAGAAAATGCCCCCCAAACCCTTACAGCACCACCACCAGGCTGAGCTGGTGATACAAAGCAGGATGGATCCATACTTTCATTTCAATCAATGTAAATGAATAAAATCAAAACTTTACTAACAACACTAAAAAAGTGAAGTTGATATGATAACAATATGCAAAATACACAACATGAGACTTGAATTATAAGATGAACATCCTGTTCTTCTCTGCTGCTCTGTAGCTGATGTTGACACTGTGACTGATTAACAAAGTCCAAATGTAGAGGCCAGATGTCCTCCTTCCACATGTGACAGCAGTTTGAACAGTGTTGTTCTTGGCTTGACTAAAACATTTGTCATTCATATAACATAGCTTAACAATAACTATCATTGCAACATGAAAAAAATCTCAGTGCAGATACTTCAGGCAACAACTCTTTGATTTGAAGTAATGCAGTGCCCTCTGTTGACCAGTTATTAATATCATCATTAATATTATATTTTTGAGATTGAGACTATCCAAAAGTCCTCTGAGGTTTTACTGCAGTATTCAAACAGACAAAGCTTTCTTTTTGCAGATCCATCGGTTCTTCTCATTACAGCTCACTGATTTAAATCCTTGGTCTTGGACAGGGATTGCACAGTGACCAACAGAAGGAGGCTGGTCGATCCAGGAGCTGAGGAAAACAAGAAATCTGCTCAAGGCTGATGGACACTGGTACACTGTAATTGATTTATCACAGATTTGGGAAATACTTGAAATTTATATTGATTCAAAGTGTCTCTTACCTATTATTCAGATTTCTTCCATCCAGCCACTTCCATTTCCCATCTTCAACTCTCAGACCAATCCAGTATCCTTTGTTTTCATTATTTTTCCAACTCTTTTCACTGACAGTTTTCAGAGGACAGAGAGAAAGTTGTCAGAGATATTTAAATGCTTTGCTCTAAGAAAGCTTTCAATCTAAAGAAATTATATTTTTATTTTCATGAAGTCTGTAATAAAGTGTCCCACAGTTTTCTCATTACCTTTTCTTTTTCATTAATAACAACAGCTAAATCTGAAATCTTTCCACTGCAGTTTTCTCGAGCTTCTTCCCAGGTTTTCCATTCACCACCTTTAGCATCATTAATTGCATAGCAGCTGGACTCAACATGTTGCCATCCCTTCTGACAAGGGTTACATTTTCTGTCTGCAAGAATAGAGAACTGTTAATAAACAACATCAGTGCATATTTATGTTAAATTAGGTAATTTTGTACAAATATATTTGGAACATACTGTTATTTTCTTTGGGACAGTAGGCATCAATGCTCCACTGAGCTCGACTAACATTGAAGTCATTCCCTGATGTCGTCATCTGTTGTATTATTTCTGTTAGGTTTTTCTTTTCTGTCTCCAGCTCCTTATTTTTCTTTTTGAGCTCCTCGTTTTCTGCAAGTTGTTTTTCTGCGAGAGTAGAGTCTCGTGTCAGGTTGTGAATCTGGAGTATGAGGTTGGTTTGGTTCTTCCTCAAGTCTTCAGTGTCTGAGCTGAGTTTGTAGTACACATCTATCAGGTTGTGATTGGCAACAATTAGTTGTTTGGTTTTCTTCTAACTGCTTCAGGTGAGTTCAGTAATTGTCAGTTTATAATGTGCAAACTCTAAGCCCCTAAAGAAATCCCATTATATTGTTTAATTTCTTTTTCCATTTTGTTTTTTAATTTTATCACAGTTCAAAACATCTTCTGTCTGTTCTAATTCAGGTTTCCCAAATTTCTGCGCATTAATAGCTACGTTTGTGTTTTTCAGATTTGTCAGATTAATTTTAAATAAAGAACAAAAAGAAGTAAACCACAAACCCCATACTCTGTCTTTTATCACTGCCGATATCTGCCATATAATTATTCATTATTTCATACCATGCATTCATGTATTTCATGTAAATACTCTGACAATAAAAAGTATATATTTGTTTTGATTTTTTTTTCTAGCTGAAGATATGTTGTGTCAGCATAAGGGCTGTACTGTGACTGCAGGTGTGATTCCTTGTAGATTGTCTTCAAATCCACTTTGACTGCATTCGTTGTTGTCAAAGAATATTTTCTAAGTGTCTGTCAAAATATTGTTGTCAGTGGTTGCCTCTAAAAATAAAACAGTTTTCTGAGTAACAAAACATTTCAAAAATCGTAGTTGAAATTGTCCTGATCAAGAAATGTGGAATTTGTATATCAACAACAACAACAATACCACTACTACTACTACTAATAATAATAAACGCATCTTTTATACATGAAATGATCTTTTTCATACTTACGGTAGACAGTGACTGCTATGATGCCAAACACCAACATGACACAAATGATTCCCAAACAACAAGCCAACTGTTTATAGTGGCGATGTCTGCTCGTAGTTCTGTCTGATGTCTTGTCTGGAAAAATATTTATAGTCTTGAGTTAGTGAAGACTTGATAAAAATTTCATATAGTTTAAAAGTGGACATGAACACATTTATTGGAGCTAATTTACACCATGGAGCCCTTATGTAAAAAACTATAATAGATTTAACAGTGTCTGTGAAGCCAAAGCAATAACTGACAAGAAATAACTGTTTAAAGTTTTAGTTTTTAAGAACATGTTTAGCGGGATCTTGTGCCAGTACAGAACGTAACATCACTGAACTGCTTGGTTGTTGTTAATAGACTTACATTAGTTTATGTTAGAAACTAGTGACAGAAGTGATCTCAGTAGAAAACAAGGACACTAAAACAAACAAACAAACAAACAAAAAACAGTCTTAAAAAACTCTTTGTGGCAGCCCCTGGCATGTTTTATGTCGAACATGATTGGAAGTCCTGACATCCTGACAGCATGTCAGCATGAAAAAAACTGTTTACAATCGGACTTCGCTTGAGATAATGTGAGATAACGATTTCTAAATCAAAATAAGAAATTAAGGTTACCAAAAAGTGTGTCAGTCAATCTTGTAGGGAATCTTTTCCCTGTGGACATGCTGATGGATGTTAGGATTCCCGCTCACACTTCAGTGAGAAACTTAGTTACATTTATGCTGTGATGCGCATAGTAATCAGTTCTGCCATAAACTGTCTGCATGTGCTTTGGGAAAGAGAGAACATTTAAGTGCATAAATAAAGTGCTGATCGCTAACTAGCAAACAACTAAATAACTACTTCTTCAGAGATGGAGCAAAGGTGGTCAGTATATCCTTGCTTTGTTTTGTTTTTAACATAAAGCTCATTGCTGACAGGGTTGGGAGCAACCATTATAAATGGTTTTAGTTCTAGTGTCCTTGTTTTCTGCTGAGTTATTGGTCACTAGTTAGCTGACTGTGAAATTAACCAGTAGCCTAACGTTTCTTACTATAATACTTTCGTATTATAGTAAGTTAAAACAAACCTTTGAATATATGACTTATGAATGTACAAAGATTGAAATACACATACCTCACTATGATATATAAACTGTTGTAGCTCAATGTATTTTTGAAAACTAATGACCGAAAATGCAGTTTTGTCATTTTTTTATTCAAACATGCTTGCGGACCTCTTACGGGAACTAGTATAAGTGACAACCGTGAATTATGAACCCTGACACGACTTTGCAGCAACCAACCCAGTGACATCATGTTCTATGCTGGCACAAGATGGCGCTAAACATGCTCTAAAATCTTTAAACACTTATTTCTTAAATCCAGATTTGTAAACAGTGCTAAATCTATAATCGCTTTTTTTCTCTCCTTTTTTTTTTTTTTTTTTTTGTTTAGAGAGAAGGGAGTCTGTGTCCACTTTAAAACGCATATTGTACCATTGAAAAACGTATTTTATTCATGTAGGGCAACGAAACTGAAGTAAACGTTCTTCTTGTCTGGCGTAAAAATCTAAATAACAGAAATATATTGTTTTATCTACTTGATTATTGGTTCATTGATTATTCAATGTTGCTATTTATAAGTCCAACATTTCCTTTTTGTCTCGCTGTCTCAAATGATGGTATTTTAAACTTCATTTGAGTGTCTGGAACAGCTGAAGCTACATATCAGCTTTGAAATGCGCATTTACACAATGTAACTCATGCTGTTCTCTATCTTTGGAATGTAAACCCTATAAGGAGCATCTCCTAACTATTATGAGCATGAATGATAAAAGCATTTTAATATTAAACTGTTAAATACCACTTGTCCTTCAAAACTTTGGTAAAAATAATTGTAAAACGAGAACATTCACCATTTGAATCTAATTGTAAAACTCAGGATGCTTCATGTCTCTTCATTAAATCCCTGTTAGGGAAATGTTCCAGTTTGAAAGACACTCAAACTGATCAGTACTCGTCACACCTTCTTGTACTGACAGTTTTAGAAATTTTCACTGTATTGGACATTTGTTTACGGTGGATTTGTGTTTTCTTTTCTTAACTCACCGTTTGTGTCCAGAGTTTGTTCCTTTGCTTCATTTTTCACCTCCACTTCATCAAAAACAGTTTCCTCCTTTTTAACTGAAAGGTTTAAAAATTAACTGGCATTCATAAGTTATCATACAACAAACAGGGTTTCATGCCAGAAACACCTCACCTAAGAGGCATCTGGGACACATTCAAGTCAGATCCCCAAGCCACTAGCTGAAGTGGTTCAGGCACCAAGCTGTTAAAATATCAGTGTAAAAATCCTACTTAGCTCAAGATCTTATTTGCTGATTTCTACTGATATTTTTTATAGTCACTGTTACTGTTTAAAACAAATCAACATTGAGTAAATTTGCAATTATATTCATCAAAAGTAGCTTAGAATGTATTTTCTTGATGCAGTGCATTGGAAAAACTTACCTTTTGATTGGGAATGTTTCTTTTCTTTGAATTTGACTGTGGCATAGTTAACTTCCTCCTCTGCCATCCTTACAGACTTTCTGTTGAGCTTCGTGTAACTTCTAGACAGAGAAATAACCCTCTATAAGAGCCACAGAGAAGCAAAATAAGAGACAAGGTTGAATCTTCTCACGTGTCATGTCTGTTTCTATTGCCAACTTCTGCTTATGGGTGAGAAAATAATTGCATGCATGTCATGATCAGTATGAACCTCAAAGTTGTGAATATATACTGGAGGCAGTGTACATACTGGAAAGTGATTTCTATAGATTTGCAAAGCAGAATCACAACATCAAAAATATGTTAAAGTCAAAACATAGCATGTTATTTAATAACTGTTCGCATAAAGACATTATCATTTTAGGGACTGAGATTATCTCAGGATAGAGCACATGAGTTTGACCAAGTCACTGTATATTTGCATTCACCAGAAATTCTACTAGATACACTCTGTGGTGTACTGGGGCAGCTGTGGTAGCTCATTGCATAAAGTTAAATTGATCCCCCGTCTTCTCCATTCTGGATGTTGGGCATGATACTGATCCCCAAGTTACCCCCAATGCATCCACTGGAGTGTGACTGTGTGTGAGTGTCGTCATACAAGACACTTAGATATTGAAAAAAAGCACTTATATGAACCTGTGTGTGACTGAGTGAATGAGGCTTGTAGTTAACAAAAGCACTTTCTCGTGTTTTGATTGAACAAGGTGCTTGAAACATTTCTCTGATATCTTGGTCCATATTGACATGATGGCATTACACAGTTGCTTGAGATTTGTCAGCTGCACATCTGCATGATTCAGTAAAAGGACTAGATGTTGTAGTGATAATGCATTGCTTTAAATGGCGAGAATCTTGAGAATCTTGAGGGACGGCTGTTATGAGGAAAGGCAGCCCAGAAACTTTACCAGCAGCACACATTGTTGTGTGCCTTTCGGCCTTTTACCCAAGCTAATCTGCCATCTGACACATCGTCAGTAGTGGACCTTGGATTCATCGGGTGTTTCAGCCATTATCACTAGACACCCTCATCCAAGGAGGCCCTGCCAGGGTTGATCAGGCCCCGGAGTGTGTGACTGGTTTATGTTAAATTTTTATTTCTCTTCTACTTTCTTCTGTTTAGTTTTCTACAGTTTATTTTCTCATATCTATTCACTCCAACTGAGAAATAATACTTACCTCTTTAGCATTTATGGAGCCTCACTTCTTCAAAGGGATAGAAAAGGTGATAGAGAGAAGTAAGACAAAAGGGGTGGCTGAAGAGTTGTAACTAATAATGTAGCAATGAATGTATTGTAATGTGTCATGGTTCTAGGTCTGGTGAGCCAGTGTTTATGTTTTTGATCATTAATATTCTTTGATTTAGTTACTGGTTATATTTTTGTGAATTCTAGTTCTTAGGTTTTGTAGCTGTGCCTCCATGTGTTACAGGTGTCACGTTGAGTCAGTTATGTTTTCATGTCTGCTCTTTCCCGGCCCCTATGTCAAGTCCATGTCTCAGCGTGTGTCTCTAGTTTCTTGTTTTACTGTAATAATTCTGTGATAATTGTGTATTCTGTTTTGCTTCCTTCCTGTCTCTGATTATATCAGTTTAGGTCCAGCTGTGTTGCCCTGTTGCAGATTCCCTCATTACCCTCAGTGTATATATTGTGTGTGTTTTCCTCGGTTCGTTGTTGGGTTGTCTGGATAAGTTCCACATGTTTCCCAAGTCTCCCGTTCTTTTCAGGTCTTAGTTTCCTCTTTCCTGGTTTCAGGTTTTGTGTTTTAGGTTTCTATATTGTTTTCTATGCACCTCGTGTCTTTATGTTTAGCTTTCCCCAGTTTAGGTTTTTGTTAGTTTATCGCAGTCCTGTCACCTTTTGTTTTTAATGTTTTGTGCAGCCCAAAATAAAGGCTCGCTTTTTGCTAATATGCACCTCCATAGTCTGCATTTGGATCTACACTCTCTCCACTCCACGCCATCTGCCTCAGCAGACGTGAAAGGAAAGATAACCTTGCAGTTACAAGCAGTGTGCATGCTGAAGACAGATTGCTCAAATTGACAGACAGTAAAAATATACAATAGTCTGAATTTTGACTGCAGGATTCAAACAGATAAAAACCTGATTTAAAAATGCACTCTGTATGTACGTAAACAACATTTCTTCCGAGTTCCTTGGGACTTGCACTTCATGAACAGCAGTGGTCAATAAAGAGGCAAAAATATTCATGAAACATACATTAGAAATTACTGTTTATCAACATATATCTTTGTAAAAAACATTTATTATAAATTCCAATTCTTTGGATATTTGTATGTATTATGTTATCACCCTCCTGTGAATGCAATGCTATGATCTACATTTGGATTTCTTTTATATGTCACATTGAACAGGTTCATGTTCAAGAGGTTTATCATGAGATGACCCTCACGTGGTCTTCTCATAGAACTGTGCAGGGTCTTTTAGATCTTTTATTGCAAAGCCTAATCTTAGCTTCCTCATCTTGAGTGTAAACGTGTATTTATTACAGTTCCCGGGTCTTGGAACCAGGGTATTCATTTTTGTGTATTCATTATTTGTTGTCAAAAAGGGATTATGATCAGGCTTTATTCTTTTATTAATGGTTCCCTTCTATTTATGAGTTTTTGATATTTCATGCCTTTAGTCTGTGTTTTGGTTTTGTTGATAGGTCTGCTAGTTCCCTTTTGTGTTCCCTTCTTCTCCTCCAGTCTTTCCCGTGTTTGTCTTTTGTCGCTGTGTCAAATTAATATGGTTGAGTCGCTGACTCAGTTTTGATTATACTTACTCTTTTATTTTGATAGGCTGTTGTCTTGTCTCTAGTGCTTTGTTTTCAATTTTACTTCCCTTGTCTCATTACTGTTTCCTCCTCCCTCATTACCTGTATTGCATTTATTATCTGAGTCTCCTCTCATGGGTGTGTGTTTCTTTGTGCTGTCTTTTCTAGTGCTTGCTCTCATTTGTGTATACTTTGCATTCTTACAAGTAACAGTATGAAGCTACTTTTTGAGTACATTTCTCCCTTACAAGTCCGGCATTTGAGCCAGATTCTGCTTCATTACAGTTTTTCTATTCATCAAGGTGTATCTTGTTTGTAGACTTTGACAGTTATACACCTGCATTGCCAAGAATTTCTTTATGTGTAGATGTTAAACTGTTTTTCTTGACCATGGAAATAATTCTGTAATGCATTTTCAAGCTTTTTTCAGAGCTTGGAAAGAAAAAAACATCCTCAAGAAATTTAAAGAAGTCCTGTCTCTTTTCTTCCCAAGCTTCTTAGATTAACATGACCTGGATGTCTGAGAACCTTCATAGACAATTCTGTGATGCACTTTAGTTGTCTTCTGTTGTCTTCAGGCCTTTTAGTGTTGCTGAGTTGGTCAGTACAGCATAAATGGTCAGTACTGCCTTTGAATCTCTTTGTATTGTGTACAATGACAATAAAGGAATTCAGAACAATTCAATTTAATTCAAATCTTGCAGATCCTGACAACTTGACATCTTCTCTTCTACTTTTGGCATCTTCATCGCTGCAACATCTGCTAGCTGTCTTTTGGTCACAATGTTAAGGTGGTATGTGTAAAATACTCATCCACACATATGTGTCTGAGGTTGACCTCAGTGGCTTCCAAAACTGATGAAGTTGTCTCCCTGTATATGCATTTCTTGATTTGGACTTACTGTTCGTTTTACCTACAAAAGAAGTGTACTTAATATCATTCTCTGTCATTGTTATTTTGTCTTTCTGTTGAGCCTTTTGTGAACTCTACTCAGAGATGCCCCAGTATTAAAGCCACAGAGCATCATAATACAAGAAGTTACTGTTTCTTAACTCCGTGACTTCTGTTTCTTGTACCAACTTCTGCTCTTGACTGGAAAAAGTAAGTTGCCCCATTTTGCAACACTTTGTGTTACATATACACTCACTGGAAAATGTATTACATACACTGTGCTAGTACCAGGCTGAACCACCTTTTGCCTTTTTTGGAGTAGATTCAACAAAGTGCTGCAAACATTTTTTCAGAGATTTTGGTCCACATGATAGCATCACACAGTTACCACATAATAGCCAGGTGTTCACAAATAAATAAGGTTTGTCTGATATTAGGAGACTTTGGCTTCTTTGTCAGGAGACGTTACCTGCTTAAACATGTATGTGTCACTTATTCATAAAACAATATATATCCTTGCGGCTTTTAATAGCCTAAATATGCTTCAGAAATATTTCTGCTCAGGTTAAAAAAAATCTTCTGCACATTCAAAACATGTCACACAGGTCTCTGTTTGGGAATCAAGCACATGTCATCAATGCTACGGAGTATGACTGAAAACAAGAAGCCCAGGCAACATCTTAAGATTACGTCACAAACGGCCCAGAGGCCAACACAAGGAAAGTACCCAGATGCAGACACAACATACTCAGTGAATCAGACTCACATTATTTACAACACAGATCTTGACTGCTTACACACAGTGAAGCCGATTTCCAGCTTGGGGAGGGTATTGAAGACTGAGCAGCTGAGTATTTGTCCAACCTGAGGTTTAGTGTTTCCAGCACAGTCAGCAGGCAGGAGGGCAGGCAGTAGAGGTGAAGAGAATCCAAGTTTAGACGGCAAGGTTCAGTGGTGGGTGAGATTTCTGGCTGGAAGCTGGGTGCTTACAGTATAACTGATGAGTCAAAAACTGAGAACACAAGGAGAGTTAGGTAAGGCAAAACATCGACCTGAAAGGAAACACAGAGAGATGCAACTTGTTACCACCATTGGTAGCTGTCGGACTGGCAAAGGAGAGATGACGACACTGGGTTTAAATGCAGCCTCTTGATTGCAGCTGATGCACCACAGGCGAAGGAGATTACCTGAGCTACGCCTCAGGGTGGACCCAGGGACACACAGTGGGCCAGGAGACAAACCCAACACTCGCTCGGATCATGACAGATTAGCTGGAAATCAAGCAAAAGCACATCTAAGCTAAAATGTGCTAAAATAAATAAATAAAGTAACCTGCTTTTTAGACCTTTTTAGTAAAATTTCTATTGTTGCAGGTATTATTTTAGTGGATGATTGTCAGCCTTCACCTTTCTTACAGCAGCTTAAATACTGTTGTTCTTTGCTTCATGAAAACTTGTCAAAAAGATAAAAATTAACAACAATGTGACATTCCGTTAAATATAACAGCCTAACACTAAAACATAGATTTATAACAATAACTATCACCAACATAAAAATACCAGAATACAGATACAGTACTTCAGACAATACTTCTGAAAGATAAATCCAAATCCAGAAAGAATTATGAATCGCCTCAATTGGATTTTATCAAATATTTTTCCTGCCCCTATCAGCTTGAAGAAAATAAACACAAAAGTAAATCTATGCTAGGTCTGTACTAAGATATCTGCTAATCAAACAAGGTGCTATCAACCTAATACCACCCAAACAGCTCTTTGGTGATTGACCCTGGATCTCTCGTAGTGTATGTCATAATCCAGGATATTTGCAGCTGATCATCTGAGCCCTGTGTGTTATTGAATGGGACCTTAAAGTGGACATGAAACACTACATGTATAAGCCCAAATTTACACCATGGAGCCCTGCTCTCAAAAACCTGAATCAATGTAACACTATGTGTGGAGCTGGATTTAAGATGCAGTTTTTAGAGCATGTTTAGCACCATCTTGTGTCAGTACAGAGCGCGACGTCATCAGGTTGGTTGGCTGAGGTCACTTTCACCCTCTGTCTCTCAAGCTGTAAGTGGTTCTTTGTTTTGTTAGCTGCACTGAAATGGGAAAATCAAAGCATGATAGGGAATCCTGACATCCATCAACGTGTTCGCAGAGGGGAAAAAATGTGCACATTACGCTCTCCATCACTCACATTTGGGCTTTGCTTTTCCTCACTTGTAATGTAATCCAGACAGTGAGATGATGTGTGGAAGAAAAAGTCTCCAAACAGTGCTGCATCTCTTCCTCAAAGCCTCTGTTTTTTTGTCCATTGCACACATCAATCTATTTTTCCTGCCCACATGCTGATGGGACTCAAACAAGCTTACAAACCCGAACATTACAGTTAACAGCTGGATTTTCCCATATCAGTACAGCCAGTCAAACAATGAAGAACCATTTATTGCTTTAGGGTGAAAGTGGACAGTATATCCAGTTTATTAACATAAAACTCATTGCTGCAAAGAGACAGTACAACAGTGTGTAATGTAGGTCTATTTATCACAACCAACCAACCTGACACAAGATGGTGCTAAATATGTTCTAAAAACTTTAACTTTAAGCACTTACTTCTTAAATCCAGCTTCACAGACAGTGTTTTATCTCTGCCAGTTTTTGAGAGCAGGACTCCATGTTGAAAATTAGCCTTTATGCATGTAGTCCATTTTAATGAATCAGGCTTATTCTGGCACAACTTGCAGATGCATGATTGGATTTGAATCTGGGGAGTTTTGAGATCAGGTAAACCATTTGAGCTTCTTATTGTGTTTCTTTAAGCTTCCTTAGTAGCTTTTGTTGTATCATGTAATTCATTGCCTCATAAGAAGAGGGCACGCAGAGCTCTTTCGTGCCATGTGTGGGCTCAATGGATGCATAGGGCCTCACAGCCAGTAGGACCCCCTGAGTTTCAAGCTCAGCCTCAGTATGTTTGGAGAGAATTAAAATCACTTGTGTTCATTTGTAGCTAGATGAGCTCCATGTGTTTACTGGTTAAACATTAAATGTAGTAAAGGGGTGTCCAGAGTCTGGCCCGCGGTCCATTTTTAATTGGCCCTCAAGTAATTTTATAAATAGAATAGAAAACGGCCCGCACTTCAACTTTTGCTTGAGTGTATTGCACTTCTTGGTTTTAACACCAGAGGGAGCTACTGATGATCAAGACAGTTGCTCTACCAAAAAGGACAATCACAGAAGAAATTTACCCCAAGTTACTAAACATGGCAGAACCAAAGAAGCGAAAGGTAGAAAGTGAGTGCAGAAAATTTCAGACACAGTGGGAGAGTGAATATTTCTTCAAAGAATTAAAGGGGAAGTGTGTCTGTTTGATCTGCACTGAAACTGTGGCAGTTATGAAAGAGTATAATGTACGACGTCATTATGAAACCAAACATCAGGCCTATGCATCCTACACTGGTGCTGAGCCAGAGCAGAAATTAAAGCAAAGGGTAGCTATCCTGCGGGGTCAGCAACAGTATTTTTTTCGTGCTCAAATTGTCCAGGAAAAGGCTCCAATAGCAGCTATGAGGTCGCCCAACTCATCGCAAGACATGGCAAGCCCTTTTCAGATGGAGACCTCATAAAACACGGCCTCATTAAAGTCACCGAAATAATGTGCCCGAAAAAAGTGCAGGACTTCAACAACGTCAGCATGTCCAGAAATACAGTTGTGCGAAGCATTGAAGACTCGTCAGCCAACATTAAACTGCAACTGTCTGATAAAGCTGTGCTTTTGATTTTTACTCCATCGCATGCGATCCGAGCACTGATGCCACAGACACCGCACAGCTGCTATTTTTTTTTTTTTTTGCGGGGAGTGGACGAGAGCACGAGCGCTTTAGGTGAGTAAAAAATATATTCCACAGTACCCGTGTGTTAATAAGCATGCATGTGCAGGTACACATGCTTCAAATATCAATAATGCGCATCAATTCTGTCACTACCCTGCTTTTGCGCACCACTTTCTTATATGCGTTTTTCTTGTTAACACACAGAGTACACACCGCTGTGCACAGCGCACGCAAACGCAAACTCAGCTGATTTCATCTGATGCAGATCTGCTCCTTGATCAAGTGACATTTGTCCGGATTTTTGGCACGAGTGGCGTACGATGAGCACCGCGGCTGGATGGCCCGATTTACATACCCAGCGCAGCTGATACTCACCAGAATAATTTACTAAAATTATATGCACTCCTGTTATTAGGTCCAGTTCAGTCTGTTAATGTTGATAATCGTTTCAAACGAACGTTAATAGGTGTGTTGCTAAGCCTAAGAACTTAAATAACAAGCTTGAAATGTACCCGTCCCATTTTCCCCTTTGTTTTTTCTCTGTGCTGTAAATCTGCTGTCTAAGAAGAAATCTGCTGCTGTTCTGAGAATGAGCTACCAAAGCTTTTTCTGAATAAATCAATAAAGATCCATTTATGGAGAGCTGTGATGAAGGCAGTTTTGTCTTTAATTATATTCAACAATATAACACATTTGACCACTTTTAAATGATTTTTCTAACTTTAATACACTACAGTTAAGGTTATATACCTAATTTCTAGTAAGTGGCCCAGCCCCTCCTATATTTTTATGTATGTGGCCCTCAGTGAAAAAAGTTTGGACACCCCTGATGTAGTATATAAACAAAGCTAAACTGAAATGATAGGAAGCTTTAGCTTGTGTTTGTGGTATAATCAATTCATAATCATCAGTGAGTGACATCTATAACCATCTGATAGGTTGATTAATTCTCACGTCATGTTAGGATGACAAAAACGTTAGCCCGAGCCAGTGGATACCTATCCAGATGGATCAAGGCAAATTTTGACCAACTTTTCTAAAACAGGCAAAAAGGAGAAGTTTTGAAGATAATAAAGACTCTGATCACAGGCATATGTGATATGTGAACATAAATTTTACTCATCCTGTGGTTTAGCTTATATTATTTTCATTTTAAAATAGAAAAATGTTTATTGTACTTTAATGGTATTTTATTTTATATTCATCTTGCGCTGTCATTTGCACATTCATGTTGTTGCTGGTTAAACTTGTTTTCTAATATATTTTCTATTCATCTAGACCAGGGGTCTGAAACCTTTAACACCCAAAGAGCCACTTGGACCCAGTTTCCACGCAAAAGAAAACACTGGGAGCCGCAAATACTTTTTGAAATCTAAAATGAAGATAACACTGTATATATTGGGTTTTTTTTTTTACCTTTGTGCTTTCTGTGAACAACTAAAGTAAGTAAGTAAAGTTTATTTATTAAGCGCTTTTCACAGACAGGCAGTCACAAAGCGCTGTACACAAAGATTCAAATAAACAATACAATCAATAGACTTTATACATAATGTAAAAGATCAAATGTAAATAATGTAAAGAATATAAAATACGTAGATCAACAAAAGGCTTGTTTGAACAGAAAAGTTTTTAACTGCTTTTTAAAAGAATCCACAGAGAAACTAAGGTGTGTTACTTATAAAAGTGCTACAGAGAAAATTACATTTTATTTATGTAATTAACACATTTTGAACTCTTAAAGAAATATAACAACAGCAAAGACACCCAGCTGAACTAAAATGATCCATGTAGCAAACAAAAACTGTTGTGAGCCGCCACCCTTATATCGCCTTTGGGCTTTTGGAGCCTTGACCTGACTTTTAAAAAATAATTGGAGAAAAAGCACTATGCTGCTAAAAAAAAAAGAAATGAAATGGATATTTGCAAAATTCTGCCTAAATATGTATTTTACCTGGTTAATGTATGTGGCGGGGCGTGGTCTGCAGTGCCGCTGCATGGGAGTCGGACGCACCTGAGCGGCACCCGCAATCACGCCTCGCCGCCTTAAAGTCTGTGCTCTCTCTGCTGTTGTATTGGTATGTGTCAGGCTGTGAGCTGCAAAGCTACAACCAGCTGTATGCGTACAGCAACGGTGTGTGAAAAACGGTCAATAAAGAGATGCTGAAAAGCATGTTCATGCAAACATCGTCGGGTCTGCCGTGGTATGTTTTCAATGAGACTTCTGGTCCCGAACCTCTGCGCACAGCATCTGCAAATCGGAGAATTCATCTTCACGCAGGACTGTAAGCTGTCATCTGTGAGGTGTGAGCGGTGTTTGTTTTTAACATAGTTCACAGTGGAAAACAGCTGCTGACATAATGTGGATCCGAAGATCCATAATTGGCCTACCTGGGGTTGAAAGTCTCGATAAATGCACAGCGTTTCGGCGGGTACACCGGCTTCCGCGAGTGTGACGCTTATTTTGAGCGATGAAAAAAATAATAAGATATAATTTTATTTTTATATTTCAATATCACAATAATCTTCCAATTTAGAACTACAAGTTAAAAAAAGAACTAAACACAAATAAAATTCACTTCAGCGAAATACTTCTAATTTATTTTCCCAAACCACCCGGAGCCGCAAAATGAAGACTAAAGAGCCGCATGCGGCTCCGGAGCCGCGGGTTGCCGACCCCTGATCTAGACACTTGCCCAGTTTATTTTCATTTTTGTTTTTATTTTTAGGTGGGAGGTGAGAGAATTTAATAATATGTTTCATGTTGAAGTGCTTTGTTTTCTAAATATAAAAGAAAGATTTTGAGGAACTTGCTGCATCTGTTGCACTTCTAAAAAGAAGAGCCTCTAATTAATCATTTTGTAGGTGTAAATATCTTGGGCCACCTTGAGAATATTAGGTTCTTTATGTGAAAGCACTTTCAGTTTGCTCAGCATCTACCCTGCTGTGTAGTCTTTTTTTCTGTTTAGTCTTAATGAAAAAAAACATCAGTACAAAAAACTAACATGGGATAAAAAATAATCACTGAAAGATGCAGAGTTGATTCACGTCAATAGCCTGAGTTTAAGAATGGTTTTTCTTGACATATTATGCATGAAAAGCTTAACTTGTCTTCTGATCTCATTTGTTTGTTTTAATGACCTTCTCCTCTGCCAGACTTACAGTTTTGCCATTGAGCTTTTTGTGACTTGTACACCAAGAAACAGCACTGTTTGAATCGCGGAGGATCATAATAAACTGTTGCTTCCTGAGTCTTTCCTCTAACTTCTGCTTTTGACTGACAGAGTCATTTGCGTCCATTTTTAACCTGAAACACTACACGAAGGGCTCTATAGACACTCACGAGATCCTTTACTTGTCTGGTGGTGACTGTGGGAGTCATTTGAGTGTTGTTACTGACATACCTGAGTATTCAAAGGAGTTTGCAAAGAAAAGCGTCTGGACTTCTTTGAGTTGCTTGCTTAGATTAAGTCCAGACGCTTTTCTTTGCAAACTCCTTTGACTACGATGACCTGGATGACTGAGAACCTTCACAGACATACCTGAGTATTGTTGCTAACATGGTCAGCTATGGGATTTAAAGAATGCTCGATTGGTACTATCACACTGAGCTTTTTTTTCTTTTACAGTGCTAGCCTCACACAGTGCTGCAGATTTCTTAACTGTGGGGATGGGTGTTTTCTCTCTCACAGATAAACTCACAGACTTGATAAAAATGAACTAAAAAAAGAATGAACTCGAATATAAGACAGGAATATCAACATGACGCCTGATGCAAGATGTGAGTGGGCGCTAACACTGACTCACATCTTGCCTCAGTTGATCTCAACGGGTAACATTATAGGGTAAGGCAAGGTCTCACAGTGGTTTCACCCAAAACCTCTTGGCTCTCCACCATTTGGTCTTAGACCTGAAGAAGCTTCTCAGATGAGAAGTGAAATGTCTTCAAGAAAAGTCCACTCTCTTTTCTTTCCAAGCTCCTTAGATGACCATGACCTGGATAACTGAGAAGCTACACAGACATATACCAACTGTATCTTTTCAAAGTACAAAAAACTTCAGTGACACAAAGAGCAATAGCTGAGTGACACTTTAAACCTTTCACTGCGTTTTTCTAAATGCTGATATCAGCAGTCAGAATCTCCCGAATATACAGCTTGACAATAAAAAAACTTATAATTAACTTTATTTATTTAGTAATATTTAAAAACAAAACCTGAGTAGAAGTTTCCATGGTAATATTTACTTATATGTAATTATATTTACAGATCACAAAAGTCTTCTGAAGTCTAACTGTGGTAATTCAAACAGTTAGGGTCTTTTTTTACAAATCCATTGGTTCTTCTTGTCACAGCTCACTGATTTAAATCCTTGGTTTTCGACAGAAATTACACAGAGACCATCAGAAGGAGGCTGCTGAATCCAGGAGCTGAGGAAAAAAACAAGTTTGATTAAAGCTGATAATTACTGATATAAAACAAAATTGATTTATCCCAGATTTGGAAAAATATCTTTAAATCGTTACTGATTTAAAGTTTCTCTTACTTATCAGTCAGATAACTTCCATCCACCCATTTCCATTTCCCACCTTCAACTCTGAGACCAATCCAGTATCCTTTGTTTCCTGAACTCCCCCAGCTTTTCTCACTGATATATTTCTGAAGAAAGATAAAGTTATTAGAAATACTCAAAAAGCACTGTGACACAAAGTATATTAGATCAAAAGAAAATATATTTTTATGAATTAAATTTGTGCTAATGAGCCACAGTCTCATTACCTTTTCTGCTGCATTAATTACAACAGCCAAATCGGAAATCTTTCCCTTGCAGTTTTTTCGAGCTTCTTCCCAGGTTTTCTGCTCATGAGGTTTAGCATCATTAATTGCATAGCAGCTGGACTCAAAGGGGAGCCAGCCCTCCTGGCATGCCTTTTCTGCAAGGATAGAAAGATTAATAAAGCTCATCAATGCATATTTATTTTACATTACCTATTTTTATAGCTGATAGATTTGGAGCATACTGTTATTTTCTTTGGGACAGTAGACATCAACACTGCACTGACCTGGACAAAGACTGAGCTCCTTCTTCATGAGTTTTATTTGTTCTGTTAGGTTCTGGATTTCTGCAGTCAAGTTGAGTTGACTCCTCATTAAGTCTTCATTCTTGTGAATTAACAATGTGGTAACTGAAAAGCAAAATGGAATACTTCTTTGGCTTTAAACACACATTGCATATTAGAGGTTTGTCATTTCAGGCCAATATTTTACTCAAATACATCAGGGCGTATTTAAGTATTTTGTTATGATCTTTAATTTGTGTTCCTAGTTAGAATCTTGATTATTTTATGTTGTAATGTAATATACTATGCTCCATAAATGTATCCTGCTTTGTTAATCTATTGTGTTGCTGTAAAGTGTTGGTAGTAGTGGTGTGCGATACTGCATATTTTGGTGTCCGTCCAATACCAAGTAAATACGGGCCAGTATCGCTGATACCGATACCGATACTTTTTCAATAAATAAGGCTGATGCGTCATTGAATTGCTAAATCTCAATTAATTTTCATGACCTTAAGTTTTTTTTTATGATGTTTCCTTTTTTATTATTAAATAGTTAAAACCTAGGACATAATTAGGACAAAGTTTATAATTAAATAGAAAATGCTTTATTATTGTGGTGGGGCGTGGTCTACAATCACGGGGGTTTGGGGGTTGTTAACAACTTAACAACCCCCAATGCGTCTAAGTCATGTCATGTGACAGCGCAACATCTAAACACAAGAAGGCGGAGAGGAACCATAGTGTGCCTGCTCTGCACTGACACATGAGCGGCAAGTGCAGTGACCTGGCTGTTTCGTCTTTGCCAAAACAACAGCATTGCAAACAAGAGCGGAACTTAAAGTAAAGAATCAATCTTATGAGGCTAATATAAATCAGAAGCCGACTTGGTGTCGATACAATCTATATTTGGATCCATCCGCCCACCACTAGTTGGTAGGTGTCGTAAAGCAGGTTTGTGCTGAGCCACCATTTGGTGATGAAGGTTTAAGCAAGTAAGCAGGACTTGGAGCAACAGTTTTCTGACTGTCGCTCTTTACTGTTGTTTCAGATATAATGGATTGCATTTATATAGCGCTTTTCTAGGCACCCAAAGTGCTTTACAATTCCACTATTCATTCACACACTGGTGGAGGCAAGCTACAGTTGTAGCCACAGTCTGCAGAAGCCTTGCTTCTGCCATATCGCACCATCGGCCCCTCTTGCCATCACCAGTAGGCGGTAGGGTAAAGGACACAGCGACCAGGACAGAGAGATCGAACCGGCAACCTTCGGGTTACAGATGAGCTTCCCAATCCCCTGAGCCACGGTCGCCCCAGATATAACACACATGTAAACGGAGCTCCGTAGGCATTCATTTTTTTTTTTTCGGTTTTGTGTGGAGTAAATAAATGTTTTGCTTTTTTACATTCGCCTTGTTTCTTGCTACTGAAAGGCATACAAGGGATCCAAGAAAAGCACGAGTCAGAAACGTTCTGCAGTAGCAGCAAAGAAGGACCGAAGATTGCCGCTACACTGCCCACATAGCAAAATTGGTATGGCCTGGATCTGGCCCACACAATGTGCTTACACATGGCCCACATACTGCAAAGAATGACGGCCCTTTGGTGGCCCAGATCTGGTTTGCCAGATGTGGCCCACAAATGGACCAGCAGGAGACACACTGGTGGCCCTGTGCTCGCCCATGTGTGGATTACCTCTGGCAAACCTTATCTGTGCCACCAAAGGGGCATCATTCTTTGCAGTATGTGGGCCATGTGTAAGTTGTGTGCAGCCATGGGCCAGGTGCAGACACACCGCTGGCCCTGTGCTGGCCCAGAACAGTTTCAGGCCCCAGGTGTCAGCCTAATGTGTACCTTAATCAAGCCATGTAATAACAACATGTGCCAGAACATAATAGTGCAAAAGTAAAATGCCAAAGCTCTGATCAGTGAGTCAATTGACTAATTCTTATATAGCGCTTTTCTACTCTCCCAGATCACTCGAAATGCTCTATACAACATGCCACATTCACCCAGTCACAGACTTTCTCTACACTGAGTGCTTCCTAACTAGATTCATACACATTCACACTCCTGACATATAGGCTGGAGGAACCAGGGATCAATCCACTAACTTACTGATCAGTAAGTGCTCTACATCCTGAGCTATAGCCACCCAGTGGTAAACACTAAACCCTCACTAAGTTTTGGATAAAATGTACACTCACAAACCTGCATTTGAAACGTTGGCTACCATAGCAGTGTAGTATTGCAACATTGCATTTGGGTCTTCTAACTAAAATAGGAAAATAGGAACATAAATAGTGCCATCATTGCCAGACCTGGCCCATATCTGGTTGGCATACACCCTGCCATGACACCAGTCAGTCAGAAGTGCCAGCTTTTGATACCGGATCCGGGCCAGACCTGTTTTCTATGAGCCTGGGCCACATAAACCAAACCATATTCGGGCCAGATGTGGCATGCTATCACATAAACAGTGCCATCTAGGCCAGGCCTGGCCCATATCCTGATGACATACCACTTGCCATACCAGTAGACAGCCAGCAGTGCCGGCTTGACACCAGACCTGTCTGCTTGTGGGTGCAGATGGAGTAATTTTTAAAGTTATACTCACAATAGATGCGAAGGGCCGTGATCAGTAACAGAATACCCCAGCAAGCGGTTACTGATGTACAAGATTTTATACATGCACACCGCTTATCTAGGAGAAATAAATATTGCATTTAAATTCATTCTTACTTTTAAGATTTTAAATTGTTTATGTCAACTTGAAGCCATTAATTTGGTTTTTAGATTCATAAAACCATTCTAATTAATTTCATCTTTCATTATTTGCTACTGACAAAACAGATTTAAATATGATATTGATATGTGAACTGAGTTAAGAGGCAAAAATCAATCAATCATAAAACTATGTAATGTACTTTTTCATTATTGTCTAGGGAAAAACAGAAAAACCTATTTGAAAAAGTTTAAAAAGGCAAAACCAAAGTGAAGCCCATATTATGGATCAAACTTCGTTAACAGTGAATCGTCTACATGATTTGAGAGGATGTTTTCATTAAGCTCTTGTAAGGAAAATGCCAACAGCACAGTTCAAGTTTCTAAGCAAGGCTGATATGAGTTCCTGTCGCAAAAGTAGCAGTTTTGTATTGTCTTTGTATAATTCACCATTTGTGTCAGTTGTTTGTTTGGTTCCTCTGTTTTTCACGTTCATTTCTTCATATAAATTTTCTTCCTGCATTCGTACTGAAAGACTTAAAGGGTAACCTTGTAGCAGAAGACAAAGAATGATTTCATGGCAAGTAAAAAAGAAAAAAAGGTAGTCAATCTGAGTAATTTGGTGGATGTCAAGTCTAATTTGTTAGTTAAAGTGACTGATGCTATTGTTTTTCTGTTGAGGGCACTGTCATTTGCAGATTATGAGGCACCACATTTTCTACCCTTCCAGTTTGTAAGACAGGCTGATCAGTACTTAGCATGATGCCTTGTAGTAAAAGTAACGGTTTTGTATTTACTTTGTATACAGTAACTGACTGTTTGTGTCAGAAGTTCATTTAGTTCCTTTATTTTTTATGTTCATTTCTTCATACACGTTGTCATCCTTTCTTTTTAACTGAAGGAATTAAATAGCAATTTTGTAACAGAAGACAAAGAGTGGGGCAAGTAAAAAAGTAAATCTGAGTAATCTGATTTGGTTTGTTGGTTAAAGTGTAGTTGAAGTTATTAGTTACAAAATGACGCCAATGTTCCAAAGCATATTTTGGTTATTTGCAATGCATAAAAGGTTTTGCTTGTTTGTTTGTTGCATTATCAAGGGAAATTTTGTCTTTTGTGGAAGCACTTTTAGTAAGCTCATCCTCTTACTTATCTTGGTTTTGTCAGTTTTTTGCATTTACTATTACAGTAGAAAAAACAGTACAAGAAATAAACATTGCTTGAAATGATGAAAACATAAAGATGTAGACTTTCATCTACATGATCTACAATCTGAGTTTGTAAACATCAGGTTGTAGATGCACCGTATTTGAAAAGCTTAGCTTACCTTCTGATTGGGATCGCTTTTTAGCTTTTAAATTAACTGATCCGTTGGTAAACCTCTGCTCTGCCATTGCTAAAATCTCAATCTCTGTTGAGCTTCTTGTGACTTGTGTACCAAAGAAGAGCACTGTGATAAAACTAGAGAGAATCATAAAAAAGTTCTTTCCACGCCTCTCATTTCCGTTGCTTCAACCAACTTCTGCTTTTTACTCATAAGTTCCTAGAGTTTTGTTTTGTCTTGAAATCATTTGTTTGACAGGATATTTATTCAGATGTTTTAACTCATCAGAAATCACTGCAACTTGTTCTCATTTACTTCTGTTGTCAACTGTACCTTCCTTGGTAATACCTTAAAACAAACAGACATCAGCATGCACTGCATGAAAAGCAGAAAAAACATTTATCAAATATACAAAAGAAACTAGTGTAAACATGTCAACTCATACTAGACTTGTAGTCAAGACCGCTTAATCCGAGACCAAGACAAGACCAAGACCAGAGGGTATCGAGACCAAGACCAAGACCAAGTAGACGAGGCCAAGACCAAGACCAAGATCGAGACAAAAAAGTCTTTAAACTGCAGCCAGATGCTGCTACGTTTACAGGTGTCAGACATATTTATGTGTTTTTGCTTTCGCACAGCCCTCCTCACCGCTGTCTACTGTCTCACTCACTTACTGAGAGGAGAGACGCACGCTCCACTTGACTGTCGCGTCTCTCACCCTCTCTGTTTTTCACATAATGATATTATCCTATATCCTCGCATGTGATTGGCCACAACATGGAGGGATTGGAGCATAGCTGAGCCACTGTGTGAGAGCTGAGCAGCGAAAGGAAATTAAGTGAGGGTAGAAATGACTGAAAGATTATTAGGCTCTGTTTTGAGTTTTGTTAAAAAAAAAAAAATGACTTCATATAGGAAAAAAAATAAATATCACATATGCAGGACACCTTAAACTGTATCAAGACACAGGGACTAAACCCCAATTCAACCAGACCCAGAACTGATCCGGAATTAAAACAGGACTACAACAGTTCAAAATCAGGACTACTTAGGACTTAACCAAAACAGAACCAGAATCAAAACTAGATGATAGTAGCACTAAAAATCATCATAGACCTGCACTACACTTATTTTTTAATTCTACCAAAGTACACTATTTAGATTCAGAAAAGTTTATATAATTATTTAGCCTTCATAAGCCTGCATAACTTAATAAATATAGAATTTGAAAACTAACAAATGGTATCTAAAAAGTTACACTATGTACTAGATACATGTTCTGATGAGTTTTGGCAAACAACCATTTGACTAACATGTGTGTCTCACCTGCTCTTGTTCCATCTCTGTTTTGTCCTCTTTCTTCATCTCTCTCTCTGTTCCTCTCTCTCATTCTCTTTTCCTCTCTCTCCCTCTTTGTGCTGACAATCAAGCCAAACACCAACATCATCAAATATACAGTTGAAACCAGATATTTACATACTCTTCAGATAAAAACACAAACATTGTAACATCAAATCAGACTAAATGTTTATTTTTTTAGATTGATAAATATAAAAAACATATTTGTTAACTTTTGTATTTTGTATTCAAAATTGAGCCACACTTATGGAGCTCCACGATTCTTTTCCTGGTGTTTCGGTTGACATCTCTTGATTTCCCCATTTCAAAGAAACAGACTCTGTGTTTTGCCTTATATGCATCCACAGGTGTGTCACCAATTTACTCACATGGACTCTACTAACCTATCAGAAGCTTCTTCAGTTCAGAATGGAATCGTCTGGAGTTTTCTTATTAATTAACAATAAACTTAGTGTATATGTACTCCTAAATTTGACGAAAGTGATTAAAATAGACAGCTCCCTCTTTTTATTCTGACATTTAACTAATTCAGAAGATATTTCAACATTTATTTATCTAAAACAAAACAAGTTTACTCTAAATTGATGTTTAACAGTAAAAAAAAAAGTTTTTATGTTTTCTCCCTAAAGTGTATGTAAATATCTGGTTTAAACTGTGAATATACTGCTGTATTGAAATTCCTCTTGTTTTGCATAGAAATATACTGAACAACATACAAAGCATAATATATAAAATAACCTGAGTTTTTTCTTTGAAAGAAGCTCCTTATGTCCATTGTTGTTTACATCAGTACACAATTGAAACTGATTTAGAGAGTTTGTTTAGCCGTGGAGGGTAAGAACTGAAAATATGAAATGTAAGCTAAGACTCTAAAAAAATCAGCATTGTCGTTCGGCTTTTTATTTATCCATTTGTTGATTCACTCGAAGAGCAAGTAACGCAACCAAGTGATCAGTTTATATCGATCTTTTGTGATACACCATCATATTTACATTATTTGTACAGTACAAATGATTTGCTTTGGTACCTGGTCAAACTTAAGCTCTCCTCTGTCTGCAGCAAACTCGCAGGGAGCAGCTTCTCCCCCCTCGCTTACATGTGTGCTGCGCTCAGTCGCCTAGTGCCTGAGCTCGGATCATACCAAAATTAGGGGGAATTTACGACGGTGCGCTCTGCGCTTCGTGTGTTGTTTTTGTTTTATACAGTTGTCAGTCAGGCATCTAACTAATAAATTACACTCCAAAAGACCCCATGCTTCTGAAAAAATGACCCGGGCTTAAGCCCAGTATGCCCCCCCCCGCTCCCCGCTCCGCTGATGGTTGACTCCAAATCTCCCGAACACTACGTCGATTTGAGAACGCAAGACCGAGACCAAGACCGAGACCAAAGTCAGTCGAGACCAAGACGAGACCAAGACCACGTAAAAGTGGTCTCGAGACCAAGACCGGTCTCGAGACATCCAACTCTAACTCATACTTATTCAGTTCAGAGGAGAGGTTCCTTTTTCTTCACAAGATGTCGAGCATAAAATCTCAAGCTAAAGATATAAAATATAAAACTCTAAATTTGCCTTATAATTTGAGACCAATAAATTCCTGAGGCTTTCAGGAGCTCTAGTATTTCTATTGTAAGATAGAAACCTGACAATAATACAGAGAAATCGAATAATCCCCTTTGAGGAAGCAATTGGCGAAAGTGCAGAAGAAAACTTCCTTTTACCAGAAAGAAACCTCCAACAGTATCAAGTTCAGAGAGGGGCAGCCATCATCTTTCAGTGAATGGCTGGGGGTGATGGACAGAAAGACGGGACAAAAACCAAACTGGAAGAGAGCCAGAGATTAGCAATGCAGCGCCCACTGTTGGCCAAACAGCAGCAACAACTTACAATGTCCATGTTTTAATTTAATTAATAATATCTTCACAGGCTATCCAGTAGATGTCTGAAGTTTGCATAATCCACTGGTTCATGGTTCACCACAGCTTACTGATTTCCATCAATTACTTTGGAAAGAAATTGCACAGCACAGTTTCATTCTAACAGTTACAGAAGCACTTCTTCCATCAATTGTTTAGGCTCATATCTATAACTCCCTCACACCCAACCATACATAACAGCAGTTTTCACAGTTGTTATGTTTTTGAAGTATAATTTGGTCATTGTCTTGTAGAAGATGTCACTGCAACCAATAAGAGATGTTGCACTGTTGGGCAGGCCAGCTTCTGCTTTTGGCTGAAAAAAATAAGTTGTCCTACAGCATGTTCGAACTTTACACTGTGTATTCTTTTACACACACACACCAGAGACTTAGTGATGCTAGCACCATGTTTGGCCCGTTTTTGGCCTCAGAACTGCCTTAAATCTTCTTTGCATGGATTTATGTATATTTATTAAGCATGCACACTAAAAATAAAAAAACAACAACAACCAAAACAAAAATCAAACCAAAAAACAGTGAACTTGAATTGACGAACACTATGTGTAACATACACAACATCAGACTACTAATAAGCTGAACTTCCTGTTTTTCTCTGTGGTTGATGTGAACAGTATGATAAAGATATAGAGGACAGCTCTTCTTCTTCCCCATCTTAATTAAATACAGTGGCTTGCAAAAGTATTCGGCCCCCTTGAAGTTTTCCACATTTTGACACATTACAGTGTGAGATTATTCTGTTATCATATGTTACCTTATATCTGTAATCAAAGTAATTGAATTATGATATTGCTGTAGATCATATTATACCCCTTAATATAGAGTGTGTGATCAGTATGTAGTTTTAGTTTGCATTATACTTCTGACTTAAAAGAGTGTGAAAATCATTAGATCTATTTGATTGACCTGTATTACTCGACACTGTTGAATGTGTTACACTGTTTCTTGACATTTCATACTGCTGAATCATGAAGAGAATGTTGTGTGCAGGAGACCTTGTGTCTAGAATAGAAGAAGAGAAGACCACATTCCATACCCCCACCTTTACAGAGAGCAGAAAGACAAGGAGTCGAGGTCATAACTTAGGCGCCGTAAGAGAGAAAACATGTGAATGTTTAGGCTTTTTACGACTAGGTGGGGGCTACTAGAGGCTATAAAAGGCTGAGTAACCCGTCACCATTTTGAGACTTGCTGTGACCCTCTGCAGGCAGGTCTCCCCATCATGATGGTTCTTATGCTCTTAAGTGTTGAATTGTATGGAAATAAAATATTGTTGATTGAGCATTTATACACCGAGTATTGTCCTTCCTTCAGCCCAAAGATTAAAAGAACTGGGAGATTTTAACAACAGCCACAAACATGAATCAATTTTATTGGAATTCCACGTGAAAGACCAATACAAAGTGGTGTAACCGTGAGAAGTGGAACGAAAATCATACATGATTCCAAACATTTTTTACAAATAAATAACTGCAAAGTGGGGTGTGCGTAATTATTCAGCCCCCTGAGTCAATACTTTGTAGAACCACCTTTTGCTGCAATTACAGCTGCCAGTCTTTTAGGGTATGTCTCTACCAGCTTTGCACATCTAGAGACTGAAATTCTTGCCCATTCTTCTTTGCAAAACAGCTCCAGCTCAGTCAGATTAGATGGACAGCGTTTGTGAACAGCAGTTTTCAGATCTTGCCACAGATTCTCAATTGGATTTAGATCTGGACTTTGACTGGGCCATTCTAACACATGGATATGTTTTGTTTTAAACCATTCCATTGTTGCCCTGGCTTTATGTTTAGGGTCGTTGTCCTGCTGGAAGGTGAACCTCCGCCCCAGTCTCAAGTCTTTTTGCAGACTCCAAGAGGTTTTCTTCCAAGATTGCCCTGTATTTGGCTCCATCCATCTTCCCATCAACTCTGACCAGCTTCCCTGTCCCTGCTGAAGAGAAGCACCCCCAGAGCATGATGCTGCCACCACCATATTTGACAGTGGGGATGGTGTGTTCAGAGTGATGTGCAGTGTTAGTTTTCCGCCACACATAGCGTTTTGCATTTTGGCCAAAAAGTTCCATTTTGGTCTCATCTGACCAGAGCACCTTCTTCCACATGTTTGTTGTGTCCCCCACATGGCTTGTGGCAAACTGCAAACGGGACTTCTTATGGTTTTCTGTTAACAATGGCTTTCTTCTTGCCACTCTTCCATAAAGGCCAACATTGTGCAGTGCACGACTAATAGTTGTCCTATGGACAGATTCCCCCACCTGAGCTGTAGATCTCTGCAGCTCGTCCAGAGTCACCATGGGCCTCTTGGCTGCATTTCTGATCAGCGCTCTCCTTGTTCGGCCTGTGAGTTTAGGTGGACGGCCTTGTCTTGGTAGGTTTACAGTTGTGCCATACTCCTTCCATTTCTGAATGATCGCTTGAACAGTGCTCCGTGGGATGTTCAAGGCTTGGGAAATCTTTTTGTAGCCTAAGCCTGCTTTAAATTTCTCAATAACTTTATCTCTGACCTGTCTGGTGTGTTCTTTGGACTTCATGGTGTTTTTGCTCCCAATATTCTCTTAGACAACCTCTGAGGCCATCACAGAGCAGTTGTGGAGCTGTTTTGCAAAGAAGAATGGGCAAGGATTTCAGTCTCTAGATGTGCAAAGCTGGTAGAGACATACCCTAAAAGACTGGCAGCTGTAATTGCAGCAAAAGGTGGTTCTACAAAGTATTGACTCAGGGGGCTGAATAATTACGCACACCCCACTTTTCAGTTATTTATTTGTAAAAAACTTGATTAGAAACTTTTGTCAAAATTCCACAATATTGTGACAATAACTTGATTCAATAGAATGCACTTAAGCTAAGAATACGGTCAGATACAGATATATAAAAACCACAAAAATACCAGAATACAGATAGCCTACAGTGGAACCACGACTTACGAAATAAATTCTTTCTAAGGGGTCTTTCGTAAGTCAAAATTTCGCCTTTTGAGTGAGGTGATGCTGGCTGAAGACGAAGTTCTTGGTAGAGGAGGACCTCGCTCATATTTATCAATAATTTCTCTCTTTGTTTCCATTGAGTGCACTTTACGCTTCTTCTTTTCACTCGAATCACTTGCAGAAAGTTTTTTCTGCCCCATTATGAATGAACGATAGGCTAATTGCAAACGAAAAGCACACGAAATAGCGCACTGCAACAACAATACGTCTTTCACGTGGAACAGCGAAATGCAAGTACGAAAGCCAAGGGGTTATCACATAATTCGGAAGGCATTGTGGGCATTCTGGGCTCAGCCAGCGGATTTCGTTACACAGGCATTTTGCCGTACCACGGGCAGAAATATTGCCGTTAAGTGCCTTCGTAACTTGAATTTTTCGTTAAATGGGGTCTTCGTAAGGCGGGGTTTCACTGTACTTCAGACAACAGCCTTCTTGTTGTGAAGTAACTCATCGCCCTTCCTTGGCCAAACAGCATCAATACAGGGAACAGAAACTCAGTATACAAACTGCACTGCACTGAAGAAGCCCCCTTTAGTGACACAAATGAAAAACAACCGAGTGCCAATTTACATCTTACTCTGTGTTGTCCTAAATGCTGTCAGCTGTCCTATTCTTTGTACAGTAAAACTTCTATAATTATTAATTGTGAACTTTTATAAACATATCTCTGTTGTACACATAGCCCTTCCCCCCCGGCACACAGACATTTAAATACTTGGCAGCTGAACCACATGCAATTACCATTATCCAAAATTATGTCTTTTTGGAGCTAATTGATTTGGAAAATACCGTTGTTTTCTTTGGGACAGCAGGCATCAATGCTCCACTGAGCTCGACTAACACCGAACTCATTCCATGATGTCATCGTGTTTCACATTTCTTCGGTTATGTTTCTTATCTGTCCCCAGCTGCTCATTTTTCTTCTTAAGGTTCTGGTTTTCTTCAGTTAGTTCTCATCAGATTTTCTAATACGTTTGTGCCAAGTTGAGATTAGTTTTCATTAAAAGTTCATTTTTATGAACTAATACAAACAAATGCAAACACAAAAAACCCACAAACAGTTAAATGTATTCATACTCTTAAGATCTTTGTGGGTTTTGTATGAAATGCAATGATTAAATGTCACGGCTGGGGAAGCAGTCGTGTGGGGAAGCGAAGGAGGACCCAAGTTGCAGACAGCGACGGTGATGCAAGTGAGTTTATTTACAGTGAACGATAAATAACAAAAGCGAGGGCAAAACTAAATGTAAACCTAAACTGGGGAAAACTAATAACAAACAAAACCATAACTCACAGAATCACATGCAGGGGAAAACATAAGGAGGTTATGCAGGGGATGGAGAGCAGAATGGGGAGAGGAGCGGAGATTACTAAGTAACACAGACGAACCAACATAGAACACAGGCTGGCACACACTATAAATACACACAAGGGTAACAAGGGAATGACACACCAGAGGGGAACACAGCTGAACCTAATTAGACCTAACAAGACACAAACCTTCAAAGTAAAAAAAGGAAACTCGCTGGTTCTACTTCCCGTCCCATTATCTGTGATTAGTGTCAGCTGTTCTCCTACCCTTTGCCTGTTGCCTCATTATCATCTTGGTGTAAATATGATCTCAGTCGTCACCTGTCATGTTTCCCTTTTCCTGTGTGCCTTGTGTATTCCTTCAACTTTGATGGGGTCCTTGATAGGAGTGACAGTTTTTGGTATCTGTGTTTGACCTTCATTATTTTGTACTTGGTTTGTGTTCATCAATAAATCTGCGTTTCAGATTGTTCCTTTTCCCCCTACTCCTGTTTCCCCTTTCCTGTATGTTTGAGTCCAATTCCTACCTGCCACACACTGAACCTTTAACAATAATCTTTATTCCTATCAGAACCAGAAACTAGCAGAGGCGTGACCTTATAATTTCTGCAACTCTGGCTTTAGAGAGGGGAATGATTCAGTAAAAGGACTAGATTTTACAATCCCTGATAAAACATTGCTTTGAATGGAGGAAATCTTGAGGGATGGCTGTTATGAGGAAAGCAGGCCAGAAACTTTACCAGCGGCAAACGTTGTGTGCCTCAATTTTTGGTCTTTTAACCAAGATAATCTGCCATTTTTCCTTGGTTAGGTTTAATGATTAGAGATCTGATCGACATTATCATATTAAAATTTGGGACGGAGACAATCTACTGCAGTGGCAAAGACTACACACAAGACACCAGAGCTCTTTGCGTGATCTCGTGCACGAGGGAGGTAACCGGGACCGAGCGCTGTTCCCGCTTGAACCCCGTCACTCTCGGTCAGCCCCTCCGTAGCACTGCTCTTTATTGTGGTTACATGAATATGAATAGTTTCATTAACATATGACATCTTAAACAGGCATGTGTGTGAACAAATACTACCAGTCTTTGTGTACGTGTAGGTATGCGTGTGTATGTGTAGATGTGTTTGCCATACCATATAAAAGAAAGAGAAGATACGACCTCTCTCATGACCTTAGGATGTGTGTGGTATGCCAGAAAACTCTGGAAAAGGAGTGAACGTACTCCCATCTCATGGTACACAGAATCTTAAAGACCTACTAAGGATGAGACATTCTATCAATATGCAAACGATTATATACCTCTAAGCATAAATGATTATGTTTCTAAGTACAAATGACAGTCATAAAATATAACCCTGATAGAGCCTCATTTCTTCAAAGGGATAGAAAAGGTGATAGAGAGAAGAAAGACAAAAGGGACAACATAGGAGAGAGCAGAGAGGAGAGCCGGAAGGGAGGCGCCCGATCTGGCTTCCCTCTTTTTTTTCCTTCGCGGTTAGCTGACTACCTTAGCTGCCCAAGTGATGTCAGCCCATTTTAGCCATAGCCAGTGATTGGTTCTCTCAGCAGTGTTAGCTAATTCTCTTATAGGCTGCCATTGTGCCTGTCCTCTGAACCCAATCTCTCTAAGCAGTTTTGCTGTTGTACTGGCAACAAAGCCCCTGTACCCCACTTCCACCAGGCGCACCTTGATCTTCCAGCCTCTGCCTCAGCTGCCAAGTTCCATACCGCAGCTTCTTACGCTCAAATGCTTCCTGAATTGCTCCCTCCCATGGTACCGTCAGCTCAATGACGTACGCAAGTTTTTGGGAGTTAGACCAAAGGACGAAGTCTGGTTGCAGAGCAGTTGTTATGATCTCTGTGGGAAAAATTGGCCTCTGATCCAGCCTCTGAAACAACTGACATTTTAAAACAATTGTAAATCTTTTATATACCACAATGGCAAAAAGCATTTTTCTAAAGATGAACCTGTTTGCAGACTGAAATATGAGTTATCATGATTACTGCAGTCAGTAGTAAACCCATGCATGTATCACTGCAATGCATGTATGTCAGTCAATTTAAAACATTGGTTTAAAAGACATATTTCCTGCCCTTGTCAGCTCTTGATATCTGCTGATCAGTCACAAGGCCCTCTTAGTATGCTCTTGTCATGTTATCAAAACAGCCTTGAGCCATTTGCTCATAGATAGTGGACCTCTAGTGAATCGATGGTAAGAGGCCCGCCCAGAAGGGAATAACGAAGGGAGTCAACCTTCCACCTTCCAGTCGACCTTTGTAATCTGTAAATTATATTTACAGATTACAAAAGTCTTCTGAAGTCTAACTGTGGTAATTCAAATAGTTAGAGTCTCTTTTTACAAATCCATTGTTTCTTCTTGTCACAGCTCACTGATTTAAATCCTTCGTTTTGGACAGAAATTACACAGAGACCATCAGAAGGAGGCTGCTGAATCCAGGAGCTGAGGAAAAAAACAAGTTTGATTAAAGCTGATAATTATTGGTATAAAACAAAATTGATTTATTCCAGATTTGGAAAAATATTTTTAAATCGTTATTGATTCAAAGTTTCTCTTACTTATTAGTCAGATAACTTCCATCTACCCATTTCCATTTCCCACCTTCAACTCTGAGACCAATCCAGTATCCTTTGTTTCCTGAACTCCCCCAGCTTTTCTCACTGATATATTTCTGAGGAAAGAGAAAGTTATTAGAAATACTCAGATACTTTGCTTAAGGCACTGCGACACAGAGTGTTTAGATCAAAAGAAAATGCATTTTTATGAAATAAATCTGTGCTAATGAGCCACAGTCTCATTACCTTTTCTGCTGCATTAATTACAACAGCCAAATCGGAAATCTTTCCCTTGCAGTTTTCTCGAGCTTCTTCCCAGGTTTTCTGCTCATGAGGTTCAGCATCATTAATTGCATAGCAGTTGCACTCAAAGTGGAGCCAGCCCTCCTCACAATGTTTGCATGACTTTTCTGCAAGTATAGAAATCAATTAATAAAGATCATCAGTGCACATTTATTTTACATTACCTATTTTTTTAGCTGATAGATTTGGAGCATATTGTTATTTTCTTTGGGACAGTAGGCATCAACACTGCACTGACCTGGACCAAGACTGAGCTCCATCTTCATGAGTTTTATTTGTTCTGTTAGGTTCTGGTTTTCTGCACTCAGGTCTCTGATCTGTGTTTCAAAGGCAGTGGAGGTGTTTGTCCAGTTGAGTTGACTCCTCGTTAAGTCTTCGTTCTTATGAATTAACAATGTGGTAACTGAAAAACAAAATGTAACACTTCTTTGGCTTTACACGCACATTGCAGATGAACTAATTTTAAAAGTTATACTCACAATAGATGCGAAGGGCCATGATCAGTAACAGAACACCCCAGCAAGCGGTTACTGATGTACAAGATTTTATACATGCACACTGCTTATCTAGGAGAAACAAATACTTATTATAGCAATCAAATTCATTCTTACATTTAAGATTTTAAATTGCTTGTGTCAACTTAAAATCATTAATTAGCTTTTTATACTCATAAAACCATTCTAATTAATGTACTTTTTTGTTACTGTCTAGGGAAAAACAGACAAATCTATTTGAAAAAGTTGAGAGGCAAAACCAAGGTGAAGCCCATATTATGGATCAAACTTCAATAACAGTGAATCCTGTGCATATCAAAACATGACTTGAGAGGATGTTTTCATTAAGCTCTTGTAAGGAAAATGCCAACAGCACACTTCCAGTTTCTAAGTAAGTTTCATTTCAGTTCCTGTCACAAAAGTAGCATTTTTGTTTTGTCTTTGTATAACTCACCATTTGTGTCAGAAGTTTGTTTAGTTTCTTTGTTTTTCACATTCATTTGGTGGATGTCAAGTCTAATTTATTAGTTTAAGTGACTGCTGCTATTGTTTTTTCTGTTGAGGGCACTGTCATTTGCAGATTATGAGGCACCAAATTTTCTACCCTTCCAGTTTGTAAGACAGGCTGATCAGTACTTAGCATGACGCCTTGTAGTAAAAGTAGTGGTTTTGCATTTCCTTTGTATAACTCACCGTTTGTGTCAGAAGTTCGTTTAGTTCCTTTATTTTTCATGTTCATTTCTTCAAACACGTTGTTTTCCTTTGTTTTAACTGAAGGAATTGAATGACAATGTTGTAACAGAAGACAAAGAATGTTTAAATTGCAGGTAAAAAAGAAATGCCTGGTTAAGAAAAGTTAGTGAGTAATCTGATTTGGTTTGTTGGTTAAAGGGTATTTGGAGTTAATTAGTTAGTAAGTAACCACAATTTTCCAAAGCGTCTTTTGATTATTTTCAATGCACAAAAGTTTTTGCTCAACAGAATTCAGCAAATTTGTTGACACAATCAACCATCTTAAATATATTTAAGCTCTTTTTAAAAGAATGCACAGATCAGCTGGCTGGGTTCTTCACTAAGATCTTTAACGCTTCACTGTCCCAGTCCTGCATCCCACCATGCCTGAAGTCAGCCACAATCGTCCTACTGCCCAAACAAACCAACATTAGCAGCCTCAAAGACTACCGATTAGTGTGATGCAGAATGATGCACAGGGGAGAAGAAGGAATAGCATTAGCTTAGCTTATACCTTTTGACTGGCATCGCTTTTTAGGTTTTAGATTGACGGGTGTGTTGTTAAACCTCTGCTCTGCCATTGCTGAAGTCTTTCTGTTGAGCTTCTCGTAACTTGTGCACCAAAAAGTAGCACTGTGTTAAAACTAAAGCGAATCATTAAGAAAAAAAGTTGTTTCCACGCCTTTCACTTCTTTCATTTCATTTCTTCCAACTTCTGCTTTTTGCTGATATAGATGGGAAGTTCAGAGTTTTTTTTTGCTTTCACAGCATTGGTGTGACAGGATATTTATTCAGCAGTTTTAACACATTGGGAGTGTGTGCAGCTTGTTCTCATTTCCTTCTGCTGTCATCTGTTCCTTTCTTGATAATACCTCAAAACAAACATGCACTTTTCCTTGTTCATGCAACAATTTGTCAGTGTGTTTTTTCAAATAATTTCCACATATGGTGGTGGTCCAGCATGCACTGCATGAAAAGCAGAAAGAAAATCTGGACAGATGATCAACAGAGAGGGAAAAACATTTATCAGATATACAAGAGAAACTAGTGTGATGTCCAGCAAAAAAAGAAACCTAAAGATATAGTTTTAGGAGCTATAAAAGACTAAACTTGCTTTATAATTTGTGACTTTATTAAATTCCTGAGGCTTTCGGGAGGTCTAGTATTTCTATTGTAAGGTAGAAATTGAAACTGCCATTTTTGAAACCCAGGAGTGTCGCATAGTAATTATGTAGCAGGATGCTTGGACACTGCTACGATGTCAACACGTTAGGTACTACCGGATTTGTGTACATGGAATCTAAGAGGGGTCCATAATCCTATTAAAAGGAGAAAAATACTCACCTTTTTTGAAAAAAGAACATGTTGTTATTGCACTTTTACAAGAAACACATTTAGATGACGTAGAACACCTTAAATTACAGCAAGGTGGAGTTGGACAGGTATTTTTCTCCTCATTTGCCTCAAGAAGTAGAGGGGTGGCAATCCTTGTGAGGAAAAAAACTCTCTTTTTAAATATATAGAGTGTGTTAAGGACAAGCATGGAAGGTACATTATAGTCAAGGGAATATTATTAGGTGCGGTTATTTCTATATTGAATGTTTACTACCCCCCCGCCCATCTGTCTGATTTTATGACCACAGTATTTACAGACTTTGCTGAGATCCACTCTGACATTTCTATAGTGGGGGGAGATTTCAAATGAATACTGAATCCTCTTATTGACAGGTTCCCCCACTAGCCTCTGCCTCTTTCACCACAAGCTAACGCACTTAAATCTATCTGTGAAGATTTAGGATTTGTGGATGTATGGAGAATAAAACACCCTTTAGATAAAGTATACACGTTTTTCTCTGCACCACACAAATGGCATACTAGGATTGATTAATTTTTTAGTAAAATCAGGGCTATCATTGCACTTATCGTGTGAAAACTGAGTGCTGTAGCTCAGGAGGTAGAGCAGGTCAGCTGCTGATCAGAAGGTTGGTGGTTCGATCCCTGGCTCCCCCAGTTTGCATGCCGAATATCCTTGGGCAAGATACTAACCCTGACTTGCTCATCCATCAGATGAATGAAAGCTAGAAAGCATAGATAATAGTGCTTGTGTGAATGGGTGTGTATGTGGTGTGTTGTAGAGAGCGCTTTGTATTCTAGGAGAGTAAAAAAGCGCTATATAAGAATCAGTCCATTTACCAAACTGGTAGTATTGTAATTTCAGACCATGCCAATGTGGTGCTGGATCTTTCTCTTAAAGGTATGGTAAATAGAGCAGAATATTGGAGGTTAAATACAGCTAATACAACTATTTTAAGGGATTATACATTTGTATCCAATTTTAACACTGAGTTTAGATATTTATTTGTCCATCAACCTGCAGTCGATAAATGACTCCGCTCTATGGTGGGAAACTATTAAAGCGTACACTAGAAGGATTCTTATTTCTTACTCAACAAGTAAGTGGCGGCAGAAATTTAGGAAGCAGAATCTTTTAATGACTGCGCTTAAAACAAAAGGAAGGACTTATGCTGACTCCCCCACTCCTGCCTTACTGCAAGTGATAGCTGCAGTCAGATCAACCTTAGATAGCCTTTTTACGCAAGATGAGGAGATTAACCTTAAGTTTACTAGACAAAGATTTTATGAACATGGAAACAAACTTGGAAAATACTTGGCATATCTTACCAAAAACAGATCAGAAACATAAGTTATTACAGCTATTTGTGATGCTCAGAGTGATCGCGTATATGATAGTAAAACCATGAATAACACCTTCAAAGAATTTTACTGCCGATTATATGCATCTGAACAACCAGTTGATGCACTGGAATTAATGGAGGATTTCTTTTATTATTATTTTTAAAAGATAAAGAGGCTCCTGTGAAGATATTTTATAAGGCTTTATATCTCGCACTCTCAATGATTTCACATAGGCTTAAAGACACATCGGAAAAGGAATTAGGTATAATAATTGATGATGAAGAGTGGAAAAATGTCAGGAGTTATGCCAAATCAATCTTAGTCTGTAATCGTACCAAAGCAATACAGTTAAAAATTATACACACAATGTACATATCGACATACTGCAGACATCAATACAATCCTACCCTTTCACCCATGTGCCTTAAATGCAAAACAGAAATTGGTACCCTAACTCACTGCTTTTGGTCATGTTTGAAATTGCAAGGATATTGGTCTAATATGTTTTCTGAAATGGAGAAGATTTTGGGCTGTGAATTGGAGATGGACTCTGCATCGCTCATACTGGGCCTCCCCAGCCAGCCGTTTAATATCCAAGAATAATAGGAGGTTGTATTGTATTCTCACCTATGTGACGGGGAAGAATATTCGACTGCAGTGGATTAATGAAAAAGCACAAACTATTAAAGGCTGGCAATGAGTAGTGTTGGATCTAGTGCCATTGGAATATCTTACATGTGCACTACACTCAAAAACAGACCAATTCTTAAAGGTGTGGAACCTGATGTCTCTAATATTATGCTACAAGGATTCTCTTGAGTGTTCAAGCTGCATATTACTATTGGGACCACAGGTATTGTACTGTATTGTATTTTTTTCTTTTTCTTTTTTTTACATAGATCTGATCTTTGTGTTTAGTTTTTGGTTTGTTTGTTTGTTTTTTGTTTGTTTTTTTATTGCTGTGAACTGTACACTATATTATGTTATGTAGGGGAGAGCGGGGTAAGTTGTCACACGGGTAAGTTGTCACACTGTTCATAACTCCAACACTAGAGGCTCTATCTCAAAAATGAAATAGCCACTTTGTGTGACTTCTTCTTCTATAGTCAACCTCCTGTTCACATGTGGTCAAGACTGCTCTAATCTGAGGTGAGCACATCTTTTTTATTTTTTTGACCTAAAAGGAAAAATAAATCACTTTAAATTTTCTTCAGTACAACTTTGTTAGGTATAGATGTTACAAATTATTATTTTACACAAAATAGAGGAGACATTAACGTGTCTTTTGATACTTCAGCTGATGTGCTATGTTGAGCTAACCCTGACATTTAACCAAAATTAGCATAAATGTCAGTTTGGGGCAAGTTGTCTCATTAACTTTGGGGCAAGTCGTCACATGTGACAACTTGCCCCAGTACAAATAAATGCTCCAAAAAATTGTGATATTGTAATTCATTTGTATTTGTAATAAGGTTTTTGAAGAAAGGAAGGAGAGGCAGGAATTAAGGAATGAAGGAAGAAAGTAAGATGGTTCGAAATTATCAACGAAAGACAGAGCGTGGCAGAACACCACCTGACATTATGTTAAAGGCAGTCAGGCAGGTAAAGATGCAGAACAAATCAATCAGAAGTACAGCAAAGGATTTTGACATAAATTACCGTACTCTAACTCGGTATTGTCAAAAGATTACCAGAGAAGAAATTGAAAGTCAGACAGCCATGCCAACAACAATGGTTGGTTATACAACGCCAAGGAAGATTTTTTTCCCCTGATTTGGAAAAGCAGCTTGTTGAGTATATTACTAGGTCAGCTGACATTTATTTTGGTCTGTCACCAAGTGAGGTCAGAAAGCTTGCCTACCAGTTTGCTGTGGCACACGAACTGAAGTTTGTGCCTTTGTGGGCAGAAAAAGAAAAGGCCAGCAAAGAGTGGTTTACAGGCTTTTTAAAGCGGCATACAACATTGTCACTGAGAAATCCAGAAGCAACTAGCCTTGCCAGGGCAAGTAGCTTCAACAGAGAGAATGTCAATGCTTTCTTTGACAACTTAGAGAAAGTGTTATGCAAATATGAGTTTGGACCAGGAGACATTTGGAATGTTGATGAAACTGGGGTCACCACTGTACATAAACCAGACAAAGTGTTGGCCAGACGTGGATTCAAACAAGTAGGGTCATTGACCTCTGCTCAAAGGGGAACCCTTGTCACACTGGCCTGTGCTGTCTCAGCCATAGGGAATAGTTTACCTCCATACTTTATTTTCCCGCATGTCCACTTCCGTGACCATTTCCTGATCAACGGGCCACCCGGCAGCAAAGGAGGGGCAAATTCCTCTGGATGGATGAAAGACACACACTTTGTTGACTTCCTGCAACATTTCAATGAACATACAAAGTGTTCAAAGGAGAAGCCCTGTTTACTCCTTTTGGACAACCACGAGTCTCATCTGTCCATTGATGGACTCAATTATGCCAAAGAAAATGGCATAATCATGCTGTCATTCCCACCCCACTGCTCACATCGGCTCCAACCATTAGACAGGTCTGTCTACGGGCCACTAAAGAGGCACATCAACAGCACGTGTGATGCCTGGATGAGGAACAACCCTGGGAAGACAATGTCTATTTATGACATTCCTGGGATTGTGGTAATTGCATATCCTCTGGCTGCAACCCCAGTGAACATTCAGGCTGGTTTTAGGGTGGCTGGGATTCAACCTTACAACAGAAATGTATTTCTGGAAGCCAAGTTTGCACCATCCTACGTCACAGATCGCCCTATTCCGGACCCTGCCCTGCCAGGCCCCAGCACCAACTCTGACCTGCCAGGCCCCAGCACTACCTCTGCACTGCCAGGCCCCAGCACCAACACTGCACTGCCAGGCCCCAGCACCACCTCTGACCTGCCAGGCCCCAGCACTACCTCTGCACTGCCAGGCCCCAGCACTAACTCTGCACTGCTAGGCCCCAGCACTACCTCTGCACTGCCAGGCCCCAGCACTAACTCTGCACTGCTAGGCCCCAGCACTACCTCTGCACTGCCAGGCCCCAGCACCAACTCTGCACTGCTAGGCCCCAGCACCAACTCTGAACTGCCAAGCTCCAGCACCATCTCTATCACGAGCTCACCCTTACCCAGCACTGCAATTACTGACAGCGGACTACCAACTCCAGAGGACATCCGGCCATATCCAAAAGCTGGCCGCCGAAAACCATCCAGCAAAGGAAGAAAACGACGCAAATCAGCAATTCTAACTGACACGCCAGTGAAGCAGCAACTAGAAAAAGAAAAGAATAAGGCTGAATCTAGCAAAAAGCTGTTTCAAAAGAGAGGGACGCGAGGGGGGAAAACATCTGGACCTATGAAGAACAACGCAGCTAAAAGAAGAAAAATAATTCAAGAGTCATCATCAGATGATGAAGAGTGCTTCTGCCTTGTCTGTGTGGAGCCATTTTCAAACAGTCGTCCAAAAGAGACCTGGGTAAAATGCGTAAAATGCAACAAATGGGCCCATGATGCTTGCACCTCAGGCCAGGCAATTTATGTGTGCCAGAATTGTGACTCTGAAGTTGAGTCTGATTAATCAGAAATAGGGCATCTGTTTTGTTCAGAGGATAAACATGTTAAGTAAAGCAAGTTATTTGCAGCATTCCATTCAGTTATGATGGATTTATGTGCAAGCCAGAGAACATTTGAGTTTAAAGTTCAAACTAAAGTTTTCTTTCTACTTAATGTTTTGATTAAAATGTGTATTGGATTGAAATAATTGTTTTTTTTCCAAATTCTCTTGGCATAATTGTTCAAATTTCCAGTTTTGGTTTGAATTTACTAATTAAAATCAATAATCACAATTAAGTATTTGTGTTCTTATTTTAAGATAATCTAGTGTGACAACTTACCTGCCGATGGGGCAAATTGTCACAAGTGCACATTCTCCATTCAACAGTCTACAACTCCGTAATGAGATAAGATATGAAAATGTAATGAATACATCATATGTGCCCGAGACTTCCTTCTTTCATTTGGTGAAACATTTATTACGTTGTGATGTATGGTGCTCAGTAAAAGTTAGTCAGTGTGAAAAGTGTGACAACTTACCCCGCTCTCCCCTAATTATGGATTGTTTGTGAAAACGAAAACAATAATAACAATATTGTTATAAAAAGAAAAAAGAAAAAAAAGGTAGTACCAGATTGTAATGGAAAACCAGCCGAGTCGATCCAAGTAGGTACTAATGGAAAGGGGACTCGTCTCCGTATTTTTCGTACTTGCTGTTTTATTTTGATAGTCCCATGTCCTGCGTTTAGTTTATTCAGTTTTGCTTCCTCGCTGTCTCCTTATGTAAGATTAGGTCCAGGTGTTTCCTTCCCGTTGCACATTCCCTAGTTACCTTCCGTGTATATATTGTATTAGTTTCCCTTTGTTTGTTGTCAGGTTATCTGTTTGTCATGCATCAAGCTAATGTACTCCATGCCCATGTCCCAGTACCAGGTTTCAGGTTTCCTGTTCCCAGTGTTTAGTTTGGTTGTTCTTTCATTTGTATGTTGCTCCCCACTTTCTAATAAGCACCCCACTCTTAGTTAATATCAAGTTCTGTTTCTTTTGGGTCCCACTTCAACCTTCACACGGTCTGCCAGCATACGTCTTGCTGGTTTAATTCTGTTTTTTGGCCAAAACTCCACTTTTACATATTTGAACACTGTTTTTTTTTTAGATTATTAAAATTTACAAAACTATTGCATTTAAGGTAATTGTCCAATATTATCTTGAGGAAAAGACAGATTTGAAAGAGTTTAGAGGTGAAATTTAAAGTTTATCATATGAATCAATCATGACATCATGAGTAGGGATCAGACTGGACAAGAATTTATCGATTCCTATTCCATCTTTGATATCATTCAGTGATTTGATTCCTTCTGTTATGTTTATGTTTGGGTTTGTGTTGGAGGAATTTCCCTTCTTTGTGGTGAAGGGTGTTGGGGTCATTACTCAAAAAAGTAATGTATTACACTGAGCACATTACTTTTGTGTTTCTCCATAAAATTATCTGAAACACATTGTCCATTTAACAATATAAACATATAAACCTACGTCCCACACACCAACACAATTGCCTGTTGTAATGAGGACATACATATGATCTTTAATATTTAGGTATTAAGGTACAAACACAAAATCAGCAACAAAAAGCAAAGATGAAAACCAGCATGAAGAGACCTTAGAAACATGAAAAGGTAGAAGTGAAGGCCTCATGCTTGTTTAATCAGTTTATACACTTATGATATCTGCTGATCAGTCACAAGGTCTTTTTAGTGTGCTATCATCATGATTTTAAAACATCCCCGAGCCATAGACACTGGATCTCTAGTGAATAGAGGGTAACTCCACAAGGGAATAATGAAGGGAGAAATATAAAATAACATAACATAAACATAAACCATAAAACAGCTAAAGTAATACCACTGTTTAAAAATGGGGATAGACACCAATTCACAAATTACAGGCCTGTTTCTCTACTTTCACAATTTTCAAAAATACTGGAAAAAGTTTTCATTAATAGACTTGACAAATTTATAGATAAACATAAAATAATAATGGACAGTCACTATGGTTTCAGACCAAACAGATCAACATCCATGGCATTAATTGAACTTATTGAAAATATCACCAATAATATAGATCAAAGACAATGCACAGTTGGTGTTTTCATTGACCTAAAAAAAGCTTTTGACACAATTAATCATTAAATATTACTTGATAAACTGGAGCACTATGGCATTAGAGGAGTGGTGCTAGAGTGGATCAGGAGTTATTTGAGAGACAGGCAACAATTTGTGAAGCTTGGTGAATATCAATCAGATTGCCTGGACATTGTTTGTGGAGTTCCACAGGGATCAGTATTGGGACCAAAACTGTTTATCCTGTACATCAATGATATATGTAAAACATCTGATATATTACAGGTTATTTTATTTGCAGATGATACAAATATTTTTTGTGCTGGAAATAATTCACAGCAGCTTTTGGAAATTGTCACACAAGAAATGATTAAACTGAAAACGTGGTTTGACAGAAACAAGTTATCACTAAATTTGAATAAAACTACATTTATGTTATTTGGAAATTGTAAAAAAGATGCTGGAGCAAAATTGTTGATAAATAATGTTGAAGTAGAGCAAGTTTCTCATACAAAATTTCTGGGTGTGATAATAGACAACAAAATCTGCTGGAAACCTCACATAAAGCATATACAAGCTAAACTGTCAAGAAGCATCTCTGTACTGAGTAAAGCTAAACATTTTTTGCCTTCCAAATCACTGCGGGTACTTTACTGTTCACTTATACTGCCATATTTGGAATACTGTGAAATACTGAATACTGAAATCTGGGGAAATACATACAAAACTTCACTTCCACCATTATGTAAAATTCAGAAAAAAGCAATCAGGATGATTACTAAAGCAGGATTTAGAGGCCACACTAACATTATGTTCTTGAAATTAAACATTTTGAAGTTTATGAATCTTATAAAATATAAAACTGCAAAAATTATGTACAAAGCCAGATACACTATGTTACCAGGAAATGTACAGAGGATGTTTTTTGACAGAGAAGGGGACTGTCATGGAACGGACATATTGTTGTTGTTTAAGAAGTGTTACTACCACCTAGTGGTATTGTTGTTGTTTAAGAAGTGTTACTACCACCTAGTGGTAACTAAGCAGAATGTCCTTTTGTAGAGGAAGTGGTCTACAGGAAGTAGTGTGCTCTTTAGCTGCTGAAGTGACAGCATTTGTAATCTGATGGCAATCTCTGCAATCCTGGTGTTAAAGTCCACAATATCGGCTTCATCCGTAAGTTCCTATACATTTAATGTGTATTAGTAAGTTTTGACACTGTTTTGAGTTAAATCTTATGGAGGTAGGTAGATGCATATATTTTTTAGCAGATGCTTCATCTGTGGTCATGTATCCTTCATTAGAGCAATGTTATTCTCCCAATGTAATGGAACATGTCTTCATTGTGTATTTTGTATTCCTTTTCTTTGTACAGTTTTACAAAAAAGAGAGAGAGAGAATTTATTTTCATCATTAAATCCTGCCAAACACAACAAGCGGCCTGTTTCTTGGAGGATGAAGTGCTGGGAATAAAAGAATGTTAAGCTAGCTGTCTAGCTGAAATTACGTTGCCTGCAGCAAACTTTAGTGAGGACAGCATAGTAAAAGGATGACCACTCAACGTGGAAGTTAAGAAGAGTGAAGGATTGTCAGTCTGCATCACACTGCAATGGAGGCCACAAGCGCCTCAGCACAAGCTTTAAAGGAAGATAGAGCTGAAGGCCCACGAGATGAAGTTGAATCGGGGTCTATTTATTCACGCCACAGCTCAAAAAGGTCACGCTCTTCACGCTCATCAACGAGCTCCAGAGTAAGCTATGAAGCAGCCAGGGCGCGAGCCAAAGCAGAGGCGGCGAAAACCAGACTAGCATTCACGGAAAAGGAAGGCGAACTGAGAGTCGAAAAGGCCAGACTAGAAGCCAAGATAGATTATATTAGTCTACAGAAAGAAGCTGAGGCTGCCCAAGCTGAAGCTGAGGTGTTGGAGGCAGCTGCAGGAGACGTGAATGAATCCAACAACAAAGAATTTGACTTCCTGCCTTTGCCAGAGAGTGCATTGAAAAGGACTGATCACTATGTTACACAGCACACACAAGATCAATTCCCACAAGAACCCAAAGTAGAGAATGATTCGACTTTACCGCCAACATCCACTCCATTTCTAAGCTACAATCAGAATGCACAGCCCCAGCTCATCGACAACGGAGCCAGCTTCCCTCAAAATAATGCTCAGCCATTCCATATGAACTTTCCACAGCAAGAAGATGAGCGCTACCAGCACAGGGTACTGTCCGACAATCGACCACATCTAAACAGCTCCCACAATATTGACTCATCTACAGATCTTGCCAAGTTCCTTGCCAAATCCCAGCTGGTTTCTTCAGGCCTAACAAAGTTTGATGACTTACCCGAACACTATGAAGCCTGGAGAGAAACGTTCATCAACACAATCGAAAGTCTGAGTCTATCAGCAAGTGAAGAAATGGATCTGCTTATCAAATGGCTGGGTAAAGAATCTGGTGAGCATGCAATCAGAATACGGTCCGTGAATATCAGACAGCCTAATGTGGGACTTAGAATGATCTGGGAAAGACTAAACAAAAAGTATGGTGCTCCAGAGGTGATAGAAAGAGCTCTCTTTTGCAAACTTGAGAGTTTTCCCAAGATCCACAACAGAGAGAGTCAAAAACTGCAAGAACTGGCTGATTTGCTTACTGAACTTGACGTTGCTAAACGAGAGGGTTACCTACCAGGTCTAGCCTATCTTGATACATCAAGAGGTGTGCAGCCAATTGTGGAAAAGCTCCCTTTATATCTCCAAGACAGGTGGCTGTCACACGGGTGCAAATACAAAAGAGATCATCATGTTGCCTTTCCTCCTTTCTCCTACTTCAAAGAATTCATCTGCAGAGAAGCTGAAGAGAGAAATGATCCCAGTTTTAACTATCCAGATCTTTTCACAAATTCTTACAGGAAAGAAAGGTCAAATCAAGTGAGACCTGTCTCCGTGCACAAGACAAACATATCTATGGCTTCAGAGCCCAAAATAGGAAATCCCGAGAAGCTATGCCCCATGCACCACAAGCCTCATTCTCTTCAAAAATGCAGAGGTTTTCGAAAACTGCTCTTGGAAGAGAGGAAAAGGTTCTTAAAAGAAAACAACATATGTTTTCGCTGCTGCGCCTCTACGACTCATCAAGCCAAATCTTGTGAGGCCACCGTAAAATGCGGGGAATGTGACAGCGATAAACACATTTCCGCTCTGCACCCTGGACCAGCTTCACGCTCAGATGCAGTTCCTACTTCCTCGACAGAGAATGGCGGGGAGAGGTCGGACACAGAGGCACAGAGTGTCACATCCAGATGTACCCAGGTATGTGGGGATGGGTTTCAAGGGAAATCCTGCTCAAAGATCTGTCTGGTGAATGTGTATCCAAATGGCCACCAAGAGCTATGGCAGAAGATGTATGTCATTTTAGATGACCAAAGTAATGTTTCACTGGCCAGATCTGAGTTTTTTGACATGTTTGGTCTCACGGGAGCAACCATGCCATACACACTGAAAACCTGTGCAGGCATCATAGAAGCATCTGGGAGAAGAGCCCACAGTTTTATGATAGAATCGTTGGATGGGAAAGTTACCATGCCCTTGCCTGCACTTATAGAGTGTAATGATATCCCAAACAACAGGTCAGAGATACCCACACCCGAAGCTGCATGTCACCACCATCATCTTAAAAGAGTGGCAGATAAGATTCCACCGCTTGACCCAGATGCAGACATTCTTCTTCTATTGGGAAGAGACATTATCAGAGCGCATAAGGTTCGAGACCAGTATAATGGTCCACTAAACGCGCCATATGCACAACGCTTAGACCTCGGGTGGGTCATTGTTGGAGAGGTGTGCATAGGAGGTGCACACAACACGACTACAGTGAGTGCTATGAAAACCTGCATCCTGGAAAATGGCAGACCAAGTCACTTTGCCACGTGTGAGAATAAGATAAAGGTGAAAGAATATCCTAATGGCAAAGATGAGAAAAAGAGAACCCCACCCAATAGAGACATCCAAAATGCGTCGACAGTGACTAATCTTGGAGAAACGGTCTTCAATGCCACAGAAAATGACAACCAGCTAGCACACTCCATTGAGGATTCAGTCTTCCTACAGATCATGGAAGAGGAATTCTTCCAGGATGAGACAAAAAGCTGGGTTGCCCCTCTTCCTTTTCGGCACCCACGCAAACGTCTACCAAATAACAGATGTTACGCTCATCACCGTCTGATGTCACTGCGGAAGACTTTAGATAAGAAGCCTGAAATGAAAATGCATTTCACAGACTTCATGCAAAATATGTTAGACAAGGGACATGCTGAACTTGCACCACCACTACAGGAGGGGGCAGAATGTTGGTATTTGCCCACGTTTGGTGTTTACCATCCCAAAAAACCAAACAAGATTCGAGTGGTATTTGATTCCAGTGCTCAGTATGATGGAATCTCGCTAAATGAGGTGCTGCTGTCTGGACCAGATCTTAACAACAGTCTCGTCGGTGTCCTCCTCAGATTCAGAAAAGAGCCCGTGGCCATAACTGCAGATATTCAGCAGATGTTTTACTGTTTCGTTGTTCGTGAGGACTGCAGGGATTTCCTTAGGTTCCTGTGGTACCAGGATAACGATCTGAGTAAGGATGTGGTGGATTATCGCATGCGTGTTCATGTTTTCGGAAACAGTCCATCACCTGCAGTGGCAATCTTTGGCCTGAGGAAAGCAGCAGAGCACCAAGAAGTTGAATATGGCAGTGATGCGAGGCACTTCGTAGAAAGAGACTTCTATGTAGATGACGGCCTCCGGTCTTTTGCTACAACAGCAGAGGCCATTGATGTTCTGCGTCGAACACAGCAGATGTTGGCAGCATCTAACATCACTCTGCACAAAATAGCTTCAAATCGAGCAGAAGTATTGAACGCATTTCCTGCAGATCAGAGAGCAGACAATGTAAAAGACCTTAACCTCTTTGTGGATGACTTACCAGTCCAACGCAGTCTTGGAGTCAGCTGGAACATAATGACGGACACCTTTGGATTCAATATTCCTGAGAATCAAAAGCCATTTACACGCCGTGGTGTCCTGTCAACAGTAAACAGTCTGTTTGATCCTTTGGGGTTCATAGCTCCTGTTGCAGTGACAGGGAGACTGATTCTAAGAGAGCTAACAACTGAGAATGCAGACTGGGACGCAGAACTCCCTGAGGCTAAAAAAGAAAGTTGGAGAAGATGGAGTGAATCATTGTCAGCACTAAAAAACCTGGATGTTCCACGAGCATATGCCTCTTTCTCTGTTTCCAAAGCACAGCACGCCGAATTATTGATCTTCTGTGATGCCTCTGTCAAAGCAATATCTGCAGTTGCTTATCTTAAGACAACGAATGAACAAGGTCTCCAAGAGGTGGGCTTTGTATTCGGGAAATCCAAGCTCGCTCCCAACCCAGGCCTCACAATCCCAAGACTGGAATTGTGTGCTGCTGTCATGGCCGTTGAGATAGCCGATCTAGTAATGAGGGAGCTTGATCTAGATCTCAAGACAGTGAAATTCTACACTGACAGCAGAGTTGTATTGGGATACATACACAACGAGACTAGGAGGTTCTATGTGTATGTGAACAATAGAGTGCAGCGCATCCGGCAGTCAACTCAACCTGAGCAGTGGAACTACATTCCTTCAGAACTAAATCCGGCTGATCATGGGTCACGTTCTGTTCCAGCCGCCGAGCTTGCCGACACAACGTGGCTAACAGGACCAGCATTCCTAATGAAACAGCCAAAGGTAGCTGCCAGTGGCGATAATGGATCAACATTTGACCTTGTGAACCCAGATGCTGATGCTGAGGTACGTCCTGAGGTAACTTCGCTCGCCACACAAGTTAGTAGAGACAAGCTTGGCTCAAAACGCTTCCAGCGTTTTTCTAGCTGGACCACACTCAGTAAGACTGTGGCACATCTGTGTCATATTGCTCAGTGTTTCTCTCACTCCTCAAAGAATCAAAGGTGTGTTGGATGGCATATGTGCAAAAGTGGCCTGTCAGTCATTGACATTGTCAGAGCAGAACAGATCATCATAAAATGTGTGCAAGAAGAAATGTATTCAGAAGAACTGAAGTGCATCAAAATGAAACATGACCTTCCGAAAACCAGCACTCTGTACAAACTTCGACCCATTCTCGACAGCGAAGGTATGTTAAGAATAGGTGGACGCATTGGCCGAGGACAACTTGAAACTGGTGAAGTCCATCCGCTAATAATACCAAGCCGCAGCCATGTAGCAAGCTTGCTTGTTTGTCATCATCATCAGGCTGTAAAGCACCAGGGCAGGCATTTCACTGAAGGTGCAATTCGCAACAGTGGTCTGTGGATTGTTGGAGGGAAACGTCTCATCAGCAGCATTATTCACAAATGTGTTACATGCAGGAAACTAAGAGGAAGAACCGAGCAGCAACAAATGTCAGACCTACCCACAGAGCGCCTTCAGGCTGACCCTCCATTTTCCTACGTTGGCCTTGATGTTTTTGGACCATGGGAAGTGGTGACGCGCCGTACCAGAGGTGGTCAAGCTCAGGACAAAAGGTGGGCTGTCCTTTTCACATGTATGTCCACTCGAGCCATACATATTGAGGTTATTGAAACAATGACGTCCTCAAGCTTTATAAATGCGCTCCGAAGATTTTTCTCCATCAGGGGTCATGCCAAACAGCTTCGCTCGGACTGTGGGACCAATTTCACTGGAGCGTTCAAAGAGCTGAAGATGGATCCTGGCAATAAGAGCGTAGAGGATTACCTTCTTAAACAAAAATGCACTTGGGTTTTCAACCCACCTCACTCCTCTCATATGGGCGGCGCGTGGGAGCGCATGATTGGAGTGGCAAGACGGATTTTAGATTCTATGCGTCTTCAGGTTGGACATGTAAAGCTCACTCATGAGGTCTTAACCACTTTCATGGCTGAAGTGAGTGCCATTGTCAATGCAAGGCCATTAATACCAGTTTCTACTGATCCTGAGGCGCCTTTCATTCTAACACCTTCCATATTGCTGACCCAGAAGGGTGGCGTTCCCTCTCCTACTGTAAGTGAGTTTTCAAAAGGGGATCTGCTCAAGAATCAGTGGAAAAGAGTTCAGGCCTTGGCAGATACCTTCTGGGCTAGGTGGCGCCGTGAATATTTGAGCACATTACAGAGTCGGCACAAATGGCAATCTCAGAAACCTAATCTCAAAGAAGGAGATATTGTTCTGCTCAAGGACGATCAAACCAAGAGGAATCAGTGGCCTATGGGAATTATTGTCAAGGTTGTTCCCAGCAGAGATGGACTTGTTAGGAAAGTCGAAGTTAAGGTGATACGGAACCAGACAGCAAAGGTCTTCTCTAGACCAGTTTCTCAAGTAATCCTGTTGTTTTCACCACAGGACAATGACTCATCAGCAAGCTAGGGGATTGAGACTGTGGCATATCTTCAATATGCCAGGCGGGGAGTGTCATGGAACGGACATATTGTTGTTGTTTAAGAAGTGTTACTACCACCTAGTGGTATTGTTGTTGTTTAAGAAGTGTTACTACCACCTAGTGGTAACTAAGCAGAATGTCCTTTTGTAGAGGAAGTGGTCTACAGGAAGTAGTGTGCTCTTTAGCTGCTGAAGTGACAGCATTTGTAATCTGATGGCAATCTCTGCAATCCTGGTGTTAAAGTCCACAATATCGGCTTCATCCGTAAGTTCCTATACATTTAATGTGTATTAGTAAGTTTTGACACTGTTTTGAGTTAAATCTTATGGAGGTAGGTAGATGCATATATTTTTTAGCAGATGCTTCATCTGTGGTCATGTATCCTTCATTAGAGCAATGTTATTCTCCCAATGTAATGGAACATGTCTTCATTGTGTATTTTGTATTCCTTTTCTTTGTACAGTTTTACAAAAAAGAGAGAGAGAGAATTTATTTTCATCATTAAATCCTGCCAAACACAACAAGCGGCCTGTTTCTTGGAGGATGAAGTGCTGGGAATAAAAGAATGTTAAGCTAGCTGTCTAGCTGAAATTACGTTGCCTGCAGCAAACTTTAGTGAGGACAGCATAGGGACTATGAATTGAGGGGAAAATTTAATCTGAAGACTCTTAAAGCACGGACAAAGGTTAAAACCTTTTGTATTACCATTTGTGGGGTAAAACTGTGGAACAGTTTTCCTGTGGACCTACAGCAATGTTCAAGCATTAGTCAGTTCATAAAGATGTTTGGAAAACTGCTTTTGGAAGAATATGAAACTGATCAAGTTGATGACCCATTGTATGTATAACTATGCTAAATTGCATCCAAATTATATATATTTCCTTCATTCCTTGTTTATTGTGTGGGGTAAGTAATGATGGGAACCTAACCTAACAATGAAAAGTGGGATTCAATAGAAATGCAAATATGTGTACTTCTAGATATTGTTTTTTCTGTATATGTCTGAAATAAAGATACAATATAATGCTAATACATTATTACCAGTTTGCTCTGTGTGCAGGTCCATGGACAGGTGATTTTCTAGTGTCTGATGATGAACTGCCTCTGTGTGGTTAAGAGACTAAAATAATGTTGTACATGTTTCTTATCTGTCACAAATAGTTCTTTAACTTCTTTAACAACTGAGCCTTTGCTTTGGGTTTGATAAGTTTTTTTTTGTTTGTTTGTTTTGTTTTTTGCTGCCTGTCCCGTTTGGTTCTTTTGCCATCAGAATTATTGTCTGAAGGCAAAGAGAGAAGCCCAACGGAATTATTTTACCAAGTGGACCATCTCTGCCTTGCCTCATTGGTCCATTTGATTGACCTTGTTGTTATTATTTATTTATTCTATTTTCAGTTGTTACAGACGGGACAGAAAGTAACAGAAGATCAGATATCACCAAGTGAAACACTTAGCGAAGTCTGGCTCCTGTTCTTGTTGCTGTGAAAACTGTTTGCTAAGAAATTCTTACCTGTCTGTCCCTGTGACCAGGTTTGTGTGGAGATTGCCTGACACGGAGTAGTGAGCTGATTCTAGTTTGGATTTGGGAATGTGTGGATTCTATCTGAATTTTGTGGAAGCCTCAAGGAGACTGGACTGGTAGTGTGTTGACCCTTTTGACCTGTGTTCATCATCCAACATGTTAGCACTGTTGCCTCACAGCAAGAAGGTCCTGAGTTCAGTTCCACATCAGGCAGGGGTCTTTCTGTGTGGAGTTTGCAAGTTCTCCCCATGATGGTGTGGGTTCGCTCCGGGTACTCCAGCTTCCTCCAGTAGTCCAAAGACATGCAGTTAGTGGGGATAGGTTAATTGGAAACTCTAAATTGCCCATAGGTGTGAATGTGAGTGCAAATGGTTGTCCATGTGTTAGTCCTGCGACAGACTGGCGACCTGTCCAGGGTGTACCCTGCCTCTCGCCTCAAGACAGCTGGGATAGGCTCCAGCCTCCCTGCGACCGTGAAAAGGATAAGCGGCAGAGAATGGATGAACGGATGGTTTTAATCAAGTTAAGAACAACATTCAGATGAGGAAGGAGGAGAGCCGGCACTACATTTAGACTTCCATCATCAGTCACACTGTCAAGATCTGCCATTGAGCAACAGCAACAGTACTATTATAATTTTGTTTGTTTGTTTCTTTGGTTGGTTGGTTGATTATTTTTTTTACAACAATAATTGTCACTTAAATATAGAAATGGCAGACTACAGATACTTTAGACAACCACTGTCTTTGATAGGAAGTAATGCAGCGCCCTCTGCTGGTCAAACAAAATCAGTACAGTTTTGTTAAACTTTTTTTGTGTCTACATGTTTTAATTAAACTCCTTTTTTTTATTCTATTTAAAGATTTAATTAATAGTAATATCATTGTTTTTTTGTATTTAGAATCTCCACCAGTCATGATATTTTTACTGCAGTATTCAAACAGACAAAGCTTTCTTTTTGCAGATCCATCGGTTCTTCTCATTACAGCTCACTGATTTAAATCCTTGGTTTTGAACAGAGATTGCACAGTGACCATCAGAAGGACGCTGGTCGATCCAGGAGCTGAGGAAAGTAACAAATCTGCTCAAGGCTGATGGACACTGGTACACTGTAATTGATGTATCACAGATTTGGGAAATATTTTTAATTTATATTGATTCAAAGTGTCTCTTACCTAATAGTCATATTTCTTCCATCCAGCCACTTCCATTTCCCATCTTCAACTCTCAGACCAATCCAGTATCCTTTGTTTTCATTATATTTCCAGCTCTTTTCACTGACAGTTTTCTGAGGACAGAGAGAAAGTTGTCAGAGATATTTAAACACTTTGCTCTGAGAAAGCGTTCGATCTTAAGAAAATATATTTTTATTTAATGAAGTCTATAATAAAAAGTCCCACAGTTTTCTCAGTTTTCTTTACCATTTCTTCTTCATTAATCACAACAACCAAATCTGAACTCTTTCCTCTGCAGTCTTTTCGAGCTGCTTCCCAGGTTTTCCATTGATTACTGTCAGCATCATTTGTTGCATAGCAGCTGGACTCAACATGATCCCATCCCTTCTGACAAGGGTTACATTTTCTGTCTGCAAGGATAGAGCTCAGTTAATAAACATCACTGCATATCTATGTTAAATTTGGTATTTTTGTCCATATTTGGAACATACTGCTATTTTCTTTGGGACAGTAGGCATCAATGCTCCACTGAGCTCGACTAATATTGAGCTCGTTCCATGATATCATTATGTCACGTATTTGTTCTGTTAGATTTTCCTTCTCTGTCTCCAGCTCCTTATTCTGAGCCTCCAACTGCTCACTTTTCTCTCTAAGGCTGTGGTTTTCTGCAGTCAGGTTCATCACCTATTTTTCTAACATAGTAGAGTCTCATGTTAGGTCGCATCATACATGTTTTTTTCTTATGGATTGTCTTAAAAAACACTTTGGCTGCATTCACTGTTATTATAGAATATTGCTTATTATTGTATCTCAAATCACATATACACAGATTTTGTGTGAAATCATTTCAGTGTTGCATCTTTTTTTGTGGAAGGTTGACTCTAAAGATAAAAAACTAATCACAAAAATATTACATGTAGTCAAAAGTGTATTCATCAAAATGTATCTTTTGCATTTTTCTTTTCAGTAATTAGTTTTTTCCAGAAATGACCTTTTTTCCTTTTACAAATACAAACAGAAATTAGTATAAGTATGACTGTTAATTCATAAAAAGTGCTTTTATTTAAAATCTGCCTCAGCTCTAAAGTGAGTGCATGTGTAGACTGATCTTTTTCATACTTACGGTATACTGTGACTGCTATGATGCCCAACACCAAAATGACACAAAATGTGCCCAAACAACAGGCCAACTGCTGATAGTGATGACGTCTACTGCCTGATCTCTCATCAATCGAGAAGTCTACAAGACAAAAATATATTGCTTTACTTACTTTACATTCATTGCTTAATGAGTGTCATTATTGTTTATTGGTTATTAAAAGTTGCATACATTTCCAGAGAAAAAAATCTGAAAAAATAAGTATTTTGTTTAATCTTGCACTGCTCAAGCCTCATATAGTCTCTAAAATGCACATTTACACACAGTTTTTTTTAAAGTAAATAAATAATTTTCTGCCAATAAATAATCCAGTTTTAAACAGACATTTCTATAAATGGTAAATGGTAAAATTCAATGTGTGGTTAAAAAATAAGAGAGAAAAACTTGGAAAATTAATACAGAAAACTCCTTTACAGTGGTCGGTCCCTCGGTTATCGCGGGATTTACGTTCTAAAAATAACCCGCGATAAGTGAAATCATGGCAGCTGAAACCAAGTAGCCAACTTTATTTTTTACAATTATTATAGGTGTTTTACGGCTGTAAAACCCCTCACTACACACTTTATCCACTTTTCTCAGACACGCATGAACATTTTTACACTTTTCTCTCTTGTTTAAACATTCTCAAAGTTCAAACTGGTAGAAAAATAAGTCCAGTAGCCTATTATAGAATGAAACCAAGCCGCAGGTGCCTTTGACGGTGCAAACCGTTTCGTTAACATTGTTGTGTTTGTTGGAGAGAAAACTTATACAGTACAGCACTTCAGAGTCACACTGCTAGCGATCGAAGATTTATGTAAATTTGACAAGCTGAACGCATTCTGTACTGTACAGGAGACACGGCACGGCGGAGATTGATTTACAGTGGTCTACAGCCAATCAGGACGCAGAACACAATGCACTGTACGAAAAAAAGCATGCAAAATTGCACACACACACAAAAAATCCGCGAAACAGCGAAGTGAACCGCGTATTTTAAAACGGCACACTGAACCATATTTTTAAGTTTGGTTTTTTTTTTTTTTTTGGCACAATATAGGGCCTGCTCTCCCCTGTCTTTTACAATGAAAACCTCTATAGGGTGTACTCTCCTATCAACCCTTATGAACAGGAATGATAATAGCATGAATACACTTGTAAATGAATTTAGGAGTTAACTCGGGATGCTTTGTTTCTAATCATACAATCTGTTTAGGAAAGGCTTTCTGCTCATCTCCCCTTTGTAAGGCACAGAGGCTGATTAGTACTCATCACCACATCTTGTAGTAAAAGTTTTAGACATGATTACAGGTGGATTTGTGTTTTCTTTTTATTACTCACTGTTTGTGTCAGGAGTTTGTTCCGTTGTTTTATGTTTCACTTTCACGTCATCATAAATGGTTTCCTCCTCTTTTTTAACTGAAAGGTTTAAAGATTTATTAATATTCACAAATGATCAGAATATAGGAATTTATAGTGCCTATTTAGTAGTTCTTTTAACTTTCTTTTATTCATTCATACAACAAAAAAGATAAATGCAGCAGAAGATGTTCATATAGATATGTGTATAAATATACATTACCAACCATTTTATGATCTTTCTTTATTTTCATGATTATTTACATTGTAGATTCTAACTGAAGGAATCCAAACTATGAATGAACACATATGGAATTATCTAGTAAACAAAAAAGTGTGAAATAACTCAAAAATGTTTAATATCGTTGATCCTTTAGAATAGCCACCCTGTGCTTTGATTACTGCTTTGCACAGTCTTGCCATTCTCTCAATGAACTTCATGAGGTCGTCACCTGAAATGGACTTCCAGCAGTCTTGAAGCAATTCCCAGAGATGCTGAGCAATTGTTGGCCCTTTTGCTTCACTCTGCAGTCCATCTCATCCGGAACCAGCTCGGTTGGGTTTAGGTCAGGTGACTCTGGAGACCAGGCCATCTGGTGCAGCACTCCATCGCTCTCCTTCTTGGTCAAATAGTCCTTACACAGCCTGGAGGTGTGTTTGGGGTCAATGCTCTGTTGAAAAATAAATGATGCTCCAACTAAACGCAAACCGGATGTGATGTCATGTAGCTACAGGATGCTGTGATAGCCATGCTGGTCCAGTGTGGCTTCAATTTTGAATAAATCTCCAACAGTGTAGCCAACAAAGCAACCCTACACCATCACAACCTCAATTTGGACTCACCAGACCAAATCACAGGTTTCCACTGGTCTAATGTCCATTCCTTGTGTTTCTATTTGACCATAAAGGCCTGATTCACATTGTGTCCTCTGAACAGTGGATGTAGAGTTGTGTGTGCTACTGGAACTTTGTGTGGCATTTATCTGGGCTCTAATCTGAGGTGCTGTTAACTTGTGATTTCCGAGGCTGGTGACTTTGGATTTTTTTTGTCAAGAGACGTGATTCTTGGTCTTCCTTTCCTGGGGAGGACCTCATGTGAGGCAGTTCATCATACCGCTTGATGGTTTTTGCAAGTGCACTTCGGGACACATTCAAAGTTTGAACAAGGACTTTTCAGGACTGATTGACTTTTATTTCTTAAGTACAAATGAACCCTTACAAGGCACACCTGTGAAGAGAAAACTATTGCAGGGGATCATGAAGCTCATTGAGAGAAGGCCAAAGGTTTGCAGTGCTGCCAACAAAGCAAAGGGCGGCTCCTTTGAGGAATCTAAAATATAAAACATATTTAGACTTATTTACCAATTTTTTCTTTGCTTCATAATTCCATATGCTACATGCTTCATACATTTGATGTCTTCAGCATGTATCACAATGTATAAAGTAGTAAAAATAATGAAAAACCATTAAATGAGAAGCTGCGTCCAAACCTTTGACTGATAATAATTAATAAATCATTCTTCAGTTCTGGCTCCAACATTTATTTCTGTTTAATCTTTTATTTTTTCAACCAGCCCTGGACATTCACAAAATATATTTGTAAAGTTCCCAACCAGTCCACAGCCCCTCCAGCATAGCTCACATCAGTTATTGTATCTTGAAGTGGTAGGTGGTGTATTGAAATATTGAACCTTTATTTTGCAGTCAAATTCCTTCTAATGCTCTTTTTATTATTTGTATTTAACAGCTTTCTGCTCAGTGTAGCTGTAGTAAAAGTATCTGAAGTTAAACATCATGGAAATGCAACTAGTCTGCGTTACATAAGTAGTTGAAGAGATGGATGGACGGATGAAATAATATTGAAAATTCCAGTGGATTACAACTGGTAAAGTTCACAGAAGGCACACTCATTCTTAACGATTTATCACACTTTTTATTTACTTATTTAATTAAATACATCTAGCTATAAATTTTCTCCCATTTAGTCTATGTTTAGGGAGTGGGGCGGGGTTGTGGTTTTGGAAGCGATCCAAGCAGATACCCAGACCTCCCCCTCATCAGCCACCATCACAACCAGGATGCCTCAAAGTCAGATGCCCAAGCTATCAGTATTCTGATAGCTTGGGCATCTGAATGAATCATCTCAATATTCTGGTGCAAAACGTTTGGGATAGTTAGCTTAACATCTAACTTGGACCTGATTTCCACAAGCTTTTTTTCTAGCCTCTATTACTACAGAAAACACCAGTATAAAACATTGGTATTGTGTAAATTTGCACTGTTCTTCTCTTCTTGCAGTGTATTTGAAAAGCTTAAGTTACCTTGTGATCGGGATAGTTTCTTAGTGTTGAACGTGACTGAGGCATAGCTGACTTCTTCGTCTGCCATCCTTACAGTCTTGTTGAGCTTTAAGCGATTGTAGACAGAGAAATACTACCGTGTTACAGTCACAGAGCAAGTTGTTTCTTAACTCTGTCACACACATCTCTTTTAGCAACTTCTGCTTTTGGCTGACAAAATAAGCTGTCCATGTCTTTCACTTTTTTACACTTTATTAGGTACACTTTGCTAGTACCAGGTTCTTCATGGCGTAGATCCATCAAGGTGCTGGAAACATGACTCACAGATATTGGTTCATACCAGCATGATAGCATCAGCAGCACAGTTGCTGCAGATTTGATGGTATTTAATGAATCCATAAGATCTGTCTGATATCAGGTGCTTTGGCTCCTTTGTGAGTGGAACAGTTCCAAAATACTCCGAAAATAAGAGGGATGGAAAACAAGCAACTAGAAAAAACATGTAAACTAAAAAAAGAATGAGAAAAATGTCCTTTGGAGGTATTTTTCACAGAGTAATGTTTTATTTGATTATATTCAGCCTCTGATTTTGTCCACATAACATGAGGCACCATTGGCTTATCTAGATGTTTATAAATATAAAGCTCTAGATGTATACATGAGAAAGTCTGTAGGTCAATAACAACTGATAGCTTTTTACATCTAAAAAAAAAAAAAAACCCAAACGTATTATAATTTATACTAATGAAATAAACAGAAAGATATATACAAAACTAATATGGAAACTATTAAAAACTTGAAAATATAAAACAAACCAAAAGAAGTAAATTCACTCTGATAATGAACTGAAAATCAATGAACACAAACTGAAAAACAACATGTGTAAAATGCACAACATGAGACTCATTTCATAAGCTGGACTTCTCGTTCCTGGCTGCAGCTCTGTGACTGAGCCAAATGTAGGGGCCAGCCCTTCCTCTACCTCATCTTGATCAAACATGTTACAACAGCTTAAACAGTGTTGTTTTTGGCCTAAAGAGAAGAATTCGACATCAATCTGACAACACGATTTAATATAACAGAATAAAACTCAAAATACAGATATATAAGAATAACTATCACCACAACATGAAAATATCAAAAGGCATAATAAAAAGCATCAATGCTATTGATTAATGGTGTTTGTTCAGTGGTTGAAGATCATTTGTCAAGACAGTTTCCATATTAATGATAAAGAAACTGACCGCACAGCCATTGTTCGCTAGTGGTGCTAGTTTCAGTCAATGTGCAAATGTAAAAGGTCGGGGAAACCTGCAGTCAGCTGAGACTGAAGATGTCACTTGGATAAGTGATGAAAGGTTTCTCCCACTGAAAACGTGATGTCCAGATTAGAGCAGGGCGATATGACCAAAAATATTTATCACGATATACATTTGAAAATTTGCAATAACGATATAACTGACGATATAATTGATACTAGACAAAATACTTTACAACTCCACAACTTTATTAGTGCAAAAAACCTCATCAATGTATTTTCACTTAAACAAGCAGCTATTTTTTATGTGCATTAAAGTTATATAAAAATTTAACAGTGCAAATGCAAATTCCTTGCTGACAGTTTAACCAAAAGGCATTTCCAGTGGAAATTGGCCGACACATCCTCAGCATAACCATGTATAATATCCACAAAACTTAAAAAGAGGTTATACACACACAATACGGTAATATTATGTTGAAGCACAGTACGTATCACTCCGCGAGGCTCCTGCCTACGATAGCCGTAATGCTCTGACAATCCATCAAGCGTGCAGCTTCGTAGCTTAGCAAGGTCGTACTGAAACATCTGAAAGATTTTCGAGCACCGTGTACCACATAAAATCATTTCGAGGTCAGTAAACACAACCAGAATTCATACATAAGGCACACGGGATTATAAGGGGCACTGTCGATTTTCAGAAAAATCAAAGGATTGATTTTAAGTGTGCCGTATTTTCCAAACAACAGGGTAATAACACGGCCCGCTAGCATGCGCTACCAAAAACAGTGCTTTGTTGTGTATCTGACAGACGAAAGCTAAACCAGTTCCACACCACTGAAGTTGCAGCATTTTTACAAACCAGTTCTGGTTCATCCGTTTCATTTAACGATCCACTTTCGCTCTTCTCATTCTGCGTCGCTGCCATATGCATATGTAAACAAAGGCACTGCGCATGCGCGTTTTACCCATATTCTATCGCGATATTTCATTTTCCTAACGTTGCCCAAAATTACACCGGTATTACCGTGAACGGTATGATATAGCCCAGCCCTATTCTTACCTGATGCATGCTATAACTTTCAGCAAAACTGAACTAAAATTTGTTAACAAGCTTACCAAATAAGAAATGTTTTGTGAATTTTCTTTGCAGAGCGACTGGAAAGCCGGCTGTTATCAAAGCCCACATGCCCTAAAAAGGAGGGCGCGCTGGCCAGTAATGAGTTTATCACTAAGTTTAAGATAAGAGTTGATCAGAATAGAGGCGATGATGAAAGTCTGGAGCATCAGTTGGAGGCTGCCAACCTGTCTGATGAATCGTTCGAGGCCCAGACAGAAGTCAACGGACAAATATGATCACAGACATTTTAAAAACGCGAGTTGAGAGTTAAGGGGGAAAAATATTGTAATAAGTATATATTTGAATTGCACACTAAGATATAAAGTGATGGCAGCGAGCACAGTGTTGCAGGATTTAATTAAAAACACATCTGACTAAGACCAACTGAAATTTAGAGTTGTGTATAATAAAGTTTATTCATGATTAATAAAACAAATCTGTAATATTTTTCTTTCTCTTTTGTCCATTTGAATCTCGCTACAGCTTAAATAAAAGAAAAGAATGTGTTTTGAATAAATTAAACTCTATTCTCTCTTTTTCTTTCTTTCTTTTTTTCTTGGTGGGTTTTCATTTGCAATCAAACGCAACATTATACAATTATATAGTATAGTAAGAAATATCCTTTAACTTAATTTAGTATTTGTTTTTTAATTTTTGTTTTTATTGTTTCCCCTTCAGTTTTGTGCTTATAACATGTTCTAATCTGACATATTATGCAGTAAATTATTTTTGCAATAACTTAACAGGCCATTGTGGGAGCCAACATTCACTTATCAAGGACATATTTGTATATTCTGTGGGCTGCTTTATGGTTGTGTCATTTAGAAACATAAGCCACAACAGACTTCCACCGGAGAGTACTTAAAAATGTATTTTTATGTAAAGATATTTTAATTAACTACTATATTAAGAGCGAACCTATTGTTACATGGATTAATTGTACAAACTGTAGAGAAATAAGTTTAAGCGTGCAACTTTTTATTCATTTTTAACTGTATTAATGTTTTTATGTTGATACAGCCGCCTCATATCTGTTTCCTCAGTGTTTTTTAAACCATGTACTCCATCTATGAGTAAGAACATGAATAAATTCCTTTCCAAATTTGTAGTTCTTTTTCCAGCTGTTTTTAGCATATATGTAACATTTCTTTACACACAAATGCAGGTATTCTTTTGCACCAAGACGTTAAAGAAATGCTAAGAAAAAATGAAAATACTACATTGCAACCTGTGTGTGTGTAGATATATCTGTATCTATATAGATATATATGTGTATTCGTACCCTTTTTTCATCATCTAGTTTCCTGTGTCAGATCTTCTACTGATCCACTGAGGCAGACATGTAAAAAAACATGAACTAAAGCATATTTCTGTATATAAACAGGACTTGAAATCTTTATCAACAGCTACTTTAGAGGAAATTCTTCAATAAACTGCAACCAAAGGCTCAACTCAGAGGACAAAATCCAACCTGTTATAAATAGTGTGACAGCAAACTTTCTCTTGTGTAAAGTTACAAATAGGAGTAATTATCCACAGGAGCTTTTATACATAATGAAGTTATAATTCGTCCAGTAGAAATTGTACATTTAAGCTATATAGTTCCCGCTGTGATAACTCTGCTATGAATGCCTCTTATTAACTTTTATGCTTTTACAACCCACTATGAGCAAACACTCAGCAACAGTGGGAAGGAAAAACTCCCTTCTTGAAGGAAAAAACCTCTGGTAGAACCAGGAAATCTGTCTAAACTAGTTGGGGGTTAGAGCAACAGATGCAAGTCTTCAGATCATTTGCAGTGTGACTGTCTTTGTGCACACTTTAACCTGATTCAGTTTTCTTATTTGTCAAAATGCACCATGGGTAAAAAAAACAAAACAAAACAAAAAAACAAAACAAAATAGTAATGAAGGAGAATCCTCAGCAAAGATGAATTAAACAAGTTTTATTTAAGTAAAACACATCTTTATTTTAAAGTCATCAAATAAAGACAGTTTTGATGGAGCTCCTGACCCAGCCCAAGCTCTCTATGAAGACGAGGAAAAACTCCCCAGGGGGCCAGATCGATGGGAAGAAACCTCGGGAAAGCCCATTCAAAGAGAGATCCCCTTTCCTGGGATGGCTGGGGGGGTTACAGGAACTCCAAAAAAGCTAAATTTTTATTTATTTATTTATTTTTTAAGATTGACCCATTCTATCTATTCCTGTCCAACAGAAAAAAGAAAGAAAGTTACTACAATGTATCATACTTATATGATAAGGTGTGAATTGTGTGTTTGTGTGTGTTATCTTAGCCAGGGGTGAAGCTGGAGCTCCTCCAGTGTTGGGCGCTTCTCCGGGACTATAGCTAAACATGCGTCCAAGAAATTGCGGCATTCTTGAAAGAAAGAAAAGATGAAAAAGATGAAGATGATAGTTCTAGTGATCCAAGGCATCAGTGAATCTGGAAGTGTGAAGTTTTCTTACCTGTGGACAGACGCTTTTTGATGCTCAGTTTCTTTGTGAGGAACCTCGCGGTACTAAAGTATCGTGCATGAAGCGCTTCATACAACACCACTCCCATTTGCCACACCGTGGTGGGTCCACACCTGTAGCAGCTCCTAATGTACCACTCGGGAGGGATGTGAAGAGGAGTGCCTAACAAACAGACACAATTGCAATTTCTTCTAAAACAAAAGACACAAATTGTTCCATCTGTGAAAAGCAGGAGCAGAATATGTTACCATAGAAGATGCGATACAGAGATCGCTGTTTAACAAAGCAGCTCAGTCCAAAGTCAATGATGCGAACACGAGGCACATCTGAGCCGGTCTCAATCAGAATGTTTTGTCCCTTGATGTCCCGATGAAAGATGTGTTTATCCTCAAGTTCCTTTACAGCATCAACTAGTTGCTTCAGAATGACCTGGAAAAGATGAAAAACACAATAATGAGTTCATGCTTTTCTGCCTTGATTGAATGCTGTACAGTCTAAGGTTCTTCCAGTCAACCTACCTTGGCCTTGTCCTCTGTTAAAGTTCTTCCATTTTCTGCTTTGTATTTTTGCAGGTCCACAGCGGGGACAGGTCTCTCCAGCACCAGGATCAGCTCTTTGCCAAGGTCGAACCACTCCAGCAAGGACACAGGTGCAGATATTCCCACTGACCCTTCTGCTTCACTTGCAAGTTTAACCATAATGGCCACTTCCACCGAGAGCTTCTTCCCGCTTTCATCCTGAAATATTACAACAAAGTGGATGATGAGGAACGCCGCATTCAATCCAGTAATGTAAAACTGATTCAAGTGTTGGACGCTTACCGCCACTTTGCAGTAGACTTTATTTTTGGGAATGTGTTTGATGGCAACCTAGAAGACACAGAGCATTGGTGAGCATTTCCTCAGTATGACATAATGAAAGGTGGAAACACAGCAGACGTCTCAGTTTACGATATTATCCATTATCTGCGTTACTGCCTGTCTTACTACCATCATCTGAACACTTACTGGAAAACGATCTTCTATCCGGTAGCCAGCAAACACTGCTCCACAGCCTCCTTCTCCGAGCTGGTGCTCCTCCGCATATCTGGCTTGGAATTCACCTGAACAGACAAAACAACAAATCTTGTTTTATTACAGCTGTGACACAAATTACTCTCCTCTGTAGCCTAAATGTTCCTTTTGCCCTTCCCCTGAATATAAAACTCAAGCTGCTTGCTACTTACGTTTTTGGTCTGCCACTGATTTTTTGTCCTGGTCCACATTCCTTTTTTTTTCTTGGGTGACTCTCTGTTGTCTCCCGCGGCCTTTCTTTTGCCATTTTTTGCGCACACCTGTTTGTTATTCAAGTCTGGAGATGTGGAAAACACCAAAAGCACATCAGCTCACTGGATGATAGACACAAACACTAAACACTAATATCTTAAACCTGGCAACCACACTTAATCTACCCCCTTATTCAACTAATTAGCCTACCTTTACCAGAGTCCAACAAGGAGGATGCTTGCTCCTTGTCACCGCTCATATGGTGGAGAAGTTTAGCCTTCTTTGCTTTCTTTGTTGTGCCCTCTTCATCTTGCACAACCTTGCGCTTCACTCCTTTGACCACATCTGAGCTGGTGGAAGGACCAGCCTGCTCAGCGACCCTCCTCCTTTTTATTGGGGTCTTCTTTTCAGGACTGGCCTTTCTTTTAGCAGTCCTGCTCTTACAATCTATAAACGACAACAACACAGTGGTGAAAAAGAGTCCCCGACATCAGGACTGGAAGCAGTTTGGCAAAGAATTTGAAATTGCTTTTGCTTAAATTATCACAAGTTTATTCTTGGGATAAAAAAACTGACCAGTGCGAATTGATACTAGGTTTACTAAGTCTTAGATCTTGATGACACTTGTTGGTCTGTTTTTACTGTTGAGTCCAAGAATAAACTTATTACATTATTTTACCAAAAGACCGGTAACCTTTCTTTGATTAGACATCTTGTATTAAAGCTATTTTCAATCAAACATATGATTCAATTGCTCTAAAAATGATTCACACAGTGTCAACATTTCTAGGATTCGGATTTTACCAGGATTTTATTTTATTATTTTACTTACCTTGATCTCCTGAATCTTTCTTATCGGCTGGAGTGGTAATTTTTCTTGTTTCCTTTTTCATTGTAATTTCGGAGAACTTTTAAACTCGAAAATGTAAACCGTAATGAGTTAATATTGAGTTAATATTCCTTCGAATGTGCGCCCTTCAAATGCTTGACTTTTCTAACTGAATTCTGTAAGTGAGCTTTATAAGTAAACTCTGGAAACTACGGCAACACAACATAGAATCTTGCCTTTCAGTGACTTCACTGACTGCCAGTAGTTCAAAGTAGTTTACAGAAAAACACTCTGGCAGACAAAGCCATAATATTTCATATAATTCAATCATTTCATATCAATTCAACAGTTTCTTTCATTATCTTTCATCGTTTGTATAAAGACCTCATGTATGGATGACAGTATGAAGATTTGTGGTTGACCACACACTAATAAACACAGTGTCAGCTACATTGTCATCTGATTTGAAGTATTTATTATTGTACATTTAACTGTCATGGTACTGAGTCTGTGACCCAGTGTTTTGTGTTTGTTCATTTATATTCATTGATTATTCTTATGTATGTTTTTGGTTCTCTTTATTGTTTTCTTCTTGTGTTATATTCTTAGGCTTTAGGTTTCTGTTACTTTGCCTTGCCCCTGTGTCCCACGTGTCATGTCTAGTCATTCTTCTTTCCATGTTCCCCAATTTCTCCCCAGTCAGTCATGTCTCTGTGTCAACTCTGTGTCTTTGTAAAAGTCTCTTGTTTGCTGTTTTACTTTGATAGTCTTGTGTGCTATGTTAGTGTTTTCATGTCTGTGAAGGTTCTCAGTCATCTAGGTCATCGTAGTCTAAGGAGTTTGGAAAGAAAGCGTCTGGACTTGAAGTTGCTTGAAGATGTTTCACCTTCTCGGATGAAAAGAACTTAAACTTTGCTTGAACGTCTTCAAGCAACTTAAAGAAGTCCAGACGTTTTCTTTCTAAGCTCCTTAGACTATGTTAGTGTTTTCAGTTTTCCTTCCCCATGGTCTTGTTGTTTGTGATTTCTCGCAGCTGTGCTCTCATCCTGTGTCTTATTCCCTCATTTATCCCTCTGTGTATTTAAGCCCATTGTTTTCCTCTGTTTGCTGTTGGGTTGTCTGTGTATCATCCATGACAATTAAATTAAACAGCAAATGCAACTACAATTTCAATGAGATTCATTCCTGGCATTCTACTGCGGTGGCTGAAAGTAGACACCAAGCATTATCACTGTAACTGATGTAAATATTGGACTTGGAGGGGATTCATCTGATAGACTGATGCAAACATTACTGTGAGGAAAATTTTGAATCTCCCAATTTTCTTTTTTTCTGAAAGAAAGAAAGTTGGTTACTGTATCACATTTGTATGGCAAGATGTGAATTCAGTATGCGTGTGTGTTTGTGTCAGAGAGGAGTTTATCTGAGCCAGGGGTAAAGCAGGAGGTCCTCCAGCATTGGGCACTTCTCCAGGACTTTGTTAAAACTTGTTTTCAAGATGTCTGAAATGAAAGAAGGACAAGAGATATCGAGATGATAATTCCAGTGATCCAAGCGATCACATTGATTTTCTGCAAAATTTTCTTTTTGAGAGTCATTCGGCTGGGCAGGGGGTATAACACATCTGCAATGCAGCAACATCTGCTCTCTGGGCCTGTGTGAGAGTGTTATCTCAATGGCGGGAATGAGGATGTTGGAATTTGGCATCTCAGGCACCAACTCATCTCTTTCCTTAACCGGGCTCACTAGAGATTGGTTTCAGCCTCTCTCCATGCTTTAAGGAGGTTGAGTTGATAAATCTGACTGGCCCCTCCCCTGTCTGACCATATCTCTTCATAGTCAACACCAATGTTCTCACCGTGTGACCATGAACGGTCCTTACCACTTGGCAAGTAATTTCGAGCTAGAAGAAGGGAGTAAGACAAGCACTTTATGTCCCTGTTAAAATACAATTACATTTTATCAAATATCACTAAGCAGTCCTTACCTTTAAATACAGCCTGGTTTCTTTCTCTTTCTTTCTATATCTCTGAGTGAAGTTAGCTCTCATTCTTTTCTCTTCCTGTGAAATACAGCAAGTGGAGCTTTAGCTAGCAACACACTGTGACACAGTTAGTGTTTGTTGAGGTGATAGAAATGCTGCATTTGAAATTACCTGCCACAACATTTTACTCCCTTTTATGTTCACTCCTTTTTTTCTGAAGTACCGCAAATTATGGGCACGTGGGGTTGTTCTGGTGTTGTGCTAAAAATAAATAAATCAAAACTACGGTACATGGTTTGCTCTTTCATCTCTACTGATTAAAACGCGACTGCCTTTCATGTGTCACTGTTTAGGCTCAAATCTCATTGTTTGAAGGCCTGCAGTGACGTGAAATATTAACTTCCCCCAAATGCGTCAAACCCAAAGTAACGAGTTTGTTTTGAAAATATACGGAGTGGAAACTACAGATATTTGTTTAAAAATGTAGGGAGTAAAAATTAAGTACAGCAAGGAAGTTTTTTTTTTAACTTTTTTACTTCCTACCTGTGGAGCCAATTAAGCTAAATTTAAGAAGCGCATGTCTGTGTATACTTAAAAGCTCTTATAGTTATTTTCACTTTGTAGACAAATTAAAGCACAGAAAACAAAAACACGATACATTAGAGCATGACATACTTTGACCTGAGGTGGCGCTGCAGCGTGAAAGAGCCTGAACGTCAACCGGAAGAAGACGAGAATAAACTCCGTATAAACAACATGGCGTCTCCCTGTGAGGTGTCATGCCGAGCAGATGTCAGAGTTGAGTTCAAGCAAAGTGGACTCTTTCGGTGATTACAGTTTGTCCGGGCGGGCTGTGTGTCTTATTTCATCCGCAGACACGTCGTTGGATGAGGAACAGCTCATGTTGGCATCAGTGGCAGTCAGGATGGCAGCATCTTCCAGAGGGAAGGTCAGGTCGCTGGTCTCTCTGAGCAGGACGCTGTCCACCAACAAGCCCGGTTCCGCGGCTGGAGATTACCCTCCTCCGGCTGAAGCCCCCGCTTCTCCCCCGAACAGCGAGCCAGCCGCGGCGCCACAGCGGAGACCCAAAAAGACCCCAGCGGCTGCTCCGTGCTCCTCTTCCCCGGTCAGGGCAGCCAGTTTGTGGGCATGGGCAGAGGACTTTTGAAATACCCCAACGTTAAAGAAATGTTCACCGTAGCCCAGAAGATCCTGGGTTACGACCTGTGTTCCAGATCTACTGGCGTTTAGATCTACTGGCGTTTAGATCAACTGGCATTAGTCGAACAGATGTGTGGCAGTCTTGCGTTTCAGGAGCTGCTACCGACAAACCAGCAAAAAAACGCCAAACGTGTCACCTGTGACACTTGTGAGGTTATCTCAAACACACTCCGTCAGTCTTGATGCTGTTGAACAACAAAATGTTTAAAAATGTGGCGAGTTTACCTGGTGATATCCTCACGCGCGACGCGATCGCGAAAACAGCAAACAATTAACACCACGCCGATGTTGTTCACAGGACACCAAGAGTAAACGATCGGGAGACTCTTGTCGTCGTTATCGTTCCCCTCACACGGTTTATTTCTCCGAATTCAGCGTTTTTGCTTCACAACTAAAGCGAGCAGTTTACTTTGTGTGCACGAACATGGAGTCGAGTCAACCAGCGCCACCTCTGGCCAAGTGCCACAGCCTACAGCCAGATCAACTTGTGACACACATCTGCAGCACGTTTGAATTCGTTTCATGCACAACACATTTGTACCTTTCAATTGTGTCTGTTTGTGCGTCATGCAAATAAACCTTTGAAAAGAATGAAATGACACTAATATTTCACTAGTGTTGTAACATCACATGTCGTTAGCGTAGTCTGTCTGTGTCTTTTCTCTGCGAACAAACATTTTAGAGTTGGTTGTTATATACAGTCTGTATAAGTGTGGTTAATCTAATAAACATTTGTAAGGAGATGGCAGTTACTGTGAATGTACAGCAGGTGATTAGTAATAAACAGTCAGACAATGACTCTGACAATCTCATTCAGTCTTGCAGATTGAATGCACCTTCTGTGGAAAGTGGTACCACACAGTGTGTGTGGACTTCCCCTGTGCAGAAGGCGACTACAAATGTTGTGGGTGCTAAATAAACAGAAAAAAGTGATCCCTGTTGTCTTTGCTTACTGATTGTTTTTAGTGTTGACAATCCACATTGCTGCCATTGCATCTTTCAACATGTTTGTGGGTAGATTTGGATGTACCAGGGGTAAGTGCAGCCACTCAGCCTCTACTCAATGTGATCATAGCAGCAGGTGCACATGTGTCACAAGTTAATCTAGTAGTAGGCTGTGGTACTTGGCCACAGGTGGCAGCAGTGGACTGACCTCCATTGGAGACTGCTCCAGCTGCTATGTGATAGTGGATCTGCTACAAATTGAAGATCATAAGCAAGTTTTGGAAATTAACCCTTGTATTATGTTGAAGAACAAACAATTGACATTGATTTTGTTGCGGGTCATTTAGATCCGTACTGTGTAAATCCACTCAGAATTATCCAAAAACTGCAATAAAACAATAGCAACGTTATTTTCCATCAGATAAACATGTAGAACACAGACATACAACAGTTAGACTTTCCATAACTATTTTAGGAACAATTTGGTTTTTCGTTCTTACAAACTAGAGCAGGGCGATATGACCAAAAATATTTATCACGATATACATTTGAAAATTTGCGATAACGATATAACTGACGATATAATTGATACTAGACAAAATACTTTACAACTCCACAACTTTATTAGTGCAAAAAACCCCATCAATGTATTTTCACTTAAACAAGCAGCTATTTTTTATGTGCATTAAAGTTATATAAAAATGTAACAGTGCAAATTCCTTGCTGACAGTTTAACCAAAAGGCATTTCCAGTGGAAATTGGCCGACACATCCTCAGCATAACCATGTATAATATCCACAAAACTTAAAAAGAGGTTATACACACACAATACGGTAATATTATGTTGAAGCACAGTACGTATCACTCTGCGAGGCTCCTGCCTATGATAGCCGTAATGCTCTGACAATCCATCAAGCCTTGCAGCTTCGTAGCTTAGCAAGGTCGTACTGAAACATCTGACAGATTTTCGAGCGCCGTGTACCACATAAAATCGTTTCGAGGTCAGTAAACACAACCAGAATTCATACATAAGGCACACGGGATTATAAGGGGCACTGTCGATTTTCAGAAAAATCAAAGGATTGATTTTAAGTGTGCCGTATTTTCCAAACAACACGGTAATAACGACGGTCCGCTAGCATGCGCTACCAAAAACAGTGCTTTGTTGTGTATCTGACGGACGAAAGCTAAACCAGTTCCACACCACTGAAGTTGCAGCATTTTTACAAACCAGTTCTGGTTCATCCGTTTCATTTAACGATCCACTTTCGCTCTTCTCATTCTGCGTCGCCGCCATGTGCATATGTAAACAAAGGCACTGCGCATGCGCGTTTTACCCATATTCTATCGCGATATTTCATTTTCCTATCGTTGCCCAAAATTACACCGGTATTACCGTGAACGGTATGATATAGCCCAGCCCTAGTCCAGATGAATCGAATCAACGTTTTAGGACAGTAAAAAGCAGGATTTTATTCAACTGAGTTTTTTTTTGTGCCAGCAATAAACAGCACAAGGACTGTTCACATTAAATTACATTAACTTTGGTCATTGTTATTAAAGAGTTATGTCCAATGCTATGTCATTACAAACACAGATAAAGGTTTGGCATGCTGCATCTGTTGCTTTTATGAATAGAAGAGCCTCATTTTTAACCTTTAATCTTCATTGTCAGTAGATTCAAATTGCATATGTCTACTTAAAATCATCGATTTAGATTCTAGATTCATACATCCAACCTTTTTTCTTCTTAAAGGTACGATTTGGAAAATATCCCTGCTAGCTGTTAGTAGGTTACAGATCATAGTCAACTGAATTCAGTTTTCCTACAGTTCTCAGTTCAAGTGCATAATCCTAGCTACAGTGGCTGCTGTAGGACAAATAAACTTGGCTGCTGTAACAACAATGTATGTTGTTACTCCTCCGTTTACCTCAGTTATGTATGTGCTAAGTCCAGTTACTCTGGAGGAGGCTGTGAAACTTGGTGATATGAGTCTGCTGAGCGTATCTTTCCTCTGTAGAAACACTCAGACTTTCTAAACCTTTACTTCACAATTACTCAAGTATGAACTATTCTACTCACCAACTCTCTTTCACAAAAAGCAGCTCGGTGAGTCAAATTTGCTGTGAAAGTAAATTAAAAATATACATTTTAAAACCTTTAAAACCAGATTTAAAACAAAACCTGTAAAATACAAATCGTCATGGTTTAATGATTAGTTACATGAAACTGGAATAATCATGACACAAAGATGAAATTTGAAATAAATATATGACTTATGAATATATTTACTGTATTTCTTTGTAAGTCTCATCATACTTTTGCATATTGTGCTTCAGAAAACATTAATCATGGTAAAAAATGTGGTCCTTACAAAATAAAGGAACATTTCTGTATTTTTAAATTGTGAAACAGCATTTTTAACATGTTTTAAACATGATAGAGAAGTTTGTTGAGAGCTGTGTTAGAAGACAGAACGCTGAGTTGGTGTGACAGGACAGATTATCAAAGTTAATCTGCAGCTCGTTCTTCGGCTGCTAGTTCACCTTTCCTCAGCTGTTGACATTGACATTTTTTTCTTGCCATGACTAAAGACCTTTTAAACAAACACACAATTTCCCTTTTTAATGTAACGATTTGTCAATATCCTTTTCAGTCTGTTTGCACGTATGTATGTGCTCAAGCTTATTTCAGCATGCACTGCATGAAAGACAGTAAAGGAATACAAACAGATGATAAATACAGAGGAAAAACCACTGATCAGACACACAATAGAAACTATTATAAACATGGGAGGATGTGTAAACTACTTTTTTTAAGCCAGGATTATTTTTCTTTAAGAGCCTAATTCTTCTTTAAGAATTAGGTTTGCTCCTTTAAGATGCCCAGCAGCAAACCTAATTACTATTCCAGCTTAAACTACAATGTACCATACTATACAGCAACCCTCTGCATGTCCTTTTTTATTACACCCATAAACCTTTTCTGTGGTCTTCCTTATTTTCTGTTGCTTGGCAGCTCCACATTTAAAATTGTCTGTCCAGTAGAGGCACTATCCCTCTGCACATATTCAGACCATCTCAACTTCACCTCTCCAGTTTTATCCCCACACTGGTCAACATGGTTGTGGCTCTGATATACTCCTATGATATACTGCTAACAACACTACAGCACTGTTGAAGAAGTACAGAATTGTTCTTCCTAAAAATACTGAAAAAACTTCCTACGCCAACAGGTACTGCTGACCTACTGGAAAGCACCTGATCTGAATCTGGCCTCAAACTACACACACCATTTTCTTACATACAGTCAGTGCACAATTTTTTAGCTACACTAGCCGTTCCCAAATTCAAGAGTGCTGCAGCCCACTTAAAACCCATAAATAACAGCAGCACACCCAAATCTTAAATCTTCATTCTAGTTAAAAAAAGAAAGAAAGAAAGAAAGAAAGAAAGAAAGAAAGAAAGAAAGAAAGAAAGAGCTGCATTTTCTTAAAATGTTTATTCAAAAACATAAACAACACTGCCTGTTGGTTATCAGTTGTTAATGTTATCAGGCCATATCACCCAAACTTCAATGAAAGAGCATTAAAGTTAGGTCAGAATAATGAGTAATATCATAAACTAAATATGTGATATTAGCAGTTTTAATTTACTTTTACGGAAATAAACAACTGTATAAAAATATGTGACTGTACATGCTTGTGAATTATTTCAAACTGCAGTACTTTGGTGACCACCAGTGCTTAGTCTACACATACAGGTATGTGTATAATAATGAGAGGTATGAGTACTAGTGTTTGGTTAGATGTGAGGGCATTTATTGAATCAACACTTGTGTCTGTTATAACTGTGGGTGACCTTGGTTCTTTCGTTCGGGGTTGTTACCTGCTCAATTGTAGATGGGTCACATGTTAAATCATTCATTTATATCCTCCAGGCTTTTAATAGGTCAGATGTGTAGTGAATGGATTCAGTAAAATTTCAACTCATTTTTCAAAATAAATTTTACGACTCAAGCACATCGTAACAAGGTTACAAACGATAACTGAAAATCTTGGGATTAATGAGTATGCAAACTACCATGCATCTAAACTAAAAAAAAAACTTTGTTTAGCAACTTATTTTCAGACCTTTTATGAAAAATTATGGATGTATACATGAGGATTTTATGCAGAGCGATACATTTCCAATAACTATTCTGAGCTTCTTAGATATTGCCCTGTGCTAAACTATTACCATGTTATAGTTTAACTAAAATTAGCATTGAACCTAATAGAAACTAAATTCAAGTTAATAACTTTTAAAATAAACCTAAAACTAAATTTTCTCTGAAAATAACTGAATCTGTATCTTACTTTCAGCTGCTCCCTTTTTACATGGGTTGTGTGTTTGATTTGCTAGTATTTTAGATCGGAAGCTCTTCCTGATGTGAGCCCAAGGGGAATTTGCATCTCCTGCAGGAATCAAACCAGTATATATAAAAGACAAAGCATGAGACTCATTTAATAAGCTGGACTTCCTGTTCTTCTCTGCTGCTCTGTGGCTGATGTTGACAGTCCAAATGTAGAGGCCAGCTCTCCTTCTTCCTCATCTTGATTAAACATGTTACAGCAGTTTGAACAGTGTTGTTTAAGCTACAATGTTTGTTTAAAACTTTTGTTAAAAAGAAAAAGTTAGTAACAATATGGCAATTATTTGATTGAAAAAACTCTCATTTTTTACTTTCTTTTCTAATCAGTTCTGCCATAAACTGTCTGCATGTGCTTTGGGAAAGAGAGAACATTTAAGTGCATAAATAAAGTGCTGATCGCTAACTAGCAAACAACTAAATAACTACTTCTTCAGAGGTGGAGCAAAGGTGGTCAGTATATCCTTGCTTTGTTTTGTTTTTAACATAAAGCTCATTGCTGACAGGGTTGGGAGCAACCATTATAAATGGTTTTAGTTCTAGTGTCCTTGTTTTCTGCTGAGTTATTGGTCACTAGTTAGCTGACACTGTGAAATTAACCAGTAACGTTTCTTACTATAATACGAAACAAGAGAACGTTTGGATTTCTTCTAATTTCGCAGATTTCTTAACATGTGAGAAAGAGAAATTTCTGCCACTGTTACACAAAAACAAGACAGTTTAATATTATTATTATTGCTGTATGTGTAATGTGTTTACCAAGAGAATGCGTTTACCCAAATGCTAGTGCAATGAAACATTATTCTGTCATCATTGATAGTCACCTGTCACTCTCATTCTGTCCTTTCTAGACATCTTTAAAAATGTCTTAAATGACAAAATATTTATTCTTTTAAAGTGGAAACTTAAAAAAAAAAAAATATGTAAGAGTCTTGCAGTTAAAACAAACCTTTGAATATATGACTTATGAATGTACAAAGATTGAAATACACATACCTCAGTATGATATATAAACTGTTGTAGTTCGTTCTTCTTGTCTGGCGTAAAAATCTAAATAACAGAAATATATTGTTTTATCTACTTGATTATTGGTTCATTGATTATTCAATGTTGCTATTTATAAGTCCAACATTTCCTTTTTGTCTCGCTGTCTCAAGTGATGGGATTTTAAACTTCATTTGAGTGTCTGGAACAGCTTAAGCTACATATCACCTTTGAAATGCGCATTTACACAATGTAACTCATGCTGTTCTCTATCTTTTGGAATGTAAACCTTATAAGGAGCATCTCCTAACTATTATGAGCATGAATGATAAAAGCATTTTAATATTAAACTGTTAAATACCACTTGTCCTTCAAAACTTTGGTAAAAATGATTGTAAGAGGAGAACGTTCACTGTTTGAATCTAATTGTAAAACTCAGGATGCTTCATGTCTCTTCATTAAATCCCTGTTAGGGAAATGTTCCAGTTTGAAAGACACTCAAACTGATCAGTACTCGTCACACCTTCTTGTACTGACAGTTTTAGAAATTTTGACTGTATTGGACATTTGTTTACGGTGGATTTGTGTTTTCTTAACTCACCATTTGTGACCAGAGTTTGTTCCTTTGCTTCATTTTTCACCTCCACTTCATCAAAAACAGTTTCCTCCTTTTTAACTGAAAGGTTTAAAAATTAACTGGCATTCATAAGTTATCATACAACAAACAGGGTTTCATGCCAGAAACACCTCACCTAAGAGGCATCTGGGACACATTCAAGTCAGATCCCCAAGCCACTAGCTGAAGTGGTTCAGGCACCAAGCTGTTAAAATATCAGTGTAAAAATCCTACTTAGCTCAAGATCTTATTTGCTGATTTCTACTGATATTTTTTATAGTCACTGTTCCTGTTTAAAACAAATCAACATTGAGTAAATTTGCAATTATATTCATCAAAAGTAGCTTAGAATGTATTTTCTTGATGCAGTGCATTGGAAAAACTTACCTTTTGATTGGGAATGTTTCTTTTCTTTGAATTTGACTGTGGCATAGTTAACTTCCTCCTCTGCCATCCTTACAGACTTTCTGTTGAGCTTCGTGTAACTTCTAGACAGAGAAATAACCCTCTATAAGAGCCACAGAGAAGCAAAATAAGAGACAAGGTTGAATCTTCTCACGTGTCATGTCTGTTTCTATTGCCAACTTCTGCTTATGGGTGAGAAAATAATTGCATGCATGTCATGATCAGTATGAACCTCAAAGTTGTGAATATATACTGGAGGCAGTGTACATACTGGAAAGTGATTTCTATAGATTTCTATAGATTTGCAAAGCAGAATCACAACATCAAAAATATGTTAAAGTCAAAACATAGCATGTTATTTAATAACTGTTCGCATAAAGACATTATCATTTTAGGGACTGAGATTATCTCAGGATAGAGCACATGAGTTTGACCAAGTCACTGTATATTTGCATTCACCAGAAATTCTACTAGATGCACTATGTGGTGTACTGGGGCAGCTGTGGTAGCTCATTGCATAAAGTTAAATTGATCCCCCGTCTTCTCCATTCTGGATGTTGGGCATGATACTGATCCCCAAGTTACCCCCAATGCATCCACTGGAGTGTGACTGTGTGTGAGTGTCGTCATACAAGACACTTAGATATTGAAAAAAAGCACTTATATGAACCTGTGTGTGACTGGGTGAATGAGGCTTGTAGTTAACAAAAGCACTTTCTCGTGTTTTGATTGAACAAGGTGCTTGAAACATTTCTCTGATATCTTGGTCCATATTGACATGATGGCATTACACAGTTGCTTGAGATTTGTCAGCTGCACATCTGCATGATTCAGTAAAAGGACTAGATGTTGTAGTGATAATGCATTGCTTTAAATGGCAAGAATCTTGAGAATCTTGAGGGACGGCTGTTATGAGGAAAGGCAGCCCAGAAACTTTACCAGCAGCACACATCGTTGTGTGCCTTTCGGCCTTTTACCCAAGCTAATCTGCCATCTGACACATCGTCAGTAGTAGACCTTGGATTTATCGGGTGTTTCAGCCATTATCACTAGACACCCTCATCCAAGGAGGCCCTGCCAGGGTTGGTCAGGCCCCGGAGTGTGTCACTGGTTTATGTTAAATTTTTATTTCTCTTCTACTTTCTTCTGTTTAGTTTTCTACAGTTTATTTTCTCATATCTATTCAATGTAACTGAGAAATAATACTTACCTCTTTAGCATTTCTGGAGCCTCACTTCTTCAAAGGGATAGAAAAGGTGATAGAGAGAAGTAAGACAAAAGGGGTGGTTGAAGAGTTGTAACTAATAATGTAGCAATGAATGTATTGTAATGTGTCATGGTTCTAGGTCTGGTGAGCCAGTGTTTATGTTTTTGATCATTAATATTCTTTGATTTAGTTACTGGTTATATTTTTGTGGATTCTAGTTCTTAGGTTTTGTTACTGTGCCTCCATGTGTTACAGGTGTCACGTTGAGTCAGTTATGTTTTCATGTCTGCTCTTTCCCGGCCCCTATGTCAAGTCCATGTCTCAGCGTGTGTCTCTAGTTTCTTGTTTTACTGTAATAATTCTGTGATAATTGTGTATTCTGTTTTGCTTCCTTCCTGTCTCTGATTATATCAGTTTAGGTCCAGCTGTGCTGCCCTGTTGCAGATTCCCTCATTACCCTCAGTGTATATATTGTGTGTTTTCCTCGGTTCGTTGTTGGGTTGTCTGGTTAAGTTCCACATGTTTCCCAAGTCTCCCGTTCTTTTCAGGTCTTAGTTTCCTCTTTCCTGGTTTCAGGTTTTGTGTTTTAGGTTTCTATATTGTTTTCTATGCACCTCGTGTCTTTATGTTTAGCTTTCCCCAGTTTAGGTTTTTGTTAGTTTATCGCAGTCCTGTCACCTTTTGTTTTTAATGTTTTGTGCAGCCCAAAATAAAGGCTCGCTTTTTGCTAATATGCACCTCCATAGTCTGCATTTGGATCTACACTCTCTCCACTCCACGCCATCTGCCTCAGCAGACGTGAAAGGAAAGATAACCTTGCAGTTACAAGCAGTGTGCATGCTGAAGACAGATTGCTCAAATTGACAGACAGTAAAAATATACAATAGTCTGAATTTTGACTGCAGGATTCAAACAGATAAAAACCTGATTTAAAAATGCACTCTCTATGTACGTAAACAACATTTCTTCCAAGTTCCTTGGGACTTGCACTTCATGAACAGCAGTGGTCAATAAAGAGGCAAAAATATTCATGAAACATACATTAGAAATTACTGTTTATCAACATATCTTTGTAAAAAACATTTATTATAAATTCCAATTCTTTGGATATTTGTATGCATTATGTTATCACCCTCCTGTGAATGCAATGCTATGATCTACATTTGGATTTCTTTTATATGTCACATTGAACAGGTTCATGTTCAAGAGGTTTATCATGAGATGACCCTCACGTGGTCTTCTCATAGAACTGTGCAGGGTCTTTTAGATCTTTTATTGCAAAGCCTAATCTTAGCTTCCTGATCTTGAGTGTAAACGTGTATTTATTACAGTTCCCGGGTCTTGGAACCAGGGTATTAATTTTTGTGTATTCATTATTTGTTGTCAAAAAGGGATTATGATCAGGCTTTATTCTTTTATTAATGGTTCCCTTCTATTTATGAGTTTTGATATTTCATGCCTTTAGTCTGTGTTTTGGTTTTGTTGATAGGTCTGCTAGTTCCCTTTTGTGTTCCCTTCTTCTCCTCCAGTCTTTCCCCTGTGTTTGTCTTTTGTCGCTGTGTCAAATTAATATGGTTGAGTCGCTGACTCAGTTTTGATTATACTTACTCTTTTATTTGATAGGCTGTTGTCTTGTCTCTAGTGCTTTGTTTTAAATTTTACTTCCCTTGTCTCATTACTGTTTCCTCCTCCCTCATTACCTGTATTGCATTTATTATCTGAGTCTCCTCTCATGGGTATGTGTTTCTTTGTGCTGTCTTTTCTACTGCTTGCTCTCATTTGTGTATACTTTGCATTCTTACAAGTAACAGTATGAAGCTACTTTTTGAGTACATTCCTCCCTTACAAGTCCGGCATTTGAGCCACATTCTGCTTCATTACAGTTTTTCTATTCATCAAGGTGTATCTTGTTTGTAGACTTTGACAGTTATACACCTGCATTGCCAAGAATTTCTTTATGTGTAGATGTTAAACTGTTTTTCTTGACCATGGAAATAATTCTGTAATGCATTTTCAAGCTTTTTTCAGAGCTTGGAAAGAAAAAAACATCCTCAAGAAATTTAAAGAAGTCCTGTCTCTTTTCTTCCCAAACTTCTTAGATTAACATGACCTGGATGTCTGAGAACCTTCATAGACAATTCTGTGATGCACTTTAGTTGTCTTCTGTTGTCTTCAGGCCTTTTAGTGTTGCTGAGTTGGTCAGTACAGCATAAATGGTCAGTACTGCCTTTGAATCTCTTTGTATTGTGTACAATGACAATAAAGGAATTCAGAACAATTCAATTTAATTCAAATCTTGCAGATCCTGACAACTTGACATCTTCTCTTCTACTTTTGGCATCTTCATCGCTGCAACATCTGCTAGCTGTCTTTTGGTCACAATGTTAAGGTGGTATGTGTAAAATACTCACCCACACATATGTGTCTGAGGTTGACCTCAGTGGCTTCCAAAACTGATGAAGTTGTCTCCCTGTATATGCATTTCTTGATTTGGACTTACTGTTCGTTTTACCTACAAAAGAAGTGTACTTAATATCATTCTCTGTCATTGTTATTTTGTCTTTCTGTTGAGCCTTTTGTGAACTCTACTCAGAGATGCCACAGTATTAAAGCCACAGAGCATCATAATACAAGAAGTTACTGTTTCTTAACTCCGTGACTTCTGGTTCTTGTACCAACTTCTGCTCTTGACTGGAAAAAGTAAGTTGCCCATTTGCAACACTTTGTGTTACATATACACTCACTGGAAAATGTATACATACACTGTGCTAGTACCAGCTGAACCACCTTTTGCCTTTTTGGAGTAGATCAACAAAGTGCTGCAAACATTTTTCAGAGATTTTGGTCCACATGATAGCATCACACAGTTACCACATAATAGCCAGGTGTTCACAAATAAATAAGGTTTGTCTGATATTAGGAGACTTTGGCTTCTTTGTCAGGAGACGTACCTGCTTAAACATGTATGTGTCACTTATTCATAAAACAATATATATCCTTGCGGCTTTTAATAGCCTAAATATGCTTCACAAATATTTCTGCTCAGGTTAAAAAAATCTCTGCACATTCAAAACATGTCACACAGGTCTCTGTTTGGGAATCAAGCACATGTCATCAATGCTACTGAGTATGACTGAAAACAAGAAGCCCAGGCAACATCTTAAGATTACGTCACAAACGGCCCAGAGGCCAACACAAGGAAAGTACCCAGATGCAGACACAACATACTCAGTGAATCAGACTCACATTATTTACAACACAGATCTGACTGCTTACACACAGTGAAGCCGATTCCAGCTGGGAGGGTATTGAAGACTGAGCAGCTGAGTATTGTCCAACCTGAGGTTAGTGTTTCCAGCACAGTCAGCAGGCAGGAGGCAGGCAGTAGAGGTGAAGAGAATCCAAGTTTAGACGCAAGGTTCAGTGGTGGGTGAGATTCTGGCTGGAAGCTGGGTGCTTACGGTGTAACTGATGAGTCAAAAACTGAGAACACAAGGAGAGTTAGGTAAGGCAAAACATCGACCTGAAAGGAAACACAGAGAGATGCAACTTGTTACCACCATTGGTAGCTGTCGGACTGGCAAAGGAGAGATACGACACTGGGTTTAAATGCAGCCTCTTGATTGCAGCTAATGCACCACAGGCGAAGGAGATACCTGAGCTACGCCTCAGGTGGACCCAGGACACACAGTGGCCAGGAGACAAACCCACACTCGCTCGGATCATGACAGATTAGCTGGAAATCAAGCAAAAGCACATCTAAACTAAAATGTGCTAAAATAAATAAATAAAGTAACCTGCTTTTAGACCTTTTAGTAAAATTTCTATTGTTGCAGGTATTATTTTAGTGGATGATTGTCAGCCTTCACCTTTCTTACAGCAGCTTAAATACTGTTGTTCTTGCTTCATGAAAACTTGTCAAAAGATAAAAATTAACAACAATGTGACATTCCGTTAAATATAACAGCCTAACACTAAAACATAGATTTATAACAATAACTATCACCAACATAAAAATACCAGAATACAGATACAGTACTTCAGACAATACTTCTGAAAGATAAATCCAAATCCAGAAAGAATTATGAATCGCCTCAATTGGATTTTATCAAATATTTTTCCTGCCCCTATCAGCTTGAAGAAAATAAACACAAAAGTAAATCTATGCTAGGTCTGTACTAAGATATCTGCTAATCAAACAAGGTGCTATCAACTTAATACACCCAAACAGCTCTTTGGTGATTGACCCTGGATCTCTCGTAGTGTATGTCATAATCCAGGATATTTGCAGCTGATCATCTGAGCCCTGTGTGTTATTGAATGGGACCTTAAAGTGGACATGAAACGCTACATGTATAAGCCCAAATTTACACCATGGAGCCCTGCTCTCAAAAACCTGAATCAATGTAACACTATGTGTGGAGCTGGATTTAAGATGCAGTTTTTAGAGCATGTTTAGCACCATCTTGTGTCAGTACAGAGCGCGACGTCATCAGGTTGGTTGGCTGAGGTCACTTTCACCCTCTGTCTCTCAAGCTGTAAGTGGTTCTTTGTTTTGTTAGCTGCACTGAAATGGGAAAATCAAAGCATGATAGGGAATCCTGACATCCATCAACGTGTTCGCAGAGGGGAAAAAATGTGCACATTACGCTCTCCATCACTCACATTTGGGCTTTGCTTTTCCTCACTTGTAATGTAATCCAGACAGTGAGATGATGTGTGGAAGAAAATGTCTCCAAACAGTGCTGCATCTCTTCCTCAAAGCCTCTGTTTTTTTTTCCATTGCACACATCAATCTATTTTTCCTGCCCACATGCTGATGGGACTCAAACAAGCTTACAAACCCGAACATTACAGTTAACAGCTGGATTTTCCCATATCAGTACAGCCAGTCAAACAATGAAGAACCATTTATTGCTTTAGGGTGAAAGTGGACAGTATATCCAGTTTATTAACATAAAACTCATTGCTGCAAAGAGACAGTACA